>NC_084977.1:12927358-13633097 GCF_963691925.1 Scomber scombrus | reverse complement strand
CAGCTAGGTGCCCCTGTGCAGAAATAACAAGCTGCAGCAGTCATAGCTATTTTACAATGAAAAAGTGTTACTTTTAACAGTCATTTTAATTAAAAATTAAACTGTTCATTTTGGTATTTTATGTCCTTGTTTTTAGAAAGGAGATGGAATCATGAGAGGGTGTAATTGCTTTATCAGAAGCGTTTTCATTCATAAATCCTGTTCTACAAGTTAGTATATGCATAAAAAATGATCATTAAAGTCACATTAACTTTCAAATGAAACAAACATTGCATTTGACTTCACTTTGTATATACCCAAGAGCCCAATATTTACAAGCAAACAAAAACTCAGACTAAACATAAAGCAAACACACATCCCTGTCAAAAGGCCTGGAGATGCAACATCCCAAAGCCAAACATTGCTGGGACCTCTTGCTGTGGGGTCGCTGGGGAAACGGTAAAGCCCCTTCCGAGAAGCTCAGGAGGGTCAGCCGGTCTGCTTGACCCATCCGAGCCTTCTGTCCCACGGACTCAATGGTATGTGCTCTAATATGGCCAACATGCTGTCTGTGGTATGTGCATTCCTGTGGAAACAGAGGATGCAACACTGAAATATTTTAAAGGAAGTGTGGCAGGGAAAATACCCGGAATGTTTCTGGGTTTCTGTGAAGCAGCAAAGCAGCTACTTAATGTCTTGATATGATGCTAAATGTCAGTGAAGAAGAAGCATTAATGTTCATGTTTCGAGAATTGCTTTTCCATTACACGCCTCGTCCAGTTCATCTTATTATGCCGAGTACTCTTAAGTGTTGTTAATGCAAAGGTAAGAGTACCTCCAATACTTATGGAGCAGCTCATGGTGTTTAATATTTCAGAGTTTCCGTTGACATGATTGGCTTAGGTGCCCTGCAGCTGAGCGGGAACACTCAGTCACGCTGCATGGCAATTAGTGACAAGATCATTACAGAGAAATAAGTCACCAACATTCAGCGCTCTTCCACACTGACACAGCCTCTCTAAAGGTAGATGCACTGTATAACAAGATGAGTCTCTCTCTCTCTCGCTCCTCTCTCTCTCTCTCTCTCTCTCTCTCTCTCTCTCTCTCCTCTCTCTCTCTCTCTCTCTCTCTCTCTCCTCTCTCTCTCTCTCTCTCTCACACACACACATACACACACACACACACACACACACACACACACACACACACACACACACACACACACACACACACACACACACACACACACACACACACACATTGTTCTTGCCCTGACTTCAGTGCTGACCTTTGGTAGTCAGGCAAAAAGACTGCTGGTCTAGTGGACATGCAGAGAGACAGATCCTGTTTCTGGATCAGGTTAACCTGGATCTTTTGCCGAACACACACCAACAGAGGCAAGTCAGAGGAGAGTCAGATACAGATCTGCAGGTCAAGTGTACCACCAGTCACACTGATGTATTTTGACATACTGATCTGACGACCAATCTGCTGTCCGGTCCACCTGTCCACTGAACCATTCAGTCAATCTAACCCGCCTGACAGTCGAACCAACCTAAATATCACATTGTCAGATAGAATGAATTACAGCACAGTTTGTTGTGTGTATTGTGTCCACCGACTAGAGGTCAGGCAATACATTATGTTTCTTCTCAGGTTTTCAAAAATATAAGAGTAAAAATAGAGAAAATATAAGAATTATTTCATAGTGTAACTCATGCACATGCAGAATAGTCCATCTAATTGTAAAATCGGCTGAGCCCATGTTTCATAAATTGCATAAATTAGAAGTTATCATTAAGTCTGATAAATTGATAAAGTTGTTGTCATGTGGAACTCGAACTTCACTTATGAACAGGAGTTTCTCATATCTTAGATGAACCAATGGCACGTGTTGCCTGGTTTGTTTACAGGTGTAAGTTAGAACATGTGTATTGTAAAACACAATTATAGAGCCTGAGTGCAACAGAGTAACTAAAATTTATGAACATGGAGGAGACTGATCACATGAACACCAGACAGGGGCAACGGAAGTGTAAAGCAGAGGTGTAAAATATACAATCATCAAGCATAAAATCAAATGTCTTGCTTGGTGCAGTGGATGCTGCTTGTGATGATATAACAGCAGATAACAGCGGCAAGTAAGACAATTCTTCCCCAGCTGCATTGCTAAGTAGAGTATTAGGTATGAGGCCGATGAGAATCTGTGGCCGAACAGACAGGATTGACAGTATTCCCTGCATTGTAACTTTATTTTCTTACTATACTGCTGCATACAGTGGGCCTATGTTTTGTTTCAGTTTTCAGTTTTTCCCTGTTTATTGTATTGTGTTGTGTGACCAATGCAGGGAAGTAAAACTGTTTTTCCTCACATTAAATGTAAATCTAAGTGTTCCTTACAAAGTGGAAAGTGAAACCTTCCACTCTTAAAAACAACATCTGAAGTACAATAGCAAACAGCTTCAGAAAAATAACAGTCTGGTACAGCAGGCAAAATGTAGGACCAGACTTTTTCCCCCCACTTTAATTCTAACAGACATCTAAACATTTTGGCCACCTTAGTTTTACACATGTGTTGATGCTGATTTTTTCATGGACAAAACAACTTCATTTTGACACATGAATTAAATGTTTTGGGAGAGTTACAGCCTTATGCAGGTCAACTATAGCGTTGCTGCACATATGAGTTGTTTTGGGAAATGCATCTTCAGAGCTGAGAAGTTTAGAAATGTTTAGAAAAATATGCCAAAGAAAAAAAAAAGTTTGTAAAGATGTCAGTGATAAATCCGTTTATATCAGTCTGATAGATAGTGCTGATGACTTTCATCATTATACTCTTTGTAAGTTAACAGATTCTGCTACAAAAATGTTTGGTCAAAAAAAAGGATTTATAAAAGCATCAGTTACTGATGCTCTGAATCACATGTCTGTTTATTATTATTATTAGTTAGTAGTAGTAGTAGTAGTAGTAGTAGTAGTAGTAATATTTGTATTATTTTTATTTTTATTATGATTATTATTACTATTATCATCATTATTTTTATTATTATTTTATTATTATTACTATTATTGTTATTATTATTATTTCAGAAACATTTTAAACTCTTTTCCCCTTTATATATGCATTCATCTTCCTGATGCCTTTTAATTCACTGAATTCATTTTTTTCGTTGGAGTCAATCTTTATCAAACATTTTGGCATCTTTTCTACATGAACCTTCTACATGTTCTGGCATAAATTGATACAATAATCAAGACATATGAAATAATTTGTCTCCTGGATTCAAGGAGAGTCTCTTGGATTCAAAATTCATCAGCAAACACTGATGCATTTGGAGTGAAGAGGAATAACACAATATGAACTGCATATACAACTTTGTTCAGGTGATTCAAACACTGGCGTTATTGTCTTGTAGCTTCCATGAAAAGACGACTGATTAACCACACGAGCAACGAAAAAAACAAGGCGAGATTCAGACAGAAGATACAGCATGTGGTAGACAAATGTTGTCACAGTATGGAATAATTTGTCACTTCTGAGCTGGCTTCACACCAATCCGCACTGTGTTTGCACGGCGAGAGAATTACTGGCACAATTTTTAAAGCCCACATCATGGACAACAGTGGTGCTCATGTGTTATAGGGTGCCATAACCCCAGACAGCACAGCAAGGTGGGGGGGGGGGGGGGGGGGGGGAGGTGGAGATGTGAGACCTCAGAGGCGGAGCTTTGGCACCAGGCCTCCTGCTAATTGGTCAGGTCAGATATCTCATGGTCGGCTGGGCGTTGTCCCATTGCTCCACACAGGAGCTGCTGTGAGCAGAGCTTTCCAGATGCCACAGCACATAACGCCAGGGCTCATGGAGCGCACTGTCCACCAAAATAAGTTCACACTATCCTCAGCATCTCTCTTGAAGGGATGCGCCAGACCTTCTGACATATGGCTCAACTCCCCTAATTACCTCTCAAACCTGCTCTCTTCTCTGTGTTTTAGCCAACTTCTATCAACTACATTTATCCTGCTAAGTACTTTGAATTGTGTGGTTTTACAAGAGTCCACTCTGATTTCCATTTATCCATTAAAATGTGACTTAATATGTTAATATTAGTGCTTCGTCATCATAAAAATTGTATATTACACTGTTCTGCTGACAGATAATGTACTTGTAAAGGTACAAAGCCTCAGATATCACTACAGTGTAATTTAAGTCAACATGATGGTGATGACTTAGTTCGAACTAAGTAGAGTGAGTGTAACTACCGCTTGTTTCTCTGTTTGCCTGGCAGAACAACCATCACTAAATTGTTCAGAAATAATGTGAGCTGCTGCCTGTTGGGGTGGGCAGTTTTAATCTTGGCTCTTGTTTAGGTGAGAGCGTGTTTTTGAGGAAAGTTGAGAGGATGAGGTGGATAGGAAGAAGCCAGGCGATGGGTGATGGTGGGAGTATTGGGAAGGGGGGGTACTGCCTCATTGGCAAGACCATATGTTGTCCCCAGCTTGCAGTTGCCACACCAATGGGCCTCAAAATTTTAACACATTTTGACAATGTGTCAGTTGAGCTCTACCCCTGGTTGTGTGGTGGTGTATGTGCGTGTGAAGGTGTGATCGTGCTGTTTTGTTTGTGTGTGTGTATGTGTGTATGTGTGTGTGTGTGTGTGTGTGTGTGTGTGTGTGTGTGTGTGTGTGTGTGTGTGTGTGTGTGTGTGTGTGTGTGTGTGGGGTTGGATGTACACTATAGTGCAATACTGTTCTCACATTCCAGCTCCCTCACCACCCCTCCCTCCTACAGTCACCTTGTTCTCTTAGTGGACTGTGCCAAGTTCCCTGGAAGTCAAGTAACACCATACAGTACATATACACAACAGTGTGCCATATATTTTAAATGTTCCAACAGTAAGTAGGAACAGACGCCAGCAAGTTAATGCACAAAGATATGTTTCCTTCTTTCATAGTTTCTTTGTCAGTGTTTATCCGAAATGCACACACACACAAACACACACACACACACATACATTCTTAGTCAAGGTCAGATCTTGGACATGCTCTGCAGTGAAAATTGGCTTAATACACTACGCTTTTTGCTTTTTGGTTCCAAAAAAAATACCATTAAAAAAAAAGGCTTATAACAAAATATGATAATAAAAATTTTAAAAAAAAATAAATATGAGCAAGGATAATGACTGTAAAATACAAATATTTGTATTTACATTGACAAATATAATAAGGAACTATATATAACTGCAAAAATATAGAACAAGACAGCAAAATTTTCATCACAGGCAAGGATGAAAATTGCAAAAAAATTAACAAAAGTAACTTTTCACCGAAATGTAACTAATATATCTTCAAATGGGATATGGTCATATGATTTTAGAGGCTCATAAAAAATAGCTAGTTGTATTTTACTGTAGATGAAAAGCTATTTTTTGATGAAGATATTTAAATTAAAGGATAATTCAAATATAACATATAATATTCATATATTCAGTATTCAATGCAAAGATGAAAATGAAAATGGTCAGAGCTCAAACATAGATTAACTTGTATTTTTAAGTGTTTTACGATTTCAGCTGTAACATCAAGAGTACCCAAAACAACTACAGACAGGTGAAGATGCGCACTCACTCGGCATAGTCCCGCTTGCAGTAAAGTTGTCGGTCCCGCAGAAAGCAGGAGCTGGTCAGCGCGTCCCCGCAAGCCGCGCATCGCACACACTCCTCATGCCAGAGGCCGTCAGTGACTTTGAGCAGGAATCTGTCTCTAATCAGCCGGTGGCATCCGGCACACACGGCCCTCTGATCCATATCTGCAATGATGGCACATCATTCAATTACAACACTTTTCCAATGATCAGGACGCAGATGGCTGATTTGACTGAGACAAACTGAACTAATTAATTAATGGAGGGACATCAACATTCGACTTTAACTCATTATAATATGAAGGAAAAGTGTGAATAAATGTGCTTTCTGTTTGTTTATTTAAAAGTGTGTAATGTATTTCACTTGCTTAGTGATCATGTGCCAAAAATTGTGGTGAAATTCAATATCGCAAGGGAGAAAAAAGAAAATTATGTCCAAATCTTAAGAGGAAATAGATAATATAATAAAATAAATCAAGTGTACCTACCTAAAGATATTGCCGGCTCATCCACCATTGCAGTCCTCTGAAAAAACATTGTGAAATATATTTTTCACTATTAAGGACAATGAATATTCGAAACCAAATTAAAATAAGTCATTAAAGTTCACAGTCCATCCATACCTGTACAATGCGAGCAGCTGGCGGTAGAAAAGTGTCTTACTCCCAGATCGTCTCAGAGCATCTCCTGCGCTCAAAGTCCGGCTGCAACTTGCTGCTCCGAGCAGAGAGATGCGCGTCAAAGTTTCTGCTAAGAAGCTTCCGACGACCTCTCTGAGTCCACTGTTATCGACGATTTAGGCCATCTATCAATTATCCTATTAGAAGTGAACGGGAACGAGTAAGAGAGAGACAGAGAGAGAGAGAGAGAGAGAGAGAGAGAGAGAGAGAGAGAGAGAGAGAGAGAGAGAGAGAGAGAGAGAGAGAGAGAGAGAGAGAGAGACTTCCTCCATGTGCAGGTGCAGGTTAACTCTCTCTCCCTTTCTTTCTCCCTGTCTCCCTTTCTCACTCTCTCTCTCTCTGCCCTACATGCTAAATGCCACAAAGTTTCCAGAGAGGCACTTTCTTTCATTACGACCCAATAATGCAAATAGTGTTCAACAAATAAAGCGCATAGATAGATAGATAGATAGATAGATAGATAGATAGATAGATAGATAGATAGATAGATAGATAGATAGATAGATAGATAGATAGATAGATAGATAGATAGATAGCTTTTAGCTTTTACTGGGTAAACATATGTCATAGAAGAGAAAGGAATAAAAAAAATATAAATTCGTTGTACAGAAGTGCTATAAATTAATCTACTATCAGTTTGATAATTGATCCAGTTTCCACTTTATAATGTGTCAGTGGTTCATATTAGAAAAAGAATTTTGAGGCTGATATTGGTATTTGAGAGTTAAAAACAAATAGGAAGCCTATTTCGTCTGATTTAAAAAAAAAAACCCATTTTAATATACATTTTTGAAAAATATGTAATATTGTTTCAAAAATATTTTAAACATAATACATATGTTAATATATGTATTATATATAAGCATAACATATGCTTATGGTATCTGTAATAAGTCAATATCAGCCATATCGGTCATGCTCTACTATATTCAATATCAATTTTCAATATCCAACATCAGCACTCGATATCATTTTTCACATTTACATCATTTACACCATCGCAGGTTTTTGTTGTTGAAATGAGCTTCTCTGGTGTTCAGGCCTGTAAGTAACAGAGGTCACGAGGAGGAGGATGTTGGAATCTGTGCACAGACAGAAATAAAACATACTTTGAAGCAGCATCTTTCTTTTCATGTGAACACTTCGCGGACGCCATCTAGTGTCTGCGCATGGAAATATAAAGAAGACTGAGGAAGTGCGTCTCAGCTGTTTTTGCCCCAAAACTGTAAAACGTGGGCTGTCAAGATTGTTTACATTTGACAACACAGATATGTGTCAAACCATGTTGGTCTCCTATTAAAAATGATTTTAATTGTTGATTGATGTTTTCTAATGTATTTTTTGTGTCCCCTGAGCTAAACTCTAAAATAATGCCTGCTGTGTTGTTTTTTGTTGCATAATAAAAGGAAATACATACATTACATACAATGAAACATTAGATACAATAAGTAAATGCTCATTTGTGCTTTTTGGTGATTTTGATGATTTATCAAAATGGTTGAGATTGCATATTTTGATCAATTCATGTAAAATAACAATCAGTAAAAAATATTGGGATTGACTTCAAAAACCAAAATCTGTTTAGTATTAACTGTGATGGACAGTTTTATAATATACAATTTAAAAAAAAAGACAATACAAACAAAACATTTCACATACATTTTTAAATAACTTTATTCTGTAAGAATTCTCAAATGTGTTTTATGAAATGCAGAAATGTTTTCTGTTTTTATACAATTCCTCTTTGAATAAAATATGATTCATTTTCAAATTGCATTGGGTTGCTTTTAAAACAGACACCTGAAATTATCTATTTACAAAAGAAATCTGTTAACAATTCTATTAGAATTTATCTCAACAGTGTACTCAATCCTCCCAACAACCTTTTTTTTTTTGCTTGGTATAAAATATGTAGTTTTACAATTTGAATCAAGTCTTTTTAATCCATCTTCATATCACTGACAATGTGGGAGTATATACAGGGGGGAAGAGGGGGACAGGTGTCATGTGATCTGATGCGGTGCCTCCAGCATCTCCATCAGGAAAGTGTCGATGGGCGTGTCACCGATCAGCTTGAAGAAGAACAGATGCTCCAGGCACTTGAGGCCGATGGAGCGCAAGGCGGGCAGGCGGAGCAGCAGCTTGGCAAACCTGCCGGCAGTAAGATGCGATCATCATATTACAACTCCTTTTGAAAATGATTTCCATTTTATAGAACAATATCATCATGTTTATCATTAAAAATATAAATATTGCATCCTATTTAATAAGAGACTAATATTTTAGTTCTGTTTAAAGTATAGTATTTTTTTTCCATTTTATGAGAATACATACTCAGAAATTGAACTCCAGTACATTTCATCTGGAAATGGTACTTTAGGTGCTAGTTACTTTATCAGTCAAGATTAGCAAAACAAAATAAATCTCATCACACTAAAATCGACTTTTATTTAAAAATGAATTTGCTGCTATTGCTTTCATATTTTATCCAAGTCAGAATTTTATTTTCAAATGAATATCTTTAGTTTATTCTATTATTACCTTCTCTGCAGAAAATTAGTTTAATACTTTTTCCAGCACACTAATATTTATTTTTATTTGGTATGCATATATTTTTTAATTCAATATTTTATTGAGTTTTACATAGACATAATCTTAGAAAACATCATAGAACACATAACAATAACAACAGAGACCACCATATTAATATATCACATCATGGGTCAGCACATACAGACAGGATATTCTGGAATGGGTGGTGGGGGGGTGGGAAAGAAAGAGCAAAATAAAGACAAAGGAGAGAAGACTTCAGCAGTCTTGTCTAGCCTGAGGGTTACATGGGGGGCTCCGAACTAGGGCATGATGCCCTCTTTGTATGATATCTGAGGTATTGAGTGGGATATAGTCAAGAAAGGGTTGCCACAGTTTATCAAAAGAACATTCATTGTCCTTCAAGATTGCGCTCAGTCTCTCCATAACTTTGAATATCTCCCTATGCCATTGATTCACAGTAGGAGGCCGAGGCTTGATCCACTGAAATAAAAATCTCCTTGCCAAAAGTAGAAGTTTGAATAGAGTATTGAGTAGATAAGGCATAGCCAAGTCCTCATTCAAAATATTCAGCAAAAACAAACCATGTGTCACTTTTATGTTGTTGTTCTCCTGCTGTCCAGAATTTCCCCAGAATTTGGATATACGGGAACACTGCCAGATACAGTGAAAGTAAGACCTGATGTTTTTTTTACACTTTATACATAGTGGAGAATCCCTAGGGTCAATAACACTGAGGAATTCTAAACTTACTTTCAGTAAGTCGGTTTGAAAGAAAAGTTTAATTATTATTCTATATTTGGTACATTTTGTGTTGCTCTATCAATTATTTTGTAGTGCCTTTAGCTAAAGTAAACTGGCAGTATGGGCTGTTATTTCTCAGCACCTAATGATCTTATTTAGCTACCAACAGTATATCAAAATAATCAATTGCAACTACTCTCTTCAAGCTGTAACACCACTGGCATTTATCCATTTAAATCTAATGGCGAGTTAATTATTAAGAACTGTGCTATGATGTAATCTGCAATCTTAACCACTACGTACAACCCAAAGCAGCAATTAAACAATGGCGTTTGTGTTGATATTGATCGATGCTGTAATGTACTGCACTTCCTACCTGCCAGGCTGGTCTGGGTATTTCTGTTTCGTGTATGACTCCAATGAAGCGTAGACCTTTTCCCTCAGGCCCTCAACCTCTGGTGGGTTTGACAGACCTTTTGCATCTGAAACAAATACAGTATATACTCTCAGTCAGATACAAGCACAAAGTAACCCCTCCTGACTTACCATAGAACCTTTACTACTGTATCGAAGGCCAAACAGAAATGAAAGGCACAATATCCCAAAAAGAGCATCTTTCCTGGGCATTGTATTGGTGGTTGTAGGCTGAACTGACCTGGGTTAAAGAGGACAATGGCTCGCAAGCAGCCCAACTCCGTCTTATCCATCTGCATATCTTTCATTTTAGATACCAACTCTGTCAGGACTCTGCAGGAGATCAAAAGAACAACATTAAAGAGTCTTGAGACTGAAGGTGAATCAATCAATAAATAAAAATATAAGTACTGTGCCCCATTTAATAGTATTTTTTTATGTTTCAAAGACTAAACATTACACTTAATTTGCGTGATACCACAAAATTGTATAAGAGAAACTAAAAAGCTTTGTTTTAAAGGCAACCAAACAGGAAATCTAATGTATGATACGGTACCATACCATACTATACCATACCATACCATACCATACCATACCATACCATACTATATACTTTATTATCCTTGCAGGGAAATTTGTCTTGGACTCAAATGCTGGATATATGACACATGACATATTGTCTAATCATATAGTGCCCTTTATAAATACATAAACTAAAACATACTGTAGCACATCACAACCACAAATGCAGCCTCATGTGTATGTGAGTAAACCAATTTTTTAATATTCAATTGTGACTAATGTTTGCCTTATCCACTACCTACCTATCAAAGATGGAGCCCACTCCAGCACTGTGGGCGCTGCTTCTGTGGACGTGGAGGCCCGTGGCCAATAAGATGCCATCTTTTACTGTGACTGAGCGATGCGAGAACGAGGCGATGAGCAACTCATTCCAGCCTGTAAGCAAAACGTAAACAACTGTGACTTCGCCATCATTCTGCCTATCCCTTCATGACAGTGTTTCTCAAGTTCCTGTAAATGATATATGTCATTATTTCTGGAGATAAAATGAGATCTCACTCTTAACAGATTTCTTGAAGCCACAATTAGACTTTAGGTTTGTTATGTGACTTCTAGACTTCCTCACTCAGGCCTGTGTGTGAAGTTTCTCACCAGCAGAGGTCAGTGCTGGTGTGGCTGCAAACCCGCACTGTTGGGACTTGGCAAATAGTCTGGTTATATTTGGTTTCACTGCTCCATTAAACTAGATGGCAAAAATTAGTTGAGCGAAAATAAAAGATTTAAATAGATTTCCTGCCGGAGGATTAATAACTACTGTAATGAATAACT
Source organism: Scomber scombrus (assembly GCF_963691925.1). Lineage (NCBI taxonomy): Eukaryota > Metazoa > Chordata > Actinopteri > Scombriformes > Scombridae > Scomber > Scomber scombrus. The sequence continues at coordinate 13,621,739 of NC_084977.1, read as the reverse complement.
CCCTCTTGTAAGGAATTGTATGTGTGATTATCTTTGTATGCACATTTAAGTATGTTTATCTGAACTTGGACATATTCACATCTTTTCCATGCATTTCTGTGCGTTTACCTGCTCGTAATAAGATGACTTGGTCATCAAGGGGGAGTTCAGAGAAATGCGGGATCCTCTTAGCCCACTCAACTAAAGTGAAGAGCTGCTTGTCTGCTGCCTGGCAGATATTGGTGACGGGGTCATTGGTCTGCAGAGAAACAAGGAGCAAGCAGTACAGTAATTAGCAATAAAGTGTGCTGATGTGTAGCCTTTAAACTTGCCTAACAACAGTCAGTGAGTAGGTGGAGTTTTGCCTATTTTGGGCGTTTTGTAAACCAACAATTTTGTCTCAAGACATGTATGTTCATATGCACACAGGGACAGAATGATTAGATTATGAACACCTTTCTAATATGTTGTCAACAAACACTGAACATTATAAACTTCAGATGGTGGGATTTTTATTTGCAGGTTTCAAATGATTATGCAGGTGTATCCAATAAAATTGGTGAGTCAGTGTTTACTTCACTGTTGATTTAATGCCATCTCTTAAGTCATATTGTTACTGCATGGCATGGTGATAAATAAACACAGATAGCAGCAACTGTCAGCCAATTATAACAGCAGCACACAGATGGCAGCTTCTTTGAATTATTGAGTAACAACAGAGTCTGGATTCAGTCCCAAAGACTCCACAGCTTACTGCTTCATTTACTCATCATAAAAACATTTCAATCTTGCAATTCACAGATCAGCCTCATCAGTGTTTATGGGTTCATTTGGAACGATCATATTCTATCATTCAGCTTCATATAAAAATACATTATTACAGGGATTGTGCCCAAGCAGGGACAAATTATGCTCAGCATCTGTGACTTACTGAGTTGCCAGGGCTGCCGTCGCTGTATGTCTCTGTTTTGGGCTCCACAGCCACCTCGGCATCCAGGATCTTGTCCACAGGCATGTCCTCGTTGAAACTGCTGGTAGATTCTACCTCATTCTCTCCCCGCTCCTTCCCTCGCTGCCTCTCTTCCTGTACCGCTACAAACACACAAGCACGTAAGATCAAACCATGCATGGACTGGATACCAGCAACACCATAACATCACTAATATTAACATTAATAAAGCCCTACAATTTTAAGATAAGCATACCACAGATATACCCTCAAGAGTCCTAGTCAGTTGAAACATAATGTTCTGAATATTAAATGTTCTCTTAAATGATTCAAAGTTGGATGAAGTATTTTTTTTACATCACTAATATATTCTGTATACAGTTATTCAAGCATTTCATTGAAGCTATATCACACTTACTGTAAATTTAATTAAATATTCAAATGAAAGACTTATGGCTGTAACAATACATTAAACAGAAATATCAAGATGTGGATTCAGCATCTTTGGAAACTTTGGGATCTTGAGATTAATTTAAAATAAAGTTCTGTTGGCTTGAACATTGCTTGTCAGCACAACATGCATTTGTAACAACAGTTCTATAGGGTTGAAGAGGATAAGAACCACAGGTCAGCAGCTCATGTCCAAACCTATCCTTATGCATGAAACAGTATCTCACACATACCTTCTCTTTTCATGCCCATGGCCAGGCATTTCTGATAGCGACAGTACTGGCAGCGGTTTCGCTGGCGCTTGTCAATCAGGCACTCCTTGCTATCTCGACATGTGTAGGTTAGATCTTTGCGAACAGTCCTCTTAAAGAAGCCTTTGCATCCCTCGCAGCTGTATACACCATAGTGTTTTCCTGCAGAGACAGAGCAAACAGCAATACTGCATTGTAGCTTCAACCCTCAGGACATAAAAGGTTCTCAGCTTAGACTGCATAGATGAAAATATGTTATTTTCCACTGCACAGAGAAAAACATCACAACAGGTAAAATACACTGACAAATCTGACAAAATGCCTGAAAAATAACCTTGAAGTCAGTCTATCTCTTATCTTTCCTTCAGTCTTGCAGCAAGTGGGAGTGTAGATTTGTTAGCCCATCCCTTTCCACATCCTCACCCTCTAACATTACCTGAGGAGCGGTCCCCACAAATGGCGCAGATGTGCTTTGACATCCCCCCGGGGCTTGTACACTGGTAGTTGATGTTTCCCAGATTCTGCAGGCCCGGCGGAGGCTTGATGTCCTCTGAGCTGCTAACACTGTTCATAGAATTCATCTGAGGATGACAGGAAGCAAAAGATGAGAGAAAAGAGAAATAGAGTTAAATCTGAGGCAGCCAGAACTGAACGGAACAGAGGAGAAGAGGAAGCAGAGGGCAAAGTAAAAGTGAAAAGTGTTTGGCAGTCTCATGACATTCTCTCCCTTCCTCTATTTTCTCAATATGTCTTCCGCTCAGCTCACCCATGATTTTTTTCCTCCCCACCCACACATTTTAATGTGAAAGTGTCTCAGGGTGTGCGGGAGGGGCTTCTGTCCGACTCTTGTCATACAGGTTTTTTTATGTTTGTTGACAGGGAGAGGCGTACCCCAAGGGGAGTCACGTGGACAGAACGTGCAGTTAACCAGCACAAACAACAGAGGGCGCTCATGTGCAGTAGGAAATGGTAAGACATTGTGTTATGATGTTGACACTTTGAATTAATAATGCACAGTTTGTTTTAGCATCCCACAATTCCATTTTCGGAGACGTATCACCTACCTTTAATGGTGTCCCAAGTGGTTTAACAACAATTCACACCTACATTAGGATGATGACTTGCACTGCAATATGAGGTCTTACATGTGATCTTAAAATGCCCCATGAGACATTAAGGTGTGAATGACCCACTGAGGTTACAATAAGTGAAATTCCTGAACACAGAAGAGTTAATGAAGTCTTTTTAACAATAGATGTGTTCAACACCAGGCAACAAGTCCAGTTTATCAGCTTCTTACCCTTTGACACTCTCCCACTGGTGGGAGCTGAGTGGAACGTATACTTTTTGCGGTGCATTTATGTTTGTTTAGTTGTTTATGTGCAAACATCTGCACTCCAAATGGAAACAATAAGGCTAACCTACATTTTCCCTCATGTCCCATATATGTTTGATGCAATGTGACATATAGGACATCCTTCCCACAGTCACCTCAGGCTTTTTCTATCACTTATTCACGATGTGCACTCTCTTCAAAATATCCTCTAATGGCAGACTGAACTCTGCGTTTACAGCTGCGACCTTACAGCAGAGGAGAGTATACAAGAGATTTTTTGTTTCTGTCTTTCATTTCTCCCTGAGCATTCAAGTTGTCTACACTGCCACCTCTCCATCCCACTGTAGATGCTCCAAAGGCAGACAGTCATACTTATGAGTATTCAACATCCCCCAACCCAAATAACTCACTAATTGGTGAGTCAGTGGTGAGCAGCTATTCCTCTTCAGTGCACTCGTCATTGCAGTTTTTACAAATACTTAATTTTACACATGTATGGTTAAAAAAAGGAACACAACAAATTGTGTGTGCTGCATTCAAACAGTTGTTCAGTTGTAAATGTCGTTTCAGACAGATAGCATACTGCTGTAGAAGAAGGCTACAAGCACTGTATATGGATTATTGATGCATCATACATTCTTTATACAACACATGGTATGAAGAACATAACTGCGTCCTATATGTAAGCTTTATTCAGGCCTTCAAGCGGCCAAACCTGCATTGGTTCAGTGAAAATCTATTATGTTTGAAATGAACTTTTGAAAATCTAATCAAACTAATTTGTTTTTCAGCCACCAACCATGCAGTTTTGGGCTTAATATGGACATTTAAAGGCACAATCAGTGACAGAAAGAGAGCAAAAGGAGCCAAAGTGATTCGATTAGTTACTTCACAGAAAATTAATCAGCAACTTTTCAAGGCAAAATGATGAGGTTTCTCAAATTGTAATATTTGCTCATTTTCTCGACATCTTTAAGCTTTGTACTGTTGATTGGACAAAGCCTACAGTTTGGGTATGTTAACTTTGGAAAAGAGTGATGGTCATTTTTTTCTTTTCTCTGACATTTTATGGCCCAAACCATTAATCAACATTAATTGAGAAAATAGTAAAATACAGTTGATTAATATAGAATACTTTATTCACTTTAAGTAAAACTCTTAAATCATAGTTAATATTCTGGTCATTTCTAAGGTCTGAACATACTGATAAGGGCTATAAAAAGGGCTATAATAAAAGGATTACAGAAGAATGTGATCCCTCGACAGCAGTAGAAACATGAACATCACCATAACGAACGAACAAGGACATTATTGAATATGCTTTATCTACTGTCAGCCCAGCACTGTATACTGCATGATGACCTGATGGCGGCTTGGTCATTGGCTGTTGGTGAGCAGTGAAACGATGGTCACACCGTGGAATTGTATTAAACCCGGCTGTCCCTAAAGGCAAAGATCCATACTATGATTGAAGCAATGTATATCATTGTCTGCTGTGCCTTGTAGCACTGACCTCGATCGAGCCTCAGAAGCAATACATGAGTGCGTGTGTTTCTGTATGTGTAGATGATCATCAAAAGACTAAGCCTTCTGGGGTTTGTAGTTCATTCAGTGGACCACTTAAAGAAAGCATCTCTATTAAGTCTCTCTCTTGTAGTCCATTATCCTCTACAGTAAAAAAGTCTTGTAGGTCTTGCTGTTTATTTTTTTATGCAATCTAAAAAGATGTTTGTGTGATCTGGTATAAGATGGAGCTATAAAAAGAGATGTAGGGAGAAACGACAGGGGTAGAGAAATTGTGGTGAAAAAAAATAGGAAGGAGAAAAAGTCAGGAAGACGGAAGAAATTGAGTAAAAACACGGGCTGCTCTTTTCTCCCTTTCCTTTCTCTCAGTAATCCATTATAAGGCTAATAGTTGGACCGTGTCGCATCTTAAGCCCCCTCGCATGACAGGAGTGACACAGAACTCAGGGATGACCTTTAGGGCGAGAAGTTTAAAGGTCAGTAGAAGGGTAGGGGAGAGAGAGGAAAGCCAAGGTATGCCAGCCAAACACATTGGATACGGCTAACCTTCAACCTCCTGTCCGCGGTTGGAGATTCCAGGAATGAAAGGCACATGATCGACCAAAGAAGATAGTTTAACTCAGGCGGACCTCGCCAAGAGTAATAATATGAACAAATTATGAGCCTCTGTTGATGAAGTTTAGAGCTTAGTAAAGTGTGAAGATGAATAAAACGTCAGTGTTGGATTTTTTTGTAATTTAACTGTCTGGATATCATTCTGGATAGTACATTTTTTCACGTATTAAGGAGGTACTGCAGACATGTATGAAAAACAATAGGGTGAATTATAGATATTTTATTCAAATGATTAAATCTGGAATGCACCAAACTTCATAAATTGATTATAACTTTTCTATTAATTTTAAAGACCCCCTTAAGAAATGTTAAGTTATATTAAGAAACATAGAAATACTCTGCTTTGAGTAATAGTTTGTGACTAACATGGTTTTGCCACATAGAAGTTCAATTAAAACCATTAAAATAACATCTACTCCTTCTACTTGATTGAAACATATAAAATCTATGAATATGAAATATTTTTTCATTTCAAAAGTTTATCTGCTAGATGCAAGATGCCATCCATTCACATACACTGGAGGCTTCAAGTGTCCACATCCCACTTGTGCAAGTTGTCTAGGGGATGAATATTGGCTCCAAAATAGTTGTGATGACACAAATCATGCTCATAGGCAAGCTAGGATTGGGATAAGATGAGCACAGAGAAATGTTCCCCCAGCAGATGAATGTGATAACAGCCTTTGAGTGTCAAAATCTGCACATACATCATTCTGCACAGTGAAGCTCAAACATCCAAGTTGCGTAATAAAAAACACATTTTTGAGTGGGGTGGGCTTTAAGTGGAAAGGCTGTAATTCCTTCAAACAAAACAAATTACACTTTAAATTTAAGTCCCTCTGAGGAAAAAAGTAAAGTAAATCTGACAATGTCCATAGATGATTTTCAAAATACCCACACATTTTCTCACCTGTGGACTGCCGAGTCCAAAGTTCATGTTGGGCGTGGACGGCAGCGATATAGATGGCGAACCCAGGGACGAAGTGATGACGGGGTAGGGCGAAGCCAGGCCATTCATTGGCGAGCCCAAGGTGGACATGGGGGACGGCAAGGGCCTAGAGGTGCTGATGACTGACGGGTGGCCGACCATGCCACCCATTGGTGGGGGGTGGGAATGGGCTGTGCTCATCGGCCCCGTTGAGTCTGTGGAGGAGAAGGAGTGCTGTGTTAGGAAGAATGAGAATCAAATGGAAACCACTACAACTAAACCTATCTTTATACAGCTTTTAATGTGTTTTGACAACATGTCAAAGAGGTTATTTTTGACTAAGTGAGAAAGAATATTAGTGATCTAAATATATCATTATTTGGCATTTTTATGATATAAAAATTGCAAACAAACTAAAGTCTAGGGAATTACCATTACAAACACATCATCTTGCACAACATAACTGCAGTTTTAACTAAAGGGCTGACTAGCAGTGAGCAAAGAATAACTGCAAATTCATCCAAGTAACTAAACATACAATGTATAGGAAAATTATAGTTAAATGGATAACACATCTGCTTGTAAAAGTACCATATTGGGATTGAAGCCTGATGTTGATTAACAATGCAGTATTTCTTTATGCAGTCAGTGTGTGTAAATAAGGATACAAACAAGTGAAGCCCGCCTGATTTTGGTCACAGGGTGCTGACTTTGCTTTGCATCCATTGATGTAAACTGACAGGCTGGCATTTACATAGATGACCTACTTAGGAAAGCTGTCAGTCAGGTGGGTAACAGGGCTTGGTGTGTCAATTCATGCATGTGCTATAGTTGTGAGGACTTTCATTCATCATCAACACAAATTGCTACAAATACCAACATACTCATACAGTATGTGCGTGCAAGAACTGACATATACATACTGACACACAATTAATACATATGGCACAGGATGTCATAACTTGCTCCGGTACAGACAGATAGCTCTTTGGGCTAACATCAGTGACTCATGCATATGATTTTTTAAGCAAAATGTTATTGATGGAGGCTGACATACCACCATACACACACCATATGTACCTAAACATTTGAATTAGCCTGACATGTCTTGTGTGTCAGTGCACCATTCCCCCGCCCAACTTTACACACACCCATACACACACACACACACACACACACACACACACACACACACACACACACACACACACACACACACACACACACACACACACACACAGTGTGATGCTGGGCCCAATGCTGATGTTCTTAGTTAAATGTCACATTCCTGATTGAGTGTGTGTGTGTGTGTGTGTGTGTGTGTGTGTGTGTGTGTGTGTGTGTGTGTGTGTGTGTGTGTGTGTGTGTGTAGGTGGGTGGCGGCCCGATGCACTGACATGCAAGGAATAGTATCTGTGTTATGGTCTCTGAAAAGGTACAAGCAATATTATTTAACCTTTTCTCCATTAAAAGGGCAAAAAGATGCCCAGAGTTAGTTGTCTTCAGGCACTGGAAATTCCTCATGGCAACCCTGTGATAGTCAGATGCTAATACTGTCTTGACTCCTGCAGGTTTTCACTGAATTGCTAGAATCACAGCTCCTTTTATTTTTACAAATCTACTGAAAACACCTTATGCATCTTTTTGTTTGACCTTTAAGGACGGGTTATCAATTTTTCAAGTCTGTCTTAAAACAATATTTGGGTGCCCATATGAACATTATAATGTGATTTCCTTTCTGTAATTGTTTCTCCTGATTATACGCCATTAGAGGGTCCCTTCATGATGCACTTTAAATGTAAGTGGTTGGGGACAAAATCAGCAGTTTTTAGTGCAGAAATGTATTTACATATTAATCCCAAGCTATTATGAAGCTTTAGCAATCTGAATTTCCAGTTTTTGTTTTGAACCTTCCATCGCAATACTAAAAATAAAATAACTTGGAAGACATTCACTTAATTTGACTAACTCAATCTGCTGAAGCTTCATATTAGATTTAGATAAATTGTTAAGTACATTTTTGCTCAAAACGAGGACTGTGGATTGTGTCCCCCATCACTGACATTGTTAGTGCATTTGGAGGTGATCTTCTCATGATCAGTATGAACAGAAGGAATGATTTCGGTGAGTAAAATCTCCTCAATGTTTATATGGGCACCTGACTATATTTTAAGATGGATTTGAAAAATTGTGAATTTCTCCTGCATAATATATAATATAATATATACTGCATCATTCAAAATATTTACTATACTTTATGTAACAGTAAAATATTTGAATTATCAACAAAAATAATAATAACACCATAGCCTGGCCTGACAAATACTAGCAAAGATTTACTTTTGTCTCTAACAACCAAACAGGGTGATCTTGACATTAAACAGACAACATGTTGTTTATTTGGCTTTCAGCTATATTTCAGATCTTTTAACCTCACATGAGCCAAAGTGCTATTTCTTCTTCTAAGGCTTAATTTGACCGAGAGGTGCTCCAGTTTTGCATGGCAGATAGATTTTTGGAAAAGACCTTTGTGAGGATTCCAGAGATCTCTCTTAAAAACCCATCTGAAGACTCACTAACGAGCTTGTTTAATTTAATCATTTTTAACCAAAGGATCATTTGTCAAGCACCAATTTTCAAGCTTTATATACCTTTATATGTCATCATTACGTATGCTATCCTTATTCATGTTGTTGAACTTGTCAGTATATGTTGTAGGCGGGCTCTATTTAAGACTTCAAATCTTACCCCTAGTGATTTAGTCATGGTCTGACGCGTTATCAAGAAAAACAAGTTTTTCTAGTGGTGAAATCAAAGCATGAATGTAGTTTTCCGCTAAAAAGTATGATACACGTACTACGATGTGTGCACAATTTGAGAAGTGGTCCTCTAACTGTAGCTTGCGTTTAGTTGGCTGAATTTTTACTTTTTTACTTCACATTTCACTTTTACTGTTGTAGTTTTGACTCACTGTATAACTCTGGCTAGAAATAAATGTAGAATACACAAATAAAGATGAACACTACATTTTTCTAATCTGTGATAAATAATGTACTACGTTAAATATATTTAACGGAAACAACCAAATGTACTAGTTGCTCACAGGCAGTAGCAGTCGCAGCAGCAGCTCCTGTGTACACAAAGATTCGTTGGTGTTTACATCTAAAAAATAATTGCTTATGTTCACAAACAATGTGGCTGTTTCTGCCTGTCAAGTTTGCCAAAGTGACTTCAGTTTGTTGGCTAAACAGAACAACTTGATAAATACTTTGCAATCATTTGGAAATGTTGCACTGATACTTAACCTCTGACAGTCCACAGCCAAAATAAATAGAGTCTGCATTAGTTTCTTGTGCACTGGATAGGAGGAGAACTCTGACTTAAAACGAAATGGAAACTTTGGGTAATGCAAGAGAGTTGCATTCAGATTTCAAGGAATTGGGAAACAGAGAGGAATGTCACATCGTCTGCCTGGATGTAGCACTTTTTGCATGAAGACACATTCTGAAACATTCACTCCCTCCCTGTATGCCAAGAAACAGATGTTGTGCAACTTCCTGTTTAGCACTGAGACTATAGCCTCCACAACTAAACTCTTTTAATGCTATATTCTATATCCCGCAACTTTACAAAATGTACAGCTAGGATTTCAATTCTACAATGGAGGGAGTGTATTCCCAACTTTTTTGGAGTGCGGATTAATCTAATCAACAAGCTTACGTAATGGATGAACACTGTACAGCATGTACTGTGTCTGATTTTGTGCACTGACCCCTCTCTTTATGTGCATGGCAAATTCCCTTCAGGGCTCGTAAAGATCTATTCTATTCTAGAAGTGCCGAGTAGGAGAAATAGTAACGGGCTGTCGTTGCTCCAGCCAACAATTTGCCAACGTGCTCTCGTACGCATCAAGACCACCACGTTCCCTGATTGCCCAAATGCCAGACCCAAAAGATGGTAAGATAAAAGTGGTTATGGGGAGAGATCTGAAAAACCTTAGACTTAGTGCAACATTTGGACTTCAGACAAACCTTGCATGTGGATCATTAAAACTAAACTCACACCAGTGAGTATATTCTCGCCTTTTTGTACAGAAATGTGTCGAAACTTTCACATTAACTGGAACTCATGAAATATAAACAGGCTGAAAGCCACAACAAGAATTAAAAATGACTGTTTTTAATCAGTAACGCACACACATCCAAAATGTCCAGAGATGATCCAAAGGCCAGAATCTGCTGAGTTTACAAAGCTGTATTGAATTTGTGTTGCCAGAAACACTCAGAGTCGAATCTGTAATACATTATGACTTGGTGAAGTGTAAATGTCCTTTATTGTAACATCTGTTCAACAGTTGACTGAAATATAAGCTGCATGTTTGAGACAAAACCAAAGATTACTGCATTTTGTCCACAGCTGGGGATCTTTGTGGCTGCAGTATGGAGGGAGAACAACAGCACATGGCTAGTCAGCTGGTGGGATGCTTAATCGGGAATGGCTGGCGAGGTGAGCATGCTTTGTGAAGGGAGTGTGTGTTTGTGTGTGTGTGTGGAAGGAGGCCAACATGTTCAGCGGAGGAAGCATAAATCGGCCCAGAGCGGCTCAAAGGGGCCTATCCTTGAATGACCCACCTCAATCGCCTGTTCCATCTCCATTCTATGTAAATCACCTCTATACAAAGAAGCCTCTGGAATGTGCAGTCCAATCACCCCTTTCGTAGCAGAGGAAAGTTCATTATCAAGCACAGAGGAGGTTCCTTCAAAGACAGTATAATAAACTGATCATATGAAACTCGTACAGACTTCTCACAGATTTGTGTCAGTGATTCCTGTCTATGTTTGTTTAAGGCCAAACCTATACAGTGCTGCAGAAACGCAAGCATCTATTTGAGAGCAAACAAAAAGACAGAGAGCAGTGAAGGGCACCTTTGACCGCTGGCGTCGCAAATCAAAGGTTGCACATTGCCAAACTCCTGACCCAAGTTCAAAAGAGTCCCTATCTGTAGACCACAGTTACACGGATCATTCCCAGAAATGAAGTAAAACCTACAAAGTGAGGTGAGCTACCATTACAACAGCAGACCATTAAGGTTTGGTCTGGATTAAGGATGGCAATGTCACCTAAAATCTACACAAATCTTGATAAAGTTGCATTATTTCATTAACAATCAATGCAACAAAAAATATATTTTATATATGTATATTTTCTTTTTTGTGTCTGATCACTTCTGATTAGGGGCTGATTGATAACGGATTTTTGGGGCTGATGCCGATGCTGATATTGCTGAGTAAAAATGCAATAACACGAACCAACTGATATATCGGTCAGGCTTCTCAAACATCAGGAATTACAGCTTTTTTCTGTTTTATGTCTTTATAAATTCAATATTTTGGAGTTCAGACTGTTGGTCTGCATTTCTTACTATATCCTTGCATTTCATAGATTGCATTTTTAAATTAGATTAGATTATCGTTAAACATACATACATATATGTGTGTGTGTGTATATATATATATATATGTATATATATATATATATATACATATATATAGATGATAGATAGATAGATAGAGAGAGAAAGAGAGAGAGAGATAGATAGATAGATAGATAGATAGATAGATAGATAGATAGATAGATAGATAGATAGATAGATAGATAGATAGATAGATAGATAGATAGATAGATAGATAGATAGATAGATAGATAGATAGATAGATATGAAATACTCTAGTACTCTTACAAGTACTTTAACAATTTCTAGCCGTGTAAACTCAAACAGAATATTATATGGTATGGTTTTAGTCACTTAAAACAGGAAGCTTAAATCAGTTACATGTTTTTTTATATAAAAATCTATATATATATATATAAAAAATCAGAAACTATTTCGGTATATTTGAAATTAGCTCGCTTCCTGCATGCAGAGGAAACAAGAACACATCCTCGTCGTCATCAAACAGCTGTTGTATGAATTAGGTGATCTTTTACACAGACCTTGATCCTAACATTTGTGGCAGAGAATAGGCAAAGCCACAAATAAAGCCACAAATACATCACACTGATCTGATGATCAACAGGTTTAACGAAACATCACAGACCACAAAACCCTCCAAATCCCTCCCTGTTAATTACTGGTCGGTGGCCGCATGGAGCACTCCACTGTGTGGTAATTCAATAAGCCCATGGCCCACTAACTAATAATATCTCCTTTCTGGAGAGCAGACCGGCATTAGGAGTGTATAGTTGGGGAGTGGGTAGTGAGGAATAAGCAGCGGGGGTGGGAGCAGCGGAGCCATCTTGAACATCAACACAAGCCTTAATATCTACCAGATTAGACCCTATGAAGAAGCGAGTGCATCGATCTGTTTAATACCCATATTAAATGTGTCTGCAAATGTTTTTTTTGGTGTTTGTGTGTGTGTTTAGGCAGTGTGACTGTCTGTTGCTGACAATGACCAAATGACAGAGAGCAGAACACATCCTAAAGTAATCAGTCAGACAGCCTGCGGAGCTCATTAGATCCAGCGGACATGTAATTAAGAAATCTCTTCACTGCCAATCCAACTCACTAGCGCTGGCCGCGAACCCTTGTCTGACACTCTCCTCACATGCGCAGACCAACAAAAACATGCAGATCTTTCACACACACACACACACACACACACACACACACACACACACACACACACACACACACACACACACACACACACACACCCTCTAAAACATTAATTTCTTTGCAAAATGAGGTTGATGTCTGATCAATTGTGTCAGTAAATCCTCTTATCCCTGGGTAAGTATCTGTAGCTCAGCAGGCCAGCTGTCAAGAAGGTGGGAGGCCGAGCAGGAGCGGATGGAGAGTGGGATGGAGCCATAGAGTAAGGAAAAGGGAGCAATGGGTGGATGGATGGATAGATGGATGGGGGATGGCACTGCCCCGTTGCGAAACCACTTCTCTACACAACGCTCACATGATCGTACTACCACACACGCCTTATCTCTTCGCCTGGCAGAGAACATTAGATCATCAATTGAAAACAGCCCTTTTTTTTTCTTTTCTGCACAGCTGTGATTTAGGAGATAGAAATGGTTATTGTAGAGACAAAATGAAGATATTCTCTACTCTTACATAAACAGTGCACTGTCTGAAGCTGCTTCAAGGACACCTGTTCCACTGCTTTTAAAATCAGCCAAAGTAAATAAACGTACGTACCCTAATTTCAGCTGAAATTTTTTTTAAAACAGAGCGGGAACAGGAACAGCACTTGTGTATCGGACCATTCTTGCAAAAGCATAAGGAAATAAAAAAATGATTTTTTTCTCATGAAACCATACGGCTGTGACAACACAAGCACATGAGCTGGTGAACTTCTGTGACCCTACATTCTGCCCTGTAGTGAACTCTCTGGTAAACTCAAACACACTTTCTCTGAAAAGAAGAGAAATGATCTCTGATATCTTTCTTCCTGTTTGCCTGTTTTTTTCCTTCCATTTAGTAATAACTTTGAACAAACAAGCTAATTCACACATATAACATAGTCTATATCCCATATGTAGGCCGCTGCTCACAGACAAACACAGACTCACCAGCGGGATACTTTTTACATAGAGGCAGAGGATCGATGAGGAGGCCAGGGCTAAGACAGGGTTGAGATAAAGATGTTTTGTTTTTTTTGAGAGAGAGATAAAAAAGTTTGGAACTTAAACAACAAGAGCTAACACGAGTTTGCGTACACATACAGAACAGGCTGATCAAGCAGTCCTGGAAAACAAACAAACAGGTCACTGAAAGACCCAATGCAAACTGAAGCATTCGCCCGTTTGGCTCCGTCAGATGAGGTAACTATTGGTTCCTAGAAGTAGTCTTTCACATGTTGCAGGGTGCAACACAAAAAAACAACAAACACACACACACACACTCTGGTCTGACACCAGTCTGACCAGGGCGACCTGACCACTGAGCCTATGACCACATCTTAGAAAGACGGCCAGACTACACAACAAGGTTAGTAGAAACAATATGAGTTATTTAACTTGAGTTTAGTCCTGAGAAAGAAGATACGTTCTTGCAATAAGGACACAGGACAAAATAAATAGATAACTACAATTTATATATGTGTATATGTATATATATATATATATATATATATATATATATATATATATATATATATGTGTGTGTGTGTGTGTGTGTGTGTGTGTGTGTGTGTGTGTGTGTGTGTGTGTATAATAGATAGATAGATAGATAATGTCTGGACTGGTGGTTGTGCATATTTTCTATTCTACCAATTTAAAACTTTATTTCATGCTAAAGCTGGTCACCATCCTCTAAAACCCATAATACAAATTTCATTGACTTCTTATTATTTTGCAGCCTGATTATTTCTGCTCAAAGCAGAAATCACTTTGTAGAGACTCTAAATTTGCATACGAAAAGTAATCCTTCACAATGATCAACAAACCAAATTCACATGATGCCTTAACTTGCCATTTGTCTTCTGGGTTTATTTCCTGCAAACATGAATGCAATGCTTTTTGGCAGAAGTTTCAGAAATATTCAAGTCTCATACTTGTATGAATTAAAAATAATGTCTGTCAGTAACATAGAAATTCAATAAAAAATTGATGATGTGCTTTAAAAATGGTTGTCTCTATAAACCAGAGGTCTATGATGCGTATCATGTACTCTGCAAGTCCTAGGATCTTTGCTGCATGCCAACCTTCATCACTTTCTTCACACATTTCCCATCTGTGTCACAATGATCAACTACCAAATAACAGCACAAATGCCCCCAAAAAATATTTGTGAAGATGGCCAGGGTTAATGGAAAGTATGACAAATTTGTAGTTAATGGACATGCAATAAAAAGGATTCTTATTATTCACTGGCAACTCAAAAGTGCAAATTTCTCATTTTTCCACATTACTCAAAATATTATGGATTTATTCACAGATGTATTGGCAGTACTGTTGTGCTCTTAGTAGGGGGACCAAACAGAAATATTGACTTCCCATCATGGACTTACAACACAAGCAGAACAGAACAGAAGCGTTTGGCATTCTAGGGTCAACGGTAGATCAGCTGCTTTGTCAAGTTTGTTCACTTCAAGCCAGGCCTAACAAATCCAGTGAACATCTTTATGGTTTTCAATGAGGGGGAACTACATTTGTAACAATGAATGTGTCACATGCTTATTTCAAGGAAGAGAAAAGAACAAGTGCGCTGCCATCTACACCTATACACACAGACAGTGAATCTCGTTCACAGGATAAATACACTATGTGTGTAAGTAAGCTCGCATCAACACCTCCCACACCACTTCAAACGCAGGAAGGAGGAAAATAATAGCGTTGATGGAGGGATGCAGGGTGACAGACAGCAGACACAGAGAGAGAGAAAGCAGGATGGAGGGGGCTAATAGGAAGGGACAAGTGTTGAGAGATAATAGATAGTGAAGGACAAGGCAATGAGAGCTGGAAGCATCCTTTCAGTTGAGTGGCATCAACACTGACCACATCTGAGACCGCAAGTGAGTCACAAGCTTTTTGATTGTAATATGCAACAGCAAAGCCTTGTACCTGTCACACATGGTTAAAAAGTTCCAATGATGTTAGAAGTAGCAACTGCTGTTTGTGGTCAATAAGATCCTGAAATCTAGACATAAAGATATGATCCCTTGCAATTTGAAGTCCTTCACAGACTGCTAATTCATTTAACATCATATATTATCCATACAGAAAACTTAAAATGCAAAGTTCCACTGATGAATTTGTTGTGGAAGTTTCTCTCCTGGAGCAAATAAATTCAAAATAAAACATTTCAAGTGCACAGGGATTTGAGGTATTACCATAATGCATCTGTGCAGCACTAGCTCTTAGTGCTCGAGCCTCACTTCTGTGGAAAATCACAGAGCAGCAGTGGCACAGACAGGCAACGTCTTCCATCATGTACAATCCTGGGACTGATCCCGATCGGTGTCCCATTATTTCCAACAAGAACAGACACTCACACACAAGCAAGGCTACTCACAGTGGCCATAACCTATGTCCCTCCCAGGGCTGCCTCCAGTTGCAGGTGATACCACAGGGTGCCACATGCCTTCAGGTGCTAGTGTGGCACTGGCAGGATGCCAGTTACTCCGGACAAGGAGTCAGACTAAGGAGTTGGCGCGGTGACAAACTAAAAATGACGTGGACACACAGGATCTCAACCACTTTTCAGGACAGAACAGGAGCGGAAGGGTCGACGGCAAGAGGGAGGGGGGCGTCAGCGAAAAGCAAAAGAGGCGGAGTCCACCGGCGCCGGTTATAGGATTACCCAGATTATCCTTCCCCAGAGATCAATCCCACAGGAACTGTTTGCTGCCCGACTGCTGCACAAATCAGCTCCTCTACCGCCCACTCATCTCGTCTCTCTCTCTTTCTCTGGGTGCTGGTGAAACTATCTGTGCAGAGACACCTGTTGTGGTGGCAGAACTGGGTATCTGGCAGGAGAGGAGGGTGGGGGAGGCTGGGTGGTAGGGATTGGGTTGGGGTGGGGGTGGGGGGATGGTGTCACACTTGAGAGTAGAGTAGAACCAGAAGTTTCCGATTACTCGCTCTTAAAAGGGATCAAGACTGGAGAGCATGGGAAGACAGGAAGACACTTCTGTTCCTTTAAGCCAAAGGGGTTTTTATGTGTCAATGGCATTTTTTACCCCTCATTTTGTTCTCTTTTTCAGAAAATTAGTCACAGACTCTCTGTCTGATATGTAGCTGGTATAAATGGGATGTGAGTGTTGTGAATTTTTTTTTTACAAAAAACAGCCAGAGTATTCTATCTCAGTCAAAAAACATCTGTAATTCTCCTTGATGCCATAAAATCAGGTCGGTATACATGCTTATTGTGACACACTGAGCTGCCTGTGTGCACATTGTTAGTATGTTAGTATGTTTAGAAAGTGTTTAACATATATAGCATTCCAGGAAGTCAGGAATTGTCTTTTTCAATGCCCTGGGATGGTCAAGCAAACACACAGCAAAGCGAAAACCCAGATGCAGACACGGGCCAAAAATATACCTTAAAGGCAACGAAGAACAATACACGGCAAAACCTAGGGGAGCCTAAATAAACTGTAACACCCAGGAGAGGTTTAAGTCGTCAGTCCAACCCTTTTCACAAGACTGCAACAACCAGAACAGGCTTTCAAAAGCAATAATAAAATGACTTTAGTGAGACAAAAATCAGGATGTAAAACATAGCAGTAATTTTGTAAAAAAAAAAAAAAGAAAAAAGACTGAGGCAGCATGAATTATTAGCAATGGAAGTGTGTCATATCATTATCACCAGAAAATAGCCTGAGCCAATTAATGTGAAACTGGCACTGATTTAAGTGTACAGCTGCTCCTGTTAATTTATCCTGCCGTCCTATCAAATGTTATACCCTTCAGCTTTCGAAGTAGACATTTGCATTCAAAGATCACACTAAAAACTTGAGAAGCCTTCCCCCGCCATGTGCGCGTCTATTTTACTGACATGACTCAACAGAGTTTCTTATAAGCAGTGCACCTGCATGTCGCTGGATCAAATGTCCATACAGCACTTGAAGGATAGCCACCAGTAATCAGATCCTGTCACTGACAGTAACCTGGCAAGAGACTCAGCACCCGCAGTAAGAAGACAGCAAAGGAGAAGAAACACTTGGGACTCTTTCAGACTTAACAAATCCTACAGGGAAACAAACTAAAATAATACAGCCCTTAAATGCACGCTGTGTTATAATAGTATCTCGTGGCCCACATAAAACACATCAAATTAACCCTGAGAGCCATATTTGGCATTCATAGACGTATTGTGGAAGACTGAGCTACAAACTTCAAGAAAGGGTACACCATTAAATGTTTACCCGGATATTAATTAATTTAAACCCCAGTTTGTTATTAATGTCATATATATTGATGTCCACTAATTGTATATATTTTATCAATCCTGAGATCATCATGCAACTTTTTTGGTTGGGTGGTAAAATGCAGGAATTAGTGAAAAGCAGAAAAGGGCAGAAAAATAATGTGTTTGGGTTTCTTTCTTTTTTTTCAGAACAGCTATGCTTGTGTATGCTTGCATGCTCTGTTAATGGGTAGGCACTTGTATTTGGCGGTGCGAGATAGAATAACAACACTAAAATGGAACTCAAAATAGCCAAGCGAGGTACACAGTGTGTTCTTCATGCCTCTCGATGGAGAGTTTTAATGAGATCTAATGCACTTAGCTGTTACCTGTTGCTGCCATTTATGCCATGAAGAACTATAGCCGGGTCAGTCAAACCAACTTCTGCTGAGCCATAAATCTTCCCTCATCGGTCCTGCTCCTATTAATGGTGTTAATGAGCTCCACAGTGCCTACACTTTCTAATCACTTATTTCCATTGGGACTCACTCTGGGTACAGGGCAGCAACAAACAATTATTTTTCTTTCTGATTATATGTTGATTATTTTTAAATAACAGTAAAATGTTAGAAAATATTGAAAAATGCTCAGCACAAGACCCTGAAGTATAAGGCGCTTTGTCCAGCCAACTGTCCAAAACCCGAAAGGGCTTCAAATATAATATTTTTTATTATTAATTATTTTCTCAATTCATCCATTAATCATTTGGTCTAGTGTTAGAAAAAGTGACATAAGTTTTTGTCCAAAAAATGTTTAATTTACAATGTAAGATCAAGAAAAGCAGCAAATTCTTAATATTAACAACCTGGAGGTTGGAACTACCAAATATTTGGTGTCTTTGCATAAAAAATTATTAATCAATCATCAAAATTGTTGCTGATTAATTTTCCTGTTAATTTGCCAATCAGTTAACAAATTAAACATACTCAACTTCCAAGGATATAAAAAAGGAAAAAAGCAGTAAATACTCACTTCGGAGAATTTGGAAGCAAGGAAAAGTGTTTTTCGTCATACGTAATTGTAACAATGAACCATAATTGTTGATGATTGACTTACTGATGATTTAACTAATTGTTTTCATCTGGGTAAATTACAGTACACTGTTTAACACGTTTAATGGGCAGCAAATAATGTCTTCCCTTAAAAATCTGCAGTAAATAACTTTGCGTTTTGCGGGCACATTAACAGTTATTGCTCCAGGTATGCACAGGTGCTAAAGGAAGCATTTACACTGGGAGGAGATACATCATTAAGAAAAAGCCATAAATGTAGCTGTTATGCTTAGTAATAGCTGAATTTATTCAAAGCCAACACTGAGATGGACAGATGGTTAAGACCAGAGACACGTGTTGTACATAAATACATGTTCAGTGTGTGGAAAACAGGAGTTGGTGTGCACCCATGTGTGACATGTATGTTGTTATTGTGTAATTAGCAAAGAAACAGCAATATACGTCTCATAACCAACACTGTTGCAGCCTGTGGGCCTTTTCAAGGTTCTCTGCTTGATTAAAGCTGGAATTAAATCAAGGCTTTGACCTTCTTCACTAATGACTAATTACTGGCAATTAGCCCAGGGAATGGCCTCCTTACGCCCCTTCTTTTCCCTCATCCTGCTCTCACAATTAGCACATGCACCCACTCGCACACAGTCAAGCACTGTTTTACACTGACACATAAATACACAAACTCAATCAAAAGTGGCTGGGAATACATCTTTTGTATGTATTGTGTGCTAATGCATGTGTCGGCATTGAAGCACGGCAGGGTTCAAGCTATAGAATCCTTGAGCAAATACCTGCAGAGAGCCACACCCCCTCTATCTGTGTGGTTTATTTAACTCTGCAGGAGTGGGTGGGGAATCCTCTGTGCAGGGATCGGCTGCTAGAAAGCAGGTTTTTAATACGGCCGGGACTTCACAGCCAAATGTACCACCCACATTCTTTAAGTCACATGATATCATGGTCACATTTTTCTGTACAATAAGCACTAGAAAGACCACAAATTTGCAAGTGGGGAAGTGTGTATGTGTGTGCTTGAGTGTGCCTCTGTGAATGTGGGTGTACAGGGAGGTGAATCATTGACCCCTGGAAAGTGACGAGAGTTCACATCAACTAGGGTGACCACCCACCCTCCACTTCTCCTTTATTTTGCTCCCTTCACTCTCCATCCCTGCCATCACTTCCCTGATCTGCGAGCTAAATAAGTTCTCAACGTCAAAAGTAGCAAGTGGGTGCTCGTCAGTATGTCTAGAATCACTTCCACTGACGGAAATTTTAAAAAATGCTGAAGTGCTACGAGAGAAAAATGCTGACTCCACTTAAAGCCTGGGGCTGTCGGGCCTGCATCAAACCTGCTGAAACACAACATGTCTGGGAAAAAGCTGAGTGGATCACGAAACAATCCGCTCATAATCACCACACTGTTTTTGACTTCACACTGATTCGCCTTGGCGGCACACTGCTGACAGATTCTGAAGGGAGTGTACTCATTTTCAAGTAATCATCTCCCATTCAAGAAGTATGTAGTGTATTCATGGCCCCAAACATGTTTTTGTGTGTGGGCTGTTGATGCTAAAATACACCATTAATCATAGTTGTGAGCCAACACTTGGACATAACAAGTACAGTTGCGACCAACAGGATGTGGCTTTCACTAAGAACCCAATGGCTTCACTACCAACTTTCACAAGATAAACGCATTCAAAGATAAGAAATGTCCTCATCTAGGGTTCAGCTGATACTGGTTGGTGTTACGGATGTCTTTTATTTACTTTACCTTACCACTTTCATGCCAAAAATTAAGAAAAAAATCAATATTTAAATCAGAGCCCAGCCTTTGTGGGGTTGGAAAGCTTCTGCAACAGCATTACCATAAGACCACAATGGAGAAGCAAAACAAGAATGTATACAAGTATGTAAATTACAACCAAAAGTTGCCATGCTACCTATTGATGTGTATAAGTGAACTCTGCCAAACATTTACATTTCACAATGTTTACAGACTGCTTTATGTAGCTGTAAGCAAATAGAAACCTTGAAGATATTAGCAGTGGACTACATGACTGACAAATATTACTCAATAAAAGATCAATAACAGCACACCAACTCGCTGGTCTGATGCTGTCCTAATCTGCATAAACCTTGGGATGCCACTACGGCCTGATCAGAGGAAGCATCTCTTTAAAGACAGACAAGAAAAGACTGTATTGCCCAGAGGGACTGCTGTTACTTCTGTACACCCTGGGCTTCCCTCTACATGCTCTCCCATCCAGATGTCTCTCTCATTCCCCAGGGAGCCACATTCATTATGGAAACAATTTTCAGCCCCTTCAAAATGGTGCCGAGATATCTGTGATAACATAAAGGGAGCTGCACAATTTAGTCTTCAATGACTGGTTTTATTTGTTTCCTTGTCATGCCACATTATTATCTGTCATTTCCCCCCAGAGTGGTTTAGAAGCACATGCTACATTTCTACTGCAGAGCTTGGACAATGAGTGTATCTTTCAGGGGAAGAAAAAAAAAAAAACCATCACATGATAAATGATGCAAACGCTCCAGACTCTCCACACAGTCTCACTTAAAAGGTTTAAAATAAAAATAACACAGGACCTACAATTATTATGCATACTGTTAGTAGGGCAGCCTATGTATTCCACATGTTGCAAACTCCACGGTGGCGTTTGCACTGTCGGTGGATATCACGCTGACAAAAACAATCCTGATAATAGGGGGAAAAGTCATCAGCTGGTTCAAGGGCAAAGTCACCGAGTAAGACCGGAGTTCAGCTTTACTTAGCAAAATCACATCATGCTGTCATTCGGCTGAATATAGCCACAGCGCTGACCAGGGCGCGTCAGTCAATCTATGCTCCTGCTTGTTTACCACGAAGTAAGTTTGTTTATCAGTAGAAATCCGCCATTCCTCCGGGCAGTTTCATGCATTTGTCTCTGGATCTGAAGACCATCCCAGACCAATAAATTCAGTTTCTGTCTCAAACAGTTTAGCAAGAGACGCGCGACAAGCGCCATAAATTACATAAGCGCAATTAAAGTGCCAACCTCTGACCTTGCCTGACCGGCACAACCACGATCACCTGACTTTTGCATTGGTCGCAGCTTTGATTTCAATTGGCACAGTTGCATAACGATTACTAACAAAGAGAGTAGTCTTAACAACCGGATTCGCAGACGGGAGTCGGTGGTTAAAGTCCGCGGTTGCTTTCACGCACTGCTCGCAGACTGGAGCGAAGACGCCATGAAACAAACGCACTCTCCTCTGAGTCAAAGCAACACAACAGGCGACCCGCGCTTTAAATAAATCGTTGAGGCGTACTTACTTAGGTGTAAATACGGATCATGACTGTCCATACTGTGCGAGTTGTTGCGTTGGTTTCCTACAGTCGGTGCTGCTCCGCATCACAGCGCATTCCAGCTCGACTGAACTCTGCAAGGCGGCTCTACACGGGGGCCCAGCGAGGGGGGGGGGCGGCAAAACAGGGCTTCTCCCAATGACAACAGTGGTCGATATCAAGCTCCAACACGATCATGACGAAACATCTCTCCTGCAGTGACACTGTGTTGCAACATTGTCGGAGCAAAACGTTACTTTACGGAATCACGGCAGAGGAAGGCGGCGATACCTTTAAAAGCAACCCCCCACCCCCCACCCCTGTTTTCCAGGCTACATGATCTGAAATCTCCCTCATTAATAACACATTGTAGCCAATAAATCTATTAAGGAAATGTTTATTAGTGACGCAGGAGGCATGATATTTTGGAGCATAATAGCCTTCTGCATATTAACTCGCTGTTTAGACATGACCTACTTTTAATGCAGTCATGAGAACATTTACATTTATTTTCATTCTCTTGCAGTTTAATGTGCAAATTCCTCATTTTAACTCATACTTTCTCCGACTCTAATTTACTTATCCAATAAGGCACTCCCAATTATTGTTTCCAAAATGTAATTTTTTAATTTATTTTTTTATTTTATTTTATTTTTTTTTTTTTACAGTTTTTGATCTCCTACAGTCATCCTCTGAGCAAATCTCAGTGTTTACCTATTGCTATAGTGTGAGTCCGGGTCTGGGTACCCCCCGGGGTCCCCCCACACCCCTCCACAGAGTGCGGGGTCATGTAGGGGTGAAGCTCCCGGTACCTCAGAAGGTTATTCAGGAGTCAAGCCGCACTGAGGCATTCACAGTCTTGAACTGCGGAGCGGGCAGACGCTCCGTCAACGCCGGGGCTGCTGACCACTGGGCTGCCCCGCTAATGGGACAAGCACCCCCGGCTCCACCGTCCTTGTAACAGCGACCCATAAAAGAGCACAGGAGGATGCTAACCAAGATGAATGGCATTTTTTTCTGGGCTCATTCTACACTAATCAGAGCTTTTCATTTGTTATGGCCTTGCGCCAGCCCCTCCGCTGCAGCCTCCATTAGGGCCAGATAACGTATAAATTCATTAAAGTCAAAGAGGGACATTACAATGGTCATTTGTCAGATCTCTCTTTGTGTGTCCCTAATGGTGGCACATGGTTCAAGGCATTGAGATGATTTTGGTAGGGCTTTTCTCTCTCTCTCCCTCTCTCTCTATTAAGAGAGGAACGTGGGAACTTGGAAACACGTGTGTTTGTCCTGTTTTCATGAATGTTGATATTTTAAAAATCCTAAACTCTAAACTTTATTTATTCTTAAAATGTTTTTTTGGAAATTCAAGTCAAAATATTTCCATCCCAATTCTGCATTGAGATTTTTCAGTTTAAGTCTAATTCTAGCAATATTGTACTATATTTATTGTATAGGTCTATATTTTATTTTCATCAAGGCTAATACTTTATCCTATGCCTAATTATTTTGGTGGTTATCCAATCCATCCATCAACTTCAGATTCATTCCCCCTCCCAATCTCTCCCCAACACACACAAACTCACAGTCAATGAAGCAACCCTTTGCACTAATCCCTTTGTATTCACTGCACCATTCCCACCAAACAATGTCCTAAAGCCTAATCCCAAACCGAGCTCCACAAACCTGGGCCACCTGCTAGCAAGTCTCAGTGCTGCTAAAAGGCCAACACAAACCTGAGCAACAAAACGCCTGCTTTGCGTCACCAGCACTTCAGACACATTAATTCAAAGAGCACACACACTCAGTAATGCGTGGATTGAAACACATGACACGTGCACATACACCAAAGCTTTTTTTTCTTCTTTTTCTTCCTCTCTTTTTGGCCCCTTTCCTCTATTTCCCTCCTTTCCTTTCTGTATCTGTCCTCCTCTGGCTTCAGGATGGAGGTTCTGGCTGCGTCGTCATGGGAGATGGCTCTCTCCATCTGCCTCTGCTGTCATTAGCTCATCTCCATCATGCTTTATCGGGGGGACCCCCACCACCCCCCACCTCCCTGGACCCTCTTCACTATTCTGACACCCCCTGCCCCCCCTGCTCTATACATAAGCCCGAGATGATAAGTGTTCTCCCTCTTTGTGTCGGCCAGGATAAGACAATGCCACACGGCGCTACAGAACATCATCCATCTCATAGGTCATCAATCTGGGACACAAAAGATGAAATGTATCTCGAACTCCCTTTCGCAAAGGGGTTTTTCCTTGCTCAGAAAAAGCTTGTCCTTCAATTCTCTCACTCCCTTTCACTGCCCTGCATGGCCTCATGGGTGGAAAAGCGTACAACGTATGTCAGCTATTTCAAGTATTTCTTAAAAAACACAAGTACATAATTGCAAAGAATATTGACATTTACACCAACTCTTTCAGAAATTAGCAGCAAAAGAAACTTGAAGATATGGATGGATATGAAATGCCTTTTTGGAAACAGGATGTCATTCACCAAAGTGTCTTGAACTGACACACTGACAGGCCTCTGCAAAATATGCATTATACAATTTGTTGGTAAAAGACTAATTTCAAGCCCTGTGCCACATAAATAACATTATTTACTTTTTATTATTTTTATTTATTATTATTTACATCATTAACTTTTTGATCTTGCAGCAGCCGCACAGACATTGGCCTAATTGTCGGATCGTAGTGGCAGGATTTGTGAGCGCAAGCAGATTTGTGTAATTGGATTCCACTGAACAAGTGTGTGCGATGTATCTCATTTTGTCTTTACTCTCTAATGTGCAGGTAAAGTTTTATCATCTGTGGCCATCAGGAGAGCATTACAAAGCCACCTAAACTCTGTTTGAAATGTGAAAGTTGGGATCAAATTAAGTGAGCTCGTTTTGATCTCAGTGATCTGATGACTTATCAGTGAACAATGTGTGGGTATGTACAGGTTGAAAATATTGTGAATTATCATGATATGAAATTAGATATCATTGATTATTTTATTTATTGTACCATCATGGTTGTCTGCGTAACACATTTCTGTCTTGTATTAATTGTTTGTTTTGTACATGTATTACTTACTACTTTTAACTTTTTATCCTCCTGTCAGCTGTGCCATATTTCGCCTGCTTTCTCTGTTTGTTTGTTTTTTAGTTTTAATGGCTAATTTAACATCTAGCCGAGGGACACAATTAATTAAATATTAGCCTTTTGGCTAACACTGGCAGACTTACAGTGATGTTGATCAATGTGCATTGACCCTGTGAAAAATAAGATTAAAGCAAAATAAATTATTTGAATGTGATTGACTGCTTTGACTCACTAAACTAAACAATGGATGGCTCTCTGCCATGTCCACATTATATGTCATTGTTTAGGTTTGTGTGTAAATACAACTTGAAACCTTCAGTAGTCATCCAATAATGCTGTAGCTTACAATAAGTATTAATTTAAAAGTATTAAAAAAATGATTATTTGCCACTTATATCAATTATGCTTCACAACTCAAATATTTTGATTCCAGGGTGAGACATTACTAATATCATGTTTGGTATTTTCGACTGAAGAGAAATTGTAATGTTTCTTTAAATGCTCTGATGTTTTGAAAATAACAAAGCATGAAAATGGATGCCACACTTGAGACAAAAGAGGAGACATATTGTAGCAGCTCCACCAGCAGAGGCAATGTGACCAAAGCTGCTAATCCATTTTACACAAATGTTCCGTAAAACCTCACTGCCAACGCATCAGGTCAACCTGTTAATCTGCTGTCTGTGTCTGGGTCTGAGGGGCTTTACACACAATCAATATGATGAGCCCTGAACTGCTCACAGACTAAGGCATCAACTATGCCATTACCACACCACTCCAATCAGGCATGTTTACATTAACATTACCATGAGGACACGTCATACATGCAGACATATTGTTTATATCGGTGAAGAGTATTTTACACTTTGATTTTCAGGTAAAGAACTGTGGATTCCAAGAAGCTGCATAGGCCCATCGTCACTTTGCCAATAAAGAGTCTTTCCAAATATAAACAATAAACTGGATTTAGCGGTTTCATGAAATAACATTGTTTATGTTAGCTGATTGGATTTTATATTAAAGGTGGACTGCAGACTTTTGGCAGATGGTTGACCACTGAGTTAGTCTTTGCCTTGCTGTAATAAGTTGGAACAGACTGGGGGCATGCTACTTCAGAATGCAGCTGAACCAATCCAGCAGGGAATAAACCAGACCACCCCAGGTTAATCTCACTACGACCTGAAATGCCCAGAAAGGATTAGGCCCAGTGTACACCTGCTACTTATTTTTTGTACACAATGTCATTTACTACTGTGCCTGTGCCATTTAAGAATCACACAGTCTAAGAATTTTGTATTTGTAAGACCAGACCTCTTCTGTTACGAAAGCCAACATACATGTTTATCTGACAAGATCAGATCAGGGCCTAAAGCCACTCACCAAATGCATGCAACATGGAGCTAACTAGCTTTGGTCCAAATGTGTAATATTTGTCATTGCTGTGTTTTCCTTGTGTACAGTGTATACACAACATGCAGGAGCTATACATGTGACCGTGAGTCATAGTTGTTCAAATCCATTTGGTTGTGTGTGGGCACTGGGCAGGCACCCCTAGGACTAAATCAAATTATAGGTGCACTGACATTTGCATATACTGATTCAGATGATTCACGTACTAATTACATCAATCAAGACAGTGTCAAAAAACATCAAAAATAGAAAAGAAAGCTCTGTTTTGAAGATTGTCACATGTGATTGTCTGTATTTAAAGGGTCCCTCCAGCTATTTAATGTTGCACTTGAAGTTGGGGTACTTGTGAGAGACAGATTTTAATACATTTTCGAAATTTATGCAACAGAGGCAAAGATATCCTCACTTTCAGATCTGAAAACCCCTGACTGTACACTTCCCATAATGCAAATCTATAGTGTCTTTTATTAGGCCCTCTGTATAGCCTACTAAATGCCCATGTTTTTCAGACATCGCACACCTAGTTTATCAGGCAGACTTTGTCACTTAAGTAATTTTCTGAGACTTGACAAAGC
Organism: Scomber scombrus; assembly: GCF_963691925.1. Classification (NCBI taxonomy): domain Eukaryota; kingdom Metazoa; phylum Chordata; class Actinopteri; order Scombriformes; family Scombridae; genus Scomber; species Scomber scombrus. The sequence goes on along the minus strand of NC_084977.1, from coordinate 13,594,351 downwards.
TGCTACAAACCCACAGAAAATATTATACAACTGTTCTTAATTATTTCATTTCAAATGTTCTTGTTTGCGTCTATGATATCCTCTATCTTTTTTCTCCTTTTGCACTTACAGAACATAGGTTCTATAACAGGCTCTATATAGTCTTAAAGAGGTTCAAAGAAGCTTGCACTCCCTGTCGTGACACTAAAGTACAATTCTCACCAGAAGTGACACGTCAGCGGCACATAAGCCGTACGGAAACATCCATCCGTACAGTCCACACCACTCCACAGTACTGTCACTGTCCTCAGATCCAGCTGTCCTTTCAGCGCCTTAGCTGCTGTTGAACTGAAAAGACAACAATCAACCAAACTGTCTTTACCAGTCACACTGAAACTGAGCTTTCACTACATTAGAAACATGCAGAAGTTTATTTATTAATTTGTCACATATCAAGGCTTTGTATGCCCATAGTGAGATCAACCCATCAAGCTGATTCAAGCCATTCACAAATTAACAACATGCTGTTTGAGAAGAACCAGTTGACATTTTGTGTGATTTAAATGGTCAAAAGACACTGGCTGGCCCACTGACATTATATTCAGTGGACAAATAATTTAGGCTATTAGATGCCTAAATTGCCTCCATGACACCACTTTCCAGGTGGTTTTACACAAATTCACACCTTGATTCATGTGACTTTAACAACTCCCACATGACTGCCATGAAGCCTTAATGACTCATGTGACATGAGGGTGTGAATGACCCAAAGAGGTTTAAATGTCTGGAACTCTAAACCTGATGAAGCCCCCAGTGAAGGTGAGTAGTGAAATCTAATCAACTTCAACCCAATGGAGAGTTTCATAGGAAAGACTGTAGTGCAGTGAAGGCTTGTTGAGTCTGTATTGTGATGGACGATATGTGTTTTTCTGAAATATATTTTTGAATTTGACAAAATATCACCAAATCAAGTCCCACTTACCTGCTTTTTCCAGAGATTTTTAACCATGGTCATCATCAAGTTGTCATGGAGATGGAGCTATGAGTTTCATCCATAGCACTTCCAGGACACTTTTTTCATGTAAAGCATCCGTTTATTGTTGACCTTGAAGACAGACAGTAGTTTGTAGCCGTTTTCTTGCACTGGATTTGTATGAAAATATTGCCCTTCACCCTCAGCCTTATAATCCTTCATGTGGGCTTAGCAGTTATGGAATACATACTCAGATACTTTACTTAAGTACCTGACTGACTGACATATATCTTATTATATCAGTATATTAAACCCAACCTAGAGGTCTGGGTCCCAAACTAAGCTCTGATTCACAAATATCAGTTTCAGTTTTGGACTTTTTCATTAATCTTTGATTTTTGGTGAAATATTGAAATTTGAACAAGTTTAGAGCGACAGTAGGGTTTTGGCACAACTTCACTACTTCCAAAGTGCTTGGAGAAGGGAAAAAAAGTATAAGGGGGTCAAACCCCTGATGAAGGCCACAAGCCGAAACGCATTGGTCTAACATTAAAGTTTACTCTATATACTACAAGTGCTGCTGGAGTTTTGAACTGTTTGGAAGTTTAGAGGGAAAAAAATCACTATTTGGTGGAACTATCTACAATTCATAGACATTTGAAATGTGACCCTCACTACACACACTGCTTTTTACAAGACTTTAAAAGCAAAAAAGGTTGTCAAATAAATGTAGTGGAGTTGAAAATACAACATTTCCCTCTGAAATGTTGTGGAGTGGAAGCAGCATCACATGTAAATGCTCAAGTAAGTACAAGTAATTAATAATTTTACTCAAAGTAGCCTACAGTAGAAGTAAATGTACTTAGTCACTCTATACTATTGGGGTATAAACCTAAAGTCACCCCTTGAAATGTTAGTTTTAACCCATCATAGTTTTCTTGAGTCACTTCACTTCTTCCCTGTTCTGCCATGAGACTCAGTGACAACAAGACACCAACTTATTAACCTTTTCTCTGAGCATGCAGTACCGTCCTGCCGCCCTGTGGCCTGGATAAGCAACACCAGCTCAACAGCACGTTTCCAACACAGCCCCTGCGCTCGCTGTTCCGCACATTTGTCCTTCGATGATACCCGTAGATTTACGGTTAAGTCAGACGTGTATCTACTTATGCGTCAAGCAGGACGATTCGTTCAAAACAATTGCATCACTTGTTACTCTGAGACAATTTACTAATGAATTCAAAGGAGGATGTCATCCGAATTAACGTTAAATTATCAACATTACTCTGTGATGGACAGTGAGACGGGCATCATCGCCATCGATCAGGGAGGCGAGTGGGGTAAGTTGACGTTCACTTTCTAGAAAGAACCACTCAGAGAGGCAGAGGCAGGCAGGCAGCTAATGACTAACACAGGCTTTTTCGTATATTAAAACTTCTAACAAGTCTGCTGTTTGAAAATGAGTTGTGACCCTACGTAACTTACATCTGAGGTCGATATGGTACTTGTGTATCCTACGCTTTAGCCAGGAAGTTAACGTTAGCATTAGCTATCTGAGCCGCACTTTAATTTTACGGTAATGTCACATCAATAAGATGTAATAAGCCTTGCTTTGTATCAAATTTGACAAAAAATAGGCACAAAATGTTCATTATGAGACAACAAACAAACACGCATTAACCTGATTAGACACCATACACCCAGATTATGCTATAATTAGAAACCGCATATTAGACCCAAAATATAGACTGCAATACTAAGGCACTAATGATTATTATACACAATTATATTAGAAACCAATTAGGAGATCCTAATACACCATTAGACAACATTTCACAAGTTCATAGTCCAACATTAATTAGAAATAAAATACAAACAATGCCATATCAAGATCCAACATATGCTAGTTTGATGCTATTCTTCCCTTACTTACGTGACAAATTATGCTCTAATTTGACACTACATTTAATGCTGGTAACATAAGTAAAATCCATTTAACATGGGCCTGTGATATCTTAATTAGACAGCATAGGCTCTAGTCAGACGAGATTAATACTACAATCAAATGAGCCGTCATTGCAAACCTGATCAAGACAGTCGCCGCTTCGTTTTTGATGCGCGTCTAGTCGCGCTGTTACGGTACCGGTGCTTAGAGCGACCAAAAAGGACCAAAGACTCGTATTACAGGAACAATGTCTGACTGTAAACTACACATCATCTTTCAGTGAAGATTTGTTGATTGTTGTGTCATTAATTTCCTCTTACTTGAACTGTCATAGTTTGTTCTTCAAGACGTTGGTTTATATGCATTGTGGTTTATGGTAGAAACTAAAAGTACACATTAACAGCCTACAGTTGCAGAGCTATCTACTTACGTACAAAACATAATAGCTGTTTCTATTAAAGTTTCAATTAAAAAGAACATTTCACTAAAAGCCTTCTTGTACAACTTAATGTACACATGCTGCAGGGAGATGTACTAAAATGTTTGTTTCAGTAGTTTTAGTTGTTCCATATGTACTCTTGTCAACATCCAATCTCTCTGTGCACTGTGTGTATGCCTGTCATTACACAGACATTAGCCTTTTTGATGAGCTGGACAACCTGGGAGATGCAGATGAGCTGCTAGATGCCCTGGAGAATGCTGGCTATGTGAGTAACTCAACATGTTAATATGCAAATGTGAAATATCAACTGGAACACGGCCTAACCTGAAAAGCAGCCGACTAAAACTGAAATACAGGTTCATCATAAGTTAAGATGGCAGTGCTGTATGTTATGTGAAGACACGTGATACAGAAACAGCAGCACCTCCCCCACACTCACATAAACAATACATGTTCAACACAATGTGCTGGTGTCAGGCATAATGTGGCAATTACAGGAACTTTTACAAGAGTTTTACTGACTGCTTTATGAACAATTGGTGTTTCCCACTCACATGATATAACAGCTGGTTTTCCACACTTGACAGAACTACACGGCTCATAAACAAAAACTATTGGCCCGTTGCTCACACTGTCAATCAGACGTTTACTTTTGTTTCCAATATGCATCCTGATGACATCCGTTAATTAAAAAGTGTGTGTTCTGCTTCTCAGGCCAGTGAGGGCCCAGACCTGGACTTTGATATTGACATACCACCATGGAATGAAGTGGACACAAGCAGCACCTGCACAGGTACTGCGACACAGATTGTTTCATTTTTACAGAATTAAATGAGGGAAGTGAGAGTCTAGCATTTATCTATTGAACTCTGGTAAAACTCTAGTCATGTGCATTTTTGCAATAAAATGATGTAGATAGAATAGTGTTGTTGTTTTTGCATCATGTCGCTTTAAATGTAATGTCTTGTTAATGACATTGTGGTGAAAGAATTAAAGTAATTTTTGATGATGAATTATTAGATAAGTGTTATTTTAACTATTCCCACCAAGAAAGTTTGCTAGGGGTGCTATTATTCTTTATAAGGAAGGGAGATGGTGACAGAATAAACCAGAATGTTTTGCATTTGTTTACTTAATTCTTGCACGGCTGTGATTGAAATGCAAAGAAAGCAGGTTCATCCTATTATAAAATGGATATATTTATTGGTCACTGTAGCTTGAGGAGGTAGGGGATGTAAAAGCCTGTTTGTCCTGAGGTCATTTGTAGAAATATGCAGTATCACATTAGCGTCACAAACCCATTCTACATACTGTATATGACACATTTTTTCTCTATCTTTGTCCTTGTGCCTCCAGATGGTGAGGTGAGTGTGGACTCTCTCTCACCTGCCCACACTCTGAGCTCTGTCCCCTCTCCTGGCTCTGTGGAAGCCCTGTCCCCATACTCCTTACAAGTAAGTCACTGTCTTCAACTCTTTGACTTTTATTTACAATGCAAATTTTTTTTTAGCTTTTTGTTGTTGGTCTTGTGTATTTACATATGTGCACATATTGGTGTGCAGTTTGAACACATGAAAGCTTCATCCAGATGGTGCCCAAAACATTGACAGCTGCTCTTTGGTTAGAAGCACGCATACTGTATACATATGTGCACTCCCTCACTGGAGACACTTATTAACAAAAGCCTTAAACACCTTGTCAAACTAATAATTTGCTGTCCATCTGAGCGGTGCCCCGCCTCCTCTTTAAAAAAAGGTGCTGACAACTTCAGCCACATTAGCATAATTTAGCAGGCAGATGTTTTCACAGTGTGTCAAAACAAGGACATGGGTTACATCTTTGTCTGGCCCCAACACCGACTGAACAGATTTGTCTGCTAACTGAATCACCCTGCCTGAATCCAAGGACACATTTGTGTACTTGAGTCTTTGATTATTGACAAGGACGTTGGATCTATGTTTATTCTGTTGTGTCTCGCTGCACAGAAAGTACGTGTTCCTAAAAAACGAGTGGCCCTCGGAAAATTTGACTCCCTCATCTTTGCCAACGAGGACAACAAACATATTTAATCAGATATTTTTTCTCTACTGTGTTTTTGAAGTTTGTTGATGAAGGATACAACCGCAGGCAAACATAATCCTGTGAGTCTAAAGCTGCTATTAGTTATTGTGTTCATTGGTACCCTGTTAGGATAACAATAACAAGCTGTTTTGCGATCACGACACAGCATGGAATTTCACATTTTTAAGAGTCAGTTGCTTAGTCACTGAGACCAGTGCATCCCCCAAAATGGTATTTACTGCTGGTATCTAAAATAAGAGGTTTCACTAGATACTGAAGTCTTCTCTGCTTCCCCATCCAGGATGAAGCCTTCTCTCCACAGTTCCAGCCCTCTCCTATTTCAGTCTGCTCAGAGTCCAGTGGCCTTTCTGAAATTGCACCCCCAGCTAAAAAAGCTTCAAAGAGGACCAACCAGACCACACGAGGTGACGCTGTCTCCACCACCACACATTCTGATCATTCAGACTACTATATTTGTAGTCTTTGTCCAAAAAACAGGGGGAATTTTGTGTCACATTCTGGGTTTGCAGAAATACTCTCATTACTTAAATTACTCTCATTAGAAAATACTGAGGACTATTTATTACCAGTACATGTATGAGCTCAGAGTCAGCCTTCTGTGTATTTACCATAAAATCCTTCTCTCTTATCTCACTCCTTCCATATATGTCCCCTGACACACACAACAGCAAAACCAGCGCAGCAAGTCAAGAGACCGATTCAATTCAGCCCAAAGGTTTCCATCCAGCCCAAACCGTTGATTACAGCTGTGCCCTTGGCTCACGCAGCAGCTCCCCTGCAGGCTAAGACAATCATCATCCAGCCTCTGCAGACCACTGTGCTGCCTGTTGTCAAACAAGCTCCCATCAACATCCAGCCAGCGCCCCCTCCAGGTCAGAGCTCACACTACAACACATTGAAAAATTGCCTCACATTACACTGTATTGCATCAGACCAGTGCGTTGGACATATTTGCATATCAAAAACCACATATAGTGGGATGTTCTTTACTGAAAGTGGTTTGTAATTCATTCAAATTCAGAAAGGATTATTAGTAGTGTCTGATCTCTCAGGTGAGTTGTACTTACTTTTTTGCATAGATAGAAATGTATGTCTTAGTCAGCAGATGGCGCTTTAACCTTATTTTTTGCTCATTGTGAACCGTCATCCCTCACTGCCTCTGCTCGGTGGTCAAATAATAATAAGCAAATCAGTCATTAAAATGTTAAATGTTTCCTTTGTATAAACAAAATACTCCCAAAATGAGGTTACAGTTGAGGAAATGTCCAACTGTGGGAATCAGACATCAAATATATATACAATCATGCAAGTTTGTTTCATAACCCACATGTAAGACTATTTATGGACTGTGGTGTGTGCGTGTGCGTGTGCATTAAAGTCATTATCGCTGTTGTTTTGTGGTTTGGCCTTCCTGGTTTACCAATCTGGTCCTCAGTGTGTGTTACATCAGCAGCATCCAGGCCAATCTAAATACTTATGTCATTGCCTGGGACACCAGTGGGTGGAGTATCTGACCTCTCTCGACTTGAATTTGAACTTGGCTCTGCTCTATGCCTGGTAATAGCCAAGATGGCAGATGGCTACGGCCAAGATATCTAACCTTAGGACTAGAATGGAAGTCCTAGTTAAGCCTGTTCTCTGTTATGAGTCCATTTTGTTTAATATGCTCTCACATATACATATTCACAGCTGAGGGGTGAGCCCTGTGCATCAGGCAGATAGAAGAAAGACATTGGAAATAACTGATTAGTTCACCTTTTGTAGTCTGACCTGAGCAGTCATGTGTTTCCATAAAACAAACAGGCTGAGAATCTCAAGGCTTTTAATTTCTTTTGACTTTCATCCCTCTGAATTCCTCTTACAGATGGTAAGCTTGGGCACAAGACAGAGCGTTGGCAACACTAACATTCATTAGCAGGACTGGCTAACACTTCTACACGATTAGCACTGACAGGCTGTTTAGTATTAGAGATGAAGGTTGTTTGGGTCAGTTTGAAGAATGGTTCCAGGCACAGTAATAGTGGACAAGTGGGCTGCACTGCGGGGGTGGCTCCTACATTAGCTGGACATTTATAAACATGGACCATATTATGTTTTTGGGTTGTTTTTTTTTTTGCTTTACTAGTTTCTGTCTCATTCAGGCCATAATCAGTTTAAAATGTGGGCACACGTGCATGTTTATGTGGGCTTATGCACATAAAAACTCAGTTAGGAATGTGGAAGTTTAAGACCACAGGTCAAGATAGTAAACATCCTTTCCACCTGTACTTTAAACACAGTGAGCCCGTTAAAGGTGAGGGGTTAATGCAGGTCACTAGAGGTGCAGGGGTTTCTAGGAGTTGCACAGTGCCATCTGCAGCAGGAAGTTTTTTAAACAGAAGACTGATAAGGTTTCCAGCTAGCATAATATAATACTTTTTATTATACATAGCCAGACAGAGTGTGGTATCAGAATATGCACACAGACACAAGAACAACCCAAGAGAAATAAATAATCACACTCAGTGTAAATCAATGTTAATCATACAGTAAAAATATGATTATAGTATAGCTAAGCCCTGTAATTTGACAGTGTCTATGTGTCTCTTTCTCAGGTTGTCCCATCGTGCTGTCTCAGCCAAGCCAGGTGCTACAGATCCAGACACCACAGGCTGTTACTGCCAATGTGGTCACCATGCCAACTCTGTGCCATGACAGGCCTGTCCCTGTCACTGCTCCGTCATTGGTCTCCGTCACACTTCGATCCCCTTCCTCAGATGATGAAGTAAGTCCTGTCCACACTGTTGTCAGTTAAGACTTCTCACATTAGAGTTGTTACATTGTCGAAGAGCATTGTTATTCATCAGGTAAGTACACTAAGGGGTGTAGTGGTTGAAGAGCAGATGTAGCGACACTGGTCACAGTCTTTGAGGTTTTTTTTACAATCTCAAAGACAGTTTGAAATTTGTACCCCTGATACAGGAAATGTTTTTGAAAGAATAAAACAAAAGTTACATATTAAAGATTGGTTGGCCTTTACTACTATCCTTGGTATATATTCCATTTTCACAAATATGGATGATTTAATCTATCTTCTGCACTCTCCAACTCTTTTTGATATCACTTATTTTTTTTTGTAATTCTAGGTGATTGCATAATATAGGTATGGTCATTTAGGCTTTTCTGTATATGTTGTCAGACATTCATATAACTGTAAAACGTTGATATGACCAAACTGTTTTGAGGCCACTCAATTAGCCTTGATTGGTCAGATCCAAAACTCTGTCCAATCAACTCTATTTATTTTTCTCTCGCCAAGTGTTCAGCTATATGTTAAGAAATTGAGAGGTAGTTAACTATGAGTTCAAGATTAAGTACAGTATAGGTACTTGTGAAATTATGTACAGTAGCATCATGTTTCCAAGCCCTGTGGGCTGAGACGTCTGATTTATAGACAATGAATTGCCCAAACAAAATGTCAAATGAAAAAAGTCTGACATCCTTGTCAAACACGTTGTGTCTGTGTATTTTAGAAGCAAAATTGATGTAACCCTGATTGCTATGATAGCAATAGGTCTGCTCTCAGTGGATGAGTCTATCTCTCCCTTTATTTTTCTCTCTAAAATCTGCAGGATGTTTGGCTCACAGGCTCTCATACTCTTTTATTTGCCGCATAACTAAGAATGCGCCCAAGAAATGTATATAATGAAACCTTTTCATAGGAACAAATGAAGGAATAGCACTTTAAAGATTTGTGTTTGTGTGTGTGGACATGCAAGGACTTGCCTGTTCACACTTGCATGCAACTGCATGCTTATGAGTGTGTGCATGGGCGTGCATGCACTTGCCCCCTATGTAATTATTATGTTGTGGTTACCATGTTCACACTTGGACTGGATCCTGTCCAACATAAACGTTCTCATCTTGCCATTTTTATGTTTTTTTAATTTATTTATTTCACAAGCCATTAACTTCAATTTCTGGGTAAAATATAAAAAGAAAGTGTTGAAGGCAGTTGAAGGAAGTTTATACCCATTATTTATGATGGTGAATGTATTTTTCCACACTGAAGAAAAAAGTTGTTACACTGCATGGACCATGCCATGCTATTTTAACAATGTATTCATTACTTTTAGCTGTTTAAACTGTTAATCTGTTACTTCTAGCTATTTCAACAATTCATCCATTACCCTTAGAAAATTATATCCACAATGTATCCATTAATTTTAGCTAACTGTTTACTTACCTGTTTGTTTGCTAATTTGCTTCCCACACACTCTAAATTTCTAGATTTAGTTTTCAGGTGTTACAACTGACTCAATATGTATTTTTCCTTAATCGATCTATAATTCTATTTTTTCAAATAAGCTTAACTACTCTACAATCTCGGAATCGCTGGAGAAGTATCTGTTTTAGTTGCTTGTTTAAAGATTTAGCTGGTCATCAGAGTGTATCATGAAGCCTTATGATAGAATCACTTGATTTTTCATGCGGCCACAAGCAATCCACACATGGTCATTATTACTGACCACTTTTCTTCATTTGCATTTGTGGGGTTTCATTGGAAGAATAGACATGTTACACAATTGTAGTTTAGACAGTGTGAATGGTTTTGTAGAAGGATATTCTCCATGAGGGTGGGCCCATCTATGTTACAATCAGGGGTGATGTCAGGACGGCTTTGAACAGAATACACACACACACACACACACACACACTCCTGACTTTGGCATTTGTTTTAGGTCTGTGTAATGACAGCATGGGACAGTGCACGCACACAACAATTTTAGGGAATCTCATATGGTACTATTAACTGCTGCAGGGATGGCCCCAGAGGTTTTAAAAGTTTAAAAAAAGAGAGAATTCAATTCTAGTATGTTTTGTTTATGGTTTACGAATTCGTGGTCTCTCAATAAAACCTCCCTACTTTAGTGCATGCTGGTCTGAATTTGGGTGGGAGAGTCTGTGATATTCTTTTAAAGACCTGAGGCTAGTTTTTTGCCCTGTGTTTATGATTTTCTTCTTGTTGTTGCTGTGAAAACTTAAACTGCAAATGCTTCTTCTTCTAGTCTAAATTGCCTCCATTTCACAGTCAGAGAAATGCCGTGACTTACAGCAACTTCTTTGTTGTTTCAGGCTTCACCAGTTCCTCATGGGTTGCTCTTGTCTGACCTTTAGTGAGTTGAGAAACATGTTCTCACTCGGTCTCTGTCTTTCCTGTCTTTCTTCTTTTTTTGACAAATATTTTTATTGGAGATAAGTAGTACAACATAGTCATTTACATATCACTATATATATTTTTTTAACTTTAACTAAAACGTCACAACTAATGAAGGTGAAGAAAAAAGGAAAGGGAAAAAACCAAATAAACAAACCAAAACCAAACAACATTTTTTTTTAAAAAGGAGGTTGAGTCTTGTCAGGGAATTAAACATTGTTTTTTTACTGGAGTAAAGGGGATAGACTGAGAGTTTACAGCGGTACCAGCATACTTAATAGATCAGGTTAGGAAGGACTGATTACACATGTAGTTTGGAGGAGTGGTTGACAGGTTATTTAAATACTCAATAAATGGTCTCTATAACTTGAAGAAACCATCAATGGCTCCCCTAAGAGAGAATTTTATTTTTTCCAAGCTAACAAAAAACATTACATCACTCAACCAGATTGAAAATGAGGCTGCTTTTTGGAGATATTCAAGATAGTAATAGCCTTCTTCTTGCAAAGAGTGTTGTAAATGAGATTGTATATCTTCATTTCGCACTGTGCACTGCAAGAGTTCTGATGGCATGCTATAATATGGCTAGCAGTGGGTGTGGTTGTAGTGGTATATGTAAGACAATAGATAACCTATTAAACATTTAAGACAAGTAACATTGCAGTTGTGGACATGACCAATACATATGAGGGAGATGTGCTTGGGGCTCACAACAACGGTCACATTTTGGATCAGGATATAATTCAGCCATAATTCTTAATATTAAGAGGGAATTAAATATCTAATTGAAACTGTGCATAATCTGAATTTATTATGGCCACATATTCCACTGATACAACAGAGCTGAGAAAGTATATATCTATAACAACAATAATCAATGTGAGAAAATGCTTGGTGGACATGTGAATAAAAAGAAAAGTTTTTAGATAATGGATTCAGTGATTTCCAAAGATCAAGCCAGCATTATTTTCCATAAATGCTGACAAAGACTTGGACATTTTTGATACAATTACATTTTGGGGATTGGAATGATCAAGTAATGGATCAAGAACAAAGTTCGGATCCCTTCCAAAAATAAGTTCATGGGTGTTTAAATCTGGAAGACAAGACAGAAGTCTGTTAATCAATTCAGTATTGTCCCTGCTTGGAGCATAAATGTTAACTAATAAAACGAGTTTGAAATAAGATTCCTGTCACAAAGACGTATCTTTCATTCAGGTCTGATTTTATATCTGAGGATAAAAAATAAATTCCATTATTAATCAATATTGCTACACTTCTTGCTTTTATGTTTAATTTTGAGTGGAATATTTGGCTAATCCGAGGTTTATGTAGTATCTTTTGATCATCAATTTTTAAATGGGTTGCTGCAAAAATATATCTGCTTTTAAGGTTTTAATATGAATGAACACTCTGCAGTGTTTTACTGGACTTTTTAGTCCACATACATTCCAGCAAGCATCCTTACAGGGCAAGCTGGCCTATTTCCTGTGATATCTGATATATGAGCCATAGACTTAGTTCCAATCAGAGCTGAGTTGGCTGGTGCCATACTTTGTAAAAAAAAAAAAAAAAAAAAACCCTCACATGTCCTTATCAAGTTTAGAAAAGGCTTACAACTGACTATGAGTCTGACACAAAGAAGCAAACACAACTACTGAAAAAATGTACCCACAAAGTAATAAACAAAACCAAAATATACACATAAAAAGAGAAAAAGTAATAGTGTTATACCACTGGTGCACCCTCTTCTCTCCAACTGAGAGATATCAGAAATGACAATAAGCATACATGGTGAACTGCATATTGCCAAACCTAGTGTACCCTAAACAAAATAAATCTGCATTTAAAAAATGTACCAGTAGAAAAAATAAATCACAATATTACTTTAATTGATGTCCATTGTACAGCTGGGCACAGGGTAGTCTAATAGAACTGAAGTCCAAAAGATCACCATTTGAAGTATATCAGTGACATAATGCACAGACATAATCACTCATACTCCTTCACTTCTGGTGAATGTAATTGTACGTCACTCACCCCAATGACCATTGCAAAAAAGTTCAGTCTCATCAGGTGTGTCAAAGAAAAAAGACCTTATTTTATACCTTGAGCTCTACAGTAGGTCCTCTATTACTCCCTTCATTCTTGGTTGCTCTTCCAAGTTGATGTGCCCTGTACAATAAAAGCGGCATTGAGAAAATGTTCACGACAATAGTGGTCATACATTTCAGGAGGTTTGATCCTTCCATCTTCTCAGGGATTCCCATTATTATTATTAACATCAAGATCAGTGTTTCAGTTCATCCACCTCATCCAAAAGCTTCTCATTCTCTGATTTCAGTGATCTGCAACAGGACTCTAGTTCAACAGTCTTGTCATTTTGGTCACAGTGACATTTCCATCTTTGTAATGTGCTGCCTTTGCGCATGGATGGTTGATTAGATGGATTCCAATGTCTTGTTACTAGGGGGTAGAATGTTTTTAGCATAGTTAAAACTGTTGAGAATTGCCACCCAAACATTTTCCAAGTCATTAGGAAGTAGTGGGTCCAAGCATACTTATAGCAGGATGGCTAGCTGGGTTTTGGATAGCTTCTTCATCATCAGCTTGGGAGCCGTCATGTTCATTTGGCTTGCACGAACCGTTTCTCTTTTTACCAGGCGTGGTCAAGCATAGAAAATGAAAGCTATGCTGGTAACAGTTTAAGACTCAGGTCAAGTGTGAATGATGTTTACCGGAGCAAGAACGAAGGTAAAATATGATATTAGTCTACAGGGCCACCTTTACTAGTGTCTTATACTGCTGTATGCTCAATCAGAAGTCCCGCTCCGTTTTTTCCTATTTGTTTTGTGAGCATTACTTCCACACTCACAGTTACTTGCTTTTTAGCTTGGCAGGGAAGTTGAAAAAAAAGCATTGGATATTTAAGGAGCTATTTTAATTAGGAAAAATCATTTATGTAACATTTGTGGAATGTCCCCTAATCACCTGCAGTGATTTCTGTGGGTACACCTGGATGACTACAGAAAATGGATCCAATTTTCAGCTATTATCATCTTAAAGGAATAATCACTGTGGCCCTGATGTATTACCTGCAAACGTGAAACACATTAGTCATAATCTAATGTCAGAATGTTCTGTTTTACCAGTCTGCTCCATTTATTTTGACATTAATTATGTTTTCCATCAGGCTTTTTAATGATTAATGTCAAATAAAATTTCACTAGTGGTTGTTGTTGTATGAATGGTAATGGTTGACCTATGGCTGTAAAAATACTCGCCCTTAAAAAGGCAGAGAGGAACTTGTCCAATTATCATGGGTATAATCAAGGCTCGAGAAGCACTTTTTGTGCCAGACCTTGAGAGCAGTGTTAAAGAATTCCCAACCCCGGAGGCCAAAACAAATACGCCTCTCAGCCATTTGTAAAGCTAACCAAGTCAATAAAGTTTACAATAGGTGATTAAAGGGGAGGGACTGTACACATGAATTGTGAGGGGAGGCGGGAATAGGACTGGGTTCTTGGAGCAGATACCGCCATTAGTGGAAGTTATGAATGCAGGGAAACTATATTTGGGTGTTCATATTTGGGTGGGGTCATATCAGCTATGCAGTGATTTGGATTGACTTTATAGTTGGTTCCTTGGTCCACAAAGAAACTCTTCAGCTGTGTGAGCGTATATGATCATGTTCAGACCCACGGCAGCTGTGTTCACTTTATAACCTTACTGTGGCATGGCTGCATGACAGTGGTGGATGAGGGGACATGTAAAATCAAATGCCTGTTAAAGATGACATGACTATGCCAGGTGTTGCTGCATGTCGTATGTACAGATTGGATGTGTGTGTTACTGTCTATGTTGTTTACAGTACTGTATTTTGGCCTATAGTTAGGCTATATAAGCCTGGGTGTTCAACGGCTGCTAACGATTACATGCTTTAGACAGGTGTTTTGCTGTACGAAGCGTTTGGAACAGCTGTAAACGGCCATCAGGGATTGGGTCACTGTAATGTAATGAGCTCCCTCACAGCCGGGGATTTAGCTGTGTGTGTTCTAGACTGAAAAACAGTCCAGTCTGGAATTGCAGGACTCAACAAATCCTCCCATTAGTAGGATAGGGACCAGAGGAATGTATGGTGAGATTCTGAAGGGAAAGGGGTCTCCTACCTCTAGCCCAGAAGATGATGCTTTTTACGCTTTAGTTTTATTTTGCATCTGGTTTTGAGTATCTGGTCTCCAAATCAGAGTGATTGGAAATTGATTGCCCAAAAAGTGAATTAAAGCACAAAAAAACACAGGCTGACAGTAATTTCACCTTTGGAACATAGATTCAGTCATTGATCTTTATGACCTCCAGTAAAATCAGGAAACATTTTCACTCCAACTTGTTAAGTGAAGTCCCTCCCATATGAATAGGTTGATGGTCCATCAGACACTTCCTCTTGAGAAACCCTTCATGTGTGTGAGTCCCTCAACAACAGTGTGACAGTCAGGCGTGCTGACATTTGTTGGCTTCCAATTCATCTCAAGCTTTTTTTGTCTCTCTTCACCTGTATTCATCCTTTGAGAAGTTGTTGAGTAGGCGTTCTCCCTTTCAGCATTATCCTGCAGTGTAGTCATACAGTTACACACAATCACACCCAGTACTGCTCAGTATACCAACAGATGTGTGGGTGGTCACTATGTGGCTCTACTGGAGCAGCTGGGGGGCATATGCCCTGCTCATGGGCATCTTGACAGTAGGGCATTACTCACTGACTTTTCCCACCAGCACTTTAATAGTTTGAGTTTGAATCTGTGTCAGAATGACCCTCTCCCATTTAAGCGAGTCTCATTGAGAAATGCCACTTTGCCATTTTTACCCCCTAGCCCACATTTTGCTCCTTAGCCCTTCATTGTGGCCTCGATGTGAAGTTCCCCCACTCTCCACTCCCTGGTAACTGCTTACTTGCGGCGTTCCCAGGCTCAGGCTAGTGGCACGGCTCCCAGATCAGGGCTGGGAGACAGAGGGGTTTCTCAGGAGACGAAACACAAATACAGGGATCCAAATAACTTAATCACCAGCGGGGCTATTAGGCGCAGGATCTTAGGGGCTTGCCACAGGGAGGGTGTTTGTGTTTGTAGTAGAGCAGTAGAGGGGTAGCTGGGGGCTGGATGGACAATGAAGGTGTTTGGTTAAATGCAACCAGAGGTTGTGTTAATTTGTGATAGATCATGTTGTTAGGTCATATGTGCTATTTGGTTCAGAATATAGACTTTAGTTTTCACTTCTCTGACCTGGAGTAGAAGGAATTCTGCTGCTCATTCTTACTGTAAACAAGCTTTAAACTGCTCTTACTTAATTATTTATTCATTAATTTGTTTGTTTTTACATATGTACAGTAATGTATTTGTTTTTGTTTAGTTTAGATTTTTAAGAAAAGCCCTGTATAAACACATCTGCTGGATCTAAACAGAAAAATGTTGAATATCATTTATTTATTTACAGTTGAACTTGAGTATGTAAAGCTCTAATTACAGTAATTAAGACCAACTATAGCTGACCTTGTTTTTTAAAGTCCAGACATATAGCATGTGTAGTGCCTCAGTGTTTGTGTGTGTCTGATATGAACTAATTTCTCAAAGAGTGACACGCTTCGTAAATACATCCTTCTTCACATATAGAACGAAGGCATTGCTACTGACCCCTGGACCTCTCAGAGGATGTTGGCGTAAATATTTTTAAGCAGAAGCTTGATCATGTGCACTTTAGCGCTCTCTAGGGTGAGTTGTTGCCGAAGTGTCATTAACCTCATGAAAAACATCTTGAACATGTCTATTTGTTACTCTGTGACTGAAGTAAACTGGGGCATCAGGGGCTGAGGTGTTCTCCCAGTGATAATAAAAAAAAGTTGACTCTTGCTTTTTTGTCTGGTTCATGTACAGGGATATCACTCATCCCCTCATTCCCTAGCTACTTGTTTGACTTCACAGAAGATGATTGATCATATGAATGAAAGGCCATTTTTAAAGCAAAATGCCTGTGAGAACACACATATATGATGTCACAAGGGTGCGTAATCTGCAATCTACAGCTCAACAGGTGGCTCAGGCAGGCATTTCATTGCATTCTCACAATATGCGCCCTTTTTTTCTGTTTGGATAGGTGTCTAGCAGATACGTCATGATGTGAAGAAAAGCATGAGTTGGCATGAGTAATGACAAATGTCAAATGTTATTCATATGTCTCTGTTTCTGCCTGTCTCGCTTTCTCTCTTCAGTCAAAGTTCTCCCAGAGGCAACAACGCATGATTAAGAACCGTGAGTCAGCATCCCTGTCTCGGAAAAAGAAGAAAGAGTATCTGCTCTCACTGGAAGCTCGCCTAAAAATGGCGTTGTCTGAGAATGAGGTGCTCAAGAGTGAGAATGGCAACCTCAAGAGACAGCTGGAGGGCCTGCTGTGTGAGGTCAGCACTACTTCCATACAGCACAAATCAGGGTTACAAAACTGAACAAATGCTGACATTTCCACAGCAAGTTTTGAGAGGAAGTTAACAAGGAGAGACAAATGAAATGTGCATTCATACATGACTTATAAACTTGATTTATAGTTTGTAATGTAACATGGCTTCCTTTTTCCTGCAGCATACAGTACTAAAGACAACGGCACCCAAGAGAAGAGCTGTGTGTCTCATGGTGGTCTTGGTGTTCCTGGTGCTTAATGTTGGACCAATGAGGTAAGCATGTAACATTCTGCATGTTTTTTAAGTGTACTATACAACAACTGGATTAAGTGTCCAATGGCTAAAATTCAGTTCAAGCCAAAAGAACTGTGACAATGGCAGATACTGTAGCTCACGATATAAGTAGGTTACCGATAACCGCAACACGTCTTAGATGCACAAGATTTTGATTTTGGGGGAAAACAAATGGGAATCCCCATGACTCACTGTGGGAATCACGCCTGTCGACATTAAGACATTACACAAAGATGTTATTGAAAACAGTGCAGAACATTTCCCAACATTGAAGTAATATGTTCATGTTTCCAAAACCTACTTCATCCACTTACAGTTTATAAAGTTAATTAAAACATTGGCCTAAAAACTAAATACAGTTCTATCCAAAAATGTGGCTAAAACTTTGCAGACATAGCATTGTATTCATTCATAATACACAAAAAATTGAACCAAAGCACCTGAAATTACTAATAATCTTTTGGTACTCAGGCTAAAAAAGTTTGAATGTGTCAGTTCTTATCTGGGCTTATAATATTAAATCATAGAGTTATATAAAACGACACCAGGGAAAAAAGAACTTGATTCCACCCAGCTAGCAGATGGAGGGATGGTGTAATTCCACAACCTCAAGCTCATAGTGCATCTCCAACTGTAACGACAGACTCTGTGCTCTCATTTTATAAAAATGTTTATTTTCCCCGGGGAATAACTTTCTCCACAAGGATGCAAACATCTACCCTGATTGCTTTGATAGTATGTGTGTTCTCTGTGCTGGGAATGTACTCTTTGAGTTGTGGGATCTCAGATTTGTTCTCTGGAGCTTAAACATGAATACGTTTCTTGGGACCTATGAGTAAGTTTGCTTTTGCGACTTGAGTGGTATTCACAGTAGCTAAAGCCTGTGTGTGTCTGTACCTGTGCCTGTATCTATGTGTTTTGTGTTTGGGCTCCCCTTTGGAATGCGAAATATGCCCGCTTTTGAGGTCAGATCCCTTTGAAATGAAAATGCCACCCAGTGTAGTAATACCGTTGAATGAGTCTGTGTGTATTTTTGCTTGTCTGTGTGCCCCAGTGTGCTTTGGCTTATACAGTCTAGATCAGAGTTCAGTTTCTGCTTGTGGCTAAAAACCCTCCTGTGCACAGGATGTGGGCCACATGGAATTCAGAAGCCTTTTCAGTCCTACGCAAAGTTCTCCTTTTGAGTTTGTTTCTACCATCTGCAATTGTCTTGATTTTTACTTCTCTTCGTCTCTTTTGCCCACCTCACCTGTCATGTATTTCATCAGTCTGTTTCAGGGTGGCCCAGGCTCCAAGCTCCAGATTGTCCCCATGCAGCACAGCAACAGACACCTGTTGGGTTTCTCCCCCGAGGCAGAAACTGAGGTCGAGATGGGCCCAGAGCCCCTCGGCAGCGGCCCCTCTCAGATGGCCGACAGGTAATGAGCTCAACCCCCAACACTTTTCACAACACTCACTGTATTTACCAACCATGTCAGCGGACCAGGATGCACCTGTGCCTGGGCTTAGTCTGAACTGGTGCAGCTCATTACAGCACGTGTAAACATGTGCGCCAGCCGATAACCAACTCTGTCCAAACGTCTGCCTTTCAAAAGCCTTCAGGCCCCCGGCTAGTTGGCCAAAAGTTGTGCTATGAGTAATAATGTGGGAAATTGGGGTCAGGCCTTGTATGACATCGAACTTTATATAGCTAGTAACAGCTTATTTTTCTAAAGGGTTATATGTTTTTCTTTCTTTTTTAAAAAATGCAATAGAGGCCCACCCGTCTCATTTGTAAATTGCATAAATAACATTCTTGTTTGGTACATTACCTTCAGCCCCATGTCCTGAAAATTATGTTTTGCAAGGTGGTCAGATTCCCTTTGGCATTGCCAGCCTGTGTTGTGTCAGATCTCTGTGTAGGGTATATTACATGTTAATGCAAACCATTCATCTGTAGTATCAGATTTCCTGGCAGCATTAAACCAACGCAGGCAGGAAGGAACACATTAGCCTTTACAAAAGGGGTGACAGCACCAAACGCAGCAGAGAGGAGCATGATGGGGGAGACATGCAACCTAATCTTGGGGTCCCTCTTAACAGGAAGGTGTGTGTACGGGAAGGTTAATATGGGCCCCTCGGTTAGAGTTATGATCAGGCCTCTGCGGTTTGACATGTTGTCTCGTGGAACCATTTCCAGAACATTTTAGGGACAAGAACGCGAGGCGTGGTTGACATGTCAGCTCAGATCAGGGAGGCCCAGGGGAGGGATTACGTCTGTGGCAGACGTTATGGTAACAGGCCACCTGCAGGTGGGCACTGACTGTGGACAGTCTACATCAGCACCTCAAGCAACATAATCACTCACTTACAGAGAGGTATAACAGTTGTGATTAAAGTCACAGTAACATCTGAGGCGGAAAGTCAAGTCATGCAATTCAGTGTGCTGCTCATCCATATGTATGTTGGTTTGTAGATTTTTTTTGTCATGCTCTCACCTGGTGGTTATGTTCAGTTCTCTGTATGTTTATGATCATTTTGAGCAAGATTTATGGTGGTAGTCTCCCTACTTCCCTTCTGAGTACAAGTCAGCATTTTCATGCATACTTTTAAGTGACTAAAGCTCTGCCACCTCTGCACATGCTAAGCATCAAGACATTTAATCAGTAGAATTCATTTGTAACCAATAAAATTGAATAGATTCATAATTGGCTCCACATTGAAGTCAGCGCTGGCTTCTGGTGTCCTGTTGCTTCCCATTGCTCTGGGTGTTTCACCTCCATCAGAGTGCAGGCAGCCACATTGGTTCTCAGTTTGCATTGAAAGCAAATCCTCAACATGTGGAAAACATTTATAGCATAATGTTATTTGAATTTCATCTGAAATCCTTGTAAACTTATCGCTTTTCTCTGCTTAACACAGTCTGTTTTCTGCGTTTATGGTGTAGCTCTGAGGATAAGGCCCTGATGGTGGTAAAGGATCCTATCTTTCTCAGACCAGCTCCTCCCTGCCAACCATCTGTTAACAGGACCAAGTGCATTGAGTAAGTAATCTTCATATAAGACCAAAAATAGATCAAGTCTTACCCCAAATTGAAAAATAGCCTTATATGCCTTTTAAACATGTGCTTACTTTGATTTGCAGGTTGGCCCATGAGTTGAGGGGTTGGGTCCACCGTCATGAAGTGCAGCAGACCAAGTCCAGACGCATGAGTAACAACAATCACAAACCCACCAGGACCATTCTGGTAAGTCACACAGCATGTTTAATGTGTCATGCAACAATTTACACAATATTCAGATATTCAGTGTTGGCATTAATATTTGCAATCTGAACTTCACTTATGCTTTAGGCCATTACATTACATTACAAACCAAAGCCTCTCTTTCACCACTGTTTCACCTCTCCTCACACTTTCCCCTTTTCTGCCTCTCATTTCTCTTTATTGGGCTGAGTTTAATCTAACAGCCCCTGAGAAAGTAAACACAACACTTAGAGGGGGAGCTGTAGGATTAGTGCCCCCTGCTCTTTTTTTCCATCGTTTTTTCAAGATCTGTCACAGTAAGTCCAATCCACCAAGAGCTGCGTAGTTGGTATATGTCCATTCCTCACATAAGAGTAAATAGAAATGTAGATCTGTTTATATTTCTCACATGTCTTCAGCTTTTTATTGCTACAGACACACTTAACAGTATTCTAAGATAAAACTGCAACACCCGGCCATATTACCATGACATCCTTAATGTTTTATTGTATTTCTGCTCCTTTGATCGGTGTCCTTGTTTGAGGATTCATCTTTGACAACTAGCTGTTTCCCTAAACTGTGAACAGGATAAATCCAACAATTCATATCTTAAAATTCATAAACTAAATGTGGTTTATGAGGCAAAAAAAATGTGGGTTGTAATGTGTTAGCTGATCTTAGATGTACTCTAGCTGTTTTAAATTGATGGTCAGCTGTAATGGTTTGAATGGAGTCTGTATTTATATTTTCTACACTGTTGCCAACAGCTAATCCTGCTCTCTCTAATGGGTAGTTGATGTTGATATACACAGGATTACCGCAAATCCTCTCTCTTTCTTTCCTAACAGAAAACGGGGAATAAGGAGGCAGAGAGTGCCCAGATTGTGACGGTCCAATACACAGAAACTACTGAGGAAAAGTGAGTTACGGCCCTATTTAAAGTATTTGTGTCCGATTCAGAAAAAGCAAACCAGTAGATCAAAACAAATTCACAGTAACAACAAGTTATCAACTTTTCATATTTCAAACACTTACCTAACATCAATGACACATGACTCAGAAAGAGATTGTTAAGAGAATCCCCCTTTGCATTTCTCAGATTACTAAAATACTGGAGTTGTCTTATTGCAACTTTCAAAGGATGACACCAGTGCACTGTTTCAGAAGTTTGGCGGTCAAGAACCTTTCCTGCAGGACTGCACTACATTATGCATTTCAGATCAAACAGATGGAGTCAATTGTTTTTTGGCCACCCATAGTTTTTTATTTTCTCAGTTGCAAGTCTGGCAAAGAAACATTCAAATCTAAAGAAGTAAAGAGAAACATTTCAGCAGTTCCTCAAATGGGACACCAGTTCAAATTCAAGTAATTTATTCCCCTTAAACTTCACATGTATCTACAATCTTGTTGTTTTTCATCAAAAGGAATCCTGGCAATGAGCTGCAGGTATACTACGCACCACATCACACCTATAGTGACTTCTTTGATGAACTCAATCGTCGTGGGGACACTTTCTACGTAGTGTCTTTTCGCAGGGTAAGTTTCAACTTGTCTGGTGCATGACACTGATTTGACTGGGGCAGCTGGCTCCCACATAAAAACTAACACAGTGGTTGAAAAGACCAGTGTATAATATTAAGTGGCATCTAGTGGTGAGGTTGAAGGCTGCAACCAATTGAAAACCCCTCCTCCTCCACCTCCAAGCATGTAGGAGAACCTACGATGGCCGCGAAACTTGCGAAAAACGTAAAAGGCCCCCTCTAGAGCCAGTGTTTGGTTTGTCCATTCTGAACTATTGTAGCGAAATGGTGGCCACTGTGAAAGGGGGCCTGCTCCCTATGTACATATAAAAGGCCCTATTCTAAAGTAACAAAAACACAAAAAAACTAGTCTTGTTTTCATGGAATTATACACTGCTTAAATATTATTATGAATATTATATTCAATTACTGCCAAGTCTGTTCTGCAAGATGCCACTAAATCTTACACACTAGTCCTCTAAATTAATTACATAAAGTACAATTAGAAAAAGATTTCAAGGTAAGTTTTCATAGCTCAACACTAATTAACTTTCATTTCATCTGTCATGAGATTTACTTTCCCCAACTGGCCATAAAAGTGTAATTAATTACAGAAAGACTGACTTCTCAATCATAAATAATATGTATTAATGATATTTGTAATAAGTAATAATATAAGTGCAGGGTAGGGGGAAGGGGTGAAACACACACCCAAGAGTGGAACTACACATTTCCAGTGTAGTTTCCTTGATCCATTTCCAATCATCAAGACCATATTTTAGATTTTTATCCATGACCATATGTCACTGTTAATTTGCGTGGTCTTTATTCATTTGACAATTTTCCCCCATTTGAGACTCAGACCTGTTTTTAATTTGCTCTGTTGATATGATTAATCATGGACATCATACTCAGAGAGAGTTCTCTAATTAGTTTTATTAATGGGCTTATCTCTTTGAGTGCTATCCTTTCTTCCCAAAATGATGTATTTAGAACAACATTACACTGTTGTGTTCTTGAGTTCTGACCAAACAAAAAGAAAAGTTAGAAAACCTACAAATGAGCTTCACTTTGAATTTTACCCATTAAAGTATGTATTTATTACTGTTACAAGAACTTGCTGTGTTATTATTATAGTATTATATTATACTGCCTAAAGATACCCCGGACAATGTTAAACTCTTAAATCCTCAGGATTAGTCAATGGGGCGGGAGTTTTCAAGCATATGGTCAAAGATCAATAACCTCTATCATTAAGCAAGTCACAAAGTTCTGGCTGTGAGTTGGCATGGTGACGACAGGCACAATGGTAACAATGGCGTAGCCGAGTTGAGGGCCTCTACGGGTCAAGTAGCTGTCCTTCAGTTTCTAGCAGCTTTGTTATGTGTGAGAAGTGAGGGTGTTATCCAAAGTGAGGGCGTTACAGTTGATCCAAAATAAAAGCAACATTGAACTTAGAGTGCACAATTTAACATTACAGAGAAAAAGGTTTGATTGCAGCTGATCTGAGAATCTGTTGAAAAACTTTTTCTTGCAAGATCGTCAGAAATGTATTCTTGAATAACATCATGTAGAGAAATTAGTACTTATGAGACTTTCCTCAAACTTGTAATTACCTATTTTAATTGAATCAGAATCAAAAACTAATAAAACTCCATAACTACATATTTGCATTTGCTGTTTGGGTTTTTAAAAAATAATTTGCTGAAATGTCCTGGGTGTAATAAGAGGGAGAGCTCAGAGTAATTAACAATACATTATTGGGGATATACAGTAAGACACTGTAAGAAGCACGGGAAGGACTTCCTAGGATGGGCTGATTGCATATATTAGTCATGCTATGTCAGCTTGACCTTTTTAATTCTTACAGACCTTTATTAATTTTTCTCAGTCAGTTTATTTGCCTATATTTTGTTTCCTGGGTTTCAGGATGTGTGTGACGGCAACAAAGGGTGTGCTTTTTTTTTTCTTCTTCTCCTTTTTTTCTTTTTGTTCCACTCAATATGATGTTATTATAACACTGCCAAATCTCTGGATTAAATTTGGAATGGATTTGGATTTTAAAGCCAGTCACTACCAATTTTTACTATTGTCCCTCTAGGCAAACATTTTTTGTAGAGTTCATCATGGTCCATTCTTGCTCCCTCCAGCAGTTGAGGTCACTCCCTTATGTTGTGAGGTCCAAAATGGTCATGCTTAGGTCAAGGTTACTTTAAGCTCTCAACCGATATATATTTCTGCCTGTGGCTTTGTTTAAGTGTGAAATGAGGTGAGGTGATGGAAAACATAACTCTCAACAGGACCAAAATATGGAACTGCACTTACTCTACCATCATTTTTGTGGTCTCGCTCCACTTTTTGTGTTGTTTTACCACCTGTTGCTTTATGTAAGTGTGCATTGAGGTGAGGTGGTGGAAACACTGGCTGCTTTCACTGTGGACTGTATCCAATAACATTCAAGGGAAATTCACCTGTTGTCATGGCAGCTGCAGCTGTTATGTCAGCTCAACGAGCTTGCCGGTCCCCTTGATGATGAGCAGTAATGCGGTTGGTGTTTTCATACCTCCTGCTGCCCTCCCAACACAGTCAAGGCACCCATTCAATTTTAGCATTTAATACTCCCCTTGGTGGCTTACAGTTTATCCTCAGAGCCCTACAGTGCTATGAGCATGTGTCACACAAAACCCTTAATTCTGACACACTAGTAATTAAGATTACTTCCTACCCCCCTAGCTGCTAGTGAAAAATTCAGGGTCATTTAGAAAGCCTTGTAGGCTGTGTATGGAGAACACATTCATACTTAAAGTGACAATGGCAGATTATAATACAAAGCCTCCCACAAATATTCTTTTTGTTTCTTTACACCCTCTCTGTTATATAACTCTTCTGACTCTATAGTCTACTCCTATCTTCTCACTGTATAACTTCCACAACTTCAGACCATCACTTTAACACCCCTAATTTTTCATCTCACCCAGGCTGAGCTTTGCAAGTCAAGTGTAGTTAGGTACCTGCCAGTTTACTCTTCTTAATGGTGCTTTTTGTCATATATACCAGCAGTCGTCTGTCTCTTGTTCAAATACAGTAAAAGCTCAAACAGTCCTGATACTTTTTGTGATTGGATATATTTCTTTTCTTGCATGGTGAGAGAAAATAGGATCTTTTGATGTTCCATCTCATTCTTAAATGCAATAAAATCATATCTGAATTGTATCCATCCATTCGTAATGTTTTATTAATGTTTCCAATAATTTATAGTTGTTGGCTCATGTGGTGTCCATTCATTGGTTGTGGTATGTGGGGCATACTGAGATGCTTTGTTTTATTGGTTTGGCTCTTCTGTTGTGGTGTTGCCCCAAAAAGTGCAATGGATGCAACCAATAGTTTTCAGAAAATGTAGGGTTTCGTTCAGCAATCTTTGACCTACTTAAGTTCAATACTCTCTGAATTTTTAATTGGAGACACAGCCCAGTGTGTGTGTGTGTGTGTGTGTGTGTGTGTGTGTGTGTGTGTGTGTGTGTGTGTGTGTGTGTGTGTGTGTGTGTGTGTGTGTGTGTGTGTGTGTGTGTGTGTGTTTGCGACTCACATGTGTGTTTGCACATGAGCGTTCCGCTCTACCACAACTCCTTCTGAGAGGATGTGCTCAGATTAAAACCTTCCCTCTCATTGTCTAATAGTTGCACAAAAGCTACTGTCAGCAGTGTCTTCAACTGAAGTACCTTGGTAATTAAAGCCATTTTGATATCAAAGTCCTGGTGGATTAACAAGTACAATAAATTCTTCAAAAGCGAAGATGTTGAAATGAGAATGGTTTTAACTGTTTTGATAATCAGGCGAGGTATGCAAGAAGTGCTCAGTTTGAAGAATTGAAGAATTTTGTAATAAGAGAGGCTTTCATGGAAATGATTGCCTTATGTTTGGATCTTTTTAATCTTCCAAGATGACCCTTGCCTGTCTGTATGCATGTTTGTCTTTCACATATCTCAAAAAAAGTTCATACAATCGACTTCACACTTGGCTGGTGTATAGCTGAAAGGTCAAGGATGAGCAGTGTCGAATTTTATTGTGTTGAATAATATTAATAAACTATGAATAAACAAGCATACATCAAGCTGCTCTTTTCTAGTGGACCCTGTCACATCACAGCAGGGTGGGGCTTAAGGGTTCTGACTGCATGCAATTGCAGCACAGAGTATCTCTGCTGCTAGCTGTTGACAATGCTGTCTGCTGAAGATTCAATCGCAGTGAACGGTAGAGGAGACATAGAGATGCTGGTACACGTCTGTTTAGAGTTTATCCAATTTTGCTGCATTTAACAGTGGAGCTTAGAGTGCCAGAGTTGGAAACACAGTCGCTCTGTGTTCCGCTGCCCTCCGTTTCTATCATCCCTCTCTGTTTCATCCTTTCCCTTCCATCACAGTTATTTAGGTCATTAAGAGACAAGACTGTAAAAGAATGCATGCACCCTGTCATGTTTTCACACATACCCGGGGGGATAATGTCATTAAATCTTAGAAAATGCAGACTTTACTTATCCCATGCCAATGCGCTGACATGGTTTGTTAATAGTTATCAGTAGGGCTTCAGCTCAGAGCTAGAAACTTTGTTCCATATCTTGATCAACAAATGCACAAAGCCAGCCATTTTTTATGCTTCCAAATGAGTTGTATTTTCCTCTTGATGACCTTCTTTCCTTTGCTCTCAGGATCATCTTCTACTTCCTGCCACCGACCACAATAAAGGAAGTCGACCCAAGATGTCTTTGGTGTTGCCAGCTATGAACATAAATGGTAAGAAAGAACTGCAGCACAGACACAACCGTGGGGGAGTTTGGTCACTCGACACAATATAACAGATGAAAGACAAGCTTGGAGCAGATTCAGAAGCACGTCGCTCCACAGGAATGCATTACTTAAGAAAAGAAAAACTAAAGAAAAACTGTTATGACCAAAATAGAACACTTTTGCCTTTTGAGCCTATCAAGGGGGTTCTTTTTCATTTTTATATTTCGTATTTCATGATCTACTCTCTTGGAGTTTGTGTTGCCCTTTTAACTTAAATGAAAGTTCTTATCTAGGTTTTCCATGCCAAAAACTTTCTCTGACATCTGGTGTCTTGTTAATTGAAGGTCTTTACTTTCCTTCCTCAGAGTCCTTTTTCTGTGTCCTTCAGCCTCTGATTATACTCTCAGTTGCATTTAGCAATACTGCAATATGTTTGCACAGCCACTGACCAAACCGCATACAGACAAACACATTAAAAACATTTTTTTTCAATGTTGTCATTCCCTTTTGGCATTGGATTTTCACATTTTGTACTGGAAATAATAAAGCAGAGGTCTAGCTAGAAAAGTGTGTATTTTAGATGGACTACTATGAAAAACGTACATTAAAAATAGTAAGACGTTAAAGCTGGAATGCGTGACTTTTGTCTCCCCCCTTCTCGCAGTGAGAGTAATTACAAAAATACTCTCAGCACGCGCTAACATCATAGGCTCTGCTGAAACCCATGACTCTTTCACTCTCAGAATTTCATCCATTTAGTCTGATAACATTTGGAAAGTCTAGAAGAGCTGCACGATTCAGTTATTTTATCCCTATTGAAGTTAGCAGAGAGCTAACTGGAAGTTACCGGGCCAGTGAGGCAATGTGAAACCTGACACCAGATTAAAAACTCTAGTATACTGTGATATACAGAAAGATTTACCTGGTAGTGATAGGCTTAATCAGCATTGTGTCAACTTGTTTGGCAAGGGCTTGAATGTAATGGATGTTCATTTAAACCTTTTGTGACCACATCGTTTTGTTTTTCATAACCAAATACATACAACTGTTGACTTAATGTCCATCTATACAATAGCTTTTATTAATAAAAACAAGCAATATTAGTTTGTGCAAAGCACCCCAAAAACCTTCGCCATCTACAGGAAAAATAAGTAAAAGCTTGTGCAGTTTCTGATACTCTGCTTGCCTCTGTGAAATCCAAGACCACCTTTTTTTAGCTAATTAGTAAAAACACCAAACAAAGGTGGCATTCAGTAAGAGATATCAGGTCTGGAAAGATTCTCGTTGAGTCAAGAAAAGGATCTTCAATTTGCGCAATCTGTCATGGATATGTGCAGTCAGCCATTTGAGTGAGCTACAGGCCAGGTAGGACATGCTGAGCTACGATGTCATCACTATGGTTTTGTTATCTGTGACATAAAGGATTTTTGAATTTTACAGCAGTCAGCAGTGTGTCACGTAGTCCATGAACCCTCATGAAACCAGCAAACTATTCATTATCATTGATCTGTATGATGGCTGCATGCTAGTGGTGTAAAAGCTAAACACTTATCTGGCAAATACAAGTCCACTTCAGATTATAGAGCACGGACATGTCTCATTTTGGCTGCGTCATTCCCTCTTTGAGAGTAATCTTGCTGTTTACAGCTTGTCAGTATGGTTGGCACTCAGCCTGCACTTTGTTTTGGTGTCGGGGGTGGTTTCAACCAGCCCATTTCAGAAACAAACACCCGTTTATTTGACCGCCTGCCCTCAAAAACAAACGCATGCAAAACGTTACCAAGTTACGGCCTCTGTATCTTAACACATGATTGTCATTTGGAGCACTTGTGAAATTATTTTCCATTAATCATTAAAGTTTACACAGCTCATCAAAACTTCTCTCTGTGATTCTTACATCTGCTGGGTTATCAATACAGTATTTCCAAATCAATTCATCAGGGTTTGAGTGGAAAGTTGTCTTCCCTTTGTCCAAATACAGCAGAGTTCATTATGAGGTGGCTTCATTTTCACCAAGCCTGCAGGACAAATGAACTGTAAGAAACCTGCTCAAGAGGGGCTGTTTATGTATGGTGTGAGCAATTAGGAAGTCTGCCTGTTGTTGTTGGCTGTTTAACTGACATTTTTTATCACATATCTTCTTGGTTCTTTGTTATCTCGCTGTCTGATTGTGGCAAATGACCAGCAGCTGATTTGATTAGTGTTTCAACTAGCTCTGAGAGGAGTGAGTCAGTGGAATATGAGCCTCTTACTCAGCAGGGAAGACATGGCCATTGGGAAATAACTTTTTTTTTTCTTTTTTGGGCGGGTGAGGGGGGTGTTTTGAGATGAAGATTGATGAAGGTAAACATTGTTCTTGGTTGGTCTTGTCAAGGAGGAATGTTAAGGTCTGTGCCGGTCAGATGACCCATTGAAACAGCAGTAAATAGTGAAATCCAAGACCTCCTTTTCAGCTAATTGTTGAAATGGGCAAACAAAGGTGGCATTCAGGGAGAGATATTGGGTCTGGAAAGATTCTCGTAGGCTCAAGAAAAGGGTCTTCGATTTGCATGATCTGCTATGGATGCCTTCAAAATCAAAACAGTGTGGTCTTCTGTGCTTGTACCCTGAGTCCTCTCCCCTGCATGTCTCAGAGGTTAGTGTGTTTGCATCTAATGAACTGGCTGGATTTGAAAGAGAGAGGGAGGGCTAACACCAGTTTTGTGTTATCAAATGCATGTACAGAAGTTTCCAATTCAGTTTCCACAACTGCTCACCCTGGTAGTTTCTCCTCGATCTGACAGTTTGGACTGTACTTAGAAACCAAGCCAACAGAGGCTGACAGAGTAAAGGATTGGCGGTAATTCTCAAGTAGCGCAACGCCCGCATGGTCCTCCCTCCTTGTACATGTAAAGCCCCATGTGTCACCCAGATGACATCCTTCAAGTAACATTTTAGATTGATGTTGTCTTTGTTTGAAACTTTGAAGTAAGTAAGTGTAAATGTATATATTCAGCTGGGCGAAACCTTTAGAAAAGCAGAAACGGCGTCCGCTCCACAGTGGAAGATAATTCTTTCCAGGTCCCTGTTGCTGCTATCCTTTAAGAATGCCTTCCCTCTCCACTCACTAAATGGTTTTCATCTGGAGGAGGTGGTAGACTCTGCTAATGTGGAGTGATCGTTTGGTCTGTCTTTGTCAATAACTGAACGCTGAAGATAGAGGCTTTGATGTAAGCCGTCATCCGTTCCTGGCATGCTGCATGTCCACGGTTCAGGAGTTCTGTTAAAGTTTCTTGACCTTGACCTCCCTGATTCTGTCTGAGAACTTATCTGGCTGAGCAGTCTTTCCTTATAAGGGCTGAAGGGTGTGTTTATTTAATGATCCTCTGAGTTTGAAAGTAGCTCAATCAAATGGAAGTGACATGTTTAGAGGAGATGAATGTTTTGGAAATTATGTCATTTACAGGTGGATTGACCGTGGGAGACGCACTGCTGTCTATTTATACTTGTCTGAGACTGTACATGTGCGCTGTAGCTAACAGGCAGCTTTCACTGGGGGTTCAAGGTAGAGCTACACACCACTGAAGGAGTTGGGGGTCAGATTTTCCTACTCCTCTAATCTAAACAGAACATCTCCACAAGTGCTCTGGAGCAGACTGCAGGGCAGTCTCAACAGCACAATTACAACTTGTGCAAGTTACACTTTGCATCAGAGATTTTTCCTGCAGATTTTCCATGTAAAAAGTAATAAAGCAAATAATGTTTGGTGGTAGATTTTTTATTTTATTTATGTAATTCTGAAAATTTCAGTGGACAGTGAGCTCGTTTTCAAGGGTATGCAAATGTTTGTGTTGTTTAATTTAGTATCCTATGAGATAATCATTTATTTCCATTGATCCAAATCATGTCTTGTAATTTTCTGATTATACTTGCTGATAGTTTGCTTCCTGTCCAATCTTTAAAAAAAAGCATCCCTCCTGAACATGTCCTCAGAGTTTTTGCCAATCTGGCAGCATCCATCCTCCAGAGATGCACTCTCAGGTTTCCCCCCAGGTATGTTGCCAGACATCAGGTCTTTATCAGCACACACCAGCACAATGAGTCGCTGAAACTTTCTGGAAGATCTCCAGATGGCACCTGTAAAAGGGAGAAGGAGACCCTGCAGAGCAGGACGGTAGATTTGGCAGATTCTTCAAAGGGCTGGCTGTTTGAAGTTGGGCCTCGTGGCTGTGTTTGTGTGCTTCCTCTTCCTCTGTGCAGACCTCTCAAGCAGTTAGCCAAGTAGAATTTAGACAATTAGGTAATTTGTTGAAAGGTGGATGTTAACGGTCTGAGAAATCAAATGGGAGTCTAATGCTTTAGACTATGGCCCACAAATTAGAGTGTAATTATTTTGTAATAATTGGGCACTGTGGGGTTCAGTAATCATGTTAACAGGTAACAGAACGTGAAGCTTCATCACCTTATACAATTGTTATAGTGAACATGTTAACAAACCTGTTACACATCCAGCAGACACAGAGCAGAATTAACTTTCATTTAAAGTCATGTTTTTCACTACCTGGCAAATGTACAGGAAGTCCTGTTTTCACTCTTCTTTTAGTTCTGTTTTGGTCTCCACCAACTCCTGAGGGAAATATCTGTTTTTTTTAGCTGCTAAATGCTCCACTACATTCTCCAGCTGGTCACTAACTTTGTGTTTCTGCTTTTTGGTGTTGGACAGGTAGCGCAGGGTGGTTTTATTAGAGCTTTTTGCTGAAAATAGCTATAATAGGAAACGATGCTGATGGGAACAGTGAGAGAAACCAAAACAGTGAGGTTTTGGGCCATAAAAAAAAACAAAAAACAATGAGCTGAAAGACACTAAAACGCCCCCTAAAGCTGAGGGGAAATGCAGAATCTGTGATAATTCTTTGTGTTTTTTATTATTATGAGGGACCATTCTTACATTACTTCATTCTATATTAAAATATCAGTAAAATATTGATTAGTGCAGCTTAAATAGATTTTAAGCAGATTAATTTTGGTTTGATGTGAGAAACAAATGTGAATCAATGATAGGACAACTGTTATATAGTTATGAAGAACTTTGTAGGGCACAAATAAAAATTAACTTGTGGGTCCAATCCAATGGAGAGGTTAATTAATAGATTTGGTGGGTCACGTGGATTGGTCATGTTCTGTGATTGGTCACACTATAGTTATGTGTGTTGATACTGTTGCACAGTGTAATTATGGGCTACATAAAGGTTTATGTGCTATGATTCAAAGCTGTGTCCTTTTTTCCTGTTTACTTATCAAATAACGTTTAAGTATACTGGCTGTAAAATACATAAAACATAAATAAATGAAAAAAGAAAAGGAGAAAAAAGCATCAAAATTTGCAGCCACTAAACCCACACAGTGATTTCATGAGCCAGCACTGCTGCCTCCTCCCCAAAATGCACAATCTTTGCTCACCTCTTTATGGTTCAGTTTATCCTAATAAAATGTTTTTAAAACATAGTTATAAATAGTAAGTAATAAGGTCACAGCTTCCTCATTTGTACAAAATTGTTACTCTTTCATTCCAAAACTTTGCATTACCTCATTATTTGATAGCTTTACAGCTGTGAAACGTTTAAACCAGGATTTGCATCACATTCCCTCTGAGGCTGCGTATCATGTGTTGTGCAGTTGGATTAGGCATGTGACATTTTTTCCACTCTGTGCTGCCTATCTGTTGGATTTAATATTTGTTATTGGATTGAAACTAGTGAAGCGGCGGTAATGTCACAGTAGTTTATTTTTCAATGAACCGACACGCTTGGCAGTGCAGTAATGACAGGACTTTGAAACAAGAGCCAAAAAAAATCTGCTGTGATATTATCAAGCTATATGGAGATGCATGGAGAGGAACTTTTCCAGGCCTACTCCAGACTGAAGCCTAATCTGAGATAGACATAGCGTGACAAAGAGTACAATCCAGACCTTGAAGATGAGCTCCAGAGATGTCTGCTGAAGCACTGAAACCATTTGAAATGTTCCGGTTTCACTGCAGGTGCAGAAGGGGAAATTCAGCAGCAGATGAAGTCATACTCAGCGTTACGTCTTCTAACTTTCTAATGACATGAACATCCACAGAGTCTTCCGGCTGCAGAAGAAGCTATTGTATAGTCACTGTACAATCTGATAAACTGTCTCTGCCTCCAAAGTGTACGTCCAGAGAGACAGAGGACACTGATGTCTTGCACAGGTGTCTGGAAAAAGACTGCAGCTTTTAAACAACCTGCAGCACTCTCAGGCATTTTAAATACGCCTACAGCTCCGTTTCTGGGTCATAGAAGAGTGCACTAAAACTGACTGAGCTGTGTTTGGCTAGTGCGCTCCATATGGGGAAGGTTGTTATCATTTCAACTCTCTCACCGCCATACAAAGGAAGCCACAAGTTTTGAAGTTGTCTATTAATGTAAATACACTTGGGATCCCTCAACATGTTGTTAATGGCTTTTTCTAGCAAAGAATTTTACAAGCGTGTCCACTTCAAAGGATGTTTCTCCTCAGGCTTAGTAAAGTTTGGCTGTGGGAGACCACAAACCATGAACCATGCCGTTGTCTCAAGTCCAGTATGAATTTCCCAAGATGAAGCAGTTTGTAGGTCAAACCTCAGGAGGACCTTCTGAAGAGATATTTACCATTTGATAAAGAGCTTTGTGTTTATCATCATACACCATCCGTGGTGTGTTGCAATCTCTTTTCAAACATGACAGCCTGACTCATCAAAACCAATCATTTTCTACCTCTCAATCTCGCCAGTTTCTTCTTTTCTTGTCTGAACACGATGAGAAGCCTGACTCATCATCAGTGTTTGCTCTCTCTCTCTCTCTCCTGCACTTTTGCCAGAGTTTCCTCTTTTCTTCTCTCAAATTTGCATGCTCTGCTCTGTTTAGAGCCTGTTTTGTTTATCTCTATGAAGGATTAATCCAGTACGTGAGTCACCTCTGGACTCCATCTGTGACGGAGCCTCCACCCGTAATTCACTGCGGTTCTCAGCCCCCAGCGACCTCGAACAATACTCCTTTACACTCGCAAAATGCTTACCACATCTCTCTAAAACTAGCATGACCAAAACTTTCCATTAATAATGATGATGTGCAACAAATATGAATGATGAAAACAGGTTGAATTAAAACAGTTTTGTCCTTTTTATTTATTGATAGATTTATGTGCGAAGAACTAACAATCTGCCTCTTCATCTGCCTTTACAGACAGCATCATCAGGGACAAAGAGTTCGAGGTGATGATGCAGATCGACTGTGAAGTAACAGACACCAGGATCCTCCACATCAGGTCTTCAACCATCCCACCTTTGCTTCGGGTCAACCGCACAGAGACGTTTTATCAGCACTCCCCGACTGACAACCAGGCCGCCCCTCCCGTTGGTGTGCTGATGGGTTCTGCTTAAGAACAGCATCAACACAAATGCTCTTTATAATTCCTCAACAAAACCCATGAAGACAAACAAAAGAAAAAGACGTCCGCTGACACCTTTTTGTTTGGATGATGAAGTATATTTTTTAATCTGGTGTACTCCAAATGACTTTATGTTTGTCAGAACCACTCAACCACATTGTTGATTAGAGCTGATATCCGGAGGTAGCCTGTAATAGGGTCCGAGCAGGCGCTCACTCCTTGTGTGGCAACACTGACTCCTCAGCGTAACCCCAGACGCCCTACATAAGGGTAATTGCTTAACGGCAGGGGGCAGAGCATTGAACCATGAGTCACCCCGTCATAACACAAATACTTTTACCCCGTAGCAGCTCTACTCAAATCTGCTCGTTCTTTATTGCCCTTAATTTCTGGACCAGCTGCAAAGCCAGAGCTTAGAAAAAAGAAAATTTATAATACACCTGATATTTATCTCACCAGGGATTTAAACCACAGCCAGAAAAATACACTTGTGACATCCATGTTTAGAAGCACACCAAATGCTGTTTGTTTCCCAGCTAGAAAATGAAGTACTGTTATCGTCTCTCTTACTCATTTTGTCATGTTTTTTGCCTCTCTTAATAAAACCAATTTTATTTAGCCAAATTGACTACATGCAGCAATAGAGGCACAAGGTAAACTCAGGAAGTCAGCGTGAAAGTTAGCGGTCTAACCACTCTGTTGTTGGGGGGTTTTCTTTAATATAAGGACCTCAGGTGCTTGTTTCTCGCATTGTATTGATGAAAAATTCAGTTCATAGTTTTTAAGTATTTGCACTGTGCTTCAATTATTCTGTCAAAATGTGTTTTGTTTTTTTCTTTATTATGTTTTGTGGGAACTTTTTTATTGAAACTGAGTGCAGAAAACTCAGACACGTAAAATGTTAAATGGTGGTTGGGAAGGAAACGTACAGTAAATATTGGAACGGGGAGATTTCCTTTAGTGTCTGTCACTCACTGGGTGAACATGCTAAGATCAAATTTGAACCCCCTACCCTGTAAGTTGAGCTTTAAAAAAAGCTGATGTTTTGCATACATAACCACTGGATAAATACGTCCGAGGACTAAATTGCACTTTTGTTTTGTGCACTTAAGCCTATATTCAATAACTTTTTTTAAAACATTGTGTGATGGAAAAATGATTGTTTTAGTACTAATTTGTTGTAAACATTTGTACTATAAATGCAGAACTTGGGAGTTTCAGTTCTGACTTTAAATGCCTTATATTGGTTTTTACTTGTTTTGACCACCTGTAATTA
Source organism: Scomber scombrus (assembly GCF_963691925.1). NCBI lineage: Eukaryota > Metazoa > Chordata > Actinopteri > Scombriformes > Scombridae > Scomber > Scomber scombrus. Next base: position 13,558,760 of record NC_084977.1, on the reverse strand, counting down.
GGGGAAAATTTATATTAAGTAGTAACTCAAAACTCTTTGCTTGTCACTGAACAGCTTTGGTGTGTGCAGATACAGCACCTTGCTATACTTATGTCTCTGAAAGTGCTTTTTCTGTTAGCTACATGATTATACAGATGGTTATGTTTTAGCTCAACAGATGCCCATAAAATTCTGCTTAGGAAAAAAAAACAAAAAAAACACGGCCATGTGTTTTTCTAAGACAGGCCTTCTGTGTGTGTATTTTTTCCCGTTTGGTTTTAGAAATATATTTTATTCCCGCAATGTTTTCACAGCATCCCAGCTGTACTTGGGGACAAAGAAGGAGTATAATTTAAAAACTTGTGAGGTTTTGTTTTTTTTGTATTGAATTATGTGCATAAACCAAAATAAACACTGGATTTTCTCTAAGTATAATATTGTGTTTGTTGTTGAACAGGTACAATAGATTTCATTCTTTGTTCTCAATCTCCAAAGTTGAATTAACATTTGCACACTGTAATTAAATCCACTTTGATCTTAACTGTAACAAGCCAAACAGATAGTTAGTATTTCTGAACTTTATTGCAGTCTCTTCAAAACAGTCTGATATGGAGGGAGTAAGTGCTTTCACAAGACAGAGGTCAACAGTAATATCTGTGACAGAGGACCTGTGGTATATGATGCAAAGAAAAATGTAACATATAATAACATGTATAAAACGGGATGGAATTTGTTTACAAAATTTGGGGATTTGTTGAAAGGGTATGAAGTGTTGCTTTTAGGTGAATTGTAATAGCTTTATTTGACCTAAGTCATGACATCTTTCTACATTCATCTCATAGGGCTTTTATACAGTATTACAACATATACAGTACAACTTGATGTGTTGACTGAGGAATAAGGCTCACTTTTTCATTTATTTCAGATACAAATAAAAATAAATCTTGACACGAACCAAACAATTTAATCCAAATATACTGAAGGCCATGTGGACTGATCTACAATCCTTTCAAACCATAGCATTAACTTTTAAAATAACTACTGTCACACCCTTACTAAGGGTCTACATAGGCAAACTTTATGTTGTATGTGACTTGGTGTCCATTGTCCCACGCATACAATACACCCTCTTTTGGATTGTAGTCAAGCTGCGTGGTGTATGTGTAGTTGTTGGTGAACGGCATTCTGGGAATCATTTGAGTGTTTGTGTGCGTGTCGAAGGCATATTCCAGGTTGGCGTCCCTGTTGTTGTAGCTGTCAACAGCGTACAGAACTCCGCACACAATGAAGCAGTTCCCGTAGTGGTTTCTCCTGAGCCCGGTTCTCCAGGTGGTCTCCCTCTGCGTGCTGAGGTCTAAGGGGTTCAGGCGACTCAGGACAATCACCTCCTGTAAGAAGCCTTCATCGTCAAGTGCCGGGTAGATGATCCACAGGCCGCTCTCATCCAATGCAAAGTCGATGTCTGAGTGGCTGCGCCACTCCCACGGTGACGATGACTCTTCAAACAGGGCGTCATGCAGCATGGTCCAGGCGGCCACGTAACGCAGGCGCAGGTCATATTTGATGATGTCGCGGGAGAAGGCACGGATGTAGTAGAAGGCCCCATTGTAGACCACGTGGCCTGTGCCAATCCAGTTGTAAGGAAGCTTGTAGGAGTTGGTAAAACGGCCTAGAAAGATAATTTCATAGGAATGAAATTTAAGCAAAAGGAAAGCAAAAAAGTAATTTACTGAAAACTCTTACACTGGATCTTACCTTGTTTGAAAACCTCCAAGTTGCGGAACTCCAGGAGGTTGTTTCCATAATGGAAATTTGTGACATAAATCTTGTCATTATCAGACTTTGGATCCTTCATCCACGCTCCTTCATTCCTGCCATAGGTGTTGTGAGTTACCGGCTCCGAGATCATTGCCAAAGTGTCCTTACACTCTCCTTTGAATGATCCAAAGAGTTAGAAGTGAGGATTAAGAAGCAGTTTAATATCATCCAGACCTGTGTTAAAGACTCTGAAAATAATTTGTTTTAGGCTCTTGTTTTAACCAGCTTGAATCACAGAAAGGGTGAAGTTGCTACATAGGATGGAGCAATGAGTAACATAACAGTTTAGAATAGATATACATAGAACAATATCAATATGTGTGAAAATCAATGCATATGATGACAGTCCCGTCAATCTGGTATTTCAAACTGAGTACAGCAAATGTTGAAGTCCCCCCCCACTCAAAAATGTGTTTTGCTTATTGTTACTTCAGTTGGGTGTTTGAGCTTCTCTGTGCAGAGTTTGACATCAGAAGAGGGTTTTTACATCCATCAAGTATGCAACTAACATGATTTATGTAGGAACTTCAAATCTAGAGTGCACAGAATGGACTTTTCAGTGAAGTAGGAGACATCTTGTGTCAATCAATTCAGCTTTTGAAATGAATAATATTCATAGATTTTGGATTTAGAGTAGATTTGAAGTAAATCTTCTTAAAATTACATTTCAATTCAATTCAGTATAAAGTGTTTTTGAATTTGAATTGAATTGAATTGAAATTTAATTTTAAGAACTTTGATGACTTGAGGGGATCTTTAACAAAGAAATCCACAATGCATGTCTTTTTTGGCTAAATTTTCAGTGTGTTTTAATTATTTGCTGTAGTGTTTAATCACTGCACCTCACTTGGATCACTTGTCAATCAACAACCCCTACACTCTTGCATCTTAAAAAAAAAAAAAAAAATGTGATTCAGTTTTCTTGATCTATTCATTTCAGTATTTGTGGCTAAAGCTGCCCATGAAAAGTACATAATTTTGAGGGCAGCAAATGTAATTAAAAAACAAACAAACATCCCTTCATTCAACACAAAAAAATCTACGTATTTACCTGATTTTCTTGGATGAGATTCCTCCTGCCTTTGCATTGGCTCATCTAATTCTGGGTGTTCTTCCTCTTCCTCCGCTTTCTCCTCCCAGCTGATTTTGTATTTCCGTTTGATTGGAGTAGCCTGACTCGTAGTGGTTGTAGTGGTAGTGGTGGTGGTGGTGGTGGTGGTGGTGGCGGCCGGAGAAGATATAGCCAGAGGTGTGGTGAAAGGCAAAGAAGTGTGAGGAGGCAACATGGTTTCTCTCTGTGTGGTAGGAGGCACAGTCGAGGTGGGTTCAGTTTCCTCTTCTGGTGTTGTGGTGGCAGCCAGTGTGGAGGTAGCTATTGTGGAAGCTGTTGTGGGATCTACTGGCGCTGAGGTGGGGGCAGCATGGGTGGTGATGGTCATAGGGGCAGTAGTGGTGGCAGTTGAAACCTCTGTGCTTGGGTTTGGTGCAAATGTGCTCAGATTACCCGCAGTGCTGCCAGGTATGGTTGGTGTTTGCTCTGTCAGCTCCAGGCTAGAGGTTTCCATCATGGTGGTTGGTGTATTCCTTGTTGTGAACGCTGTTAGCATTTCCTTCGTGACTGTCTTTTCAGGAGGTCGGCTTATGTTCATTGAAGTGTTGGTTGTTTCCTCTGTGGTTAAATTTGGAGAGGCGCTGGCTGGTTTAGCCATCAATGGGATTGGCCACTTTGTGGTTCCAGAAATGACTGATTGAGTAGCTTCAGCCACAGTGTCCATGGTCCTGGTTTTCAGTGTGGTTGTAGTTGGTAGGAATGTGACGCTTCTTGTTGTGAATGTGTCACTCTGTACATCTGTAGAAACATCCACTGAAGTAGTTTCCATGGCAGTGATGAACTCATTCTGAGTTTTTGTTGTCGGCTCAGTTTCTTTCGGTTTTGTCGATTGGCTGGTCTTCTTTGAACTGAGCGAAGGTCGAATTGATCTCGGTCCTGCCCTTGTCCAGGGGCGAGGGGCTTTGTGTTGGAGAAGATTCTCCTCAACGAAGATATTGATTGGGCCATCTCCACTGAATCCATGATACTCAAAAACTAAAAAGGGAGCAGAAGAGGTTTAGTCAAAAGAGATCATGTGAAAAGATGGCATGGGGAATTTTTTTATGCAGTACCGCTGAAATTGTAGTAAAAGTAAGTGATTTCTTTCAAACAGCAAATGACTTCTAGTTAATGTGCAAAAACACAGTAGTAGCCACAGGATGAATCACATTTCTAACTGTACATTGTACTGTACTAATGTCACAACAGTGGTCAGTTTCTTGATTTTGTAAAGTAACCTTGTCAAGCATCTTCAGGTACTTATCTTTTTACTTTAAACCCACAACTTGAAAGCTGAATGAGGGTTTGTACTTACAGTTCTCTCCAGGCTCCCCATCATCAGCCACCATTGGATCTGGCTCAGATTTGTAAAAAGTCATTCCTCTAATGATCATTCCATTAGAGCCGGTCTTCGACACCTGAGATGCCTCCTTGGTAGCCTTGCTTTTGGGAGTCGCTGGAGTTTTCACCTCAACGATCTGAGCAGAACCGTCTTTGTGTAGGAAGGACTGATTTTCTCGAATAAACTCCTCATCATACTTTTCCTGTTAGCGGAAAGATAGACACACACAGCTTCTATAAGGAAAACTTATACACAATGCAGTAGGATGAGATCATTACGAAGGTTTGATGACACACTGGGTCTGTATTTGGCATTGACGGTTGACCAGATTGTGACAGAGATTTCACTGAGGAGTTTTCATGAGTGCTGATTCAGAGGCACCTTTTCATTGCACAAACCTCAACTTTAGAACACTACATCCCAGTTTCATTTAGAAAACATTTTTTCCATGTTAATACTATTTTGGTTTGTGAGCTCTTGTTAATTTTGACCTATTTTCCACTTGAGACTTGTGTTTTGTCCCTTTGCTAAACTCACATTTTAATCATGAAATTTGTCTTTGTTTCAAATTTAATTTAAAAACCCTTGTGTGAGGCTTCATACAAATACCCTGGAGAAACATACTGACACAGTGAATCACTTTTGTTTGAAGCCAAGGTCCACCCAACACTGCTGGACAGGAATTACATCTAATATTCATGCTGTCATGGATGGGAGCCCAGGAGAACAGTCACTGGTCTGAGGTCTGCTATTGTCCACTGCCAGTCCTTCCAATTACCTCACAAACTCAAGTTTACACATTCAAGGTCCTAATCATGAAGACCATGATTTTTGAAGGAGTTTGTGGAAAGAACACATAATTGTTCTTTTTGTTTTGTAGTAACACGCAGCTTAGAGCAGCAACATATGAAGCCAATCACTTCTTGGATGCATGTTCCTTTCCCTTTGTTTAATAAGTCAGTGATTTCACACGCACATTTAATATATAAGATATGAGGATTTGTTTTACAGTTTGACAATACCGATGGATGTAGCACAACATAAAATCATAGCCTCACCACTTTTTATCAACTTTTTAAAGTTGCTATATTGCTATTGTGATATAACTTATTACATACTGGTGTAATGTATTGCTTTGTTTTGAAAATCAGGTGGTAATACTTTAATTTTTTAGTATTAGTATTAAGTATTTAAGTATTTTCAAACAGGTACACTGTCTGGTACAGTAAAGCAATAAACATCCAATCATGCTCTGTGGCATGTATAAAATGCTATACAGGCCCAGTTGATTCTGATTTTGTATCAAGATGGCAAGAGGAAAAGCTCTAAGTGATTCTGAAAGAGGGTTTAAGTAAGTTTAAGTACTGATAGTTATGTAGTAATTACACTATTATTTAGTACAGTAAAGTACATTTTTGCAAATATCACAGACTGATGTCAGTAGATATCGCTGACCAGTGACCACATCTGCTAACCCTGTTATATAAGCATTGAGATGTCACACTTGCCTCCGGGTTTTGATAGGCTGCTGCTGTGCTGACCTCACTAAGTCTCATCTTGTCTTGATGCTGGTGGGGAGGAGAGGTGGGCGGGCTTTCAGTCACATCTGCCTGGATGGTAGGGCTCTTCTGGGGCTTCACCTCATCCACGGTGTGGTTCAGAGACACAACCTTCATGCCGCCACGGACAAATCAAGATATTAACAGAAATACTGTGCATGATTTAATGGAAAAAAAGATGCAATCATCACAAGTCATAATAACTTTCAGAAGGAAAAAACTCAAGTGGAGCGCAGCAGACAATCTTGAGTTGATAATATACTGAAAGTCATGAAGCCACTGAGACATCTTGATACCATAGTAAGAAAAGCACAGGTGTTACTAATAACATTAACAATGGCTGAGTGCTGTTCAAGTATCCCAGTAAACCATGACAGTGTGACAGTGGGCCAGCATGCACAATACCAGGTCCCTGACAATAAGCAGCTAAATGGAATCCAGCCATAATAACTTTCACTATTTACACCTGTGACATGTCAAAGTGTCTTCTGTTAAAAGGGCCTGTGTTATAGCAGTTTCGCCCCCCTCACACTTGCCAGAATGCAATTTGAAATGCACTGAGCATTTTCACTGATTATATAACTATAAGTGACGTCACTAAACTTTATCATCTCTGCAATTCCAGCAGAGCTTTTCATGCATCATACCGGGACAGACACAGCTGAAATTAATAAAGTTGTTAATGGATACGCTTAATTTACTTGTTAATGTTATTCACTGCAGCTGTTTTTTCTATGCCAAGTAGAGCCTAGCCAATATATGGGTCAGGCGATATTACGGGCCAGTATTGGTCTGTCACAGATATATCGGTATTGGTGTATATGTTGTCAGAATTGTTTTACTCCCTGATATTGGTATCAGCATCAGCCCCTAAAGTCCAGCATTAGTTGGGCCTAAATTCCCATAATGTGAAAGGGTCCTTTCAGAAGGAAATGCAGCTAGTGGTTTGACGCTGTTGTATAGTTCATTCTTTAATTTTTACATCTTGTCCGAGAGGGAAACCAACTGCTGATGTAATGCCATTATATCAAGTGGTTTGAATTGTGCCTCAGGCAACTGTGACAAAATGAATGTTAATTCAATCAGAAAACATTTATTTATTTATTCATTTAGTAATTTTGTGATTCAGTATGCCAACTTTTCTGGAGCAACTGTACTTTAAGTGTACTTTAACTCATAGCTAAGTTTGACAGAGGCAGTTTGGAAGATAAAACCCTATAATGTGTGGTTGTGCAAGGATTCTAGTCTTATGTCTTCAAATCCAGTCATTACTTGTTGCTCACATCATTATTTTAAACATTTATTTACAACCACACAACAACAACAACAACAACAACAACAACACACTTACACATCCACACAGGTGTTTTCAAATATCTTGTGTGTGCAATTTATTCTGCTTTGTTGAACCTGTTAGGGTGGGACAACTTCATGATTTATGACGCATTTGATTCATTTAAGTATATGAAGCTTTGTGACTTCACAAACTCCCATTCTCAACCTGAACAAAGGTCTAATCCACCAAAAATGTGTGAAAACATATTTTTGTGTTATGTGAAAACATATAAATATGTGATATGTATGTGAAAACATATTTTTGATTGTCTGAACATTCAGGGACTTTTTCTTAAATCAGTACTTTTTGGTTATTTGGAAGATGTTGTTAAGCTCTCCATTATCTCAACACTGCTAAAGTCCTTTGTTCCAGATTTGCTCATCTTGGTGAGCACCAACACACATTTTTGCAGATCATTTTATCCTTCTTCAGGATTGCTGGTTCCTCTCACACTCACACTTAAGACCAACAAAGGCAAACACTCCTGAACATTGCGACTGATGTTTTCAATGTAACATAAATACTTACCTAAATATGTATTAATAATTACATGGTTGAGTAAGTCATTTTCCATCAACAATGAATAATAAGCCAAAAATGGTCCATAATTACCAGGTTCTGGTCAGTCAGCTACATTATTAGAAGAGGTCAATTCTCAGTCAGATAAACTTCCACATGTGATGGAAAGCCTGAGCACTCCTTCTAGGTACAGCAGCCCCTAATAAATCTGAAAACTGTCTCAAACTGCATTTTTTATTAGTGTTTTCTGAATCGAAAGGCCACTTGTAACAATTCTTCCAAAACACACCTGCTACCATCACTTTGGGTGCATGTTGTACCTACATACTGGCATCAATCTCTGTTACCTTCTCAATGTGTTCCACGCGATCCACAAGTTTACTGGTAATGGAGTGCAGCTTCAGTAGATCCATGCCATAGAAGGAACCCTCCAGCAGCTCGAGGATGGTGGACAGCTAAAATGATCAAGTGAATTCCGTCAAAAAGGGTTTATCAATTCAAGACATGCCATGCGTAGAATAGGCTAATCCTTCCCTGCATCTGATAAAACATGACATCCATTCCCCCAGTGAGCCAACACAGCACAGTGACTTATGTTCATTGGAGGCCCTGGAGTGCATGGAGAATGGACAGGATGACACTTCACCTTGACATTCTCTTTTCCAGCTTCCCTAAGTTTTTTCAGCCTGTACTCTCCCTCGCATGGGTTGACCGCTGACGGAGGAGCGATGCAGGCGCACTTGCACTCCGGTCCAGATGTGATAGTCTCCACAGTGTAGAAGTCTTGTGCGGTGGCGCTGCCTTCTTCTATCCGTCGACAGGCGCTTCTGCTCAGGGGTCTGACAACACATTTACACCGACAGTCAGAGCCTTCCGAGAGGGCTTTCACTTTGTCATAATCACCCAGCAGCTACAAAGAGAAAAGGACGGATGTTTTTTCCATCACATTCAATTTGAAAGGTTTCAATTTTTACGCACAAAATTATAACATTACCATAAATCACGAAGTAAAGAAATAAAGAAAAGTGACTCTTCCTCCTACCTTGGAGAGGATGCTTTCCTGGTCATCTACCTCCTCCTGCAGCCTGTCATTTTGCTCTGCTTTGCTTTCAGGTTGTGACCTGGGATCTGGACCCCAGGTCTTTGGCGCTGCAGAGCCCCGTGGAAAAAACGCACAGCACATTACGATGGCAATGCATAATGTATACATGATGTGAGGCTCACAGAGCGATGAAAAGAGAAATAATCTTGCAAGTATGCTTGCAGGCACAGCCTGCCACTGATTAATTCAGCTGCCAAGAAAATTTCATGGTCTACTCCTGGCTCCAAAAATCAGAGGTTTGTCCAAAATATGTCATCAGATAACGAGATTAAGGTTTATAGTGCGATGTCATCTTTCATAGTCAACATGAAAGTAGACCGATTTGGAGTCCAGAGAAAGAGTGCACTCTATGTGAGAGCTGCCGGCATCTGCTGCTGGAGCCGCACGGACAGTAGGCGGACCTGATCAAACTGGCGAGGAGGAGTTAAACTGCTTCAAACGCTTTCTGACACATGTGCAGCACAATTATTATCAGTCAGTAAATTAAAATTAGACTGACAGCTTCAGTCAACATTTGTACGTCCTTACAACTTACGGGTCTAACATATATTTAACGGTCAAATACAAAGAAGAATCCTGTTGATTTGTTTTTACTCAGCCGCCTTACAGACAGCAGTCCAGTATCAGCTGTGGTTTTGCTGCCCTCTAGCCGCAACACTGTACACTCCAATGAAAAGTTAAAAAAGCATTTTAATTTACATGTTTATTTGCAGTTTAAGGCACATTTCATTTATCCACTTGTTTTCTTCCATAAAATTTCTCCCTGCGGTGTGACATACATATATGTATATAAAATATATAACAATTGAAGTGTGGTCAAGGCGCTGTATATAGAGCTGAGAATTTAAGAAAAGGCATTTGTCACCAAAAAATAATAAATCCTGTGTTGTATAGTAATTAAGAGTTTTGCTTTCTAACTCTGTGAGATCTGAGAAGAACAATCAGTTCTTACATTAAATACCCTTAACATTAAAACATTATATTTATACCATACAAATTTCAGCAGTTACCATCAAAATTGTACATGAACCCCCAGTTCAATCACTTGAAATTTGCAAGTAACACCATTTGATCAAATAAGTAAAATAATAAAGTGCCAAAGCCTTTTTGTAAAACATTTTTACATGATAAATGCCATAAAACATTTTTACAAATATCTCACAGCGTGATATTGATCTTGCGTGCTTATTTCTACTGGATGCCTTCATCTGTAGTGAGCTTCATGATTACCACATAGTGTAAAATCACTGCAACAACCCTCAGAATGACCAGAATCACCCAGTGAGAGATCTGACATATAGGCGGTAGTTTAGTGCTTTGACGACAAGTTCATACAAGAGTTCGTACAAGAGTGTTTCATGTCCATCAGCACCCTTCATATTCTATCCTTTTCTCTGCTGCAACAGGTAGGATGAGATGGGAAATACGGCTCCACAATCCACCATACTTGTCAAGGTCCATTCTGTCAAAAGCCACAGGATGGCCATCAGAGAGGAACTTCTTCTGAAGATGGTCGTCCACCATCTCCTCCACAGCACTCAAATTAATCTTGGTAGGTATCTCCTCTTCTTCCTCCAGCAGCACTGTGAAGATCAGAAAAGTCTTCTTGTAGGCCGCATTCTCGTGATCACAGTAGCGATAAAAAATGAGGGTGGAGCCTGGGGGCAGCTCCTCGAAGCGGTGGATCACAGCCACGGGTTTGTCTCCTTCGAAAGCTCCCTGCAACTGGCTGTCGATGTCCAGCTTGACCTCGTCGCTGTCCTGGCTGGCTTTGCTGGCTCCATCGATGTGGAGGATGGAGGCGTTGAGGGCAGAAGAGAAGGTGGAGGCCAGGCCCTGAGCCAGACACCGCAGTGTCCTCTTGGCTCTGAGACCTGCAGTCAGGATCAGACTGACTGGCTCTGTGGGCTGGGTTGTGTTGAGGTGTCTCTCCAGGTGGATCCTGCTCCTCTTCCACAGCTCAGACCGCTGGTTAGGAAACTGAGACTTGACTTTTTCCATCTGCCTGAGAAAGATGTCTATTTGCTTCAGTTTTTTTGGAGGTGGAGACTCAGGTTGGTTGAGTAAATACCAAACCAGCACGGCAGCAAGTACTGGTATAAGAATGCTTAACAGTATTCGTTTTCCTATGGAGAGAAGACACATGTTGTCTCAATGAGTATTTTATAGAGTCATTCGTAATTTATCTATAATTGTTATAAAATTATAAACACCAAGGTAAGGGAACATTTTTTTGTTATAACAAATGAATAAGACAGTAAGGTCTTGGCTGTGATTTCAGTTTTATTTCAAACATTTCCTTGACTTGTTGACTTGATTACCTCCATAACTGCCAGCAGCCTCTGGAACTGGATGTTTGGTTTTCTCTTTATTGGTAGGGCCGATGGTTTCAACATTTTGTTGTGTCCCTCGAGCTAACTTTTGTTCTCTTGCAACATCAGCCGCAGCGTTTTCCTGGCGTCTTCCATCATCTGATGAATGGGAGAAAAGAAACATGTTAACACAAACAAAACAAAAAACATAACATTATTATATTATTCCTTTTCCTATGGAGAGAAGACACTTGTTGTCTCAAACAGTTCAAACATTTCCTTGAATTGTGATCCCCATTACACTAAAAAGCTTCAGTAGAAGTTAAAATATAAGGGAACAAACAAAAAAGCCCCACTAGAGGTCACTTATGCAGCAACAATTCCTCACTGGAACCCACCAGTGAACACAGACAGTTGTGTCTGATGGATTGCCCAGAAGCTCAGCATCAGGAGTTAAACTATCTCTTCACTGTATCGGAGCCCCAAAAGAGAAAGTTTGAGGGAAGGGAAATTCTGCAGTCATTGGATTTTCTGAAAAGTCCTGACTCACCCTTTCCAGTTTTAGTGCTTGTGCCCTTGATGTCTGTGGATTTATCATTAGGCTTGAAGTTAGATGTATCTCCTTGATCTTCTGTTGTGTTATCCACAGTTGAAGGAGCAGTTTCTTCTGGTGCATTTATCCCCCCAGTGACATCATCTTCTGTTAAAATAAGAATAGATTAATCTATCTAATTAATAGATGTCAAGCATCCGTGTCTCTACATTCACAAATTAGGGTGGATTTATGAGAGCTGCCTTGATAATGTCTGAATCACTTGTCGTAACACGCAGATATTAACACTCACTAACGTTCATTGCTGGCTCCTTGCATGAAAAAAATCCTTGTAGGAGTCACTCACCATCTTTATCTACTGGCTGATCTGTTGATGTTCCTCCGTTGTTATCGCCGTGATTTCCACTGTCAGGCAGATGAGGGGCGTCTGTCTCCTGTACATTCACCGTTTTGTCCTCATTTGTACAAGACGTTCCTTGTGAAGAAGACACGCTTCTCTTCGCAGCTGGATCAATGCCTGTAGGAGAAAGTGTTGAAGAGGATAATGTGGGTGACACATTACGAAATGAACACGGACAAACTACTGCAGGAGCAAAGAGTATATGAGAAACAAGAGCAACAAACATCACACTGAGCAGTGACTGGTGGAAGAAATATACTTTAATTTTGTATTTCTTGCCTGCTCTACTTAACACCACCTTATACCTGATGGAAATGAAAAAACATAAAAATACTAAATACCTTGTACTTCAGGCTCTACTACGTTTTCTCTATTCTCATCATCTTTTAGGACAGGAAGAGACCCTATTTGATATGTACAGTAGATGCAAAACATAATTGGTAAAGACACATTGAATGTATAACTACTCATATTGCTACAATAGTTTGTGTGGCTGCTCTGTATTCTGGGTAATATCAGTGTTTTCATTTTTGTATTGACCACATGCTGATTGATGATCCATATCTTTGGACTCAGTGTCTTCATTCTTGACAACTGATGAAAGAGTAAACAATAAAATATCAAGTCTATTCAATCCACTGCTGTAAATGTTTCGTAACTACACAAAACATTATTATGTTTTTCCTTTTCCTATGGAGAGAAGACACCTGTTGTCTCAACCAGTACTTTATAGAGTCATTCATACTTTATTTATACTTGTGTATTAAGTGATAAACAACACACAAGGTCAGGGAAAACATTTTCTTTTCAACAAATGAATAAGAAGGTAAGATCTTGGTTGTGACTTTAGTTTTACTCCAGACATTTCCTTGAATTGTGATCCCCATTACACTAAAAAGCTTCAGTAGAAGTTAAAATATAAGGGAACAAACAAACAAAAAAAGCCCCGCTAGGAGTCACTTATGCAGCAACAATTCCTCACTGGAACCCACCAGTGAACACAGACAGTTGTGTCTGATTGATTGCCCAGAAGCTCAGCATCAGGAGTTAAACTATCTCTTCACTGTATCGGAGCCCCAAAAGAGAAAGTTTGAGGGAAGGGAAATTCTGCAGTCATTGGATTTTCTGAAAAGTCCTGACTCACCCTTTCCAGTTTTAGTGCTTGTGCCCTTGATGTCTGTGGATTTATCATTAGGCTTGATGTTAGATGTATCTCCTTGATCTTCTGTTGTGTTATCCACAGTTGGAGGAGCAGTTTCTTCTGGTGCATTTATCCCCCCAGTGACGTCATCTTCTGTTAAAATAAGAATAGATTAACTTCCACAATATGTCAAGCATCCGTGTCTCTACATTCACAAATTAGGGTGGATTGATGAGAGCTGCCTTGATAATGTCTGAATCACTTGTGGTAACACACAGATATTAACACTCACTAACGTTCATTGCTGGCTCCTTACATGAAAAAAATCCTTGTAGGAGTCACTCACCATCTTTATCTACTGGCTGATCTGTTGATGTTTCTCCGTTGTTATCACCGTGATTTCCACTGTCAGGCAGATGAGGGGCGTCTGTCTCCTGTACATTCACCGTTTTGTCCTCATTTGTACAAGACGTTCCTTGTGAAGAAGACACGCTTCTCTTCGCAGCTGGATCAATGCCTGTAGGAGAAAGTGTTGAAGAGGATAATGTGGGTGACACATTACAATGCAGAAAGAAGACACCCTGCATAGTAATTAACTATACATGAACACACTACATACAAATATCAAGGTAAATCATTCTCTCATATGAGAACAAGAGCCACAAACATCACACTGAAAAGTGACTGATGGAAGAAACTCACCTTCACTTTGTATTACTTGACTGCTCTACTTAACACTACCTTATACCTGATGGAAATGAGAACACTGATATACTAAATACTTACTTTGAATTTCAGGTTTCACAACACTTTCTCCATTGTTTTCATTCGAGGATTCAACTTCACATGCTGATTGATGATCCATATCTTTGGACTCAGTGTCTTCCTTCTTGACACCTGATGAAAAAGTAAACAATGACATATTAAGTCTAGTCAATCCACTGCTGTAAATGTTTTGTAACAACACAGTGTACCTCATATCAAGACTTTTATTGTATTTGTTTTGATGTTTTAAAATGTTTATCTTTTTATTTTTTTATTTTTTCATTTTACTTTTCTTTTGTCATTTTTATCTATTTTAGTCAGTTTAGTTAGACTAGTCTTTACTTTAACCTTTAATACACATTTTCTCTTATTATCTCTTATGTTACTTATAAATTTAATTATTTTATCGAATTTATTTATTTACTTATCTTATTCAAATGTTCTAAACACTTATGCATTAGTCTCCATTTATTTGTCTTTTAATTTGACCTTTGTTTTTATTCCTTTGCTTTATGTTGTCACTTGTTCTATCTTATTATCAGTTTGTCAATCAACTAACAGTAAAGCACTTTGAACTACACTAGCCAGTATGAAAGGTGCTATATTAATAAAGTATATTGATTTATTGATTTGCCACATGTATTACTGTGTTCTGGCGGTCGTTAGCTGCGTCTTTTCTTCACTGAAAATGGCTGAATAAAAATAGCATTCATAACATTTTTAAAGAGACAGTCAATATTGTTTTAGCTACTTTTTAAACTTCTAATTGGTTAACAAACAAACTATAAAACAGAGCATTTTGTGTTTAAGTGTGTAAATGTCAGCATATTAAAATTCAAACACGTTGCACAACTCTTCTTCAGTGCTTTGTTCACAATGCAGTATCGTTTCGGTCCCAAAAGAGTTTCAGTTTGTAACAGAGAAGTCATTATTTTAATGTTTTTGTTATTTTTTGTTTTTTATTTAACTTATAATTCCAGAAATCTGTCAGCATTGTCTCAGTTATCTGCCCTTTTCAATTAAATGAATGGCTGAATTTTAATTGAGCCACGAACAATTCAACGCCAACACACGTACAATGTTTTTGTAACAAGACAGACAAGCAGCAATAACTTCACAAACATACATGAAATCCAAAAAGATCAAAAACAAAACCTGAAAGACAGGTTAGCTAACCTTAAGCTAGCTTCATGAGAGCTGCTAATTCAGCTAAAAGTTAGCACAGATATAACGTTAACGTTTACCTGACTTTAATGTAGAAGAACTTCCGTCGATCAACTTTAATCACCTAAAGTCATATATAAATGGTTACTTGTAATAATCAGTCTTCCCTCGATCTCATCGCCACGGAGTGTAACCAGCTTCCTCACTGACAGCTCACTGCGGAACGTTCAGCACGGACCCTGTTTCCATGGAGACGCACATTTGGTAGAAACTGTTTCCGGCGTCCTGTCACATAATGTTTCCCCTCACAGTACAACAGGGAAGTCCGTTTCCTCGTCTGTGTTCGTGAACACGATGTTTCGTCGTATTGTTTAACTGATGTGTTTTTTATTTTGGTGTTGCGTAGTCGAGCTTTAATCACAAATGGATTCCAATGTGTCTGAAGAGAAGTCTACCCGAGTTTTGAGACGATCAACACGACAGTTGACGGGTAAAGGTGAGCAGTTTATTGTGACAGTCAGCTAACGGTAGCATCGTGGCTAACTTTACCTCACTCAGAGTTTCACAAAATCCCTTAAATTGTTTGCTTTATCTCATATTAGAGGTCAGGTGTTTGCAATCCAGTTGTTTTTCTCCAAGCTGTTAAACTAATGAACATAGCCTCAGTCCCTCACACACACTCACTGGAGGACTATTAATCTAAACTCTAGACTCTAGAACTTATTATTGTCTAATAATATGACCCGTGTTCCGAAAAATTGTTTTAATTGTTTACATATGGCTTACTGTTATAACAAGTATTGCTGCTGTCTGCTGTGTTTTCACATTTGATATTGCATATATTGCATAATATACGCTTTCGGTTGTCTTAGATGTGTTTTATGCCTTAGAGAGTGCTATCTGAATTTCGTTATATTGTTGTCTGACCCTCAATTTTATGACAATGAAGCAACTACAACCAGTGTAGGGTTAGACACTTGACACTTCTTACTAATAAAAATAACAACGCTAATTCTGTTCCCTCTTTAGCATTGAGTGTTGAACCAACCCCAAGGGGTCCTCTACAAAGGACTAAAAGGAGGTTAGAAAAACAAGTACATGTCAACGGTTCTAGAAATGTGGACAATGGCTCAGATGATAAAGGTGAGATGCTTCAGTTGACAGTATTTACCTGGTTGCAAACAAAATTAACCCTCAATTAGCTCCATTCAAGGTGGTGTTAACAACTGTGACATATTTCCAACCTTACAGAGTCCAACAGCAAAAAGAGCCGACAGGAGACTGGAGGAGGAGGAGATGGGGATGGGGATTTGGATGATGGAGAAATGGATGTCCAGGAATCAGATGATGATCTGGAGAAAAACGATCAGCTGGAAATGGATGTTGAACACCATCAACCAAAAATATACCAAGGTTAGAGCGGAAACTAATGATTGATGAACATAATTGATTAACCTTTAATTTTTTGATTACTTAAGGAAAATGTTGGAAAAATGTGATAAACCATCCCTCACATTTTTCCAGAGACCAATTTCAAGTTGCTTGTTATATTGACCCAACAGTCCAAATACAGGTTGTCATCCACAATGATGTAAAACACTAAAAGGCAGCAAAGTCTCACCTTTAGGAGGCTGGAATTTATATTGAACCAACAGATTACCAAGAGATTATTTTTATTTTCTTGTGTGGTGACTTCACACCAGAATCAAATCTAAACAGTTAAGGCTGTTTTTTAAAAGAAGTTTTTCCTTTTGTATAAAGCAGGCGCCCTTGGAGATGTGAATTTTCACCCCTGTGTAGTGCTTGGTGAGCGCTGCCCACCTCCACGTACTGAAAATGAATTTTCAGACCGGATGAAAACGTTGAACTGTCCACCCTATCGTGAGCAAAGGGAGCTTAAAGACCAGATAAAAATGTCTGGTCATGAAAAGACAGGTAGGATAGTGCTATAGCGTCATTCATCATGGGAATGATTACATTAAAGGAGGATGATTCTGTTCTCTTAATCTGACTTGTTTGTTTTCAGGCAAACAGACAATAAAGCCTCAAAACAAATATGATGTGTCGATCCCGAAAATCACCAGCATGGACGAGTACAAAAGGAAGATGGAGGCCAAAGCCAATGGTATCGTAAAAATTTATGTAGTCAAATGTTGCACTGGTCAGTACACCTGTTCAATGGATTTACATCTCTAACAACAAGATTAGTTTATTCTACAGGAATTTATATTTGTCCTAAATTGGAAATCCCTGTCATTTCTATCCGAGAAGAAGAACTTTATGGTGCAATTTTCACCACAGTTCTCATTATCAGTTTGGCTTAGTTTATGAACTCCGTTCCATTTTATATATTTTTTTTTTTAAATGTATCATAACCTGTGGTGTGCACCTCTTGGTGTGTATACGAAATTGTTATTTCAAGACAAAATTTACCATTTTTTTAATGTTGCTTCCCATACATCAGTAGTTTGGACAGATGGATGATTATCAGAAATATACATTCATCATTTCTGCCTCATTCATAGATACACGCTTTAATTGCTACAAAAAAAGCTCAAGCTCACCACAGCCCAAGCTCTCAAACTCATATCCAGCCTCGGAGAAATCCCGCTTGACGCAACGTGTGAACAACATTCCAACACAAGAAAAAATGACTCATCAGAAAAATCAAGGTATTGCAATCTAACCAGAATATTACAATCCTTAATGATGTTTAATTTAGCTGACAATTTTGTAATTGGTTTCATGACATGTTCTCTCTTAGAAGGGAAAAAGAAAACTGCTGCTATCAAAAAAAGCTCTGGACATTCCTTTTTAGGTAAGTTATAGTCATTTTAATTACATGAGCTTTACACCCAGACATACTTGTACCGCATAATTTGCTATATCACATCTGAACATGGTCTTGTGTCCTTTCAGGATTCATGCAGACTCTATGCTATTTTCTTTTCCTGGTGCTGGTCGGTACTGCCCTGCTCGGTGCTGTTGTGCTCATCATGCCCAAGATCAGCACTGTGCTCCAAAGGACTGGAGATGGTGAAGGGCATCCATTGAGGTCTGTGAAGCCAGAAACATTTGAAGATCAGCTGTCTCATCTGGAGACTCAGTTCCTCAGTCAGAGGCTTGAGCTGTGGAAGAGGAGTAGGATCCACCTGGGGAAGCACCTCAGCACAGCCCAGCCCACAGAGCCAGTCAGTATGATCTTAACTGCTGGCCGCAAGGCTGAGAAGACCCTGCAGTGTCTGGCTCAGGGCCTGGCGTCCGCCTTCTCCTCTGCTCTCAATGCCTCTGTCCTCCACATCGATGGAGCCAGCAAAGCCAGCCAGGACAGCGACGAGGTCAAGCTGGACATTGACAAACAGCTACAGGCAGCCTTTGAAGGAGACAAACCTGTTGCCATCATTCATCGCCTGGAGGAGCTGCCACCAGGCTGTACCCTCATTTTTTACCGCTATTGCGACCACGAGAATGCTGCATACAAGCGAGTGTTCCTGTTGTTTACTGTACTTCTGCCTGAGGATGAGGTCAGAGGTGATCAGAGTTTGAAGAGTGTAGAGGAGATGGTGCAAGACTATGTCAAGGGTAGGCTAGTGGGCTCCAGCGACCAAACTGGCTTCAATGCCATGGACATTGACAAGTTCGGTGGACTGTGGAGCCGCATCTCGCATCTTATCTTGCCTGTGGTGTCTGAGACGGAAATGGAGCAGAAAGGATGCTCATGAACCAAGCCGGCATCCCCAAAGAAGTCAGGATCCCATTCTGGACCAGCCTGATCCTTTTTGGCACTGTGCAGTAGCTCTGAAACAAAAGTACGTGAAGTAACATGGACCTAAAACGTGTGTGCTGTAATAATTCACATACACACTTGAGTTAAAGTATTTGAAGGTTGTATGAATCTTTTTGTCAGAGATCAGATTGTACTCAAACTGCAGCCCAACTGCACTGTGTATTTTTTGTACTCATGATTTCACATCAGAAAAATGAGATTAGCTGAATCTAAATCTGTAGGTAAATTGAAGAAATGTTCTCTCCTTAAAAGATGTACAGCACTCAGTTTTTGCATATAAGTATTTTTACATGTATTTCTCTTTGCATAAGGATGTAACCGTGGTGTTGCACCATAATTCCAACTCCAAATTGGTGAAAGGGTAATTAATGCATATTTTCATGCAGACTTAGTACAGAATATATTCAAAATATAGTGTGATTAATCTGTCTTCTCCTACTCAAAAAGGATTTAGGAGTTTTTCATGGACCATGAATGAGCATGAATTACACCCTGCCCTTCAAAAAATATAACAAAGTTCTTTTTTTTCAGAGTTGTTTGTTTTGGTTGAAAAGTTAGATTTCTCGTTATATCTCCGACGTGACTGCTGACATATTTTATATCTGTTATTTCTGTTAAAATGTCCCCATGAATATGTTTGTCATTTCACTTATTTCTCTTACGAATACAGCTGAATTGGTTTTGCACTATAAATGATCTTTAATTAACCATCTTATTAAGAGTGGCTTTTATTGAAAATCTATATTTTATTATTCTTTGTTCTGAATTTGTATATTTGTGATAGGTTGTCTTTACTTCCTAGAGTGGAATATTTTTGGGTATCTGTATACATTGGATATAAAATAAGTTTGTTGTTTGCACCTGTTGTCAAGACACCGCTCAAATTTTCTTAAATGTGTTGTCAACTTACAGTTAAATTCAGTTTCTTACTATATGATTTGAATTTTGTAAGAACTACTTTGACTAGTAGTCAGCAAGTCACGAAATGTGCCTTACATTATATATTAGACAATATTTGAAATGTACCAAAACATGAATCAATCATTTGATACTGTATCTTGATTACATCACAACAAGGTTTTTCTGATTTGTGCTTATTTAAATTTTGCTTATAAAGTTTTCTTTCTTGTGATAAAGCTCATTCCTCGTCTGTTATCATTCTGGGATGAATTGTGTTCTTGCTCTTATGAATCCCTGGATATTTTCAATAAAGATTATTTTGATACGTAGATGAGTTAACGTCTAATTCTCTGTTATGCTACCTCTGAGTACTTAGTTTCTCAAGTAGTGCAAGATAAAAGTCCCACACTAGTGACATTTGACTTTTTCTAATAACAATAATAATAATAAGTAGTTTGTATAGCACCTTTTAATACAATAAATGCAGCTCAAAGTACTTTACAACAAAACGAAAAGGAGCATAAAGCAATGTTCAAAAGAACAAGAAGGAGAAAGAGGAAAGAAATAAAAACATTAATGGAATATAAAAATAAGAACAAAACAATGGTGCATAGTAAAAGTAGTTAAATAATTAAAAAATAAACAACAATTCAATCAAGTAAAACTTGACTTGACGACTTTTAAAAGAGGTGGATTAGTGATGGATAGAAAAGCTAGTTATAAGCTCAAGTGAAGAGGTGTCTTTCTCTTAAAAATATTTAGTGAACTGGCTTCCCTGATCTACCGCCAATTTGTTCCATAGTTTTGAGGCGTAATTGACAAAGGCTGCATCCCCGATTTTTATAGCAAATAGTTGGAAGGTGCTTTCAATTTTGTATAACAAAAGATTACTTGTGGTTGAAGGTGCTACAACATCCTCAGTGTAAAGTATACAGCTTAGAAACAAGGAAGCTATTACCTTGAAGCACAGCAGGAGTTTAATCATTTACTAAAAAGTCAAGAGATAGTTATGACTCAGAACTGCACATGTGACTTAAGGATCCAAGTGATGAATACAGACACCTGTAAACAGAGATATAATTTAAACAAGTTCCTTGGAAAATCAGAGCAATCTCATACGTAAACACAGAAACATTTTCCAGACTGTTAGCTGTTGGAATGTTTGCACACGTATGTGCTAGTATGATGTGTAATAAATTAGACAGTCCAGCATTTTGAATTTAGGAGGCTTTATTGTTATTTCAACAATGGAATCAACAGTATTTACAGCTCATGAGGTACAGCGGAAGTACAATTTTACATATACAGCACACTTTCAAATAAAAGCTACTATTTCTGATTAAACTGAATTTATGAATGACAAACATTTTTGTGACATGAAGAACAACTGTTAAACACATGCATACAAAGTAACAGCAAACCTGGCTACACTGGCTACACTGTACAAGCCCAATTTTGTATACGAAATTAGGCTTGTACAGGCTTGTACAATATCCCAAAAATGAGAGTTACAGCAAAAAACACTGTTCCAAAGATGAAGGTCAATGGCACAATCACTCTGGCTTGACATAGCTTCTCCTGAAATTAATAGATGCAGTAGTGAAAAACAGACATGAACTTGCATTTTTAATGTAATGCATGATTTGTTATGGTGCAGATAGTTTTCATGGGCAAACAAATTGTATTAAAAGCTGTCATAATTTGAACAGACACTTACCTCTTTTCCTTGTCTGCCTCCCTTACGATAGTTTGAGCCCTCTGTGACAGAAAAAGTGACTACTTTTAATTTATTCTTTTTGCGGATTCTGTATTTCATGCAGAGTATTGTGTTCAAACAGTACTATGCCACAAGTTATTCACCTTTGTTTATGAGAGTCTTGGGTATGAAAATCCAGATTATAAACAGATAAATCCACAATGTGTAAAAAATCATTACGATCACAGGCCAAGACGCAAGGCTGTGGTCCTCTCTCTCCAAAACAGAAATAATGATGACAGCAGCTGTGGATAAAATCAGAGGAGATGGTTGAAGCATAACAGTCATCTCTAGTTTTAATGATATTTAGCAATAAGAAATGATCATGAACTACAGCACTACTAACTATACAGTAGAGGTTTTACAATCAGAGGAATTTCCTTACATGTAGCAATCTCACTGATGACCCAACACACTTTGAAAGTAACGTCAAGTATCTGGTTTCTTAAAGAAAAAAGGTGAGAAACAACAACAGTTTGTGTAAATGGTACTGGATTACGGGTCAAGTCAAATATTCAGACAGTAGAAGAGTCTTCTAACTCACAGTTCATGACTTGGTTTGAGTTGCAGACAGGCAATTACCAGCTGTATGAGATTCATCACTATAATCACACATACAAGAATAACAAGAGTGACCTAAACACATACAAAGAGACACACATACAGACATATTCACATTAAAAAATACCTCTTATAGGCAGTTTATAAATGTAGACATAAACAGTAGATATGAAGAAGTGAAAAAAGAGAAGTGTTGAACACCACTTACACGATAAATAGAATCCCCCAGAGAAAACAAGACCAAGGCTGGTATTTCAATCATTGTGAAAAGCACACAGCATAGTATTTTTAACACCTAAAAAAAAATTACAATTATTTTCATAAACCTGAATAATACTTTTTTTTTTTAAAGGTACAGTGATAAACAAGATGTCTATAGCCACATATATCATTGTGTGTTAGGGCAGTAGGGGCATTGCAATGCTTTGAACTAAATGCTACCATCAACATGCTAACATGCTAGCAATGACAATGCCAGCATGCTAATATTTAGCAGGCATGAACATCTTCCCCCATCAGTATCTCAAGGTTCCATTTTAGGGCTCATTTTATTTGGCTGGTATATGCTGCGTTGATGCTCTATCTTCCATAAGCACAATGGGCCTCATTCACACACATTTTAAGTACAAATCTGAGATCCATCAATATATTGCCTTATCTTACCTGAATTTGTTCTTACTCTGAAAACAAATTTAGGACAGCCTTAGATCATGCGTACACAAAAATCACAAACTTTGTGACTTACCTTACTTAGACATTGAGAAAAGACTATGACTATGAATATATGGATCATTTTCTGAGGGGAGATGGAGTGAGAGAAAATTAATCTTATTATAATTATTGTGTGACAACATTGTCTCATTGTGCTTTGGTAGGACTATTGACTATTATTACATATAAATGCCATACCAAAGAACGGCAGCCGACATTCAGAGAAGAAGCTTCAAGCTGAAGAAACAAAGAGAAAAAAGGAGCAGTTGTGTGAATCAAATTGCTGATGTTTATATTTATGCATAGATTTCTGCATAATTTCCAAGTACTCAATCAAATTCATCTTTGTGTCTCTCCTTACCAAGTATAGGCTATTTAAGCTTGAATTTTTAGGAGTTGGCATTGTGGTACTTGTTGTAGTGCTTGGCTCTGTAGGAGTTGGCATTGTGGTACTTGTTGTAGTGCTTGGCGTTGATGAATTGATGTCTACTCGTTCCCAGAACGTCTCATAATCATAAACAAATGTGGCCCTGAAACATATCAGACAGGCAAATTGCTCTACATTATAATATTAAATAAAACTGAAGCAGGTCAGTTTTATTCTTGGTTATTGGGGAGCACAATAGTGTCCAGCAACATTACTGAAGTTAATCAAAGTGTATGGATACTTGAAATTACAACCTGAAAGTGATGTCTAGGTCTTCTCCCTCTGCACTCCAGTAAACTCGGATCGAACTCTTGGCTTGATTGTTTTTTTGAGTAACAGCTGAGTCCTGAGCAGAGTGACAAAAGTATAACAATGCATCACATCAATAAGAAAGCTTAATGAGGCGTCTACTTGTAGTTCATTGAAATTTGATGATTAAAATTAACATGTAAAATATAAATATCGAATGTATCAATTCAATGCATGTGCTACGTCTAACAATGATCAATTGGGAAGGCTACTTACTGCTGAACCATTGCATTCCAGGAGCCGAACGCTACTATCAGCCAAAATAAATTTTCCGACAGGACTGCCATCGTCTACCTTGTCTTGCGCTCGAGCCTCCAACATAAATCCCCTGAACTTAGTGTTGTCTTTGCTCTGGAGGATAACTGAACAATGTGAAGGATCATCAGGGAAGAAGTAGAAGAACAGAAAAATAGAGACAGAGATAATCATAACCGTTCACTTAATACAACCACAACAACAATCTATAGTGACAAACTACCTTCCAGGAAAATGGTATCAAGAGTCTGTCTACCTGTAATGGGCTCTCCATTTTCGCCACGCTCGCAGCGAACCTCAAAAGGAGGAGGAGTGGTCTGAGGACGATAGGCTAATCCACCTCTGCTGTCATGCTTTGGCTCCATTGTTTCACATGCCGTGGGGACGTTCCCATGTGAATAGCCATTAGCCTTTGTGATGATGTTAAGGCCAATCAGAATCCACATCCACATCTGGAAACAATAATGTGTAATACCATCTGTTATGCCATAAACCAGATCATTCTTTTTTACTGTAGTCAGATAGAGATACATTTTTCAATACATTTTTGGGACGTTGTTCTTTAAAGAAAGAGCAATTGGGGTGAAAGTGTTACAGCCTTATGGATGTTTGAACGTATTGACATCATTAGTCCCCCAGTGGCAAGGCTACAATTCCCACACTGCTCAGCCAATATCAATGTAAGCACGCTTAAATTAAAGTCAACACTTTATTAACTAACCTTATACCTATTGTTTTACTGCAAATACAATGTGCTGAGTTACAGAATCAACACATGGAATCTCATTTGCAGAATCACTCAACATATGAAATGTGTGTATATCTTTCAAATTCAAACCTGGATTTCTGTTGTTTTAAGAACTTCTTGGAAAATACAATAAAATATAATGAAAATAACAGCTTTTTTCTCTTACCTTGAAATAAAGTATTTGGATCACCCAGCACCCAAGACAATGAAACCAGGAATTAAGATATCACACAACAATTTTAGAATCTAAGTAAAAGCAAAGAAAAGTATCTTGAAGACAAATAGAAGAAACCTCGGATCCTCCTTCCAGGCCATGCAATGTGTGCTAGAGAGCTAAGCAACAACTAAACATACGGAAGGAGGAAGTTAGAAATATAAGGTCAACTTAAGTGCATGAACCCGCCCCTGCAGTTTCCCTCCCTAGTTATTACAGTTTATTGCTTTCCCAATCGCATACAGGTTTCTTTTTTAAATGTGTGTGTGTGTGTGTCATCCTCCAGACGCCTGTTACAAGAAGCAGGTTCACTGTTGTTTGAGTGACTTCTGAGTTTTACTTTTAATAAAGTTTTAATAAAATTCAGATAGCACAGACCCAACACCCACAGCGTATGATGTGTCGCTGCACTCTGTTGGATCAGTTCAGAAAAACACCAAAAAAACACCTGAGTTAATGTATTAATTGTGCCAGAACAATGTGATTCTGCTAAATTACAATAATTAATGTCTCTCAGAGTGAAAGAAAAACAAAAAAAAAGAAGTGTTAATAGAAGCTCACACTTTTAAGAGGTTAGTGCACTACAGATAATTGTGAACACAGTGCAGATCCAAAGCAGCTTTATTATTTATTTTAAAATTTCAAATTAAATACATACAGATGATACAGAGGATAAGTTAATATAAAACATGTATGTGCTCCTAGTTAAGTGGCCTGTTTAAATATCCAAACATACATTTTGGTATTTATATACTACTGGTATGTATGTTGGTTTCCGTATACAGCCCCATGCACTTTAAAATCCCTCTCAGTGTAAACACATTTATCACAGTATCATCCACTGTGTTCAGTAACAGCAGGATCTCGTCATGTCTCAATCCAAATATGAAGTACACTTAAATCATGTAAATAAGCCACATTCCGATCCGTTCTCTATAACGTGATAAGTTTCACATTATAACGTGATACTGAAACTTCACATCTGATGTTTTTTCTTTTTCTTGCGTGGCAGCTATACACTTCCATATTTATTCATATTTAAGTGTACGTTTATGTTGCATGTAAAATGTTTTATTTAGTAGGGTTTACACATTGCTCTTGTCCATTGAATAAAAAGCATGATGAAACATGTCTTCATTTATCTTTAATAAACACAAATATACACAGATTGTTGTTTGTTTGTTTGTTTGTTTACAAAGGAAAATAAACATAACTAAAACCTAGTTCTTTTAACTGAGTGGGACCATTCAAAGGCTTAATATTGTGTTACATTTTTTGTAACTATTATCCTTCAAGTGAATTTGTACACAAATCTGCACCTAAACTACCTAAGAAAAGAGAATATAACAGACCAACCTTTTGGTGGACTATGTTAATATACAAGCATACATTCAAGCATTTCAACATGTTAATAAAACCCTTGCATAATTCAAATTAATGTAAAACAACAACAACGACAACAATGAGACATTTGTTGTGTACAATGACATATTGTATGAAATTTACAGAATAGTAATTCTATAATTACATAAGTATATATTATATAATTCTATTATTATAATTATGTACACATCATGAATGTCCTACATTCCTACATGTCCTACAGCTATGTACAGCAACTACACAATCCACATAGACCAGTTCTATAAGTGCCTTGAGATAACTTCTGTTGTTATTAAGCGCTATATAAATAAAATTCACATGATTTGAATGTATGTAATATCTTATTCATTAATTATCTCATTAACATTAATTTGGTAAAAGACAGGTTTTTCTTAGTTTTTTTTTTTTTTTTAAAGTTCTGTATTGTCTGTTTTTGTAAAATTTCAGTGTAGGCAAATATATTAAATACATTGGGATGAAACTGAAATATCATTTCATCAAGCACAGGGGTACCTCATGTAACAGCATTCTGACTGTTGTATATTTTTATAGCATGAGTTATCACACAAGATGTGTGGCTCATGTTAAAATGATACTGACAATGCCTTTATTGATGTTGTATTGACCTTCGCTCAGCTATTGTTTCTCTCTCCGTTTGTGTGGCCTGCTGTAAGTAAATTTATGTAACAGTAATATCTCATACAAATCACATACTATTACAAAGGGTTTACAAAGTCACACATGCATGCAAAACTAAACAGCAAAAGCCAGATTTGAATGTTGAGAGCACCTTGATTACAAACTGCAAAATATGAACCAGCAGAGATTAAAGGTACTTTACCAAATGCACAATGGATTTAGTTTGTGTTTGATTTTTTTTTTAAAATCAATAATGCAACACTAAATACAAGAAAATATATAAATGTGAAGTTCAACTAGTACATTGATCCTTGTGAGAGGAAGGTTTGCATTCTAACTGGGTGTTCCCCAGTTTGGCTTTGACGACTGAACAGTCGGTGCAGCATTGACTTCAAATGACTCCTAAACTTCACACCAACAAATGCATAAAAGACAGGGTTGAGGCAGCAGTGGGAGAAAGCAATTAGCCGGCACACGTGGAATGCATATTCAAGCTGGATACTTCGTTCGCATTTATCAAATGGTGCAACCAAATGGTCATCCAAAATCCTCAGAAAGATTACTACATTGTACGGCACCCAGCCCACGAAGAAAACAGCCACAATACAGAAGACTAATTTAACTGCTCTTTTTTTTTTGTGGGACTTTGTTCTTCTGATTCTCCCTAATATTTTAATGTAGCAGAAAGCCATCACTACAAAGGCAACCAAGAAAAAAACATTTTGTTGGGAGATGCTAATGTGTTTCCACAGGCCAGCTTCATATTCACAGCCCACTGTATGTTCACCATTTTGAGGGACTGAGGAGAGGGAGGTGTAGAGCAGAGAAGGCATGGCTGCTCCAATGCTGATTACCCACAGGAGGACAGACAAAAAAACCCCTGTGACGAGTTTCTGTGCCCTCAGGTCAGAGAGAGGGTGGACCACAGCTATATACCTGTAGATAGTCATGATGGTCAGGAAGAGGATGCTGCTGTAGAAGCCGGTGAAGAAAACAAAAGTCACAATTTTGCACAGCATCTCAGAGTACAACCAGCCCCAGATATGGTAAATGGCCCAGAAGGGGAGACCGGTGGTGAAGACGAGGTCAGAGACGGCCAGATTGAGAATGAAAATGTTGGTGAGAGACTTGAGATTCTCGTACAAAGCCAGGATTACAAGGACGAGGATGTTTCCTGTGAGGCTCAGTGTGATCACAACAGTGAAGAAAACAGGAATGGCATAGGATCCAAAAGTGACCACATTCTCTTTGTCACAGACTTCGTCCTCATAGTCATAGTTATATGTGCTGTTAGTCTCATTCATTGCTGAACCTAGAAAAGAAATACAAGTGTATGGAATATGTGCCTTTAGGTTCATTGTGTCTTACATCAAGTGGTTAATTTCAGTCAACAGGGGGAAAACAAGAAAGGCAAAGAAAGAATTATCAAGATCTTCTTTTTTTATGATGACTGAGTGTACAGATACTTAAGGAAGATACACTTTATGACATGTTACACTGGAACTATTTTTATTATAGTGCAATAGTATTCAAGAGTAAAACATTAACCTACCTGCTGCTGATGGGACTGATATGTCGTTGTATGTGGCTCCTCTCGTCTACTCTGACGGCAACTCAAAAAGGAGTAGCTTTAATAATCTCGTGACAGGTGTTTTCGGTTCCTACTTTTCTGTTCTCGTAACCTACAACCTGTTACCATCCCCTTAGTTCAGCCATGCCAGCTGGGTCATCATTATAGATCAAAAAGATCCTGATGTTCTGCCTTTTAGACTCAACTTAAAATACCATTAAGTAAGTTAAACTGGCAGTTATAATCAAATTACAAAACATATTGAGCTTAAAGCTTTGTTCTTGAACTTGGAAGTGGCAGTGTGAACAGAAAGATGCAAGGTGCTTTCAGACACTACTATCAGCAGATGGAATTTGCTCAGTTGATTACATAATGCCCGTATGTGACCACCTGTTATCACATTGCCCAAGTTTCTTATATCACTGATTATTGCTTAATTGTTTGATAAAATCATATCTATGACAACTAAACACACTTAATCCTGTCATGACGAAAACATGTTTTCCCATGTTTTGAGATATCCCTCTGGGTGATTTCGAGAGCAATACAATAGAGGCAAGTGGAATTAAACTTATGTTGTTCACATCTTTGAAAAATAACTCTAAAAATATTGAACAGCAATGTGCCTTTCCAGAAACACTGTCCTTGTTGCTCTGGATAATCCACAGAACATGCTTTGAATAACTTTTAGCGACTATTTATTCAAATCTCAGAGAAAGATGTCTCAAAATCTGATGCTTTAAGTCAGTCAAAAAGAGTCCTAGGAAATGAGAAGAGATACTTTGAAATGGTAGCCAAGAGAAATGCTGTCTTTCACTTTCATAAAGATGGGTGAGACCCAGGGTATGAACTACAGGAGGGCCTGTATCTTTTACATCATGAATTATGATTATGATTCCTGCGTGAGGGTGATTCATCACTAATTCAGATTAATAAATATAAGACAATGCATGCGATCATAATTGAAGCATGTGCAATATCATAATCTTAGCTCACCTTAACTCAAAAATCGAAAACCAACCCATTTCAAAAAAGTGTGCTCCCCTAAAAGCCATGGAATAGTTCGTACACTGGAGAGACTGATTTAAAAAAAAAAATGCTAAATCAGTTCAGCAGAGGTGGAGATAAGTACCAAAAACAGAGGTTCCTATATTTCCCATAATGCAACAAATAACATCTTTTCATCAGACCTCATGTCCACATCTTTGAAACCCCATGCCCCAAGTTTGTAACACATGCATTTTAAATAAGTACTCATGTGTATTTTTTTTTGTGCCCCTTTTTCTTTCTTTTTTTTTTTTTGGTTGAAGATAATAATAATAATAATAATAATAATAATAATAATAATAATAATAATAATAATAATAACAATAATAATAATATTATTTTTTATTATATAATAATAATAATAACTTTATTTATATAGCACCTTTTTAAAAACAGAGTTTACAAAGTGCTTTGACAGACAAAGTTAAAGCAGTACAATAGAAAGCAAGACACACAACACATAGAGCTGTAACAAGACTGACAAACAGATAAACTTTTAAATACATGTTTGCACAGAGGGCCGCTGGCCCCATCACTTATACTGTTAGTATGAAGGGATGTTATAATGGTCAGTAAAGACAGATACAAAGAAAACATGGGTCATTGTTTATTTGGGTACCTGATGTTTTAAGACTGAAAAACTATCTTTCTTTGATATGTTAAACTGTTTGCTATGAGAAAGGTTTATTGTGCTACATTAAATAAAAAATAATTAAAACTGTTTTCATGTTACCAGTTTCAGGGAAATCATCATGATGTCCTGCTGACAAATCAACAAAGAAGCACAGAAAAGTAGGCCAAGCATTTATGTGTCATTGATCACATGACAGCACTGTTTACGCTGCTACGACAACCAAACTAGTCATTTCAAGCTCCCGCCCACCAGCCTCACAGCCATTGGTCCGCAGCCTACATATCGGTTTGTCAGTGGATGGCGCTACGTCAATCACCACCGTTGCAACAAGTTAATGTGTGTACGATCTGGGTTGTTGTGGACTTGAGTCATATTAGCAAAAGTATGTCAAAGTTATTTTACTTTTCTTATTCTGTTGGCAGGAAATATCTAAAAGCTTACTAGACTATCTAAGCTGTCGTTTCCTGGTGATGTCACGGCTACCATTAAAACCACTCTGCGTCAAAGCTAAATATAACGTTACTGAGACAGCTGGAAAAACACAAAAGTCGTCAGTGCAAGCTTTCTGTCCTTCATAGAAGTAAGAAAAATCATTTAGTACTTTAAAAACCGATAGTTAATGTAGTTACTCTTCCTAAATGATGTCAAACTGTTAACCAACTAACGTTAACCTACTTAGCTGTTAGCTAACACATCTAACCTTACAAATCATTAAAAAATGGTTAAAAGTTAATTATAGAGTCAAAGCTGAATATTTAAATATGAGTGTGGATTGTCTGACATTGTAATATAATGACTAACGTTACTTTCATAACGTTATATTTAACATGCATGTCATACATACTTTATGTATGCTTTGTTTAGTTCCACATAGGAGGACACGGGGACATTAGTAACTGCACATCCAATATCCAGTATCTAACATAACAATACAATAAATACTACTTCTGTGAATACTGTACTTTTCAGTGTAGTTGGCACTGTGTCAGACAGATATTTGCACAACTTCCTGGTAACTTTTGCAGCCATATTTGAGATGAATCAGCATCTTTCTCAACAGTCTGGTCACTGAAAAGCTTCTCAGCTGTGGCTCAGATATTGTATTGGATTACTTTTTTTGTACAGATGGTGATGTTACGTGGTCCACAAGCTATTCTTATCCTTCCCAGATTGTAGAGGGGAGAGTACATATTCTATGCAAACCACAAATTTAACTAACAGTATATTGTAATTTAGTTTGCATAGAAGCATGGACATAATTTCAGCCTTTTTTTGGTTCTATAAATGCATAGACATTTTACAACTTGTATGACTGAGTAATGAAAGTAGATTTTAACTCACTCTGTCCAGTAGCAACATGGTTAACACTAATTTCTTGAAAGCTAATAAAAAGATAACAGTGCAACATAAGGTTAGTCTAACACTATGGTGAATTTAATGTGTGCCTTTTCTTCTTGACTGTATAGATTCTATACAGTCAAGAAGAAAAGGCACACATTATATACTATAGAACAACCAAAAGCAGTCTTCCCACCCAAAGTTCAACAGGCAGCACTTTGACTTCAACATCAAAGCAATTTAAAGTCTGGATCCTTATTAAAAACTACATCTTTAAATTATTACTATACTGTATCGTTATTATCATTTGAGTCATTTAGTTGGTTAGACATGTGTCCTTGAATGTAACAAAAACAGAAATGCATAGGTTGACAGGAAGGAGTAAAAGGTTACAGATCAGAATGTGGAGAGGAAGGATCTACCTATGAGCGGCTGTGACTCAGGAGGTAGAGCGGGTCGTACACTAACCAAAAGATCAGTGGTTCATCCTTGGGCAAGATGCTGAACCTCAAATTGTGTGTGTGTGTGTGTGTGTGTGAGAGAGAGAGGGAGAGAGAGTGTGTGTGAGAGAGATAGAGAGAGAATGGATGTGCATAGACACATCATTGGGTCCTTTGAATGAGAAGCGCTGTATCGCTCCTGATGAGCAGGTTGGCACTGTGGGTTGCAGCCTCTGCCATCAGTGTATGAATGTGTGTGTGTGGGTGAATGTTGCCATGTAGTGTTAAGCACTTTGAGTGGTTGATAAGACTAGAAAGGCACTATATGAAATGCAGGCCATGTTCATAACTAATTATTTTACTTAATTTAATTGCTTAAATTATCAAATGATATTGCACATGTGATAGACCATTATAATGCCATCAGACTGTCTCCTAGGCCCAAAGGACATTTTACGAACAGAGTGTGGCAATGTGCCCATCACTACATCCTAGGAAGAACTGTCATGAAAGTATAGCACATTTGTGCCCATTTGTGGCCACGAGAGAGTATGTTAGACCATTCATGTCGATCTTTTGTTCCTGACTGATTCTGATTTTCTGATTCAGCAGACTGGATGTGACCCTGTGACCCCTGGTTGCCAGGGAGAGAGCGGTGGGGCTATGGCTGCCGGGGCTACGGTCGGGGAAAGCCAACTCCAGAGGATTATCCGAGATCTACATGGTACGCCAGCTTTATGTGTGTGTGCCTGCTCGCGTGTGTGTGTATGTGAATAGATTGGCAGCAGGCAGTTGGTAGCTGACATGGTGTGACTGAAGAGAAGGCGACAGAAGAGTCAGTAAGGTTTACCATGATGCCGTGACCTTAGTCTCTTGTCAAGATTGAGTACAATCTTATCCCCTGGAACTATTTCACCTCTTCTGGTTAAAATCATCTGTGAAAACGCATCAGACCTCATGTACGTGTAGAAAGGGTGTGGTGGAGGCCTCTGACAGCATGCAGCCAGACAGACCGTGTGTGCTGAGGGTGCACCCATCACGGGTCTCCTTCCAGTTTTTGCGATGGATACGAGGCAAGTAGTTTATATACAGACTGGGTTGGAAAAGATTGGGAATTTAGGCATTGGGAAAATTGTGCGCCTGTATCTGAAAATGCACTCAGAGGTGAAAATAGAGGGATTTAAGATTTCTTCTCAGTTTTTTTTTCGGGGGCATTTCTAAGAAAGTATCCATTTTCCTGTTTTTGCCAAATTGTTTTCCTGTTTCCTGTATCCCTGATGAGAACAATAACTTATTGTCTTCATAATCCTGCCTGCTTTGGCTACAATACATTTATATATTTTTTTATGTATCTATAAATGTGTTTTTCAAGTTAGAACTCTTTTTTCATTTTTGAACTCTTTTAATGTCTGTGAATTTCAGAGGCTGTTGCAGAGCTTGCAAAGGAGTACAGGGAAAGTGGAGAGCCAATCACAGATGACAGTACCAACCTGCACAAATTCTCCTACAAACTGGAGTACCTGCTACAGGTGTGAATCCCAATTAATATCAGATGATGTGAAGATGTGAATAAATAATTTGATTACAATATCATGAGTTAGAGAAATGTGATGTTTGCTTTTACACATACAATAATGATAAAATAAAAACAACAAAATGGACCTTAGAAGATAAGAAGTTTATGTTACACACTGACAAAATTATTACACTCTTACAGATACTAAATTCTAAACACTGTGTTAGATGAAAAGAAGCTTATAAACAGACTACGTCATTCATTAATCTTATCTTTTTCTTACACTATTTTTTGTTGTTGTCTTTTAAGGGAAACGATATTTCTTATGTATGAAAGTGCATAATGAAAAATGACAATAGTAAAGACATCTGAAATCTGAAAATTATTCATTCCCTCTGTATATATATGTATATCTATCAACATTCCAGTTTGACCAGAAGGAGAAGAACACATTTCTTGGTACAAAGAAAGATTATTGGGAATACTTCACTGACTGTTTGGCTAAGATCAAAGGAGCAAATGATGGCATCCGCTTTGTGAAATCGATCTCTGAGGTATGAAGATTCTTTTGTTTTGTTTCTAACAATAACGCAACTAATAAATTGCTGATTACACATCAATAATAGTATTAGATAACCACTTAAATCATTGTTAATTAATGGTATCTGTTTTGCCCCCTCTTCACAATCTAAAGTAAACTGACTCTTTTTATCATATTAAACAATCACAGTTATGTTGTATATATTACGTGATATTAAAATTTAACACGTTTTGTAGTAAGAAATAATGAATTGTTATTTATTTTTATTTTTTATTTTTATTGTTTGATGTACTGTTGTCGTGTTTTATGTGCCTTGTAAGGTGTCCTTGAGTGCTTTGAAAGGCGCCTTTAAATATAATGCATTATTATTATTATTATTTACATTGTAGATTTTTTTCTTGAGTGTAATTATTTGTATAAAACAACATTGTGTGTTTTTGCCTTGATAGCTGAAGACATCTCTGGGGAAGGGGCGAGCTTTTATTCGCTACTCCCTCGTACATCAGCGGCTGGCTGATACGCTGCAGCAGTGCCTGATGAACCAGAGAGTCACCAGGTAAAACTGTCCTAATCAAGGTTCACGTACCTTTGTAACAGCAAGTCTAAGGCCTTTTTATTGATGTGTTTCATTTAGATGTTTCAAATAATGAGCTTTTGTTGGAAAGGCAAGTAAAAAAAAAGTTCAAGAATAGAAAATCACTTGTTTCGAATTACAGACAGTTTTTTATTTAAATTTGAACATTGCACATGAAATCTAACCCACACACCAGAAGTATGTGGTTAGTATGTGTTACATGCAGTGGCTGTTTCCGTATTTTAACTGTAAATATTTATCTTTCGTTGAGGTGTTTTACTTCTTCATTTTCCCTTTCTGCTACATAGATAGATAGATCCTTTATTGTCATTGTCACCAGTACAACGAAATTTAAAAGTGCTCACCAGTCAGTGCATTATTCATAAATAAAAATAAATAAAACAAGAAAATAAAAGTTAAATAAATACTATTTATAAAAATAGCCCAACTATACCCACATAAAGTTACATTTTGTCATTGCACGTCCCTATTTCACAGTCAGTTGTAAACAGTATTACTTAATAATTAATTAGCAGTATTGAGTATAGTAATTGCTGTAGGATAGAAGCTGTGTTTGAATCTGCTTGTTTCAGTGACTTACTAGACTCAGTCAGAATAGGTACCTGTAGCCTTGACGAAGAGACACATAGCACCTAACTGTGTGTGTGTGTACGTGTGTAGGTGTGTGTGTTTTAAAGTCATAACACAACACAAAACTTCCTTTTTTTCAGATGCTATTAATGTTTCCAGTGGTTCTTCTTTGTCCTCACTAATCTCTCTCCCCACAGTGACTGGTAC
The DNA here is from genome assembly GCF_963691925.1 of Scomber scombrus. NCBI lineage: Eukaryota > Metazoa > Chordata > Actinopteri > Scombriformes > Scombridae > Scomber > Scomber scombrus. The sequence continues at coordinate 13,523,532 of NC_084977.1, read as the reverse complement.
TATGCAAGAAGCCCCTTCTTGAAGCCCCACCTGAGTGTTGACATCATCAACCACCTGTATGAGCTCAATGAAGTCCAGTTTGATGTGGCCTCCAGAGGTTATGACCTTGATGCCTCCTGGCCAACATTTGCAAGGTAACAAACAAGACAAATCTTGAAAATAACATATGGATAGATATGTAAATAAGCAACAAGAAATTATCGCAGAAATGGGGGTGTTTCTTTGTCTGTACACCAGGTTTGGAGTTTAGTCACTGGTCTTGACGTTTACCTTATGATGTTTAACATTCTGTATTATACATTCATGATCAACAGGAGGACACTGGGTGCAAACTCACCTGGCCACATGTGGAAACCACCTAGTCGTAGTTCTAGCATTAACAGTCTGGCCAGCACCTACTCCCAGGTAACTAATGCATTAACATCCTATGCCATTTTCACTATTTAGATAATATACAATATTGATTTTATGATTACAAGATGTTCAACATTTTGTCTTCTACTCTGGTTTCCTTTGCAACCATCTAGCAAGCACCTGAGTTCCCCTCTAGCCCCGACTATGGTCATAGTCTATTGAATGACCTGAACGAGTCCCTGCCTGCCTGCAGCGAAGACCTTCGCCTGGAACTGGACCAGTCAGAGCTGAAGCAGCGAGAGCTCCTGGATAAGGTGCAGCAGCTCGGCAATGAGGCCACTGAGCTCAGAGGGGTTGTGGTGGAGCTCCAGAGGCAGCTGGATGTGTCTCTTGCTTCCCATGGGGAGCAGCAGGGCTTGCAGGGAGAACTCAGGGCTCTGCAGGGGAGAGAGCAAGCCCTGTCCAGAGAGGTGGAAGCACTCAGGACTGGAGAAAAAGCCAGGGAGGCTGAAGAAGACCTGCTCCAGGAAAAGCTAGCAGCTGCTGAGGGGAAGAACATAGAGCTCCTGGCCAAGTTGGATGGAGTTCTGAATGAGAAGGGCCAGCAGGCAGCCAGTTACTTTGATTCGGCACAAAAGATACATGAGCTGTTGGACAGATTGAAAGAGGCAGAGAAAGGGAAGATGGAAGCTGTAGTTGAGGCAGAGGAGAAGAGGAGGCAGGCAGAAAGGTTGGAGGAGGAGCTGAGTGTGAAGGAGGCAGCTGCAAAGGATAGTGAAACAAAACTTGGAGCATTAGTTGCATCTATGTCTGAGGAGAAAGCCAAGTTGGAGGTTAAATTGGAGGAGCAGTGCAGTGACCTTGATAAGCTACAGGGGGCCTTGACAGTGAGAGAAAAAGAAGCCAGCAACCTGCAAAGGCAGCTGCAGGACCTCCAAAGATCTCTAGAGGAGAAGGAGAAAGAGGTGGAGGAGGTGAAAAACAAGGCACAAGATGATCAAGATGAAATGCAGAAGAATGTTGGAGGCTTAAAAAAGTCATTAGAAGCAGAAGTCACTGCCCTCAAGGAGCGGCTTGAGAGGAAAGAAGCAGAGCTGACCTTCTGCTGTGATACACGTCAACATCTAGAAACCAAGAACCAAAGCCTGATCACAGAGAAGGAGAAACTAGCCACTAACCTTGCAGAGCTGGAGGTTAACATCAAAGAGCAAACCACAAAGATAGATGACTACAAGACCCAGTGCGGCAGCTTAATGGAACTAAACGAGAAGCTGCTTACCAGAGTGAAGAGAAATGAGGAGCTAAAGAAGGACATTGCAGAAAACAGAGCAGTTCTTGAAAGTGAATTAGCAACTCTAAGGGCTTCTGAGAAACAACTTCGAAGCCAGCTGGATGATACCAAGGTGACGGTGGATGAAAAGGAGAAGAGGCTGCGTGAGGAGAACTGCAAGCTGGAAGAGAGTATGCAGCGAGCCACCATGGCCGCAAAGCTCTCAGAGACTACGTCAAAGCGGCTGGAGCAGGAGAACCAGACTCTGAGAGAGGAGCAAGACACCGTGAAAGCAGCTCTTAGTCGCATGCAGGCCGATCTGAAGAGTGTTCATGGGCAGATCGGAGAGCTGGAGAAGAACTTAGGAGCGTCACGCAAGAATGAAGCCAGCCTTCAAGAACAGGTCCAAGCCAAGGAGGCACAGCTATTGGGTAAAGAGAATACACTCACTGAGCTCCAGTCCAAGTTAATAGCTCTAGAGGCCACAGAAAAGGAGCTTAAGATGGCAAAAGCTGACGCAGAAGCAACCTGCGCTAGACAGACAGAAGTGATCGAACGAGTTACATCTGAGAAGAAGGTGATGGAGAAATCTCAATTGGAGAGGAGCGCTGTCCAAGCCAAGGAGAACCATGAGGTGACTGGCAAACTGACTGTGGCTGAGAGCCAGTTGGAGGTGAGCATGAAAGAAGTGACCAGGCTCCAGGCAGAAATCCTGGACCTCAGGGTACGTGTACAGAGAGCTGAGGAGGACAAGCTAAAATCCCAAGCACAGCTGGAGGTGACAGAGACCCAAAGAGACGAGTTCAAGACTCTGACAGAGCAGCTGAAAGCACAGACAGAGGCACTAAATCAGACGCATGTAACAGAGCTTTTGAAGTGCAAAAAGAAAGAAGAGGCGCTGATTGAACAGCGTGATCGAGAAGTAGCCGCCCATGCTGAGTTGGTTATCTCTGCGACTGCTGTCCGAGAAGAGGTGTCCACCCTGAAGGCCGAAAATAACAGGCTGGTTCTCGAGAATGGCGAGACACGTGAGGGTCTACACAGGGCAAACACAGAGATGGCAGAGCTGGGGATGACCATCTGTAAGCTAAGTGCAGAAAAGGAGGAGGCCAGAGAGCACTGGGCAGGTGATGCTGCCAGGATCGAAGAGCTTAAGAAAGAGGTGGAGAGACTAGAAGAGGGCATGACAGAGTTACAGCAAGATAATGAGAAACTAAAAGAGGGGCTGACACACAAAGATAACCTTCCAGGGACTGTTACAGTGCTCCAGGAGAAGCTGGAAAAGACCAAGAACCAAGTGCAGAGCCTCAAGGACTCCAGTCGAGAGGAGGTGGAGGCCATCAAGTTTCAAATGAGCTCAGAGAACATGAATCATCAGGGCCAGATTAAGGTGAGTTACTGACCAGGGCGATACTGTTTTGTAGTTTATTTTGTTTATACACTCAATTTAGTTTCCTTCGTCCTCTTATGTTACTCTCACTTTTCAGAGTGTGAATGAACAGCGAGACAAGGTGAAAGCCCAGCTGCAGGAGGAACTGAAGAATGTGTCCAGTTTGCAGGCCAAAGTGTCTGAACTAGAGGTCTGTGTCTTTCAAGCATCAAATAATCAAAGGTTACATTGTGAGCAGATACACAGAGGTGGTAGAGTGTATTCTGAAGTGTCCGGAAAGCACACATCTTCACAGAGAAACAGTGATATATAAAAATACACTGCTGTGTGTAATGTACTCACATTTTCAAGTTGAAGAAAAACCCTTGATTAAGGGAAGACATAGATACCAATGCAAGATCCTATTTATAGCCTAAAAGAGACACCATCGCCATTGTCATTACTGCACATTGCAGAAGGGATGGAGGAAAGTAGGCTACACACCAGATGGGACTTAGTAACAGGCGGAATATTTGTTTTGTAGTCGTGAACAATAAATAAATATAGGAGGAGCAGAATATGCTAGGTTTTATTTTTTTCTTTATAATAGTTGAGACACCTTGAATATAATTTTATTTGACTGCAGATTGCAGTATACATAAATATTTATATTTTTATGTATGTATGTGCACACACACACACACAGACACACACACACACACACACACACACACACGAATGGGTTCCCTCTAATTCATCAGCAAAAGTTAATGCTCAGATTTCAATATAAAAATACAAGGACATGTATTTTTGACATATTTGTTTTATGATGATAGAGAGAAAAATCAACATCTCATATCACAAGGTAATGAAATTCATCGGACCTTTTCAGATACTTAAATGTTTGTATCAAACAGTGTTATAATACAGGAAAACAGAACAGTTGTTTAAATAATTTAAATGAAAATGGATTAAATTTAAAAAATGTTAAAAACATTTTTACTAATTATTATTTGTTTGTATTTGTTTACAATGTTTAATAAAGGCTAGGAACGAGCAGTACCTTCAGCTAAGTGGTGAGAAAGATGCTCACATCACGAAGACAGAGGCCACGGTACGCAAGAGTGAGAGCGAGATTCTGCAACTGAGAGATGCAGTGAGCAGGTGCGTTAATGGCGTGTGGTACCTATAAATTTCAATATGAGATGAAAAAAAGAACCACTGGCTAATAAACCTTTCATTCACTCTCTGCAGTGCTGAGGGTGCACGCTTAGCTGCACAAAATATCTGTGAGGAATTAAAGCAGAAACTCAGCACAACAGAAGCTGACAAACAAAACCAGTTATTGAAAATGACTGCAGAGATTGACGACCTCAACAGAACCAAGACCAACCTCGAAGAGCGGCTCATTGAGCTCATAAGGTACGACCTGTCTCTATTACAGCTCTATCAAAGCAGTGTTGAGGCTGTCTGTTGCAACAGGCAGAGATTTTCTTAATGAAGAAAGTGGTTAAAGTTCCTTTTGTGTTTGGATGCCTGTCACCTTGTTATACTTGCCTGCTCTTTAATAATCTCACTGGGGAGTCTGTATTTTTCAACGGTTCTTTAAGTAAGAGCAGCCCTCTGATATTACTCTCCTTGATATTGATAACAGAAAAAGAAGTCTGAGGAGCAAGATGGGGGGTAAAGGCTTCATTGAATGTTGAGATAATTTACTGAGAACGGGTCTGAGAGAAAGACTTTGATAGCGGTGAGAGCAGGAGCTATGTTGAAAGACCAACATAAGAACATGAGAAGACAAGTGCGTGAAAGAGAAGTCACTTAAGAAAGCGACGGCCACTATTGCCTCACTGCTCACAAAGCTTTCATAACTTACAAAGGTTGAAACACAAACACAATGCTTCACGCAACTCTCCTGGGATGTGGCCACATGATTTCAGTCTTTTGTATTCACCACACCGTCATTGTTTTTCTCATTTGGGGAAATTAAACTGCTTCCGCTAAACAGGGTGAAGAATGTGAACAATATATTACGATAAATTGCAGTTCAATTCAAGTAGATGACATGCTAAATTAGTTCGGCCTCCAAAGATTCTGAAGTTGAGAGCATTTAAGTGGAAAGCAAATGATTGGTGAAGCAGTATAACCAGACTGTATTTGGCACCAGAGCAGCTTTGAAATGTTGAGTATTTAATGTTTTAATGTGCAAAAGAATAAAATCCTAAAATGTAAAACATTCAATTCAGTCCCAGGCAACGACTTAAAGCAGCACTAAATGACTCCAACTTACAAGTGTGTGGTTCCTTTTTGTGCATGGGACTTTTATTGAAGATGCGGCAAACACAGCAACATCAACGAAGACTATCGAAAAACAGCTCACGCCTCAGCCCCCCTCCAGACTATTTATACTACTGGTTTGGCAGTAGTATAAAAAGTCATTTGGTATTTTGTGTGTGCCAGGTTAAGCCGACCTGGCGTGTTCAGCCAAGATTTGGTTTCCTGTAAGCCAAACCTTTCTTGTAATGTTGACTTCCTAACATCCTTTTAGGGATATGGATATGGCAAAAACTCCCTACACAGGCTTGTGGCATGCCCAACTGGTACATCTGTTGACCTTTCATCTCACTTGTTGTTGTCTAACTTTTTTCATGATGCACACATATCTGCCTCTACAACTTCAGGGACAAAGATGCTCTGTGGCAGAAGTCAGACGCTTTGGAGTTTGAGCAGAAACTGCGTGAAGAGGAGCGCTGGTGGTTGGTGGATAAAGATGCCAAAAACTGCCTCGGCTGCCATGGCCAGTTCACTTGGTACCTGCGCAGGCATCACTGCAGGTAATGCCTCTACTGTATGCCACTGCTCATGTCACTGTATTAAGTCTCAGCAGACTACATGCAGCTTCTCTTATTCTCTTTGTGTAGTCAATTAAAAAGTATTTTATTTATTCATACATGAATCACTTTTTAGGCTTTGCGGTCGCATCTTCTGCTACTACTGCAGCAACAACTATGTGATGACCAAGCACAGCAAGAAGAAGGAGCGATGTTGCAGGGACTGTTACACTCAGCACAGCGCAGTGGTGGAGAGGTTCACAGAGGCTGAGCTGAGTCCTTCAGACACCCAGCCTCCTCCACCTGGACCTGGACCTCAACCACCTCCTGAGCCAGCACCTTACAAACCCACTCCAAGGGTAACAGGTAAGAGGCATGATGGGAAGAAAACTGCATTGCATACTGAAATAACTACACACTTGCAGAGAAGTTTATCAAGGTAGTTCTTTCTGTTTTGTGTGAAATGTGAACTAAAAAGCAGAAATGAAAGGATTGACTCAGTCTCATTACGGAACAAGGAAAGAAACCTTTGTCATCGATTTCTGATTATTTTGACAAAAGGGGAACACTGTGGCATTTGCGTAGAAGCTATTTTGCTTTCATTCTAAAGAAAGCAAATGTGCATAATGTCAGGTCTATTTTTATTGGATTTGTCTCAAATGTGAATATTAATTTTAATATACTGTGTAATAATATAACATGAGAAAAGATGTACTGTATATTAGTTATTTAGCCTGTTCAATGTATCTCTACCTCCCAGTCACAGACCCCAGCAACACATCTGACGATGGGGCTTTCGACATCATCACAGAAGAGGAAGTGAATGGCGTCTACGACAGTGATACCACCTCTCAGACCACAGGTGGCTCCCTGGAGGGAGATCAAGACCGAAGGCCTCCAGGAGCACTGGATATGTGAGTCCAGTATTTATCTGGGGACAAAGCAGAGGGATTGGGATGAGACCTGGTTCAGCTGGTCGGTTTGAGTCGGAGCAACATACATACAGCAGCAACACACGATATCCCAGCAGCATAGAACTGAGCTCCTGAAATTGCAGAGCTTCAAAGACGAAACTAGTTGGTAACGAGTAACACTCACACATCAACATCAGGCTCCTATAGTCCAGTATAACAAAATATTTGCTCTAAGAGTGACAACTACATAACATACACTAGATTTAAGAATTTATTTAAAAATGTCAGGCCTATTATTTTTATTTTCATCTAAAAATTATTCCAATCTTAAATAATTTAATTTGTTAATTTATTCTTGTTCAGATTTATTTATTAGTTTTTATGTTTCAGGAGAAATAAAGAATTAGGCTGTTGAGGAAGAGCTGTCATAGTATTTCACAGTATTTCATATTATTTCATAGCGGGCAATGCTGTGAATTGATTTTAAACTGTTTCATTTGTTTATTCACACGTTGTTTTTAATGAAATAAAAATTAGGCTATAAGAGCTTGATTTAAACAGAAATATGTGTGTGCTGCCTGTCTCATTATTCCGACAAATCCACATGGTAGCCTGACGTGATATGTCGGCAATTCGACTAGGCTACGATTCTTGCATCATATGAGGCTGTTTTTAAATGCTTAGAAATATGTTCCTGTGACTCTGTAGCATTTGAATATGTTAATGAGGTGTAAAACCATCACTGAAAATCATGCCAATGGACTTTCTGATGGCCAGATAGTCTATATGAAAAAAAAGAAAAGAAAAAAAATCTGATTCCACTGATAAAATATTGAGTTGGATGCACCCCCACTAGATTCATGAACTGTCCTGGTGTAATGCTGCTTATTCATCAGTAGCAAAACCATGCATACTTTATATGGAAGATTTAAATGCACAGAAAACCAAACTATATTGCTTTTCTGAGAATTGTATTAATGTTTCCAATCATATAATGAGTAATGTAAATAACATCAAATCATTGGAGGCATTTATCTTAGATAAACCTGCTGTGAACGTCCCACTGCTGCTCTTATAAAAGACAATAAACACAGCCTCAGCCAGCTGATGCTTATTTGAATACAGACATCTCTGCAGTAGGTGCAACTTGAGTTGTTTGTTTTCTTTGTTTCAACCCTTCCTGATGTACTGCCACAGTACACCTTAAGAAGGCTTTAGAGGGTCCTGCACACGTTCCTTCAGCCAGTGTATTCATTAGGGAAGTACTTTATCTGGTTTTCATTGACAGGTGAAAAAACAGATTTGCAAGAAATGAGAAGTGTCACAGTTTCATGGTACTAAAGGTCACAAATAGGTTGACAGAGTCAGTGTCATCACTCTATTCACTATTTATGCACCGCGTATACAATGTCCTTCTGTGACAATAACCATATTCTCTTTAGAGGACCGTACTATACAACTTTAAACATATTTGAGCCTATTTACCACACTACATTACTGCTGAGCATTTTCTAAACTATCTCATAGCTTTTTTTAAATTGTCAGTGTTTGCTGGCACATTCATTTCCAAGCTGGTGAAAAATCAAAGCCACAGCAGAGGATAAACAGTGAGCAAATATAAAGACTGTAAAAAAAAAAAATCTAAAGTTAGTGATCTCTTCCATGAACAATTCTGCTGTTTGGTGACCAGTTCTCAATTTTGCCTCTCTCCACTTGAATGCACCCTTGTGGAAGATATTTCAGTCTCTGTTATGATCTACATTAACACACAATGGACTTTGCCATAAATAAGATGACTAAATGTTCAGTGTCACAGACTTATCAGGTTTTAGTCACATCACTGTTGATTTTCATGGTGACATGAAATGAAATTACTGGCTGCATGAATCATTGGAATATGCACTCACCACTCTAATAATCTCATGTCTGCATAATGGTCAGCACAAATGTTAAGAATAATGTACGTATGTGAGTTAAATGCAAAAAGTGAAAAAACCTGTAAAAACTCTGCTATGATTCATAAGTGATCATTTTTTAAAAATAACTTTTTCAAGAGCTTCTCTTGAAGACAGTTTGTAATGACAACTTCACCATCTCCATGACAACTGAGCAAACTTCATTGGCCGTTAATATGTGGTTGAAAGCACCAGAAAAAATACAGTGGTCAATGGACCCTGGCGTTAATATTACTTTATCAAATTGGTATGGTCCTTTTAAGATATATGAGGCATGAACTGCAGATAAATCCATATAGAGAACCAATAATACACACTTAAAACACTTAAAATGCACAGTCATGAAAGTGGAATAATTTCACATTGAAATATTGATTTTATTCTCTGTGTCTTGTGATGAATTTTTGCAGAGGCGTAGGAGAGATGACCCCTGATGACCCTGAAGAACACGTTCCCACTGTTCAGGATTCAGAGGTCAACCTTCTCAAATCAGGAGAAATCACGTGAGTCATGACAACGGTATACTTCTGTATGTACGTGTACCGGATGGGTCACCACTGTAATCTAACATTTCACTTGTTCTCTGTGCAGGATGGCTGTCCCTCTCAGCATTGAAGATATTTCTCAGTTCGGTGATGGTTCCAGGGAGCTCTTCATCAAGTCCAGCTGTTACAGTGTGATAACTGTTGCCGTGGGTGACTGTGGGCAAACCATCAGCTGGATGTTTTCCTCAGAGCCAAAAAGCATCTCATTTAGTGTGGTTTACCGGGAATCCACTGACTCGCAGGTGGAACAGTCAAAGGTAGATACGTTCAGCTTTTATGTGTGTGCATAATGATTTGTAAAGCACTGAGCACACATTTTGCTTAGAACATGTAGGGCTTTATTAATAAATAGTCATCTTTATACTGTGCTCCTTTTGTGGTACCGTCAGTGAACAACAGATAAATTAAAGTGTTGCTAATTTTTAGGGAAAATCTCTTTAATTCCTTTATAAAACCCTGTTCCTTTGAGAGTCACTGTGTTTGGCATCACTCAGACCTTGTAATTCTGTTACTGGAAACGTCCAGAGAGGCCAAAGGCAATCTTGTCACATCATTTTAAAGTATATCATCAGGCTGAAGGAAAGGTTTTTCATTTGTTGAAAAATTGCATCCAGTTCAAAACTCACACATGATTATTCGAAAGTAGAAGTTATTACCACACACAATGTGTGACACTTTCATAGGCGGCCCCCTACAGAGAGTGGGGCTATTTGTTTGATCTTTCTCACATCACACACTGAGGTAAACACTGCAGGTTGCCAGTGTTGCTCAGCAGGTGTAGATGCACATCCGGCACCTTTCGTCTCATGTCCCCCATCCCTATATTTCTTTCCCCCCCTTTTTTTTCTTTGAAGTATTTTTTAAATCAAAGTGTATTTGAATTTACAACAAACGAGTTTAGAGCAGTGCACACTCATTTGTCCTCTAATTCTATAGATCAGCCAGCTGACTTAAGACTTGTCAGAAGACTGCTGTCAGAATTTGAGTTTCACTACAGTCTTGTGTTTCTGTTCATTTCTCAGGTCTTGATTCCTCTGACTCGCTGCAATTCCCATAAAGAGACAATTCAGGGACAGTTGAAAGTCCGACACGCCGGCCTCTACACACTCATCTTTGACAACTCCTTCTCACGGTGAGGAACTCACCGCATCCATTGTCCTTGTCCTGCAACTGTTTCTCTCTCTTTTGAATAACAGCAATGGTTCAACTCTTCCTCATAATTGTGTGTGTGTGTGTGTGTGTGTGTGTGTGTGTGTGTGTGTGTGTGTGTGTGTGTGTGTGTGTGTGTGTGTGTGTGTGTGTGTGTGTGTGTGTGTGTGTGGCCTTCAAACCAGCTCTCTGTTGTACCTCAGTGTCTCGTTACAGTAAATCAGATTGCCGTCCTTTTAATCAGAAACCCTCTTCCAACAGGTTTATCTCCAAGAAGGTCTTCTACCAACTGACCATGGAGAAGCCCATCATTTACGATGGAAGTGACTTTCCCTAAAGTTGGATAACACAGCGTCACGGAGATGTCATCATGATGTCACTGTTGCAGCTAAAGGGAAAAAGAAAAATCAGCCTAAGTGGCTGTTTCTTATTCATTTTTATTTTCAGTTACTTTGTTTGCTCTTTTGTTCCCAATCCTGTTTTTACCCAAGTATTTTATGTTGTATGTTTATTATTTAACTCTATGGTGTTGGCGTTTTAAGTGTGGCCCAATTGAAGTGTTGTCATCCAGATAAGAGGTAGATAGAATTCTTTATGCAAGATTTACCACGTTTTTTTCCCATATATGAACCAAGTAAGTTACCTTTCGGTTAAGTTTAAAGTAGTACATTGTTCAGTTACAAAAGTTATGTAATTTTGTTATTTCTTTGTTTAATTTCTGTTGGTCTCTGGTTTTGCCTCTCTCTTTCCAAATATGCTGTTATGTTAGGGAACGCAGATCATTGCAGTAATACTAGCATTATAAAATATGATAATCGATTGTTGTCATTTGGCAAATATTTATCTAGAAAAGTGGTCTATAAAGACCTAGGAAAAACACTTTTAAAACGTATTTTACACTTTTTCAAAATTACGGCCAGTTTTAAATGTTTTGTGCAATCTTTTTAAAATCCAAAGGGCCGAAGAAAAGAGCAGAGAGGGGCTCACTCTTATACTGACTTGTTTGAACACTATGTTTGCACTGTGCCAGCGCAGGAAGGAAGCAAAGCAGTAACTGGCCTGGAAAAATACAGTTTCTGCTTGATAACACAGTATATGCACTTTGTGCAAATCTCAGGAGTGTGGCATAAAATTGTCCTCAGGTGGTAACATGTCCTAATTGTGTGTTTTTGGAAAACTAAAAGAAGAGAAGAAAAACTACCATCTTACTTCCTCTGTAAGGAGAGCAGCAAACCAGCTTTCTCCATCCAGTTTACAGGATCTAACTAATGAAGCAGAGCGCCTGAACTTATACAGGCTGACTGAGTGTCATTACACTGACATTCAGTCAAAGTATATTACTGACTGTCAGCTACTGAGCTACTGTACTTTAAAAGTGCCTCTTAACTCTAATTGCCAGGGATCAGTTTGCTTTTGTAACTGTTTATTTTACTCTTTGTTATCTGCACAGAACATGACACCTGCTATAAATGGTACTATTTTATAAAAAGTTAATTTCAGTGAGAAAGACATTTAAATCACAATATGCACATTGTCATGTAAAAGAAATTGTTTTTCAGTTTGGATTTCAGTTGAATCTCTGAAAACATTTTGTCATATGTTTAGAGAATCCTTTGCTTTTTTTGTATTCTCGGGTATGAACTGGGTTTGAATATCGTGTGCTGTTTGTTTTTTTCCCTAATTTTTATCGCAAAGCAATAAGAAAAAATCAGCGTGGTCATTTTTCAGACATAACCGTACACTACTCAGTGAAGCAAGGGCTTATCTCTATGCTGCTTTTGTAGAGATCTGTTTGTGTTTCACAGCCAGATCTCTTTTATATTTTTGATTGGTGTAAATTGGTGCAATTTGTATGCAAAGCTTCATAATTTTCTCTACAGAGTTGCATTTGTGATGATCATTTTTTAAATCTTTAGAAAAAAATCTGTTAAATTTACATGATCAAAGATTTCACACAGAGACAGATTTTGTTTTGCTTTCTCTTTTTGAAGGATGATAGGGGGGAGAGTAAAATATGCATGAACCATGCCTACAAGCACCGAGTGTAACCAGTAAAGACCTGTCACACATCCAGTAAACATGAATAAACATGTGAAAATGGTGATGCCTCGGGACATTCACTAATCGGTGTCTGGTTTAGTGTTTGACAGCTTGGAACGTCACAACAGCAAAATAAACACATTATCTCAGCATTCCGCAATAACCCATTCAGATCTGACATGAACAAAAATATCAACTCACAAATAAACATGTTTCTATCTCATAATGACTCCTCAAATTTATATGAGAGGGGTTCCAGATAAAGGCAGAAAACAACACAATTGACAACAACTCAACAGCTTCTGTTACTTCTATTTTGAGTCAATATGGCTTCACACAGTAACAGCCAAAACTTAAAGTTCCCCCCGACTAATAATAATGTTTTGCTTCTAGTTCCTTCAGTTGGATGTTAGAGCTTCATTGTACAGCATAATGTATGTGCACAGTTTCACATTCACCTGCTGAGAGTGGAGAGTTTCTTTAAGCTCATCGAAATTCTTAATTTAAGGGGGGGACCTATGAGCAAATTTGTGACATCACAGTCATGGTCCAGTATACAACTTATCTGAGTGTAATATGGAAACTTGAAGCTTTTTTTCCCCCTGGTTCTCAAATGGGGGTCCTATAGGGGGAGGGGTCCCTAGCAAAAAGGGGAATAATTTGATTTCACTAAATTCTATCTATATAAGTAACACAAAGAATGTGTGACTATTTTGGTCATAGTTTTTATACACTTTCTGTAATCCGTGTTCCCTGATGTGTAAAAGTTAGAGAACTACTGGTTTAACACATCAGGTCCTCAACAATATCTGCTGTTGTTGCTCAACAAGCTCAAACATGTAATAGAGAAAAATTATGTTTGGAATTGATCAAGTAGTCCCAGGTCGGGACCATCCATGCAGCCTCATGTCCTGATATAATTCTCATGTCACTGCATGTTGCTCTTTTCAACAGTGTGAGTGCTCAAACGAGTCCAACCTCTGATCTAAGCCTAACAAACACAGTGTGTTTGGCGACACAGTCCGGCGCAGCAGGGGGATTCAATTTGAACATCTAACCTGAAACCTTCAGCTGTGAAGCTTTCAGGCCAAACCAGGGAGCACGTTAGCCTTCAAAACTGATGCTTGATATGAATCTTATTTTTATTTCCTGACGCTTTTATAGCTGCCAGTTATTTCATGATTGTATATGCATTTCTCTGCATGTCAATGGAGATCTGCAAAAATAATCCAGAATTCAACAGTCAAGCCTGTGAATTTAGGCTTTTATTCTGAACATGTGGCTGCACCGGAATTCCTCCATGTTGACTGTTGCACGCTTGACAGGTGGATTTATTTAGGCTGCACCTGAGAGGGGCTCAGCATCCTGTCTTGCTGCGTCCTGGGTGTGTTTGCGCTCTCATTGATAAGAGCGTCACGCTGGATGAAGCATCTTGAGGCGACAACATGTCCTGTCTGCAAATCAGAGGGCTTCTTCTCGTTCTGTGCTTGGCTCCAATTGTGAGTAATTTATATCAACTTTATCAATATGTGAGAAAACTGATGATTATACCACTTACCTATAAACTTAAGCGCTCTTTTGCAAATTAACATTTTCGCTTTTGTTTCCTTTGCTGACAAACTGAAGAAACAGTTCTGACAGATGAATGAACATCATATTGTACACATTTGTTTGAGTGAGATCGACACGAAAAATCTCCTAATTCTCCCAAGTCTGTTATTGTCCAGACTTGTATGTAGCCTATATATATATATAATTTTTTTTTTTTTTTAAACAAAAAAACAACCATATTAAGGACTGATATTATGTGGGCTTTAATTTAAGTAACAGACCCGCACGTGCAAATGCGCCTGCATGAGAACATCTGTCTGCAGCTGTTTGGTTCTTTAAACAGGTCGAAATAAATACTCTTACCTTTAACATGCTGCATCGTAAAATACACTGCAGGAGAGAGCAATAGAGAATCACTTTCCAAAGACATTAGATCCGTGTAGAATTAATGTGAATAAGTGTGTGAACCTGTGTGTGTGTGTGTGTGTGTGTGTGTGTGTGTGTGTGTGTGTGTGTGTGTGTGTGTGTGTGTGTGTGTGTGTGTGTGTGTGTGTGTGTTAATTCAGCACTGCAATAAATGATGAGCGAGGATTTACATTAAATGTTGTTCATAAAAGGTTTGGAAGTCTGATGGATGTAAAGATTAGGCTAATGATGTGTCTCTTGATTGACAGAAAATTATTTGATAACAATTTTAATAGTCAGTAAATCTTTTGGAAAATTGTGGAATTTGGGGTTTTGACTTTTGTACTGACAATATAAGAACTGATCCATCACAGATAATCAGTTCTTATTTTGCACTGTTTTCTGACCTTTCATGGAAAAAGATTAATCAATATAATTAGCAGCAGATTAATTAATCATGGAAATAATTATTACTTCCAGGGATGTTAATAAAGTGTGTGTGTGTGTGTGTGTGTGTGTGTGTGTGTGTGTGTGTGTGTGTGTGTGTGTGTGTGTGTGTGTGTGTGTGTGTGTGTGTGTGTGTGTGACATTTACTTGACATGCTGTTAGGGATTTAAGCAGTGGGTGGGTGGTGTGTGACCAAGGTGAGTGAATGAGCAGAGAAGGAGAGCTGGTGGGGTTATAGTGTGTGTTTATGCATGCTTTGAATGTTGTACTAACTACTTTTTATTTACTTATTTATTCAATTTTATACCATGAAAATTGCATGACCAAATCAATTGACTGTATCAATATCAGGAAAGTACAGTACCTATAAAAAATGTTCACCCCCTTCAATGTTTTCCACTTTTTATTGCTATTTATAAATTGAATCATGATCAATGTAATTTGGCTTTTTTTTAAAAGAACAATTTACAAAAAAACTCAGCAAAGCACAGCATAAAAAAAGGACACTAGCCAATATTCCCTGATAGAACACATGTAAAAGGTTCTTGCTAATGTTAAAGGATCTCAGTTCCTTCCTTCCTTCCTTCTTTCCTTCCTCAAGAAGAAAAGTCTTGACTCTTGGAAACCACCTCAGTGTTGTTTTTAAAATTTAATTTATTGTCCAGAACGACACCAAGATATTTGTAGGATTCAACATCCTTGGGATTAAATAAGTGATTGCATAAATAATCACCCCCTTCAAGTCAGTATTTAGTAGATGCACCTTTGGCTGCAATCACAGCACTGATTCTGTGTGGATAGGTCTCAATCAGGCTTGCACATCTGGACACTTCATTCTTCTTTGCAAAACTGCTTTGGGATCAGGTGTGAATCCAAGCCATAAAAAATCTCTATTAGATTAGGTTTGGAGCTTTGACTCGGCCACTCCAGAACATTCACCTTGTTGTCTTTAAACCAGAATCAGATTGTCCTCCAGGATTTCTCTATATTTAACTGTATTCATTTTACCCTCTACCCTTACAAACCTTCCAGGGCCTGCGGCCGTGAAGCATCCCCACAGCATAATGCTGCCACCTCCATGCTTCACAGTGGGGATGGTGTGTTTGTGGTGATGTGTTGCGTTTCCTGTCTGCCAAACATAACGTCTAGTCTGATGCATAAAGCTAAATTTTTCATGCCTTTGGGCCAACTCTAGTCAAGATTTAATATGAGTTTCTTCTACAGTGGCTTTCTCTTTGCCACTCTCCCATAAAGCAACAGTTGTTGTATGCAGAATCTCTCCCACCTCAGCTGTTGAAGCTTTCAACTCCTTCAGAGTAGACACAGTTTGTGAAGATGGCTTGCTCTAGGAAGATTTACACATGTGCCATACTCCTTCCATTTCTTAATGATGGATTTAACTGAACTCCAGGGGATGTTCAGTGACTTGGAAATGTTTTTGTATCCATCCCCTCACTTATACTTTTCAATAACCTTTTCTTGGAGTTTCTTGGAGTGTTCTTTTGTCTTCATGGTGTACTTGTAGCTGGAATACTGATGAACCAATGACTGGACTTTCCAGACACAGGTGTCTTTATACTACAATCACTTGAGACACAATCACTGCACTGCACTATTTGTGAGATAAGGGCAGTCACTTTAAAAGGGGTGAATATTTATACAATACTTATTTTAAATTATATATTTTTAATGAATTAAATCTGGAATCTGTTTTCATTTTGACATTAAACAGTTGTTTTTTGTAAATTCATTAAAACAAAAACAAAAAATATATTGACCATGACTCCATTTATAAAAGCAATAAAAGGGAAAACATTGAAGAGGGTGAATAGTTTCTATAGGCACTGTAAACAACCATTTAACTATATGTACTTTATGTACCTTATTAGGCTACTAATAGTGTGTAGGCTACTTGTTTTGGCTTATGTAGTGTGAACCATACACATGTCATCACAGTCAAGCATTGACATTCACAACAGCTTTAAAAAAAAAAAAAAGTATTTTAATCACTAGCTTTATTGGGATATTATTACATGGTCACCTCTCTAATTTCCATAATGTAATAGAAATATGAGAAGCAGTTGGCAAATGTGTGATATGATGATCAGCATTGCAGTGAGAGAATGGAAACAGGGCAGGCGCTTATCACTGCGTTGCACTTCATCATATTCAGTTTTACTGCTCAGGACTGCAAAGAATTATAATGAACTCCCAGGTCCATAAAAACACCCAGTAGTACATATACACGTTAGATATTTCAAAAGAAAACATAATCACTGCAAACAAGCCCGATGGTATGGATGGTCTCTTTTGAATGCTCAGATATGATTGAAATGTTGCACTTTAACCAGCACCTGAGAGAAAAAAACAACAACAAAGAATGGATGAAAAAGATGAATGCAAATTATAGACTAAACATCATTCACTCCTCAAGTGGCCAGCTGGGGGAATGCTCACTTTATGTTGTTTCAGTTGTAAGTGTCACTTAAAAATAGTTTGACATTTTGGGAAATACTCTTATTCACTTTCTAGCCTAATGTGTTAATTACACTGGCTTTGGAAAGCGCCAGACTAGCAGTTTCCTCCTGTTTCCAAACATATACGGTAACAATCTTTTCATCTAATTCTCGGCAAGGCAGCACATTTCCCAAAATGTCGTACTGTTCCTTTAATATTTGTAAAAGTAATCTGAACTTGAGAGACTGTATCTGTGTTCTTTTTCTGATGAATTGAACACGCTGTACCAGAGTGTTAAAGTGTACCTCATTCCCTGTTGAAAATAGAAGGCAACATCTGCAAAGTGAGCCTACTCCGATGGCCCCTTTTTGGGTAGTTAGTGGATAATGGGCTTCACCTCTCAGGGAACATTTTTACAGCTGGCTGCGCAGTGTGCAGGGACCTTTGGCTTTGCATTTACTTTCATGCCTCATATTATCCAGACTTACCCTATACAGCAATCCCCCATTTCTTTCTATCTCTGTGTCTGTCTCTTAAATGCAGCATAGTGTCTCCCTTTATCTCATCATGCAGTTGAAATGCATGAGCACGTCACATGGCCCTCGGTGATCGTAACCACCCAGTCTTGACTCCTGCTTTATGCCTCACCCCCTGCTTTTCAAAGCTTAGCTCGCCTCAGCTCAATGGCACACCATTCTTATGTAGGAGAAAATGTCTTCACTTGCATATAAACAGGGAATCCATGTGACATGCACGACCCTTGTCTGACATATAGTGATATTATTATAGCTACACAGCCTTACTTTCATCAGAGCACAATATACCAGTATATTTACGCACATATCCTCACCTACTGCAAACTCTGATTGTCTGAATTCAGTGTCTCTGCAGGAGGCAAGGTAAACCTTTTTTTTCATGCATCCCTCTCCTCCCTTTGACCAGGAAAAGAGGTAATTGCTGAGTAAATTGCACAATAACACCTCTCATTAGATTATTAGCATTGCATTAGGAACAAAGAGGACAGGTAGCGATGTGCTCTGGTTGCTTCCAGCGCCTCATTGATAGAGGGAGAGATGTCACTGGGAGCTTGCATATTGGTTCCTACTTACTAGAGAACATTGGGTGGTGGTGGAGGGGATTTTTCAGTCCAACATGAAGTTTGTGTTCTGTGTATGTGTGTATTCTGTAGGTGTTTTTGGCATAGTTACTAAATTGGTTTGTTTTTCCACACAAACACAAGCTACTTTTTTTAAGAGTAGAAGTGCACATCAATTTTGCCATTTGTGTGGCTTTTTCATCTTCAATTTCTAGAGACATTTTGACATGATTTTTTAAAGCTTGGTGCCATATAGCCTCTGTTTAACATTACACCTTTAATCAGTTCAAACTAGTGTGACATTATAGTAATAAAAAGTAAAATGCAATCAGGAGAGACATAGTGAAAGCAGTAGAGATTATTGTTTATTATAACAGGTGATGTAATGATAATTTGTATATAATTGTAATCGAGGGGCACCAGCCCTGAGTAGCAGCATGATAAATCCCCCCGTGGAGTCCATACACTGGTGGTGGTGGCTGATGACTTCTGCTGAGACTGATAGGCTGAAGAGGCTGATTAACCCTATAATGCCAAGTGAATCATATTTGATACATGGGTTTTGGAGAGCTCTACATCATCAGTGTGATCATTTTTTCCCTGAGAAACCTGATGTATAAGATCAGATTCATTTATTAGATACATTTTTAAATTACTTGTCAGAAGATCCAATAAACACTCCAGTTTCACAAATGTAAAATATTCTGGCAATTATTTGATGGTTCAGGCTTTACAGGGTTAAGTGATGTAACTGATGAATCTGCAAAGACTAGGCAGTGATAAGGAGGTGGAGGGGCGCACATAACAGCAGCATGAACGCATTTAATGCAGAGAGAAAAAACATATTTGAAAGGACAGCAGCTAGACGATAGGCTAACAATGGAGGTGTGTCGCGGTGCTGGACAGATGTGGACAGATAGATGTGAACAGCTGATATCTTGACAGCCCCAGACACTGACAGCAAAGGACCTTATGAGTGTGCATGATTAAGAAATGTTGATGGCAGCATATGAGAACTAGAGGCCTATGCATGCCATAGATAGTCTTCCTGACTAAACATTTGCTAAAAATCCATATCTATGCAAAGCGATACTCAGTCATTTCATGAAATGGCTCCAGGGGGGTTTGTATGGGTGCAGATGTTGCCGTTCCCCCCTCAGAGAAACTCATAGATCTTTTTAATGGAAATGTTTATAAGATACAACCTATTGGAGAAAACTGCTGAGTTGGGGAGATGGGGGTTCTCCAGAGGGAGTGTTTGTGGTCCCGGAGGAATTTAGCTTCTAAAGCTTGTCTTCATTAAGAGTTTGGTTCTGTCTTGTCACAAAGAGACTCGTTTTCCCGCAGGTCTAAAAGAAATGAAGCTGAACTGAGCTGAATCAAGGACAAAAGTCTGTGCAATGTGCCTGTCAATGACAAAGATGACTCTATGAAGGCTGTGTGACCTGTTGTGCTGTGTTCACATAGTGTTTTATTGGCTGCACATCCACAAGCACCACAGAAGAGACTCAGAATAGCAGCCTCCAAATTACTCAGGAAAAACAAATTGCTAAACATTCTCAACATTTTGAGTCATTTTGGAAATGGAGCAGCTTCATAATTACGTCTGCCTATAAGTGCCTCCCTTTTTCCCCCTTTTTTCTAGTTTTGTCTTGCCTATATATATAATATAGAGACTTAAAAGGAGCATTTTCTGATAGTAAGAGATATTTTATTCTCCATCTGTGACATATTTTATATTTGTCTACTTGTGTTGCAGTTAATATCAGCATCATTATTGTGTAATAATAAACTGAGGGCTTGTTAGCATAATTAAAGTTTGTCCAACATGCCAGCGAATCTCATGGGTTTCAGTTGTTTAAATAATTAACAGGAAAAAAGTCAAGGTGCCATATGAAGGCAGATATTACAGGAAATCAGGTGTTGAAGGATGGTTCTCCATAAGATGCCAAAATGTACTGGCAAATTAAAAGGACACAAATGGATCATACAGCAGAAATACCATGGAAGAAATAGTAGGTAGCACAGTGTTGCTGTACATTGTCCAACCCAACAAAAGAAGACTGACCTTTAGATTCAGGACTGCTTACATGCACCAGCAGCCTGGAATAAAAATAGATGACTCTTGAGGTTAATCCATCCAAACATGATGCTCCACCTACGTAAGAATGAAAGATATCACTTCAAACTAGAGGTGATATTTTATTTCAAAGCAGCTATAATCAGTATTTGTATAATAATAAAGTATCAAATGTCAGAGGCGTGGGTCGTTGTCATGAACCTACAGAGAATTATCACCCGACTCTGCAGCTCCTCACAGCTTTACCGAGCTTTATAGCAAGTTCCAACTCATTGTTTAGCTGCAACTTTACTTTGGTTCACTCTCGCAGCTCTCACAACGTTGTTTTCGGCTGCAGCAAAAAAGCTATAAAGACCAACTTTAAATTATCTGTTCAATTCCAAATGGCAGATAAACGCAGTTCACCATATTAACTTAAAAGGTGATATGTTAATGCTGTTTTGATAACTTGTTTCCGCATCCCACAAGTAGTCATAAAATCAGCTACTGCAGGTTTAAAACTTGTGAATTTGTGTAGCTTTTAATGGATGCTTACTTTGATTTTGACATTTCCACCTGCCATGTGAAGGTTTGAAAGGTGAAGAATATGGCCAAAAAAAAAAATTGCACTTACAGTGAAGCTGGCTGAACACCAGACTACAAAACAGCAGGGTATGTTCAGAGTGTGCGCTGGTCCATCTTGATACTTTGACCACTTTTTTTGGCATCTCAAATCCCCTCACTGTCAATGGACATCACCCATGCCAAACAAAAGTATTCTATATTTGCACCCACACTGCACTTTAAAACCTTAGTGCACGATGCCTTGTTCACATTGAGGAGAAGCTGACTTTCAAAAGAGGCTCACCTCTACAGCTCTCATTGTCAACAACATCTGGTGCATCAGCTGAAATGAAAAAAACAACGTTGTATTACAGCACAAGTTATTAATGGTTGACACATGAGTGTTTATACGTTTTCACAGTGGTTGGGTTATATGACCTTATAACCTTTTATATCATCATTTATATATACAATATAGCAAGAGTTCACTGATGCAGATTAAGTGACAGATAATGAAAATGCACTCAAAACATACTCACAGTTTTTAAATACAGACAAAAGCATAAAAACCACAGAGTCAACACACTTCCTGCCATCTTTCCATTTAACCTCAGAAACAAGATGTTCTTATTTGTTTTATTCCGAGATAAATGTCAGGCTGATGTCAAATTCAAATGTGATTATTGTGTCTTTATTTGACATCAGGAAACGGAAGGATGACTAGGAGCAGACACACGGAAGAATCTCTGAGTGGCACAAAATGGATGGGGAGCAAAGTTACTGGGAGGCCAAGACAATCATCTGTGTCCCTAGGGACAAACTCATTTATTGAATTCTCTGAGCGTCCCCTCTCTCTATGCGCTGTAGTGAAAGATCATTTTCCTTATTGCCACGAACATAAATATTTTTTATCAAAAAGTAACTGTTTTAGTGGGAATAATTCCCTGCTGAAGGTAAAGCATAAAGGCAAAATTAGTCACTGACCCTTATAAATTGATATGCATTTTTTTTATATACATGAAATGTTCCTTTTACATGTAATTACAGACCGAGTGGTCACAAAGTGTCCTGCTTGAATATTTGTATATAGCTCATCCCTTCTTCTTGTTCTTCCCTTCTTTCTCACCTCTAGGCATTATCGACCCTGCACCCTGAATGCGAGTACATATTTCAGCTGGAGAAAGATGAGCGTCACTGCCTTCAGTACATTGCAGAGCAGGGCAACTCAAGTGCAGAAGGTGTGTTTCCTGTTTCGAATCACCCAGCAGTCGCAGCTCATATAAATTCGAGCAGGGTTCTAGTTGCAGTATGAAATATATACCGCCAATGTTCACATTAAGTACATTAAGAGTCTAAGCTGGAGTAAATGTTTCACAGAGAATCTTCAGCTGTCGAACGCAGGTGCTCGATGCAGTGTCCTAACTGCAGAATGAAAACATGCTGGGTGATCTATCACTGGAGTGCATCTGTAGAGGAGACCATTAAGGATAGTTACTTTAGGATTTATGTATGTGATTTATCTCAAGATAAATGTCTTTGCCGGAGATCCACAGTGTTTCCTCATTCTTGTCTTAATACAATTTACACAGAGGCGGACATTATGGCTTTGAAGGATGTTGTTGGAAGTATTGTGCATGATACACCCCATTTACCTTTATACTGTACCTCCATAAGTATATTTCTGGCTAGCACTGTATGACACTGTATATAAAGGAGTCTTTCTTCTGATTCATTTCGTTTGATACTTACCTTTCTTATTTTTAACCGTATCTTCCCTTCTACACCCTCCAAAAAAGGTTGCCAACCATTCTGGGATAAAGTCGTCTGCTGGCCTCATGCCGTTGTTGGGGAAACAGTCGACAGAGCTTGTCCTGCTGTTTTCTCCCTCTTCAAAAACAGCACAGGTAACTATAAAATCACACTGTGAGACATAAGGCGAGAGGATTATCTGGCTGAAATAATGATGAGAGCTGCTTGTTAAACAGTAGTGAGTCAAAGTTAAGCTAAATTATTATTCCAATGAAAGCAATGGGTGTTTTTATTCTGATTGTAAAAAGAATGTATAACTATTTATTCAGTCAGTCATCAATTTACTCTTTTAAAATGTATTGTGAATTAGACTCGTGCCGACTCTTCAGTGCTCAGACTTGCCAGATTGCCCTAGGAGAATGAAATCAAATTATTTTTTTCTCAACATGTAAATTAGCAGCTTTGTGAGCTTGAGCAACTAGTGGAACACATGGTAGTGTTTTACAAAAACAGAAATCAAAGACGATATTGATGTCGGGTGCACCCTGGTGGCTTGAAGATTAAGGTGCATACCACATAAGTGCAACATTCATTGACTCTCAGCTGGGGACCGATGCTGCATGTTATAGCCCTCTCTCTCTCTAGTTTCCTGTCTCTACACTGCCTCTTAAATAAAGGCGAAAAGGCTGAACATCAATCTTTAAAACCACATGGTGAAGCTATGGAGAAGGTCAGGGGAACACCAAGGTCAGAAGTATTCATCCTCTGTTGACCATGAATGTCTGCACAAAATGTCATGAAAATCCATGTAATGGATGTTAAGATATTTTTGTCTGGACCAAAGCGATGGATCAACTGACTGGCCAACATCTGTAGAGATGTGTTGCTAACATAGCTAAACACCAAACATTTCACCTGGATGAATTTCTCTTGATAAATTAGTGATTCTAAACTGAATTTAATCTTCTTGATCTCTTGACCTGTCATCTCAGGGTCAGTAAGCCGCAACTGCACTAATGGGGATTGGTCCGGACCCTTCCCACCGTACCACATCGCCTGCAGTGTGGATGATGACATTCCTGAGGTGAGAGTTTTCGTTGGGGGCGAGGCAGGTGAAGATGACAGACTGGGAAACAAGAGACTCCAGAATGACAGTGGAGAGGTCAGGCTGAAGGGATTAGTAACAGACATTAGTAACAGACATTAGGAACATTAGGAACATGGAAACGACCAATAGAAAAAGGGAATGAACCAAAAGGAACAGGAGAACATAAAGGATCACAAGGTCAAAATCCACCTGCTATAATTTCAGAAATAAACAGACCAAACAAGGAAATGTTAACGTGGTCTTCCAGCATGTGATGACGTAAAACTGCTAATCATATACCTGCTTTTTTCTTTTTTGGCTGAGATTTGAGCATATGGATTATTGCCTCGCTGCCTCTTTATAGAACAAAAGAAAACCCATTCAAACACAAATGTGCCTCATGAAAAAATACTTTTTGTTAAGCGGTAAGTAAATTAAATGCCATCCATCAGGTAATAACAGAGATTATGTTGTTTCACAAAGAGAGAATCATACTTAACAGTGTTTTTTGAAGAATAACTGTGAGAAAACTATTTTTGATGCTATACAGGTCTTTTGTCATGAATTACAAAAGACCTTTTCAGTCCTCTGACAGCAGGGCTGGAAAATCACTAATAACAAGTTTTGATTTTACGGTAATTAAGTAACTTTTCTTGTACTTTTTTTTAGTCAGTTCAGGAGTCATTAGATTCAGCCTCAAAATATGGGGAAAAAAAGCTTTCTTGCAGTAATGGTGCATTGCATTTGAACTGGGAATTCATAATATTATAGCCATCTCTTCAGTACAAGTTTCAAGCTTGAGTGCAATTTGGTCACTAATTGCAATTTTGACATATTACGTTGGTTTTGAAGCCTGATAGCATTTTGAAAAGCTTTGATATTTGAGTGTAATATCCTTTTATACCAAATGTTCTCTCTCTCATTTTTCCTTCAGACAGAGCAGTCATACTTTGCCACAGTGAAGCTGATTTACACCGTCGGTTACAGCATCTCTCTGGTGGTGCTGACTGTTGCCGTGTTGATCCTGCTGCTCTTCAGGTACAAACAGATGAGATTCAATTATGTTCAGATTGTCCAATTCACAGGCAGACAGCAGATCTTCACTCCCTTTTTCATTAGTACAACAGATAAACTGTAGCGGCTATGGCTAAGGAGGTAGAGCAGGTTTTTCACTTATAAGAAGGTTGGTGATTTGATCTGTATATCGAAATGCCCTTGGGCGAGATAGTGAACCCCAAATTGTTTGTGTGAGTGTGTGTGAGAATGGGTGAGAATAGAAACATTTTGTGGGGCACTTTAGATAAGAAGCACTGTATCACTCCTGGTGAGCAGGTTGGCAGCCCTGAGTGGGTGGATGTTGGCATGTGTTGTAAAGCACTTTGAGTGGTCAATAAAACTAGAAAGGTGCTTTATAAATGTGCTCCATTTACCATCAGTAACCAATTTTGGTAAACAGAGAGTTCATTCATTTACTATGGAGGGCCAAGCAACAGCCATTTCAATTAGAACGGCTAAATTATCTGAAGAAAACTGAAGTGTGATCTCTCTGCTGAAAAAATTCAACATAGCTGAAACAGGTGAAATTAAAGCTTAAGTGGCAGTCAAAATAAATACATATTAGTGAATGAAGGTGCTGAGGGCACTAAATAAAGTAAAATAAGTGTGACGTGTCATGAGTAGAGTGAAAGATGAAAGTAGTTAAAATGATTGTGGAAGTGTAACAACTTAAAGGAGATTAAGTGTAAGCATTAAAACAAGTTAGGATGTCAGGTTTGTGTTATTACTTGAAGCAGATGAAGAGTAAGAGTTGAACACAGTTAAAGAGTCAATGTATGTGTCAGCAGCAGGAGTTACAGAAGTTGAAGGCTTTGTGCTTAGTAAGCAGCTGAAATGTCCGAAAATGACAGTTTAAGTGTAATCTGGAATATTATCAAATTATCTATAATTTTGTCATACTTTTTTCAGTATTGCAATGTTGCTAAGGGAATCACTCGTCCTCTGTTGCTCTTACTTCTTGGCATTCTTTCGTTTTTACCCATTAAAGGCTTTTTAGCGAGTATTTCTTAGTTTGAATAAAGGTTGATGTTGTAAAGCCCCCTGAGGCAGATTTGTGTTTCATGACATTAGACTATATAAGACCGAAAAGACCGAAAAAATCAGAATAACAAATGTCCTCAGTAAGCTGGACATTTTGAGGTTTGGTTGAAGTTTCTATAAGAAAGTATAAAGAAGTTGGAACCTCCCAAAAAATGTCCAGAGGAAGATATGAATACAAGAACATGTGCACCACTGAGGCTGATGTTAATGACCCTGTTTCAAGAAAAAGAAGGTTTGAAGCCAAAAAGTTTGAAACCCCATTATGATGCTAAATACTACCCTCGTTTATGTTCTACCTCTCAGTTTCAATATTTTCCTTCTTCATTTTAGATCCCTTTTAACATGTAGCTGAGCAAACACGCCTCATTGTCCACTTAGTGAATGATTGACATAATGTCAAGGGTCTCCTCACAGCCGCCCACCAGGCTCTGTGATACACTGGTTTAAAAGCAGTAGCAACAAGATAAAACGTCCTGATGAATGCTTTGTTTTTGCTCTATCCAGCTGGTGTGCCCTTGTATAAATGAACTCGGTCTATCATGAAACCACTTTGAAATGGTACCTTAACACCTATTTTCTCATCTGCATTTTTGGTTGCTTTTTTAGATTTTTTTTTAACTTTTAGGGTGATGTCATACTGCGGCAGCTGCTTGCCTGCACTGTATATGTGGGTAAATCCATTAATTGTAACATATGTTTTAAAGTAAGATAATGTATTTTTATATATATATATACATATATACATATATACATATATATACATATATATATTATTTCTGCACGAGACAAAGTTACAATATACATTTATTATGTGTGTCGGCTGTGTTGTTGACAGGAGGCTGCGTTGTGCCAGGAACTGTATTCACATCCAGCTCTTCATTACTTTTATCCTGAAATCTGTAGCGGTGTTTATAAAGGATGCTGCTCTGTTCTCAAGTGATGACACCGACCACTGCACCCTTTCCACAGTAAGATAATGACGTTGAAGACAAGAGGTTCTCACTTGCATTAAGAAATTCCTCAGGGCACTTATTCCTGTTCTCATATTTATGCATTGTTCTCCTCACATACTCCTCTCTCACACTAATCTGTCTTTATAATTTTCTCTCCATCCTTTCTTCTATCCCCTGTTTGTTATTCTGTCCAGTTTGCCTGTAAAGCCTCTGTGGTCTTCTGTCACTACTGTGTAATGGCCAATTTTCTCTGGCTCCTGGTGGAGGCGCTCTACCTCAATTCCCTGCTGCTCTCCTCCTTCAGTCACAGCCGTCGATGTCTCTGGGGCTTCGGCCTGCTGGGATGGGGTGAGAACCTTGTTAGGCAGTTTCTCTCAGTTTTATTCTAGTATGAAATATCCCACATTTGCAATGCAGTATCCTATATTATATATGCTCTAACAAAAAGGCTAAAAAAATAAAGTAAGGTGCTTCTTAGACATTAGTAGGTTGTAGGTCTGTAGATTGCAAAATGAGGCTGGAGAACTGAAAAAGACTATCATTTACAAATACATGAGTTTTCATGTCTATATTAAATGTGTATTGGCTCATGGGGAGTTGCACTTCTAAATTAGACCAGCAAAAGTATTTATCTTTACCAGTAAGGCTTGAAAGGTTCAGGAGGGCAAGCAGGCTTTCTTAGGTTTGTGTTGGCCAAGGCGCCATTGTTTACTCTTTTTACTCTGCAGCCTGTATATAATGTGCAGAGTGAGTTTCTGCTTTTTAGATCTTAGAAAATAGATGTTTTTATCAGTGTTCCTATAATGTGATGCCCCAGTGACTGCTTTTCTCCTGTAGTGCTGTGATTTGCAGTTTCCAGTCCATCTCTTTGCATTGTGTTGTAGATATTACTCTTTTTTACTCAACCTGCATGCTAGGTTTTTTTTCGAGATTTTTATATAAAATTTGCAAACTAATTTACGTCACAAGCTCAGGAGGATTTTTTTGTTAATATGTAATATGAGCTTTCCTACAGTGATGGAAAGGATTTCTGTGTATCATCAAAACCAGAACAGCATTTTAGCATTTTAACACTTTCACTATTTAATGTGTCCATATGTTGACACTCAGGGAAATTTTAAAACTTTGACTTTTAGTTACAATTAGCACATCATTTAAAAGTCCAAGCTCAGTGCCAATGTCTATCTATCTATCTATCATAGCTCCTTCTGCTCTCATGAATATTGATGCATGTAGGAAATTAACATTGTAACTTTTTAAAACCTGGAACACATTTGAAGTTGCATTGTTCTCCACAATCGGATGACTGATCTCAACCAGTTTCCCTTGAGGGGTATTACAGTTCTCTGTTTCAAAGGAGCTTTTTTATCAGGGACAACAAGAAGCAGACAGACTGCCATCGGCCACATAAACTCTCCTGGCTAAGTGCCATCAGTTAAAATCAACAAACAAACTGAAATCAACTCTACATCCCTGTGGCAGTCACATCTAATGTAACTCTTTTTGGTCGTGGGTTTAATGTTTCCTTAAAAGATGTTCAAAATTAACTCAATTAGATGAAAGGTGCCCGTGCATACAGTATGAGACACTCACTGCCCCTTTACTTGCCAAGTACAATCACAATGAACATGAATTGTTCAAGTGGGAGTGAGGCAATGAGTTGAGAACTTGCCATACTGTACTGTACATGTCAACTACATCTGAAGTATTCAGTTTATTTTGATTTTGTATATTTTCATTATCATTTAATCTGTTTATTATTTTCTTGATTCATTGATGAATGTTTAAAAATAGTTTAAAAATGTCATTCACATTTTTAGAAGCCATGAAGATGACTTCAATTAGCTTATTTAGTCAGACTAACTGTCCCTAACCTTAAAGTTATAATCCAAGGTTTTTTATTTAAATAAATGTCTGTCAAGTCAATTAACTGGGTGTCCGTAGTGACTTTCCTGCCCTGCATTCAAATCACAAGCAGCACAGTTAGAGACATGTTTTCCATCACCTAGTGGTTGATCTGCCAGAGGGCAGGTGAACAAACTACAGACTTGCTCTTCAATTCGCTTCTGCTAGCACATCACACAGTGTCAGCACCTGTGTGACGCCAAAGAAATTAAATGGAGATCTTCGAGTTTGCCACTTTAAGATATTCAATTTACTGGCATAAATGACAAAGAAAAAAACAAATTGATGATATGAAAATCTGGAACCACATAATTTGGGGCATTTTTTTTTTGTTATTCAATCATATGAATAGTTGCTGATTAATTTTCTGTCGATCGACTGATTATTCATTGCAGCTATAATTTCTACATGCACAAATCCATAAGTTGTCACTGATCATGTTGTCACACTGGTGTCACACTCATCTCTCACAGGCATCTATTCAGTTTTTTCTTCTTTTCAACAGGTGTACCTGTTCTCTTCATCATGATCTGGATTGGATCCAGGGTGTATTTTGAGGACACAGAGTTTGTATAAATCATTACCTCCATCCCTATCATTATTTTTCATTGTATACAGATTATCAATGAATATCTATAGGCTCACCAAAGCGCACATCCCAAAATATCTACCCATACAGATGCTGGGACATCAATGAGGACTCTCCCTATTGGTGGATCATCAAGGGACCAATTGTTGTGTCCATAGCGGTAAATTCTCCTATTTTGCTGAAACAAAAATCATTATGTTAATTATGCACATAGCTGATTACAGATTGTTATGCAGATGGGTTATTTACCTTCTTTTTGTTTAAGATGGTTTCTGAGAATTTTAATTTTTTTTAAACTTCCTTAAGAATAGCGTGCCAAAGACTGCCCTCACACCAGTCCTAGTCAGTTAACTTGGCTGCCCTTAATGTTGCCATGACATTCAATAATTAAACTGTTGTAAGCGACATTCGGTCAGGTACTGTATCTGTCAGGGCTCTAGTGTATTAAAGGGGAACGTTTTTTTCTCTTAGTTTTGTCCTTTTGCTTTTTCTATCAACAGGTCAACTTTATGCTCTTCATGAATATCATCAGGATTCTCGTACAGAAGCTCAATCCTCGTCTGATCCAGTTCAATAACTCCTCTCAATACAGGTAATCCTTTAGCTGCAGACACAGATGTAGACACAGTATGAGTAGATGAACTCAAAAAACTATCTCCTATTTTAGTCATAACTGGGTCTTCAATACATAAATGCCTGAGGACACAGTACATTTTAACCACAAATGACCCACTCCAAGCTTTTTTGGGTTTATGTATGATTTAATTATATTTAGCTTTCATCTTTTTGTTGTTTCTGTGTGATTTGTTTATCTTAAACTCTTAAGGTTTTTCAGTCTGATAGACACTTTTTCAAATGCTTTTTCTCTCTAACAAGGGAATGATGCAAGTTGTATGAAAGCTGTTGACACACCACATTGGGCAATGTACAATTCAATCTCTCACCACTGACTTTCAGTCTGGCCACATCTACTTTTACACTTCCCAAAAGGCTTATCAGAAATTCTAATTGATCCAGCCTCGCTAATTAGTTGAAAGTATTCAGGCACATCATGTGTATTCAGATCTTATAACAGACATACCAAAGACAAGTTAAGTGATCATTGACTTATTTGCACCCCTATACAAAAAAACATTCCCTCTACTCTCACATTTTAATATCCTCACTCTGAATCATGCACCTGCTCTATCTTCCTGCTCACGTACAACCTGACGCACACACAGAAGTATCCTCTTGATTGGCAGCTGATCATTAGCATGTCTGCATGTGTGATGATATCAGGAGTAGCATTCAGATTAGACATGCATCAAATTCAATACACTTCATTTCAATTTAATTCTACTGTCATTAAAACAACTATAAGGCACAAAATAAGAATAATAAAAATTGTAACTCCACTAAAAAAATAAGTAAGATTGTACAAACTATAATGAAGTAGGCCTGTGTAATGTCCTGCTGAGAGGAACAATGTAGGTAAGTGGTCAGGTTCAGCTGGTTGAGAGCCTGGAGGAAGAAGCTATTTTTGAGCCTTAAGTCTAAAGGGCAGGGGGTAGGTAGGGTGTCTATTGCTGCACAAACCTCTGAGCAGGTAGTGTTAGTTATAAATGTCCTGTGTGGCTGTGAACCAAGTGCCAGGGATGTGCTGGACAGTCTTGACCACCCGCTGCAAGGCTTTCGGGTCAGCTATTGTACAGTTCAATAATGTAGTTGGATGAATGGATAGACAGGCAGGCATAGGTGAAAAAGGGAATAGAGGAGTGGGCTCAGAATACATCCCTGTGGGTTGCCTGTGATGAGGGTCAGGGTGGAGGAGGTGTGCCTACCTTTAGCAAACAGATTGTGTTCTTTTGGTCAGGAAGTTTATGGTCCACTTGCAGAGGGAGTGGTTTGATTGTTAGTTTGGAGGGGATGATATGGATATATGTGTCTTTATTTTCCAGAAGGGGTTAGGGAAGGTGTGGATGTTTTTGTTGGTTGTGACGGCCAGCCTGCAGAGTTGGATATAGGTTATATATAGGATGCATGTTCATTTATGTCTGTAATCAAGTCATGGGTGACAGATTGTGCAAATGTACTCCAGTTCATGTATTTAAAACAGTTCTGGAGTTGGGAGACTGCTCCCTCTGGCCAGACTGTGACAGGCTGACTCCCTCACGCATCTTTACGTCCTGCCTCCTTGTTTCTTTTCTTTTGTGCAAAAGACGCCTGACTAAATCCACCCTCCTCCTCATCCCTTTGTTTGGCACTCACTACATGTTCTTCAATTTTCTGCCCGACTACTTCAACGTTAACCTGCGCCTGTGTATCGAGCTCTGCATGGGATCCTTCCAGGTACACACATTAACATGTATATATATATA
This sequence comes from Scomber scombrus, assembly GCF_963691925.1. Lineage (NCBI taxonomy): Eukaryota > Metazoa > Chordata > Actinopteri > Scombriformes > Scombridae > Scomber > Scomber scombrus. The sequence goes on along the minus strand of NC_084977.1, from coordinate 13,491,786 downwards.
TGTATAAACACTCAACCTCTCCTACACATTTACAGTAATGAAAGTTGGATCTATAGATGCTAATTTACATATGCTCTTAATTAAAATCTAACTTATTATTTTAAACAGCTACAGAATATAAAAAAGAGAACCAAAAGCTGGATTGCTGTTCAGTAAAATGCCACTTTGAAAACCACAATAGAGAAGCATTTTAATTAGTTAATTAGTGAAACAGCAGCACTGTGTTGCTGAGAATGTGACAGCCGCTTGGCACAGGGTGCTTGCACTTGCCAAAGACGTGCAGCTTTTCAAAAGTTGCAAGCCAGCTCTTCCAAATTTGATATAGTGCCTGTGCCCCTTCCTACTGACAATTTAAATTAATTTGGCAAGAAAGTGTGAAAAAACGTCACACTGAAAAATCTTATGGTAACAATTGTGTCTAATTAGTTGCAACATTCATTGCACAGTGTTCATCAAAGGAGGTAGAGCAACTACTACCAGTTTTTCCTGCATGATTAAGATGAAAGGCAAGGCAACAAAGCATTTTCCTTTAGATCACATGTGGCTTACAGCAATCTATAATTAACCATATATTATTCTGCTTTTGTTTGCCAGCCGTGTGAGCGAAACATAACAGATTTGTTCTGACCTGTATTTAATGCCACGGCTAATTCTTCAACCTATCAACTCTCATTTGTGGGTGACATTTAAACTGTCTTCACATGAGCAACCTTCTAATGATGTTGACTACTCCCGAAATGTTAATGATTAAAATCATCTCTCTTACAGGGGCTTCTTGTAGCAGTTCTCTATTGCTTTCTCAATCAAGAGGTCAGTACAAGCCAACCACTCTCAAACATTTACTATAACGTGTTATAACGCGTATAACGAAACTATGCAGATAATTTGCATCACTGTTGCATAATAAACCTATGTCCCCAGATCAGATGCCCACAAGAGGTGAGTTGTTTATAGCTTAAAAGGCAATACTAATTTGCCACTTCCCCCTGTTGCATAAGGGAAGGACCCAGAGTACTTATGTCACCACCAAGATTAATGTGAGGCTGGCCCCAGACAGTCTGAGGGCAACATTATTCTGTGTTTAATACTCAGTACACCATAACTCAAAACCTAAGTTCATCTGTTATATGCTTTAGGGCCACATGTATAATACCTAAAATTGAATTGTCTGTTAGACTAATGGATTATACATTTAATCTACATCTTTTTGCCCTTATAGATGCAATAATTTGAAGGGAAAATATTATTTATTAATGATTATTGAATATTATGATTATTGTTGTTTTGGGGTTCTCTGCTGTGGCCTCAAGTTAAAAGGAATAATTGAACATGTTGGAAAATAGGCTTATGTGTTTTTCTGCAGAATTAGATAAGAAGGTCTATCAGTGTCATATCTGTTAGCTAAATGTGAAGCTACAGCAAGCAGCTTAGCTAAACTAAAGCATAAAGACTGGAAAGATTGGGAAATGGCTGACCTATGAGGATCTCCTAAACTCTCTAATTAACATCATATCTTTTGAAGTTGAAAAACTTTGAAGACCAATTACATAACAATTAAAACATATATTAGCTGTATCGTACTAGTATTTTTTGTGTTTGTATGTGTGCATTTGACAGGTCCAGAAAGAGGTTCACATGCAGTGGCTGAGGTGGCAGGAGAGGAGTTATGGGGTGGTATCCCCTGCTGCAAAGGGCAGCCAGATGGACACACCCTTCTAGTGATGTCCTGACACATCTTCACCCTCTTCCTATAGGGTCTACATTACCTTTTCAGCATATGGACAACAGCTTTCATTCAGCTTTTTTGTAGCTCAAACACACTGCAAAAGGAAAGGAAAAGGTATTCTTAAGATGTACTGTATATGTTATGTGTGTATGAATTGTTTTTAAGTCTTTGTACAATATATAATTTATTTATGGTAAGGGTAAAAGGTAAAATGAAATACAGTATCTCAACTGATAGTGATGCTTTGAAGTAAAGTTCATGTTAATTGTTGAGGTTAAAGAAGGGCATCATTTAAAAACTCTGATTAGTATAAGGCTGCCATAGTATTTCTTTCTCTATGTCTTTCTTTCTTTGTCTTTTTGTTGTTTTTGAAAGAATGCACACTCCTAAACCTAAATGGCAGCTGGTTGAGATACGCTCCTCCGTATACTTTAAAGGTTAAAGTCAGTGCAGCGTGTCATGTTCTGTCATGTCAAGTGGTCGGCTCCACAGATATGCATCTTCACTGCCATTAGAGATTTTACTATCAATATATACCTCTACCTACTAGTGTATTGTTCAGTTCTTTCAGTTGCATGGTAAAATAAAGAATGATAAAACTGCAAACACTTTTGTACCATAATTACCAAATTTGTGTTACATGTATTTTTTTTGTTGAAAATCAGATCAGTGTACTCTTTATGTGTTGTAATTTTATATACTGTAACTATTTCATCAAGATTTAATGAAAGGCCATACCGAATAGCAGTTCTGCAACATCCACACTCTTGCTGGTTTTGTGAAAGTTAAGTCTGATTTATGTAAAGTAATCTTTTGCCTTAAGCTGAATGTTTTTAAAAAGTTGCTGTTTTATAGTTACTTTTGTCTGTATTTGGGTGTCGCTGCTCTTCTTGTGCCTCTTTGTGTGACGTTAATGCCTTGTGACAATAGCAGGTTCCTGCTAATTAAAGCATAAACGGTTTTACTCAGCTTCATTATGGCTCTCTGCAACATCTTTCACAAAACAAAGAGGTCTATTAGCTGGCAGCTACAAAATGTTAAATCAGTGATAAAAGTTAAAGCCATTAAAAAGTGATTGTGACTACATTCTTGATACAGTATGTGCTGATTAGTCATAAAATATTTTTAAGGCAAAAACACTGGTCATAACTTGAATCCTTAGGAAAAAAGAGTGTAATAGTATTTTCTAAACCTTATTTCTGCTTCATAAGAAAAATCGAATAAATCTTTCTTCTTTAAAGCATGATTCTGAAAGATGCCCTTTTTTCTTGAATATAAGCCATTTTTCTTTAAAAATGTGCAGTGATGAGGTGTATAATTCACTGAAGTACACAATTTTAGTCAAGAAACTATTTAAAGGTACAGTCTGTGTAAAATGTTATATTTTTATCTTTATTGTTAAACGTAGGTGGTCATTGCGTGGTTTACATTCTGCTGCAGAGGTGAAACATCAGAAGCCATTAGAAGAATTTAAATTATTATCAATGGTTAAAACAATTACACCATCGTATCCCATTATATCCTCCACATAATTGTCTGTAGAGGGTTTTGGAAACTGACGTGATGATTAGATTTTCTGTAACTTGAGTGATGTTTGGTGCGTGTCTATTGAGATAAGAGTCTGGGAAATGCCAAAAATGTTATCCCTGGTTGACCAGATGGGTTCTTGTATTTTTCAGAAATGTGAAAAGACTGCTAGATAATGCTTGGATATTAGACAACAGCTGAATACAAAAAGGGAATGATAACTGCTTCTTTGTTTAACAACTACCATTGAGGATCCCTTTTAGTGTCTGATTTGATGTCCATAATCCATTGGAGCTACAGTGGCCCCCAGCTCACTGGCACCAAAAATATGAACTTGTGTTGGGCAGCTCCCACAGAACAATTTGATGTCAAATCTGTCAGGGAGCCTGATTTGAAAACCCAGATCTTATGGGTTTTACGAACTTTAATCCAACATTTTTGAAAGAAAGGTTTCACTTTGCCTACTGTTCCTGCTGCCCCAGGAAATCCCAGATGTTTGCATCATCAGGCAGGATTCTCTCAGCAGAAGGTATTCATTAGCGTTCGTAAAAGTGCTTAAAATGAACCCAATGGCTCCTACAGCTCAAGTCCTCCAAAGACATTAAGCTTTCAGTTCAAAATACCTATAGTCGTATAGTCCTCAATTTTTCTCCAATCACATAGCAATGTGCTACCTTCACATTAGTAGTCACAAATAGCTAAATGGACCCTGAGATATTTCTAAACCCAAGCAACCTCATTGTTGGGTAAGTGGAAATATTGCCAACTTTCTAAGGTTACTTTACTCAAAGAGGAGTCACCTGCTGCCACCATGTGGTGTCTTGAGCTGATCAACTTTAAATTGGCTTTGATATGGGAATGACATGCTTTACAAAGTCCTCAGTTTTGAACTTTTCTTCTTTTGAACTCTCCTGTGAAGTCGCTTTGACCTCCTGCTGTAACTGAGCATTTACTCTGACTGGTTTATGACCTCCGTGTCAGGGTTCAAAGCAGGGGCATCTTCAAGCAACCAGTCGGCATGTTAGCTGTTCCTCTTCTGCGGCTGGTTTGGGATTTTAAGAATGGGAAGTGCAGAGTTCGTGGACAGGATGTAGAGTCACTGCTGGAGTGTACAGCCCCCCTACACTGACACAGAGCTGGCTGAGGGGGCTGCATGAGTCCGCATCTGGAAAAGAGAGGAAAGCGCGTTTTGGCATCTGGAAATCTAGTGACCCAAACCCGTTTTTAAGTAGCTTTGATCTGGGTAAGTTGGCTGATACGAGTTTGTTACACTTTTTACAGAGCTTGTGTGCCGCATTAATACTTTGAAAACATTCGTAAGTAATTGTCTTTATGTGTTGTTTCCCATAAACATCGCCACGGAGTCTTAACTTTTGACTGATTACTTTAACGTCACAATACGAATATTTCAAAGAGGGAAAAAAGTCATGGCTTTAATGCAGTTGCCACAGCTGCAGTAAGTTTTCTTTTGTTCTGTGCAGACAGCCCAGGGGGTTGATCTCAACTTAATAACAGGGTGGTCTAACCTCTGTGTTGTTTTGCATGCCAGGACATGTAGTCTACTGTAAGCTGCTGTGGCTGCTGCACACAAATCTTTGATCTCACTATAAATTCATTCACCTTTACAGTAATTGTCACATGCTCTCAACATTTCATTTTAAGCATTATTAAACTCTCTGATCTATTCTTTTTTCTTTGGCCCGCTGATGGTGCAGTTCAGGTTCAGGCTGCACCTCCTCTCCCTCTTCCTCCTCCTGTAAAGATAGATTCAGGTAATGACTCACCTCTGGACTCTCCTGTCAGCCCTACTGCTGGTTTTGTCAGTGGCCCAACCTGAGAACAATGAAAATGAAGTCCTGCAAAATGCAGAGCTGGAGTTCACCACGAACCAGGCGAGTGCTTGAGGAAACCCTCAATTAAAGCAAGACATACAGAAACCGAGAGCAGCCATGCTTGCAATTATTTTTTTCTCATTTCTTTTTTCTTATCCATTATGTTGAGATCAAGAGTTAATTATTTTGGTATGTTTATCAAAGATCAGGAGTGCCATGCCAATGACTTTACAACTGCTTAACCAGAAAATGTCATGGCCAAATGGTAAGTTGATTAACTCCTTCATAATATGATGGGATGTTTCATATAGAAGTACCAAGCAATACCTTTCAAGCATTTTCATTTTATTAGACTTAATGAGAGTAAGTAGAGTGGGGTGAAGAGAAGAAATATGAACCAACATATGACAGAGTTAAACTCTTGAGCTGAAGAGCCACCTGAAGGCTTCCTGTACATGATATAAAAAGTTGAGCCATAGGTGAAGGAAGCTTGGAGAGGAGAAGACAGGATTAAACAAGTGAGAATGAGCTCCACTTATGATACATCTTGTGATAAATTATGCTATCTTGAGAGATAGGCCTTTTGTTTTCTTGATATCACAGGATAAATTACCTCTTAATCTTGAGAGAATGGCATTAAAATAATAATTGCAAGCACAGCTGTTCTCAGCTTCTGTACTTTCCATTTAGAAATGCACTTTAATTAAACTCAGATTGCTGGTTTCTCCTGTTTTAGGACCTGGTGATTAAGAATACCATCGGAAATCTCAGTGAACCCACACCAAGCCACACACATACCACATGTGAGGCTTTTTTTTGGCTTTTGACGCATTGTCAATGACTTCTGATTTTCTCTTCGGGTTTTCATCAAATTTCCCCTTTTTCTTTTACTTTGGCAGCTCCCTCAACTGCTACAGTTTCCCTGGGTTCAACTCTTGCTCCAGAGTGTCCAGGGAACCAGGTGAAGCTGGACAGCAGTGCAGGCTGTGGTTGTCCACCCGGCATGGTGAAAGATGGGGACAACTGTACCTGCCCTGCTGGCTTCACTGTGGAGGGAGCAGGAGGGTGTAAAGGTGAGAGGGGGCAGAGTTCTTGAGTTCTCTTCGTGTGCCATGTGTAGCACCAGAACATCAATCAATCATTACTACATTCAGTTTGGAAAATAATGAGAGGACTGAAGAATGGTGGGCAGGCTCTATACTGCATTTTGAACTATTTGAACTAATTCAGTATGAATATGTCAAAACAGCTGTTTAACAACTAGTTTAACCTTTTACATTTTCTCCAAATGAGACAATGAGTAAAAAGCCAACAGAGAAATGATCCTCCAACATCTTCATCCCTAGAGGAAAGCAAAACATTGTTTGTCAGGGTGCTTATGGGAAATGTGGTCTTACTTTTGAGAAATAGCAGCACCATCTACTTTGTTTAAAACAATTGTGCATTTAATTTTGCAATACTAAACTAAAACGATCACCCTGACATCAGCACCTGTTTCATATGTTTTTTTGTTCTCTAGTAGATGCTGTGTATTTTCTTCTCTCTACTCAACAGATGTTAATGAGTGTGAAGGAGAGGGGCCTTGTGGTCTCCATGCCAGCTGCACTAATACCCCAGGCTCTTACTCATGTAGCTGTCTCCGTGGTTACCTGATTGGTGTTGGAGGGTGCCAGGGTTCGTCAGCATCTGTGTGTGTGTGTGTGTGTGTGTGTGTGTGTGTGTGTGTGTGTGTGTATGCGTGTGAGAGAGAGAGTGTGTTTGTGTGTGAGAACATGTTGGAAAAAGAGTTTCAGAAATAATAATCTTCATTCAGCCAATGAAGTATGGTCATAGTGCATGTGTGCCTTATGGGTTTTACAGATATAGACGAGTGCGCTTTGGCTGCAGTGACGGGCCTGCAGGCCTGTCAGGGTAATGCTGAATGCAAAAACAGCCCTGGCTCTTTCAGCTGCTCGTGCCCTCTGGGATATGTAATGGCTCTAAATGGACAGAGCTGTGTAGGTGAGACCGATGTTGAATTCTAATGTGCACAGCCGTGAAGGTGGGCGTTAAGCGTAAAGTGTATGTAGTGAAGCAGTTTATCAAATATCCAGACAACCTTCACTGAGCTAGCAGTGGGGGGGTAAAATGTCTTTCCCTAATCTTCGGCAGGATATATGTGTAAATGTATATTGCGGGATAAAACCTCTGACATTTACAGTTTCAGGTTGGTCTCATAAACAGCATAAGACAATATTCCACTTTAAAAAGAAATGGAAAATATATTAATAAAATAGAATAAATAATAGAATACACACAAACATAAGCCAAGACTCTACAAAATAAACTTGAATTAAAAAGAAAGGTCTAAAGGCTGGTAAATAATACCACTGTAACATGGCAGTACTGTATAATGTATACAAGGTTGGCTAATAAGAGCTTCCTGTTGTATTTATAGTCCTTGCTTTTATCCTTATTTAGATGTTGATGAATGTAGCTTCGAGGAGCAGTGTCGCCGCGAGCTGGGAAACGTGTGTGTGAACACTCCCGGTAGCTTTGCGTGCCAGTGCCAGCCGGGCTTCAGAGCAGAGGCCCCCGCTTGTGTCGGTAAGTTTGATGTTCAGGTTTGATGTAGTGTTTTGTGGCTTTTTCATATTTCACCAGAGTAGTCTCAGACCTAATAAGTTCTGCTGACAGGAAGGAACTCCTGTGCTTTAATCCGCTGCTTTGCTGCTTACCTGTTTTGTTACACTTTTTTATTGTTTCCCAGCCCTCTTTCACCTTTCCTTTAATGACGAGTTCCTCTAAAATCTTAATCATAATCCACTTTTTTCGTCTTCTTTCGTCTTCTCTATTTTTCCTGTGATTTTTCTGTTACTCTGCTCCTGCATAGGTCCTGTGTGTCCAGACTACACGGTGTGTCAAGGTATGACTTGCTAACTATGCCTAACTCATGCTGCTTGCTTTTTAAGATTGTCCTGGTAACAGACAAGGCTATGTATCATTATTCTTAACTCTAATTGAACCATTTTTTCTACAATTATCATTTCAAAACTGCTATGGGAAAGTAGTGCAAGTTGCAAGTTGAATAAAGGGAAAATTTGAAGATCTTGGAGGAAAAGAAAAAGAGTGTTATATTAGTACAGAACATTAATACAGTGTTGCAAGGACAACATTTTGAACCAGTTATTATAATGAGCATTAAATTGGGCTTTGGCGACATGAAAATAATAAGAAACTGCTCTGTTGTAGTGAAATTAGGGGGCTTGCATTGCACAGAAGATAATAATAATTGACAATAAACAATTGTATTGCTGGTTAAAGAGCAACCCTCTTTAACCAGCAATAAAATTGTTTATTGTGAATTTCAGATCAGTAAATGAATGAGGAAGTCACACTGTATCACTCTCTTTCTCTGTCCCAGATGTGGATGAATGTACAGACAGTCCTGCCGTGTGTGATGGTCAGGGTGTGTGTGAGAACACGCTTGGGAGCTACAAGTGTGTTTGTCGGCCAGGTTACCGGGGAAACGGCACACACTGTGAAGGTAAGCAATTAGTGCTGACGTCCCTCCATGAAGAACTCTGTTTCCTGTCGGCAGGGTCGGCTTTTCTGCGTGCGTGTGTCCGAGTGGCACAATAATGATTATTCAATAGAAATGTTTTGGAGTTTTGGATCCAGTATTTTTAAAAATTCTCTCTCGTTCCAGATGAGAACGAGTGTGCATTAGGTGGTCATGGCTGTGACACCAATGCCCGGTGTGGCAACATCATTGGCTCGTATTTCTGCCAGTGCTACCAGGGCTTCAATGGAGATGGATACTCTTGTTTTGGTGGGTAAGCAGTGTGTGTATGTGTGTGGAAACATTGCATGTGCCAGCAGCACTCAAGCACACAGTACTTCCCAGACACCAGTCCTTCAGGATTCTCATTATTTCCAGACATCGATGAATGTACTTTGAGCAACAGCCAATGTGAACACAACTGCACCAATGAGCAAGGAGGGTACAGCTGTCAGTGTGCCTCAGGTTACCAACTGAACCAGGATGGACACAACTGCACAGGTAAGACCAGCCTTGGAGCCCTGCAGTGACCCATTCACTTCAACAGCAAACATGAGTTTATCCTGGAAACCTACACAGTTATTAAAAAAGCTATAGTCAACATTTTTTATATTAAACATAGATCACATGACCATTGGTTTAAAGGCTCATCATAGTGATGAACCCACAGAGAACCATCACCTGATTCTGTCGTCTCCCCTCAGCTCTACAGAGATTTTTAATGACTGCCATTGTTATGATTTTGTGAGCTACAACTCTACACACTCATAGCAACATTTCAAACTCTAATAACACACTGTGCACTTCCTGCTCAGCACCAAATAACAGCCAGACAAAGCTAGCGACTAGCTTGTCTACACAGTGGGGCAGCAACGGTTTTCTAATACTGTATGTGTCAGTGTGCTGTTTCCGCTGCCCCCACTTGACCAACAAAATCAGTTATTTCAGGTTTAAAGCTTCTATGTGTAGCATTTTATGTTTTTTCATACAACACACAAAAATAAGGTGTGCATTTCTGCCCTCTTTGACATTACCGCCAGGGGGATCCAAATTGTACTTTATCAAAGTGAGTAGATACCTAGCTGATGGCCAATGTTTTGCATCTTGAACTATGATTGATAAAACTCTATGTAATTGGAGATAATAAGTAAATGCAGTAAGATGTTTAAAATGTTACCATACTGTACAGTAGAGACAAACACGGGTTAAAATAACTTTTGCAGCAAGTCATACACTATTACTTCTGTTTGCAACATGAGTTGTGATAGACGGCAGTTACAAGTCGTTCTTAAGCTGGTCAGCAGAGGGCAGCAAAGGGATCGTGTCTCCTTGGACATGTACAGTACATCATCCTCAAAAGCTAATGACAGTTTTGGTCCCTTGATCCAAACAAGGGCTTGTCAACTTGTCCTCTTTTGCAAACTCCTCTAGACTGGTCCTCCAAGCTTATCGAGACAACCTCTGAATTGATTTGTGAAAAACTTTCTGACGCAAGTCTGCATGAGCCAGATTGTGCCATGACCAACAAGTCAACTAAATGTTTCTGATCCCTCAGATGTGGATGAGTGTTTGGCACTAAACGGGAGCTGTGAGCACATTTGCACCAACACTCAGGGATCTTTCCAGTGTTCCTGCAGGACCGGTTACCAGCTGCACATTGATGGCCACACCTGTGTGGGTCAGTTACTCATCAACACTCATTCATTTCTGAGCTGAGCATCAGTGATTTACCAGCATACAGTAAATGCCAAAACTACCATGAATACGTTATTTCACTCCTCATTGTGTGTGTGTGTGTGTGTGTGTGTGTGTGTGTGTGTGTGTGTGTGTGTTTGTAATACAGTATAATTAGATGTCCTGAGGGCACAGGATTAGTGAAATGAGACTCAGCCAGGAATCTAAGATAAGAGCATTCAAAAAAGAGTTTACCACCTGTCTCTGTATATTTTCACTCAGATATCGATGAATGTAAACTCCAGAACGGCGGCTGCTCCCATACCTGCACCAACTCTCCAGGAGGGCACGAATGCCACTGCCAACCTCCTCTACTGCTAGACACAGACAACACGACCTGCAGCAGTATGTTCTCCACTACAGTGTTGCCTGACTCTTATTTTGTTTTCTACTAAGACATTGCATAAGATGTGAACTGATTCCAAATTTTAAGACTATAAGATGAGTTGAATTTTATGTGATTAAAGTCTGAATCTTTTTGATGCTACGCATCTCTGATTAAAACTTTCTGATCTTGTAAAATTTGAAGACTTTACAAATAACGAGCCAAAAAATGTATTGCTCCATATGCTTACTACCTAATTGTCTTCTGAGCAGCTAAAATATTACAGTTATTATGACTGTGAATTAAATGCTGCTGTTGGTAATGGCCAATGGTGAAACAGAAGATATTATAATAATCTTTTGTACTTAAAAATAACCTTTTATTACTCTTATTACCAACTCTTTATCAGATAACATTAAATAGTATTTTTTTGTTATAAAAGCTATATACATAACAAATGTACAGAAATAATATGTTTCTAAGAATAATGCTTTTAGTTAAATTTTTTTTTTTAAATATAGTCTGTAGGCTAATTTTCAATGTTTTTTTTACTACTTTTACAGTTCAGTTGCCTAAGTCAGACATTGTTATAATTTCCCACCTGAACAGATGTTTCATCTTGTAAGCTGAGAAATGGTGGTTGTGAGCACATATGCACTGTGAGGGCTGAGGGGCAGGTCCAGTGTAGCTGTCGAGCAGGCTGGAAGTTGGGCGAGGACCTGAGGAGCTGCGTGGGTAAGACTTCATTTTCACTCTTTGAACTGCCCACACCTTTGTAAATGAAAGGCTCACTTTGGACTCTGATTGGATATATTTAATCTTGTGCAGCTGCAAAATTTTGACCTGAAAAATTCTGCTTTTTTCTTGATACATTTCAGTGATTTTGTGTGATACTGTAGGCTTATAGGATTACATAAATGTTTAACAAAATTAACAAACTTCACTGTCTGCTTAAACAACTTTTCAAAGATATTTCAACATTTAACATTTTTTAAACATTTATTATTCTAGTCTCTGACAAAAAAAGAGCTGGAAAGGTTTGAATGGTTGTAATCAACTTCTCACCAATTTTTCACTTATCTGGCTGAAGTTTTTGATCAAAACAAATCACATCAGTAGAAAAATAAAATACATAAATTTCATTGGCTGTTGACAGCTGATGACTGAACAGTTCAGCTATTGCCAGGTTTTCTTGGATGACAAGCTTATTGCAAGTCCACACGCAGCCTGGTTTCTCTGTTCAGTCGTCCTAATAGGAAATGAACAGACTTGATTGTTTTGCAGTGTGAAAGTGTCAGCCTGTCTAACTGTTCCTTTGTCTTTTGTGGTAAGATGTAAATGAATGCGGGGACTTCACTAATGGAGGCTGTGAGCATCTCTGTGTGAACCATCCAGGTGGGTTCAAATGTTCCTGCAGGGAAGGGTACAAAGTTCGGACTGATGACCTCACCAAGTGCCAGCGTGAGTCAACATCATGCTTCCACTACAAAACGACAATCATCTTTGAATTTTTTAGACAGCAGGATTGGTAAAAAGAACTGTTGGATGACAAATTTTCTTTTGCTTTATTTAGGTTTTAAAAATATGTTTATTCACTTCTCTGCCTTTCCAGCTGTGTGTGAGCTTCCCTGTCAGAACTATGGAGTGTGTGTGGCCCCAAACAGCTGTGACTGTCCTCCAGGATACCCTGGTCTGGGCTGCTCAGGTACAAACCTGCACTCTTGATATCAAATGCATTATTTAGTATCATGGAACTGTCCAATTAGTAGTCTGTTAGTGCCAATGCATTTATGATTGTGATCTCATTAACAAGAAGTAAGCTGTTTACTTTGTGCAGTTAAAACACTCACAGCAATGAGAGAATCATTGCTGCTTTATTAAATAGTGCACTTTACTTATGGGAGAACTATCGTCATAATGTATGGATGTACTTGATGAAATCCATGTTTTTCAGCTATGTGCTCCCCACCCTGTGCACATGGAGGAACCTGTATGCGCTGGAACAAGTGTTTGTGTCTCCCTGGCTGGACCGGAGCTGGCTGCCACACAGGTACACCTGACATGAAGTTAATGAAGGCCTGGCCCACTACTGGACAAGCAACCACTGTAGAGAGAGTAAACGCAGGGACATAGATAGATGTTTTATTAAGTAAACAAAGCAGACTGTGCTAAAAATTTTGTCTTTTGCAATGGCATTTGATACAGACATTCATGGGCCTCTCAGGATGAATCCTACTGACTTTTCATCTATTGCCACCATGAGATTGACACTTTTAGGGTTTGGTTTTTCGCGACAAAACATCTTTACAGCTATCAGATGGATTGATATGAAATGTGCTATTGATATTCATGCTCCCCATATGATACATCCTAAAGATTTTGATGACTCCTTAACTTTTCCTCTTGTGATACCATTAACATTCATCTCCACTTCCTACCCTTTGATTTATGACCAAACACCTGCTAAACTAATGACATTCCATCAACTTCAGCTGTACTCATGTATACTGCTAATTAGCGCATGATAACATATGTAACTGCTAAACATCAGTACGTTAATATTATCACTGAGACCACCTGATGTTAATTCAACACACCACTTTGCCATCCTCACAGAGCTTCTATGATGGTAGCTAACTCTTAGTCTTGTTTATCTTTTACCATATTCATGCCTATTTTTCCTGAGTGTCTCTCATGTTTCTTACCCTGCATCTCTCTCAGCGGTGTGTGAGTTGCCCTGTGCCAATGGTGGTCGCTGTGTGGGGCCTGATACCTGCCAATGTCCATCTGACTACACTGGACGCCAGTGCCTCTTGCGTGAGTAACAAAACACATCTGGCATGAGTTACATCAGGTGAGCAGGTACTTCTAGGGGTTAGCTAGATGCCATTCATGTCTCCTTACCTTCATGCTTGTTACTGTAGCAGCAGTGTCTGTTAAAATATTCGCTCTTTGACATAATGGCTAATGGGAAAACATCAGGATAATCTAAAAGTTGTGAATGTGACAACTGTGTTTCCTCCAAGTGTAATTGTGTGTGTGTGTGTGTGTGTGTGTGTGTGTGTGTGTTTGTGTGTGTGTGTGTGTGTGTGTGTGTGTGTGTGTGTGTGTGTGTGTATGTAGCTCTGTGCACGCCTCCCTGTCAAAACGGGGGAAGATGTGTGGATGTCAATAAATGCACATGTGCTGGTGGATGGCAAGGAGCTCGTTGCCAGATAGGTAAAATGACACATTCTGTCCATCTTTAATCATTGTTTCATATTTGAAGTACTACTACCCTGCATGCATTTTACACACTGGACCTGAATTCAACCCAAGTTTAAGATAATACAACTCAAAAACCAATAACAATAATATCAATTGCAAATCAATGTAAAAAATTCATTGTTTCCTTACTGTTGATATTATTTTGCTGCACAGCACAACACATAACATAATAAATAAATAAATAAGATCATATAACTTTTAATAGCTTCTAAGGTGTTATTGGCTTGTGGATGGAGAGTTCAAAATAATTAAGATGGCTTGGTGGATACAAAATCACACCTTAGGTTATGTGATTCTAATCTGGAGTTTAAGACTCACCAGAGGATTAAAGAGAAAAGAAAGAGATAAACATTTCTGGTACACACATTTCAGTTTTTTTCTTTTGAACACTGTATTAATTAATTAATTAATTAATTACTGTAATACTGTTGTGTAGTCAGTCCTCTAAAAATCCTTCAAATGATCATTTATAATTGAATAAATTAACTATTAAAAGTTATTTTTCAAAGAAAAATGACAAAAAGTTTGCTGCTTACAGCATTTCTTTGTCTCACATGACAGTAAAAGGAATATCATCAGGCTTAGAATTGCTGCCTAGACAAAACAAGCATTTTGAAGTAGTCATTGTTGGCATTTTTCACCAGTGAAATCATTAGTCCTACTTCAAAATGGAAAATGAGGGAAACAGAACTGTGGTTACAAGTTCATGTGCGCAAAATTAACAATGTTATAAAACCAATAATCTAGTGCAAACCCAGCTGGTGTAGGCCACTGCTGTCAGGGAACTAATACCCCTGCTCATTATTTGTTCTAACTTTTATATCTTTATGATGTCCCCATTCAAATAAGCAACCAACCAATTTCCCTATTGAAATAACAGTAATGTTTGTGAATTTCTACTTTAAACATAGTGTTTGTGTTCCTCAGAGCCCGTTCAGTGTCAGAAGCCATGTAAGAACGGTGGAGTGTGTGTGGGCCTCAACAGGTGCCGCTGTGCCAAAGGATTTACAGGAAGTCTCTGTGAAACAGGTTAGTGTGTGTATAATAAAGTGTGTGAAAGACCTTTATTGGCTTCACTTTGCATTAAGACTCCTGCTGTCTGCTGTGTCTGCTGTGTCTGCAGCGGTGACCACCCCCTGTGTGCCACCCTGCCGGCACGGAGCCACCTGCAGTCCCCACAACACCTGCAGCTGTCCAGAGGGCACTGCAGGCCTGCGCTGTGAGAGACTGTAAGTACGAATAACATCAACAGCTTGAGCACTAACATGATCAGAAATTACACCAGTTTTTTCTGTGATCTGCAGTCAGTCTCCTGCTGTTGCTCTGCTTTTTCAGTCAGGCTTTCATTCAGCTATTTAAAAATCCATTATGTAAACTTTCATCGTGCTCCATATGTGATTTAACAAGTCCAACAACATCAACAAGCCACATCATAAAGGGCCGGTTCTTTCCTGATGGATGCTGCAGTGCCATCTTTAGTATTTCTGCTGCACTTAATTGCATCAACTGTGCTGTTATGCATCAAACACACAACACATGACACTCACTTAAGCACGTGGGAACACATTCATTGTTTTCCAAGAAGATATTGTCAATCTGAAAGTCTTCACCAGAAAATCAATGTACATAAATATCTGATGTCAAAACAATGTGTCACAAGGCTTTGTGTTTTTGTCTAGAGAACAAGATGTTTTCTATATTGAGCAATTAAAAATTTTAGTAGGTCTGGTTAGACGAACAAAAAGAGACGCTTTGTTCCAAATCATCAGACTGGAATAAAAGCAACTCTTGAAAGACAGAAATTATTGCAATGAATCACTTAATCAGCCTGCAGAACCATATTATTCATGGGATTAAAATACTGTCCTTTATTCTTGTGGATGTGTGATTGTGTGTGTTGTAGAATGTGCCCTGTGGTCACCACGGTGGTCAGTATGGCTAGAGCAGTGAGGAAGGCGTTTAAAGAGAGTTACGTTGACCGCTGTGGACCCCTCGGAGTCCAGCTCTGCACGAAATACAGGTCTTCTGTTTCCCTATTACAACCTCCATTTTTAAGGAAGTGCATGAAGATTTTGTTATGCGGTTGCAGCAGCAAATGGGTGAACTACATATATCATACGACTGTCATAAAGATATAAAGTGACTTTATAACATCTTTCCTGTCATCTACACTCTTCTATATGTACTTACTTTTACTTACTTTAATAGATGTTGATTAGGAATGTCAGAAAATGTTTTGTAAATACTTCATGATAGCAAATATTATATGTGTTACATTGGTTTTGTGTGCCATAATTTTAACATGAGTAAAAAGTCAAGTTATAATTATGATGCAATATGACAAAGCTGTGTGTGCTTCATTGTTTTCAGGATAAACCAGGCACGTGTGTACCTGCAGGCCTATAGAGTGGGCTACAAAATCCAGTGTCCAGAAAGGAGGGGCAGATGAAGAAACTTTACACCCACAGCCACAGTCACCAGACAACATTTTGGGCAACCTGTCAACACACAAATGAAATGAGATCATCTGTAAATTGTAACATTAGGTGTAACTGGGTGTTGTGGCTTATGTGGTGAGTTTCACTAATCTAGAAAGCCCCTATGTTGAAATGAAAAGGAGCCTCGATCTGAATCATAAAGGCGGTTTATTTAATCTAATTACCTTAAAAATCAGTTTTGTACACAGTCATATATTGTTTATTGAAATATCCCTTGGGAGTAAAGGTACCATTTTATTTGTATTTGTATATGGCAGCTGAAATATATCAAATGTTTTTTTCCTTTTAACAAAATGGTGTCAATATTGTGAACTTTTTATGGTGTGTGAGCTCCTCATCTTTGCCTTTTATCTTTGAGTACTGACAGTGAGAAACAAATATGTCTCCAGTTTAAGGTCCTACTCAAAGATTTCACTTCAAAGAATATTCCCAATAAAAATACAAAAACACACTTACTGTACATGTTTTTGAGGCTGGTGTCTGTGTGAATGACAAAGCTTACGAAGCAACGCACAATGGCAGTATCTTTGTTTATTACTTTCAGTTGACGCTGCCAGTGTTCTACTACTGTGCATTCTCTCAGCTAGACATCCCTGTCAGTAACATGAGGCAAGCTGAGAGGAACTATGTTACCCATTGTCTGAGTCTCATGGATGACAGTGTCAGTGTAGGCCGGGCTGGCATGGTCCTCTATGGATAGCTGTCTGCACTGTCCAATCACTCAGTTGATCCCAGCTTGATCAACTCAAGTTCACAACACACAGGAGAGAAAAAAGTGTACAGACGCAGCTTTGTGTGCAGGGGCCATGACAATCAGGGAAGGTCCTTTCCCAAATTGTTGCCACAAAGTTGGAAAGATACTATTGTCAAAATGTACTACAGTAATAATAAGTTGTCTGCCTTAATAGTTACCTTATTCAGGACAGTTGGCCACACCCAAATCACAACACACAAGTGACACAAACTTGACTGTGGTGTGTTCATATACTTCTGGCCACATAGTGCAACATCAATATGATATTCCTTTCCACCTGTGTAGTACCACTTTTCAGCACATGCTGGTAGTATAGAGTCTCATAACTTGAGCCAAGGAAACATAAAGACCACAGTTTAGTCTGCTGGAAGATTTCGACTTCAAAATAAAATACACTTGTTGACTAAATATGTAGGCTACTTTAATAACTTTGAGTGTGAAAAACTACTACTTAACTGAGTGAGTGGAAGTGTGAAGATTATGGTGTTTATATCAGAAACATCTGAATCTATGCTCTATTTTGTAGTTGTGCATCTGATATTTGTTCAAATCGACTTTTTTTTAGATCTCCCCACCAACGATCTAGATATAAAGAAAAGTGTTTGGAACACTAATGTGTGTCTGATATGCTTTCCCCACAAAAACCTTTAATTTGCCACATTAAAATCCTTAAAATGGCATCTCCTCATTAAAAAATCCAGAATCTATGAATATGCAAGTTTTTTTTAGTTTAACTGCTGGATACAATATGTCTCTTATTTCACACTGAGCACAAAGAAACTTTCCACTTTCAGTAGATGACGGTCAATTTCTGCATATAGGCCCACAGCATTCTGTAAAGTGAAGCTCGAACATCCAACTGTAGGACAACAAGTAGAAAAACATATTTTTTAGTGAAGGGTGGCTTTAAGATAATATAACTCAAGTACAGTATGGCATCAGTAATTAAGGTCTGGCCTCTAAAGAATCAATGATGTCTTCATTTGAAGAGTACCTAGCTGCAGACAAAATGGCTGACTGGGAGGCAGACATCTTGGACCTCCACCTCTACAGTTGACAGGAAATCACGACCAGTGTTTTTTCCCTGTCAAGTAGCAAACGGATTTCAAAAATATAATTAGGGTTTATTCATTACAAATATATTTTAAAAGTCTATTTTTTAAAGAGGCTTTATTAAGTAATTTCTTATACACAATATATTAAACAATGTAAATAGGCTATGCCTAACTGAAGACCTTAGTAGGTGATGAAAAATGATTACCCTTAGCACCCTTATCCACCACTGTCAATATCAAAATTAACCCAGCTACATATTTTATGTTTGGGGTCAAAGTTTAGATTTGGGCAATGTCTTGTAGCCTGAAAAAAATAGTTTGCTTGTTAGTAATATAAAAGAATTTCATTTAAAGATCATAGATGTAATGGTGATTTTAACTTAAAAATAAATTATGAAGAAAAATAAGCTCAGAATCAAATTGACACTGAAGCACCTCAGGGGTGAATCTTAGACAGGGTAAGAAACACAAGTGCATTGTCCAGGCAGGCATGATGTTTCTTTTGTTTTATTTTACCATTTTTATAAGCAAACAGACAAATAACTATGGCATCTGCCGCCTCTCTTGCCCTAGTAAAAACCATAACCCTGCTGGTGCTATACCTGTCTACCCATAGAAATAAATTCACCTCTGTTCCCCAAGCTGTCCAGTAACCTCAAAACAAAAGCATTAACCAGTACTCTAATTAACTCAAATGAAACTTAAATTATCATCAAACTAATTAACGTGTAATTATCAAATTGAACAAGAACAACAAATAGCTCCAACAATTGATATGTAGTTGAGGGAATTTTAAATGTAATCCGTTAGTTACTGAGAAAAAAAAGTTACTTATGAAAATGTTGATGATTATAAAATCTTAAGTCAGGCCTTTAAGATTTTGCTCAGGAGGAGGTTTTTTCCCCTCATTTTTAAAAATATATTTAACATGTTACTCAATAAATATTGCTGTTTTTTAAATTTTTTGAAAACAATATATTTTTTTATATTTTGTAACTAAATCATGACGTGGGCTTCAATGGTGTCACCGTACCAATAAAGCCCATGCCAGACTTTCAACTTTTTTCATAAAATATCTTTATTTTATATTCCAAAATCGACATGAACTAATGAATACATTTTCAAATGAGAGACAGTGGAAAAACATTTGTTAGAAAAATAAGAAAAGTAATAAATACTTTGATTTAGTAATTAAAATAGTTATATTATTTATTAAATTTTAAATAGGGTAAGAAGTCATCTGTAACCTATTAAATTTCCAAAGGAACCCTTCCAACCCTTCCTACAATGTATTCTTGCTAAATGGAGCTGCACGTTTTAGCTGTCGGTAAATGGGAGATTTGTTTTGAAAGTCTGAAAACCGGAAACTGCGTGGTGTGCTTTCTGAGACTCACCAGCGTCCTCCAGCAGTCCACATTTGACAGCCAGGTCACCTTAGGAGAAGGACATCAAAATCATGGTTTTCGAGGAGAAAATGATCATGAATGGAGAGCCTGAGGATGTTAGTAACTTTTTTTTACACATAAGAAAACTCACCTATGACAGGACAGTAACGTGTGGTTATTTTAGCTAGCAAGCTAACACAGCACTGCTAACCTAGCTTAGCACGTAGCATTAACCAACATTCACACAACAGTGATGGTTCAGAAAGACTTTTCAGCTAAATCACAATGGCATATTACATTTGAATCGCTCATAATCTACTTGCTGAATTTG
The DNA here is from genome assembly GCF_963691925.1 of Scomber scombrus. NCBI lineage: Eukaryota > Metazoa > Chordata > Actinopteri > Scombriformes > Scombridae > Scomber > Scomber scombrus. Next base: position 13,471,811 of record NC_084977.1, on the reverse strand, counting down.
TAGATTAAGTTATGTAGACACGATAGTTAGACACAGTGGTCTGATGTCTGGAAATGAATGATGTCATTGATTTGATTTGGTTGTCTTGTTTTTCTAGGAGGAAGAAGAGGAGGAGGAGGAAGAAGATATGGTGGTATGTTCATGGAAGACCCTGCATCGTGAACAGAATGTGTTGACAGGCCCCCTGTATCATTGATCATAAGCCTGACCACCCTTTTATTAGTAATATATCACATTGTAAAGCTAGAAAAGACTATTTTGATCGAGCCAGGAGGAACTACCCGACAAACAAAAAAGGGGTGTTAAGAGCCAATGTGGACAAGAAATGGACCTCCTGTTACCCTACATGGGGGTCGTTTCAGGTCTCCTCCATTGCAACCCCTCCCCTCTGGAAATGTATCTATAAATATGAGACCTTTCCTCCCAATCTTCAAAATTTACCATTGTAAACTTAATTTTCACTTAAACTTTTCAAACGCCCCACAGTTTCGATTTACTAGACCTTTAAGAATTTTCCATTATTAAGTTTATACCGGTTGATACCACAAGAGCAACTGAGGGGGAAGCCTGATCGTCTACTGAATATGTGTCTCTTGTTGAAGGTCACTTAATATGGTTCATACTCTAAATGCTGCATAATCTGTTTCAGGATCCTCTTGAAACGATGAGACAGAAGTGTGTAGAGACAGAGCACTGCATCCACACTCAGGCGCGTCTGGAGGAGTGTGAGACAAGAGTTGGCTCTCGGTCTGCAACAGAGGAGGATTGTACCGAGGAGCTCTTTGACTTTCTCCACGCTCGGGACCACTGTGTAAGTGTGACATCCACCAATTGGCAATAACAAAAGAATAAAAAAAGCCAAGATGATTGACTTGTTATTGTGTTAATGACATGTTTGAAAAGCATTATCTGTGCTAGCATAGACAGCAAAGCTACAATAACACTGGCCCTGGTTCATGCTAAGCTAATTTGGAGAACCTTTAGTGTCAACCACCTAACCTTGATGTTACTTTCATGTGTCTTTGTCAAATAGAATTATCATTGCATTATCAAGAGCCGCCCAGCAGATGTAGCTGTTTTGACGGTATTAAATTAGCCATGTTCCACACTGGCATCATATTGATTTAGTGCTTCAGAAAGCTTTGTTTCCCCCCCATCAATACACCTCAAAAATAACATTAATCTTTATTTTAATGTTGGAAAAAAACAAACATAATAAAAATAAAGTGAGGCTTCACTTGGCATAGCTGGCCTTACATCCAAAAGGTGGACTAGCAGCCTTATGCACCACGAGAAGCTTATTTTTGCTGAAAATACAAGCTTCTTCATCAAATTCCGCATCCTTTGATTTGCCAACAGATTCTAACAGTACACAAGGTTCTGTCATATAGTGTAAGATTGTAAAAAAAAATTTAAAAAAGGTGCATGAAAATAACTTCAGTTTTGCATGTCTTTCACTTATGAACAGTTCAATAAGCATTAGCTGGGGCAAAACAGTTTGAATTGTACAAAAAAATATGACAGCATTGTTTATGATATTGAAAGTTATGTATTGATCTCAAATGATGACTTTGTACAGTGTGTACATAGTTTATGTGCATTAATGCATTTCCTCTTTGTCCTTTTCTAGGTGGCACACAAACTGTTTCATTCTGTCAAATAAAATCCATCCTGATTGCTGCACCACTGGCTGACGACATTCTTCAAATAAAATATTATGAGGAGAATATGGTTTTAAATACATCCATATGTGGATCTGCTGTATGTTGTAACTAAGTGTAATACTATATCTGCTCATGTGACGAAATCAAAGTATTTAAAAGGTAATCTGAGTGCACATTTATTAAAGTGAATGGCTTGAAAACCTTACCACGTGTCACATTTTTGTTGGATGAATGACTGTAAGTCCAATAAAAGTTGGTAAATAAGTCATGTAAAACTGAACCTGCTAACTGATCCATCTTAGACATAAAGTTAAGATTAACGATTTTTTTTAAGTAATAAACACCTAATCTGTAGAGTTTGTGCAGGTCACTATGAAATATGGAAATAGAAGGGAAATAATTTGCAGAAATGTCCACATTTAGTTTGCCCTGCCTGAGAAATATTTGGCCAGAAATCACACTTTGCATTTAGCCAGAGAAACAAGAGGGAATAAAAACACTGTTAAAGGACAGGATGTTCCTTAAATAAGTATTCAATGATGTGTTAAACAAACACTGAAAATGTTGCTTTGTGATGAAAACACCTTCATACATCAGAGGGTTAGTTGTCATTTAACTTGTCTCTGGTAAGCTACCAGTGTTATTAAGAGTTGTCTTGCAGATACAACAAGTTGGACTATTCAATGACCCATTTTCAACATTTGCTTCATATTAATTCAGTGCTTCATAGATGTGACTTGAATAAACAGGGACTTAATGGTTTGTTATACAAACACTGATAAAATATTGCTTAAGGCAAACCCCAGCATTTATCAGAGGGTTAATGGTAATTGAACTGCTTACTCAGGCTAGTTGTAGTCTGGCCATAAAGGATAAGTTCACATTATTTTTCAAGTCTGTCTTAAAACACCAGTCAGGAGCCTCTATAAATACTGAAAGATGTTTTCCTTTCTGTAATCACCCCTGAAAATCTCCCTTTAAATGTATTTTCCAATGTAAGTGATGGGGGCCATAACCTCCATTGTGATTATATGAAGCTCAGGCCTATATTAGGCTTCGGCAGTCTGATTTATGTCAAATGCCACATTTACAGTCTTTTTAGCATCAAATTCCCTCTGTTTCCTCAGACAGTGTTTCCCTATTGAACTATGGTGCATATATAGTAACAAAAAGGAACTTGGAACTAAAACGACTGTAACGTTGAGTTGACTCATTTGGACAGTGGAAGCTTCATATTAACTTCAGATAAACTTTTTACATATATTTTTGCACAGAAGGAGCTTTGTATTTGTTTTGTCCCCCATGACTTACATTGTAGTGCATTATGAATGGGGTCTTCTAAAGGCCAGTATGAACAGGAGCAATGATTATGTAAACAAACAAAAAAAAAACATGTGAGTGCTCATTTGGGCAGCTGATTGATGTTTTAAGAAAGACTTAAAAAACTGAACCCGTGCCGTGCAACGTCACCTTTCTGATAATACAATTAATCTCCTTACTGTGCAAACATGTCACGTTCTTGCAGGGTCGAGAGAACGAGTAGCCTACTGAAAAACACAAAGCGAGTGGCTCGTATATATGTGGTAGCTACTAGTGAAATCGTTGAGTGGAAACAGGGAGTTTCCTATTAATATCAATGTCAATTCATAGAAAATATAGCTCACATATGCTAATTTAGAGGACTTTAATTTTGAAATTGTGCATCAGACTGTCCTGGTATTTTCTGAGTGGAGACGGTGTACTATCAATGTGAAGTGGCGCTCTTACCGTTATGGCCGATGTATACAGGCCCCGCAAAATAACGTGGCACTTTCTGGGCCGTCACGATGAATATATGAACACAGTTTTGCATTTACTCATCGGTATGAACTATAGGCGTAGGAGTTTCGAGCATTCATAGAATGTGACTCTGGCGCCCTCTACCTCACCTCGTTGCTACGCAACAGCAGGCTAGTTCCCATGGTGTTGTGCCTGCAATTAAGCACTGCCGCGGCCGCCGGGAAAAAAAGTTCCTCACGGGGAAACTGCTCCGATGAATATGTAAGTAAAGTTAACCTCGCCCACCTGTCGGCTTTAAAGCTCTGTTTGCTCCTACCGCGATACGCTTTGTTTAACAGCAGTGTGTCTTTGTTAGCTTAGGTTAGCCGACGTCGATCCTTGAGCTGAGAGGGAAAACCATGGCAAGTGCTCAACTGTTTGTTCATGGACTGGAGGTGGACAGCCGGACAGCGGCACTGCTCACCGGTGCAGCCTGCGTTATGGGAGCTCTGGTCGTACTGGTGCGGAGGGTCAACAGCCACCAAGAGGCAGAGAAGAAGATCCAGAAAGCCAGAAACCGGAGGGCTGAGAGCCTGCAGCGGGCCGAGCAGGCTGTGCTCGAGTACAAGGAGTTGGTAAGAGCTGTGAGGGAAAGTTTAAAAACACCTTATTATTTATTCAGATGCAAAGTTGAATTGTTTATCATCAAAGACTGATAACGCTGACTTAATGGGTTTGTTTGTTGTGAACACGCTTATCTGGGCTATGGAACAAGTGAACAAGTGCAATTACATTTTATGCCTATAAGAGTTACTGTTTGACAGGTGACAGCTGGCTTTATAGATACAAAGATCAAGTGGTTTTGTTGTTAAAGGTGTTGGTTGTTCTTGCTCATATAAGACCACCAGTCAGGTTACAGTTTGGCATTTCTAGACTGGGAGTTTGTTGAGTTCAGATGATAAATAGCTCAAGAAAGTACAGCCTGTACACATGCACTCATGAAAAAATGTACATTTTATATCATCCTATAAAAGTGAAAACAACTGTTTGGGGAAGGTTGCATATTAACAGATCCTGTCTTGTATTTGCCACTTTGCCTTAAATAAGGGGAGATTTGAACTTTTACTATTAATGTTTAAGGGATCTTTAATTTAAGGTGTGTAGCCTATGTAAGGTATGTGCACATAGTGTACACTAATTGTAGTTCATTTGATATTTGTGAAGAACTATTTTTAAAAGGTATGATTATTATCTACTATGTGAACTAATTTTCCAAACATATGCTGCTATGCTGTAATAACTGTGTGTGTGTGTGTGTGTGTGTGTGTGTGTGTGTGTGTGTGTGTGTGTGTCCATGCTTTTCTAGCATCCACTGACTGACTCGTCTCACATTTTGACACTGTCCCTGTCTGAGTTGACAAAGCAACTACAGGAAGGCTCACTGACACCCGAGGACGTTTTTTACTCTTACATGGAAAAGGTTAAGTACCAAACACAGCCTATTTATCACAGAAATGAATTATCTATTTGAACCTTCCCTGACTCATCTGTGATACATTTTTTAATCAATCCACCAATTTTTAGAATACAGATGATTGCCAAACATGACCAGTGCCGGGTAGATTTCGGTGTTCCATTAAGAGATGGCTGATAACACTCCTTAATTAATGATTATGAAACACACACACACAAAAAAATCCTGGGGTTTTGTATCAACACATTTGTTATTATATGCTCTAATGTCCTACTACAAGAAGAACCTGTACCCTTTTAATGTTTTTTCCGTGAAGTAGATGAATGCACTTAAGATATTTGTCAACGTGCTAGTATGTTTGCTAGCTTTCATGTTTTTTTTACAACCAGTTTGTTCGGAAGAGACATAAAATTAGAGCCTGTCTGTGTGTTGGGTTTTTTCCCCATTTCCCACAGACTATTGACGTAAACAAAAAGCTGAACTGCTGCACAGGGATTTTGCTGGAGAGTTTTGACCAGCTCAAAACTGTTGGCTCCAACAAGGACGGCCTCTTGTATGGAGTTCCAGTTAGCATCAAAGAGAACTTTGCATACAAGGTAATTTGTAGTTATATATTACTTTCACCATCACCGAATGGCAATTATACTGACAGCGTTCTTTATGTAGTTCAAGTTTGTGTCTTTATTGAATCCTATCTAATGCTCGCTTTACCTGTTTTTATATTACCATACAAGAATCATGACTCTTCTTGCGGTGTGATCATCAACCTGGAGCAGCCAGCTCAGCAGGACTCTGTGCTTGTTGAAGTTCTGAAGAGACAAGGAGCTATTCCCTTTGTGAAAACCAACCTGCCCCAAGCCTTACTAAAGTAAATTATTTCATGATCAAGTTATAACAAAGTGCGCACTAATGCAATCCAGCACATTGTTTTTCTACACCTGCAAAAACAATGATTCCGCTTGCTTATCTCTCTTCCACTTGTATTGCCTCACCTCCAGTTATGAGTGCAGTAACCCCATTTATGGGCAGACGGTTAACCCACACAATCTCCAGAAGACCCCAGGAGGTTCGTCTGGCGGGGAAGGGGCTCTCATCGGAGGAGGAGGCTCCCTGCTTGGTTTAGGCTCTGATATAGGGGGCAGCGTTCGCATTCCTGCTTCATTCTGTGGGATCTGTGGCTTCAAGCCAACAGCAGGCCGGCTAAGGTGGGTGTTTCTATTCATTTTGTTTTATAAATTGCCATTTTACAGTCATAACGCTTTTTCTGAGATGTTTTCATTCTTTGTGTTTTGGTCAGTTTAAAAGGTATGAGGTCCATTTATCGAGGGCAAAAGTCAGGTAAGTTACACTTCAAGTTACAATTATCATTACCTTGCAATACTACATGTGTCTTCTTAAAGATTTGATCAGCTCTTTCTCATTAAATTAGTGCTGTCATCTCCTGGACCCATGGCGAAGGATGTGGACAGTCTGGCTCTGCTTATGCAGGCTCTGCTCTGCGACCACATGTTTACCCTGGACCCCACTGTTCCACCTGTACCTTTTAATGTGCAGGTGTGTCCTCGTCTAAGGGATTCATATTATTGCCCAGTATTGTTTTTGCATTTCACATTAGATTATATTTTTTTGAAGGGTGTACACTATATACAGCTAAAGGTTTCTAGACATCAACATACTTTTGTGTACTTTGGTCTGCCACTGTGTCACTTAGAATGGGGGCGAGGCCCCTTAGTTCCAATTAAAGGTACCCTGTGGTGTTACGTCACTCACATACAGCCACTGGTTTCATGCTATTCTACTGATTGAAAGTTGGAAGTAACAAGCCAACAAATGAAACAACACACCAGCAAAGGCGGTGAAGAGGCAAACATGGATGTCAACAATGCATGATTTTAAATATTGAAAAAAAATTGGCTTTGCAAATGCTTTAAAGGTAGGGTTGTTAATCCTGTTCAGAAGCACTTTTTGTTATACTGGGTGAAATAGTCCTTCTATTATCAGAGGTATCAATACATTATGTCTTTAGAAAAAGGAATGGAAAAAATCAGACCTCTGTGACAGCCACAGGACTGATAAAACTCCGACCAATCCATGCTCTTCGCACTGAAAAGCAAAAACCAATCAGGTGCCTTCATGTCTAGTTCTGCATCCCTCTCTCCCTGCCTACTTCGCGCGTGCACAGTCTTCACCTGTCGCTGTTGCCGGTTTGTGGGGGCGTGGCTTGGACGGACTCACTGACGGGAGGGGGAGCAGCGGGGTGGAATTAGAGGAGGCAGGAGGAGGTGCTATTTTCAAATCTCTTGCTAGCTTTCCAACATTACCAACCCTACTTTTAATGAGGAAGGAAATGCATTCACAATTTTAGAATTCAGAAAGGATGCACACAATGTGTTTTGGTTAAAGATGCTGAATGTCCAGTAAACAATTATTTATTTATTTTTTAACAAGAGAACTCCATAGGGCATCTTTAAAGGGAAATTACAGCAGTTATAGTGTGCTTCCAACTTTGTGGCAGCTATATGGGGAAGGCACTTTCCTATTTTTATACCACAGCATGCAAAAAGCCAGGTCTACTGGCCAGCACAGAGGTATTACGTCAACCCTACCAAATAAATTTGGACGGACTAGTCTTGCGATATCAGACAATTGGAGAGCTCAGCCCCCGAAGTTTGGGATTTCTTAATGCACAGTAGTTGCTTGAACAGTTATGAGAACGGCCGCTAACAATCCTACTTCCCTTACATTTGGTCAAGGACATGCCTTACTGAAAATGATGCTCTCCCCCCAGTATCCTCTGAAGTGATGTTCTTGTCACTGTTCCAATATGAAGGGCCGCCCTAAAGACTTTGGATTGGTTCTTCAGTGTGGGATTTTTTAAAAACTCCCTAATTGTTTCCACCCAGTTTTAACAATGAAACCTTGGAGATTCACAGCAACTGTGAGCCAGACCTTATCACCCTGTGTCATGTCAGTGTTCAACCTAATTAATGTTCTTGTGCCTGAATTGAAGCAAATCCCTGCAGCCAGGCCTAACCCTAACCTATTCATATATATACATATATGTATATATATACATACATACATATTTTATATATATAATATATAATATATATTTTATTTATATATATATATGTGTGTGTGTGTGTGTGTGTGTGTGTGTGTGTGTAGTGGCCCACAGATGAATTTGAAATTAAAGGTGTATTTTCCTTAACAGCTGTGAAATTGCTCCATGAACCAGTTTTCTAAGAACCAAAAACGGGTTATGAGATATTCCAAAGCACAGTTTCCTCTAAACTACCTGGATTATTTATGTAATTGGGTTTAAAAATATTGTCTCCTCTTGTCGAGAGGGAGGAGGGGAGACCTGCTGCTAGAATGTTTGGGTGATCATTTCATGGTGACGAAGAGTCCCTTGAGGTTTGCTGCTTGTTATTTGCACTATAGATGTTTCCTCTGGGGAATATGCTCTGCTGTGATATAATGAGTTGAGTTCACCTACAGAGTGAAAGTGCAGGGGAAATATTAAATTCCCTGTTTGCATTCATCTATCATCATTGTTTTAAAACATATACTGGATATGGTGCTTTAACAACACTTTTTTAATTGTGCATTGAAATTAAACCCTTGAAAACAAAAACAGAAAAAATGCAACCCCTTATTTACAAATATGTATCAGTTACATAACAAAATAAATCTACATATGTGCCTCTACTCCAATGTCTCCGTACCAATTCTGACAGAATGAAACTATATTGTCCTCAGGCGTACAAGAGCTCCAAACCTCTGAGGATTGGTTACTTAGAAACTGATGACTACACACAACCGTCTCCGAGCATGGTCCGAGGCATCAGGGAGGTCAAAGCCCTGTTAGAGCAAGCAGGACACACTGTAAGATCACAATACACACAGACATATACATAATATATGGTCTACTACACCCATGTAAAACGTGACAGCATATAATTATTTTTAATGTTTTTCTTCCCTTTGTCATTTGTGCATGTAGTTGGTGCCATACAATCCGAAGATCAGTGACATTTTACCCGAACTCATTGTAAAAGGTATCCTGGCAGACGGAGCTACCACCCTGCTACAAAAACTGTGAGTTTGTGGGGTTTTTTTTACCTTTATCTGTCCAGGATGATCTCTTTTGTATAAATATTTTTCAAGTTTTTGACTTTTTGAATACTTTATATTCAGAAGCTGTATAAGACCTCATGTGGCTGCTTTCTAACTATTACATCAGGCCACATTACAAACCCTTTAATTACCCTCCACAGATGGTTTTACTTTGTGTCAATGATCTTTTACCTTTTCTGTTTTAGGAAGGGAGGCCCTGTGGACCCCTGTCTTAAAGCACAGGTTTTCCCTTACTCTCTTCCCAAGTGGTTGAAGAAAACCCTCTCCTTCCTCTTGAAGCCTCTGGTAAGTTTTGTCCCTCTGTGACAGACATACTGTATATCAACGGAAACAAATAAGAATAAAACATTTTTCTTAGGGAAAAAACAAACACTGATCTGTTTGAGATATATATTATTGCAGACCTCAATAGTGACATGCACGTGATAAACCTCAAGGATCAATTATTAGAACAGTTCTTTTTTCACTATATATGCTGCCGTTAGTTTGTATCATATGCCACTGTTTCATCTTATTTCACTGGTATGCAGATGGCATATAGTTTTATTACTCTGTTCAACAAGCTGACCACACTACAGAGCTGCTTAGCTGATGTGAGAGATTGGATGTCACAACTTTTCCTCATGCTAAGAACTGGGGTATTATTATTATTATTATGATATTTTGACAGTGACAGGAATATTTCTATGATTAGAGTAATACACCCTAACCCTAATTATGTTTTACACAAATGGGATAAAATGATTAAGTGATATTTCATATCCAAATTGTCAAAGGTCATCTTCGCTCTGACATCATAATTTTCTGCTCAAACACTTTTATAGCCATAAAACAGACACCCTAAATCAGAAACAGAAGGAGAGATTGTGAACATATTTCACATTTGGTCAGGTAATAATTTGATGACACTAATTTGCTGTCACGGCTACAACTTTATGTTCTATCAGAATCAGCTTTATTGGCCAAACATGTGAACATACAAGGAAAATACACTTAATTCATTTTATTAAATTACTTCAAAGTCTAGTACAAATATTATCTGTCTGGACAGCCATGAATGTAAACTGCAACTTGACTAGTCGGTGGTGGCATTCAACCATTTCAAGTGGTTTTACTGTTGTTAAACCTTATGGGTGATTTTATACAATACTGTCCTCTATGCTGTTGTTTTTTTAATGTTTTTTATGCGTCTCCCGCTGCACCTTGCTCTTGCACCTTGTTCTTGAAACTTTTTATCGATGCACAAAAAGTGCTGTACAGATAAAGTTATTATGTTGTTGAGTATGGTATTAGTTTGAAAGTGATTTTGGCAGCTGTTTGATAAAGAAGTGAAACAACGATTCGTAAAGTGTGTTTGATGTTGTGCTTGTCTTTTGCAGTTTCCTCGTGTGTCTGTGGTGCTCAATGCCGTCTGTGGAGTTGGGTGAGAGAATAATCTTTAAGTTGACAGGCTTTGATACATCATCACACAGGACATAACGGGGGAATAGCTGCTGATTCTTTGTCTGCCTTGTTTTAGATCTATTCCAGATCTGTGGAAGCAGCATGCTGCTGTTGAGGTACTGTGGGCTGTCAGCCAATGATGCTTGTGCACATTTGAATGCACAGAAGGTGAAATTGAATTCTTGTGTTCTCATTAGGACTACATTCATGAAACGATAGCAGAGTGGAGAAGATGCAACATAGACGTGCTGCTGTGCCCTATGATTGGACCAGCCTACAACTTCCTCTACTGCGGCAAGCTTACCAGTATGGTCCACTAAATAGTTTTCTGTGTGTAAGACCATTGTGTATGAACTACAGAGAGGTACAAGAGACAACAGTGTCCATCCATCTATTTCCTATAACCCGTCATCTGTCTGAGAATGAGCTGAGTGTTGTCTTCAATGTTTTCTGCAAACTTAATATTAGGTCATGTATAAAAAGCAGATCACTACACTACCTATTGTAGTAGTCAGGGAGTTAGGAAGCAATCTATCTATAGTTTTCCTGTTTTTAACAGTGGCATATGATTCAATTTATGTTTTGTATTTATGTAATATATCGTGTGGGGACATTGAATCCATAAAAATAGGTAAAAACAGCAGTATCTTCTCCTGTAAAGTAGCTCCAGGCTCACCGTATAGATATGGAACAAGAAAAAGTCGCATAACTTTGAAACAGTGAAGCAACAGAAGCATAAACTCTTTCACATATTAAGAGTGTTGTCTATATCCATACATCAGACTAATGGAGAAATTAACCAAATATTGATGATACTTTGTCCATAGAATGATAATCAATTAGAAAAATGGCTGAAACACTTCATCTCAGCACTGTATGTCATCATTACCACATAGCAACAACAATAATGTAATTAATATAAAATTGAGCTAGTGAAACACATTGAATGACCAATTTCTCCTTTTGTTTGTGTGCTTTTTCACTCCTACCAGGTGCTCTTAGTTATACAATGCTTTACAATCTCCTCACCTTTCCTGCTGGTGTTGTTCCTGTTTCTACGGTGACGGCAGAGGATGAGGAGGAACTCAAGCACTATAAGGGCATTCATCAGGACCTCTGGGACAGGCTCTTCAAAGAGGTATGTGAAAGGTGACTTTTAAGAGCCATAAAAAAATAGATATATAAACATTTTGATTTAGAGCTGCATATGATCATTTTTAAATTAATAATAAGTCAGATTATTACTTTCTTGATTAATCATGAAATATTTCATCTTTTCATTTAATGAAATGTCAGAAAACAATAAAAATCTTCTTCATATTGCTTATTTTGACTGGCCAACAGTCCAAAATTTAAAGATATTCAGTTAACTATCACATAAGTAGGCTGGCCGACAAGGGCAACAGCACTGCAACTTAAGAAAACACAAAACACACAGCAAATTAAGAAAACATCTCCATCAATCGTACAAGCCATGCGCAGCATTTAGAAAATGTGTAGCAAACATTAAAGAAACGAAAACAAAAGTGGGAACAAGTTAATAACTCATAAGCAAAATGTTGTTAAAACACAAATGACGCCTCTTTCCTACCATAGTAAGGTTGACAACGAGCTACAACTTTATTTTCACCAAAACAAGCTGTCCCTCCAAACAAAAATACTTCAAACACAAATCAATAACTCATAAGCCTTTCTTCCAAAGTAGGTGTTGTAGTATAACCAACAGGAGACCATTGATGTGTGAACAGATTTTTTGGCACACTGCACTGTATAAGAGTGAAGTTATTGAATTCTTGGTGAAAATAAGGTTGTAACTCGTAATCAACCTTAGAACATTAGGAAAGAGGCCTTGTTTGTGTTTTAACAATGTTTCGTTTATGAGTTATTGATGTGTTCATCACTGGTAAATGTCCTCTGGAAACACTACCATTGTCGTTTCTGTAATGTGTCGTGGTATCGGCAGCGTGTTTTCTAAATGCTGTGCATGTGTCAAATTATTGAAAATGTTTTCTTAATTTGTTGCTTGTTTTGTCTATCTGTTTTTGTATTTGTTTTCTTAAGTTGCAGCATGTTGCTCTTGAAGCTGGAACTAGACATTTTTTTGGCATTTTTGCTTAAAAATGACAAAGGATTAACTATTTATTAATATTAGTAATATAGTTGCAGGTCAGCTTTTAAATCCGAGCTAATAACTAATTTCTGCTGTACTAATGCTGTACCATTACATGACTGTATCAGCCACAGTTGACAGGTCTGAAAACAGACTGTAGTTCCACAGGTGGTCAGCAGGTGGAGGCAGTGGACTGTGGTAGTTCTGTTCGACTGAGTGCGCTCTGTGTTTGTGCAGGCTGTGTCTGGAGGTGAGGGTCTGCCCGTGGCAGTGCAGTGTGTCGCCCTGCCGTGGCAGGATGAGCTCTGCCTGCGCTTCATGAAGGAGGTGGAACAACTGGTTAAACAGAGCAGACAGTAAGGCCACAGGTGGAGCTGCTGTCTTCAGGGACTTCAGGTTAAATTTACATTGGGTCCAACGTGTTAAAGTGAACCCAGCTGCTCTTTTAAATAATGAGGAATAAGTGTGCACTATGTGAGAGCTGAACCACATTAAATCAAACTGAAACATGAGATAACACAATTAATAATGATTTTCAAAATATTTAATATTTTAAATCTTTAATATTGTTTTATTTATCTGTTCTACACAAAATGGACTGACTCAAGATTTGAGCATTTCATATCAATTGTATTGTACTTAACTTTAACATTTGGTTTTTTTTATTATTTGCTTTAAAAGTAAGAGTGTGACACTTACGATTATGTGATCTTTAGTGGGGTTTTTTTTGTTTGTTTTTTTGTTTTTTCCAGGATCCCATTTGGTTGTTCTGTTTTGCCACTACTGGTACTGTTGTAATATTTCACACGATATTGCATGAACAGGCATACAGGCAATCAAAAAATAATTGAATTCACTTCATCATGAGGAAAAAAAAGGCACCACAACCACATGCAGCAAATTTTGAATATTAGAATTGACAGTATGATTAATATGGAAAATAATCCTTTGTCTTCTTGACCCTGTTTGTTTCTTTACAAGACCTGACAGCTTCATGTCAAATGAAGGCCGAGAATAAAATGAAGTAAATGATTTCTCACAGAAGAACCACTACTGTTGTTTGTTTCTACACTGGAAATGTTGAAATTTTCTTTCAGATGTTGGAATTATACAAGTCACCAATAACGTACTCTATGCAATTAAGATGATCCATTGTTTTTTGTTGTTGGAAATTAAATTAACTAAGTTTCTAATGCAACTTGCGCCTTTAATGCACCTTCTTTTCTTTTTTCTTTTACCATCGTCTTTATCCTCCACCTCTCCCTCTCCATCACTGTGCCACAGATGAGCGCAGATCATTTTCATTCTTACTGTGAGTGATTGTTGCATTGATGCCGTAACAAGAAACAGAAAAAGAAATAAAGGAGACTAATGACACATGGCGCCTCCATCTACAAGGCCAGCGCACCATGTCGTCATATTTTGATTACCCTGTGCTATTGTAAATATGTGTTTCTGTTGGGTTTACATAAATTTACATATGTTTTTAAACTCTCCTGGGATGGGAAGCCATTAGGGACAATGTTAGTGTTTTCCATTACAATCGCCCACGTTTTCATGCTGCCGTCTCATAGAATGGAAATGGCCGTGTGCGTACGGTAGAGGAAGGAGGGCACATTAGGCGAGGAGGAGAGCTGGAATTGAGAGGTTGTTCTTAGCATTATCTGTGGCACATAGAGAGAGAGTGAGTGGCTCTCGCTGTGCCACTCAGTCAGGGAGCATTAAGCTTTAAGAGGCAGTGAAGAGACTCAGGTCTTCAGAGGGAACTTGACATTGTTCATAAATCCCTCAGGATTTGAGACAGAAGCAATGACATATACACATGCACAAATTCAGCTCTCAAACTGGCCTATTAAATGCATTTACCAATTACAATTTGGCAGTCATGTATTTTAATTCATATATTTCCATTTGTGTATTCACATTTATCTTCCAAAGATCAAAGTAGAATGTGAACTGATCACAGTAAAAAAATGCAACTATTGACAATCAATTGAGGCCCAAATAATATCACGCAAAAGAATATTCATCAGTTTGGCATGTAAAGCAGTGTAACATACTGCCAAAAAGAGAAACAATATTTAAAAGAGAAATGTTGACTTTCTAAATTATGATTTCCACATCCACTCCTAATGTGCATGATAACACTTGCATATTACAAGCATAACACACATATACGCCACATTTGTACATTTGAAATGTGCTTAATTGTAATGTGATTTTTGCTGTTAGGGTCAACTGTCTAGGGGGGAAAAAAATTAAAATTAGTCACTTTTGGTCAACACGAAACATTTATTAATTTAAACCTCCATAAATGTAAAAAATAAATGATCCAAGCAATGCATAGTATGCAATCTAATCTTGAAACCTTTAAAAGTGTTTTTGTTCTTCAACAAGAAGCCAAGATTGATAGTCGAGTACATCTGCACATCAGTGAGGATTACAAAGGACTCATTCACTCATAATGAAGTATAAAACTCAAGTGTTGGGAGGGAAATTCGATTTACAGCCTGCCCGTCTCACAACAAAAAAAACATAGATACACAAAATGTGTTTTTGTACTTGCATGGGTCCATATACACTGTACATAACATAGATCAAAAGTTATATTTTGATATTTGATCATTTCTGGAACTAAAACGTGAGGTAATATATTTTAATAAACTGCTTCTATGACAGCTAATGTGACACTGAAGTACAGACCGAAGCTCACCATATAGTCACATTAAAAAAGAACTCTTCGTGCCAAAGCAAACAAAAGTGTTTCAATTCAAAATCAAACCAAATGACTTGTACTGTGAAAAGGTTGCTAGTACTGTTGATCCCACTTGCGTGTAGCTTTTTGCAAATTTTAGCTGATTTCAGCTCATTATTCTGATTTGAATGTCAATATGCTTGAGTCCAGTGGCTCTCATTGAGCCTCCATAATAAAATGCTAACAAACGTGTGAACAATGTGTGGAGCAATGGCGAGTGAAGAGAGTTAAGCTTCTAGCAAGGATTTGCTACTTAAAAGATTTGATTTTTTTTTTTCATCACTGCTTGATGTTAACTGATAAAATAAGTATAATGGATCAATATCATTGCAAGAAAACTTTGTAAATATCACGATGTAGTCATGATGGCATATCCAGGACTTAACACCACAAAGTCCTAAAGAAAGTTATTTGGTATGTATTGTTATGTATTATTATGTACACTAATAAAAGAGTTTGTGAAGTTATAAACTGAACAAAGGCATCAGGCCAAAGATCAGCCTTTTGTAATCGTAAAGCAGAACCACACAGCACTGCCATGCCACTGTGCCCGCCTCGTGTAACGTCTCATTGATAAGAGCAGCAAACACCTCATTTACAGGAACCTTAGGCTATAAGATCAGGTACTTTAAAAGCCATCCAAACACATTCAGACCATGCCTGTGTGCCAACAAATAAAACACCTTGATATCGCCCCAACTAAACTAGGATGATTCTGTCTTAATGTCCCATTTCAGGGACCAAGGAGCCCATAGTCTTTATGGCCACACAGAATTGCAGGTAGTAATGTTTGACACAGCAGGGCTCCTGCCTTTCATATGATCAAAGTGACAAGTTCAGCCTGCATGCATCCAGAGCCACTTACAGGAGACATCAAGAAGCAGCAAGATTGGCAGCTTTTAGGTCTTTGGTCCATTTCATCAGCCATTACTAGCAGCAAAGGAGACGTGCTGTGGAGGACTAGTGGGAGGAGGGGAAGGCAGATTAACAGACAGCTGATACAGGTGTATAGGCGGTATCAAACAGCAGCTCTGTCAATACAGCAGGCTCCAAATTTCTTCAGAAGGGGCTGGGATCCCCAAAGTGTGCCCGCTGATTTCACTATGACAGGATTAACTGCTAGCTCTGTATGATTTTCTCAGATTCTGTGACTCAACAATTCAGTGATCCACGTTCTATCGGCTTTAAAGGCCCCTATCCCAAGTTTCAAAAGCTTACCCTTCGGACAAGGGACACTCTTTTTCTCCTATACAGTTCCGCTTTCCCTCTTTTGCTGCATTCAGTTGTTCATCAGCCCCCGCATCCTTGCCAGCTCTCCCATCCTCCCTTCCCACATCTGCTAGGTTTGAGTTTTCCTTTCTTCCCTTCAGCGCCTTGCCTTGGCCCAAGGCCCTTATAGCCAAATTGGTTTACATTGGAGAGATAAATGCTCTGCAAATGCGCTTAAACACGTACAGTAAAAAATGCAGACAGTGCGTGTCAGGATTATCACCCAAGTCAGGGGGAGAAAGGAGAGCGTCTCTGTAGCACAAAGCTGGGGAGCCAGAGTGAAGCCTGCAGATATAGTCCGTCTCATCCACTTCTCAGGAGAAAGAGAGGAGGATTTAGCATTTGCATGCTAGTCTGTAATTCCTGGCATTATATAACTTGTCTCCAACAATCAAACTCCTGTGGTATTGTGAAAGTATTGTTTCACATGGGTGAGCAAAGTGTGGAGTTATACTCTTGGGGAAAGGGGTTTTGGTGGTGCTGCCTGGTGGCAGCATGAAGGCAGTCAGTCCAAGTTTCACAGAAGAGACCACCCTAAAAGCTTAGTCAAGAATAACTATTCTGCAACACAACCTCAGGACCAACTAGAGACGGTGCACTTCTTAATCCTCTCAAAATCTTCAACTTGGGGCATAAATGATTCACCTGAACATGGCGAAGGATATGTTGGAAGAGGCTAATCCAGAGTGCTAAAGCCATGCAAAGAATGTTAAAAAAAAAAAAAGTCCCAAGATCAGGTCCAAAGCTTCACCATAAAACTGCTAATTTATTACATTCTTAATTGCCTTTAGTATTGATTTTAAGTCACATTTGCACCACCTTTTTACAAAACCACGTGCTCATATGTGAATTTATTATGAAAAGGGCCAAGTGACATGTGATATTCTATTTGAAATTATTGTTTCACATGAGATATCTAACATTTCATATGTGAAATCATGAAAATCACATTTTGTTACATGATGTGGAATTAACAAATGTTAAATGCATGAACTTTACATGCAATTTTCAAAATTTTCACATGTGAAATGTATATCACTTGTGATATATTCGTATGTGTTTTTTGGGAATGTGTTAACCTGTGCAGGGCTTGCAGATGGAAAGTTTCTTGTTCCTAAACTTAAATAGAAACTCTTTTTGCTTGAGATTAAAGTTTTCTATGCATGGGCCTGGACAAATGCATTTAAATAATAAGGACAACAATATTCTATATTTTTGTTATTGTAAGCAGGTGAAATTAAGAGACTAAATTAAGAGACTTGTTCCGTTTTGCAATACTGACGTGTAAATCTTTCAAGACAGGTGACAATTAATACTCTTTTTTTCTAAAGGTTCAGCAGTTGAACAGCAATTCAATGTAGTTTTTAGCATAATTATGTTACCCAAACACAAGGAAATTGTGCATTTGTTGGGGACCATTTTCAGTTGCAGATTAATACACGTTTCGTGCTTTAGCTCGTAGCCTATTTATTACAGCATGATGGTGTGTGTGTGTGTGTGTCATCAACTCCAAATAAACTATATTGTCATTGTTTATTGTAATGAAACAACATTTCAGCCAATGAAATGATGTGGCTCATTGATGTGTTTTTAGTATATTTGGATAACAAAGGCTCTATGTCCCAGAGGAATAAACTGTATCAGGTTTTTACTATATTGAAATGACTTGCTAATAAGATCAATTCATTTTAGTTCTGTTTTTTCAAGAGATTTTTGCTGATAATAATAATAATAATAATTGAATGTAGCACAAGGCCTATCCTTAAATAAAATAAAATAATCACAACAGAGGATCACTGTCACGCCTCAAAAGAGTCTACAAGTGTTGATGACACCCTCACATATCTAAGACTGTCACTTGGTCAAAGAGGTCTCACTCCACTTGGTGGTGACAGGCAGGGCTAATACCAACAAACTGGATCCTGAAGATTCAGGAAACAGCATTCTCCCTCCCGCACCTGCTGTTGTTGTTGTTCCCTGGAGGACACCAAGTTGCTGTCCCTGTCCGCTAGCATCCGTATAAAAACCCCTCCACATGCTCTGCCATGGGGATTTGGGTGTAAAACTTCCAAGAAAGACCACAGTCCCCCTGCCTCCCCCTAACACCCTAAAAAAAGCCCCCTTTTTCTCATCCCCTCGACCTACCCCTCCCACCAAATCAACGCCGTCCCCCTCAGACCTCCCAACACAAAGCCCTCAGAGCAAAACCAGCACAGAAATCATAGCACACCATTCAATCATTGTTTTTTCCCCTCTCTCACCCCTTTTATGGTCCCACTAAAGGTTTTAGCCGGGCAGAGAAGGAGGGCTGTCACTGAGGAAACCTTAGCCCATTGATGAAGTGACAGGAGCTGCCAGAATATGATCCTAATCCTGTTTCCAGCATTCTTTTAGCCCGCTGGCATCGCAATTCCTCCACACATTCTCTGAGCTGTCAACTAGGAAAATCCCTCTAATAGCGCATTGCCCAGATACACATCAAAGAGCTCCTGGAAACCTTCAGCGGCTTAGCTGCCATAGACACACTGACACGCACTCACACATACACAAACACAGCATTCCCATTAACTTGCACAAATACAATTTTTACACACAAAACCCAGACGTTCATGACAAACTGACCATATATTTAAAGAGAATGCCTGAAAATAACCCAAGGGCATGTGAACAAATTGTCTTTGCAGCCCCCCAGATTATTTTTATGCACTGTAACCTACCCCGGCCTGAACCACACACACCTACCACCCTCCCTTTCTCCAGTTTACAAAATGATATAATCTTTATGGTCATAGAGTGAGAAAGAGGGAAAGAGCAGGAGAGAACAGGTGTCTGAACTTTGCTGACTCCGGGAACCCTTTCAGTCCTATTTTATCTCATTCAATTCTTACTTAATCCATCGATATCCCAACCAAAGGTAATCTTCTTATGGCAAAGCATTCTGTTTCGGTGCAGCCAGACCTCGGCTGACAGGGTGGGGGAAGAGGGGAGAGAGAGAGTGTGTGAGGGGTGGGTGGTGGATTGGAGACTCTTTAGAGCCTGACACTCTGCTTCAGTCATTTCATTTAGGATTAGTTATTCTGCACTGGGTGAACAAGTGGCAGGTTCTCCCCTATGTGGCGTGTAAACCTCACCGTTGAGGATGGTAGACCTCCTGTGTCTAAATTATTTACGGATCATAATGGTGTCCTCAGTAGAATGTATTAACCAAATTTAAATTTGCACCATAAATGGTTGAAGGTAATGTGTGTGGAAATCAAAAGTGTTTATTAAGATTCACTTTTCTGTCACTCAGAAAAGTGAATCAGACACCCAAAGACACCCAAAAGAGGAGCTGGATTCAGCCCACACTAACCTAATCCTGCTCTTGTTCTCAACTTCCTCTCACTTGAGAAACTTCTTTTGGGTGCTATGTAAGATCTACTGTATGTGTGAGTACATGTGTGCACGTTCTCCTGGACTGTTTGTCTGGTCTTCTTTTTACTCAGCTTCTAGCTGTCAAAGGTCCCAAAATCCACAAAATACAAAAAACAAAACATAAGCATTAAAAATTAAATAGCTGCAAGAGTTTTGATAACATTTATGGAACATCCTCCATTCAATCCGAATATTTCAATGTGGGATTTCATACACGGGAAGGGTATCCTCGTATGCTGTTTTCTTTTGTTTTTGAGTGACAAAATGTTTAGCTTTTCTTCCATGTGTTGTTTTAAGTTAAACAGCGAGTAAAAGCAGACAATTTCATCCTCTTTTCCGACTGACAACACTGAAAACAGAACTCATTCAGTCATTCTTATGCGTGATTTATTCCCTTGCATTAAACAGATAAATTACTTACATTTAAAACAATTGAGAAATACATGTCTTGAATCTACAATGATATAATACATAGACTTTGCCTGTGCATCTTTCTGCTGAAGCCACTGGCTCAGAAAAAAGCGGTGACTCTGAAAATATATATCAGGGTATTTTGTATTTATTTGTTACTGTTCCTCCTCCACAGATTCTCCCCCTTATTTCATTTCTGCCGTAGGTCCTTTGCTTGTAGCCACAATTGAAAAATAAATTGAATGTTTCCTCTTTAACCAGGCAGATGGAGACGAGCACTGAGGGATATATACAACGCTCAATGGATTCTTGCAGGCTGAGCTGAGTGCCATAACTTTAAACAAGGGAAGTCATCTGTCATCTACATTAAAACATTTTGGCTGGGAGATTATATTGACTGATCTGAGCTTTATTTCTTATTTCAGATCTGATGTGCTTTCATTTTAATGCCAGCGCCATGACAGGTGTGTTTTAAACGGCTGTAAGCCATGCTTCAGAGGTTTGCTTGCATGCATAGTTTGTGTTTATGGGTTCTTGTGATGATTATAGGATCTTTTCATATCTCAGACTGGCAGCCCTGTGATTCAAAACTTTCTACCCTGAATTCACAGAGGAGGCTCGAATCATAGTGAGCAGCTTGCATTAGGAGATATGGCTAATGCTGTTGACCAGGAGGAGTCAAATACAAGCAAGATCCACAGGCAAACAGTATTGTTCAGACACAACTGCAGTCCAGGGGAATTTTTTTTCATTTATTAAGTCCATTGAGTGCTTTTTTTTTGTCCAGTGGCAGATGTTCACGTTTCCCCGTGCTGTCAGCAGTGAGGTACGCTCTCATGTGATGATGCTGAGGTGGAGGCCAGGATAGTGGGGGTGTTTTGAAAGTAAAACCTAGGGCCGCAAGCTGAAGGTGGACCCTTAAAGTGCCTAGTCTAAAACACATATTGTGTTCCTCAAGTTTGCCATAAAATATTTTGTTTCTGCTGTATGTCATACGGCTCTGGTTTTGAAATAAGGGTTGTGTAAAATGTATAAAACTGCAAACAAAACATTCTTAGCATATGCTCTGTAGAATTATGTGGCGTGAACCGAAATAAACACAGAAATATGAGATTTGGGAAGATTTTGAACAAACTGGATAGTTGGCTGAAGTTTAAATTGGGGATATATCTAATGGGGGTTTGGGGCTGTGGATGGATACACATAGTTGTTTGAGGGTGTTGAGAGGAAAGTAGAGTAGGGCCCAGAGTCACCTCCTGTGGATTAGGAAATAATAATTCATAGCTATGGCCCTGGGCAAAGGGCAGCCATGTAGCTCCAGCTTCAGTTGGGGAGCGTGTCCAATCCCAGCGAGGCTGCGTGCTGCTTGGCCCTCAGACGGAGGTTCTCGATGCTGGTGGTCTTGCTGTTGAGGCTTCCCGGGAGGCTTCCCGGAAGGCTGCCTGGGAGGCTGCCTGGCGCTGTCTGCAGCAGTGGGCTGTTCCATACCTGCTGAGCCTGGGACAGGGTCTGATAGTAGGACTGGCAGGGCAGCGAGCCCAGCGGTGATGGCATGTTGACGTTCATGCCCAGGTAGGGCAAAGAGGATGGCGTGCTCATGTCGAAGGAGGGATAGTGCACCAGGTTGTTGGTGGCAGCCATGTGCTGCCGAAACTGCTCCTGCAGCCGGAAGAGGCTGAGGGGAGATGAGGCGTAGGAGTTGCTCTGGGCCAAACCAGCAGTCACACTGCTGGAGGATGGCAAGGCGGGGGAGCTCAGGGGAGAGTCTGAGAGACAAGAAGAAAGGAAGACTTTAGTTAAAACAGATCTGGCAATATAGTTTTAGCTTGATTGTTTGCTGTAATGTAAAAAAGGTAAAATAGCTGCACTGGTTAGAATGCTGTATTCTGTATACCTGATGTGGGGCTGAGTAGTTTGCAGGACGGGGAGCTGCTCTCTGGCTGCGCTCCCACCTCCCCTTGCGTCTCCTCCCTGATCTTTACCCTCGTCTCCCCTCTCATTTCGTCCTCTTCTCTGTCAGCATTATCTTCTGCTGCTGACTCGCAGTCTGACGGCTCAGGGGAGGTGACGTTAACTTCCACACTCATCTCCCCAGGCTGGGGCTGTGCTGCTGCCAGCCTCTCTGTCTCTGAGTGACAGGATGAAGTGGAGGAGGGAGGAGGAGGAGTGCGGGCCTCAGGAACCAGCGTAGTGGTGGTAGTGAGGTCAGTCTTGGAGTCTTCAGTAGAGCCATCTGCAGCTCCAGATGCTTCTTTCTGTTTTTGGAGCTGCTCCTTCTGCAGGCTGCGCTGCTTCTTACGAAACTTGGCCCGGCGATTCTTGAACCAGACCTGACAGATAAACAGAAATCAGAGCTTAGGATAAAGACTAAAAGAAATATAATGATTGGACAACTTTGAGCCATGGCCATTTGTTTTAGAACACCATTGACTCATCTTTAAAATGTTCCACTATCTTGCCTGTTCTCTATTACCCTTAATGATTCAAGGATGGCTTTAAATTCTATACAAGTGCAATAGGAAAAAAGTGCATGAGGGTATTTTTACCTGCACACGTGCCTCAGGCAGGTTCGTGCACATGGCCAGACGCTCCCTCATCACCACATCAGGATAGTGGGTCTTCTGGAAGGTTTTCTCCAGAGCCTCCAGCTGCTGAGCAGTGAAGGCTGTCCGGCTGCGCCTCTGCTTTCGGTGTTGGGAGCCATATCGGGCCTCAAGGATAATGTCTTGAAATGTGCAGCCGTTGAGAAACAAGAAACATGACCAGTTTAATTGAAGGACGGGTCAAAGGGCAGGTGAGAAACCAATGATCAATACACATACATGTTAAAATAACCATGCAGCTGTTGCTTGCAAGAGATGCAGATGTGAATGACACTGGAGGGAAGTGAAGAGCAAAATGGGCAACTTATTCTTACCAGCCAGTCTCTCTGCAAGAGTGAGTGCATGCACTGAGGGCCTGTAGTCAGGTGCATGCTGCGCCTGCTGCGCCGCCTGCTGGTGGAGGTTGTACATGGCGCTCAGTGAATTCATGGCGTGGAGAGAATAGCCGTTTACCCCGTAGTGCTGCATGACCGGCGAACTGTCTGCAGAAGAAGAAACAAGCTGCTGTGAGAAGAGTCAAGCCCCAAATACCTCTGTTTTCCAGTGGCAGCATCGCTATTAAAAAAGAGTGAACAGTTAGAGTTAGGCTTATAATGATTTAGAAAAGTTTCCAGATTTTTACTGAAAATGTTTGTGCGCACTGTTAAACTCAATTTAAGCAAAACGAACCGGACATGTTGAGGAAACACAGTTCCTTCCTTTGGTGAAAGTGTTCACTATAGTATATATATGTCAATGATTTAGATCTGTCAGGAATAAAATGAACGCACTGCCGAACCATTTTACCATCTGCTCAGTCTTCAGTGCAAAAACAATTAAAATGATCCAAATGATTTGTCAGTTCCGTTTAACGATGAAAAATGTAGTGTAGGCCTATTCATTTCTATTAAATGTAGCATTCAGGCCTGAAGTAGCCTAACGTTAAAAAGTTAAAAGGAAAAAAAAGTTCTATAATATACTTTTCTGCGATATGATACCACTCCTCTATTTTAACATGCTTATATTAAGAAATTATAATGGACATTTTTGTTCAAAGCAGCAGCCTTAAATTATGATGCGTAATGTAGAAGAATTAGAAGATAATACTAATAAGTCTATTTTATTCTATTATTATTATATTAGATGGTTTTCTTCAGGCGATGTCGTTTTCACCCTCCAAAAAAACAAAATAGACGTAAGAAATTAATCTAACTTTTTTTTAATTTTTATTTTATCACTTACAATCAAATTAGATCATCAATCTGAACACTTCTTTTTTTACTTAGAGACAGTTATTGTGTGCGCTCCGGCTCAGAAGCTGTTAGACCTCCGCAGGCTGGACTGACAGCAGGTGAGAGAAAACATTTACTTTTCTTCTTTGAGAGTTTGACTCCGGACTGGAGGCCGTTTATCTGTGGCGGGTCTCAGGTCAGTTTCAGAAGCCCGCAGGCTGACGCAGATGTTTGATGTGCGAAATATGGACGGGAAGTCCAGTTGGGCTCCTGTCTAATGTTGGTGCAAATAGGTTTCAGCTATACAAGGCTATTAATTTATCATCATGCCTGACACGTGGAAAGTGGGCCAGTATTTGTGTGATAAAACATTGTGTGACTAATGTAATAAAAATTTTAATGTGACTATTTCATTGTGTTATTTTATATATATATAAATTAGCCTCTGGCTTGATTCGTGTAATCTCTTTTTTTTATAAATCTGCAGCTTAAAAATCGACATAATGCTCTTCTTTCAGGACAATGTCAAGTAGCCCCAGGCTCTGATTTAAACCTAATTATGCTAATTGCCGTGAATTTATGAATTACATTGACTAAAGATTGCCTTGAGGTTAGAGCTATGCGCATTCACAAACCTAAAGAAAATACAGAACTAATAGCGATAATTAACATACGGTCAATTAAACAAGCTGTAATGTAAAATAAAATCTTACATCAAATCGCTAATAAATAATGTGTAAATGCACCCAAATTAATTTGTCAGGAAAAGAAACATCACATTAGATGTGATTTAAAGCCCATAATGTGATACTTTAAACTGTCTTTGAATTATTTAACTTGAGCCAAAGACAATTGCCAAAGACAGTTGCATTAATACAGTTGCATTAATATAAAGCTGCTCAGGGCGACGAATTGCACTTCGGGAACCGATTTGATTTAATTTAAAGACATAATTAAGGCTGGAAGACGACGTGGTTAAAAAACAACAACAATCAAAATAAAACATAGGACAACAAACACAACAAAATGAAAATGCTAAAATAGTCGTGTAGCAATTTCACAATTTTTAAAATGAGTTAACCTATCAGACGGAGCTCATTTAGTAACATTTCAATGGTCACAATGTCCACTCCGCAAACTTCTCACCTCTTTGCTGTATGTGCGTATCTGAAGCGAAATATCTCCACTTGCAGCAGTCGAATATTTTCCCTTTTTAAATATTCTCCTCTAAAATCCGCAGGCGATTGCTCATGTTTTTTTTTAATTCATTTGATCAGTTTCTCCTTTCACTCGTGATATCCTGAGAACAACCCGGCTCGTCTCTGTGTGGATGTGGGAGGATGCCGGGCTGACATCTCTTGGCCTTTAAAGAGCTCCGGGAGGGGTCAGCGCGGATCTCACGCGCTCCTTCTCTGAGCCAATCACGTTTCTTTCCTCATCCTCCTCCACCATCACCTCTTCCTCCCCTCCCCTCCCCTCCTCCTCCTTCTCCTCCTCCGGCACTCCTCACTTTACAGATTATTTCAGCGTCCGTGTTGCCGACTTTTCTGCAGCCGCTGTTGTTGTTTTGGAGGAGGTAGATGCATTTCCTTTCATTTTTTATGTAAGGATTTTTTTTTTAATGCTTAATATTTATTGTTTTTAAACGTGCTGTTATTATTTTTGGAGGTGATGATGAACACGTTTGTGTTTTGGGGAAAAACTACAAATAATAAATATTGATTTGAACAAATCTCGACATAAGATGTATTTTAAGATATTTCTAATTATGTGAAAGTAATCCCATCAGCCTTAATTCTTTTTTTTGTGTGTGGATAGTTTAGGGTCCACTTGTCCATCCCACTTGAATATGTGTTGCTTAAAGAAGGTCAAAGGGCAGACATGCATTTTAAAAAACAAATATTCAACTCAAAATAAATACAGTTATTTTATTAACATTAACGATATAATGATATGCTAATGATATGATATGCTAAACACTGAATGGTTCATTTGTTGGCCAATAGTGTGCATTTTGGATTTATTTTAGACTGAAACAAACATGACAAATCTCACAAAAGGTAAACTATGTAAAAAGGAACGAGAGTCAAAGATTCTGCAATTATTTCAGTGTCTGTCTGTCATTTGAGGGGTTTTTTCTCAAAAAAGAAATCTGCAACTTATTCAATGCTTGAATTCAGCTTATTCTTCTTTTTTAAGAGTCCTATCACGCATAATTAAATTATGCAAATGGTAAGTAATGGCCTGCACAGTGACTCCAGCGCAGTGCTCTCAGGTTAATTCGGCACTTTAATTGTATTTTGCTCCTATTTGGTGGGAATGCAGCTGAGATGGAGAGATGCAGGCTGCTGGGCTCCAGCCTCCAGCAGCTCCCCGGCCCCGAGGGATTTAGGTTAGGATTGGGTAGACAAGACGCCATTTCACCCTCCAAAAAATGTCTTAAAATGACTGCTGGTAAGAGGATTAAAACAATAATGCCCCTCTCTTCTTCGAGGTTTTTAGAAAAGATTTCTTCTCCCGAAGAAAAACCGTTTAGGCTGGAATTAAGGGCAGCGAAAAGTAGCCTTTTAATGTAAAGCTTGCATATTTTGTAGAATCTTCTCCGGGAGAGTGAGAGAGAAAGAGGAGGGCTGGGTGGGGGGCTAAAATCCTAAACTTAATTTGATCTTTGGACACATTCATTTACAGAACTTTAGACTCCTGACAACAGCCTGTGTGAAAGGAAAATATGCAGCTTGTAGGTTTCCTACTAACGCGTTTAAAGAGCCATAAAATTCATATTATAGGCGTCAGGTGTTGTCCTCAGTCCTTTTAGTAGGTTACTTTTAGTTGGTCAAATTCATAATAATATGAAAAGCAACAGAAATCAAATAAACGAGTTACTTTCTCAAGCAACAAGTGGTTATCAGTGCGTACATTCATGCTTTTTGGAATGACAACACTTAAACTATTTTTTAAAAGGAAAATAATTAAATTCTTATTAAATAATAATGATATGCATAATAATAATAATGATGATAATAACGTATATTTTGATTCCGACCTTATGTTTTCCTTTTTTCATCGCTGCACAGCATTCAGGCCTAGAGGAGAAAAAAATCGGATTAACTTGTGAACCGATGGAAATAAGAACTTAAACTGGATGAAAATCTGGCCAGTGTCTCTTTGTGGGAACCGTTTCTAAAGCAATTAAAGCGAGAAGGAATTCCTCTCAACTGCTCTTCCTCAAATCAGCTTTTTACGGAACTTAATGTGGGCTAATGTCCAGCATGGCTGAAGGCTTTAATGCAAGTGTCAAGAGGGCCTGCTATTAGAGTGATATTAGGCCAGTAGAGCAGCATGGAGGGCTGCAGTGGACATGAAACCACTCATAGCTTTTTCATTTGTACAACAGACTTTCTGAACAACCTACAAAAACTTTAGGACAAATTCCAATGAGGTTTTTAACTGGTGTAAATATTATGGAGTCTTATAAAGTAACCATCAGTACACATGGATTTATTTTTTCAAGTATTCCAAATCATTGTTGGTTGTGATGCCAAATATATCATTCTCACACTTTTTTTTTTATATAGGCCTACACATAAACAGATTGAATTTCTGATGTGATGCATTTGCTGAATAAGACGTGACACATCACATATGCCTAGTATGTCTATATTTGCAGATTCAGCCCTGCAAAAAAAAAAATTGAAGTGGAAATCTGATGTTTGAAAATGATTTGGATAGAAGTAGTTTTTGAAATCTAAATTGTACATAATGAAGAATTTGAACCTTAATTCTGGATGTGACTTCTTCTTTGACAGATATCATAACATTTTGTCTATACAATGTGAAATAGTGAAACATGTTCATCACAATGAGGTATCATCATCAAATATCTTGTTTTGTGCAGTTAATAATATAATAACATAATAATATAAGATAATAGAAAAGCTGCAAATATTCACATTGCAGAGGCTGCAGATTGTTGACATTTTTGCCTGAAAAGTTCAAATCCAAATAGTTGTCAATTAATTTGCTAATCTCTGCAACTCTGCTTTTGACTTCAGAAGACACAAACAATATTTTCAGATGACGATTATCCTGAACACACTGCATAGTTTTCCCGTCTCTTCCTTTGCTGTTTTCACACACCGCCTCTCATCCTGATCACCTTCAGGATCTCAGCCCCCGCTCTATAGGTTAACTTTCTAAACTCCAAATTCATCTCAGATTTCTGTGGATTTCATCGGCGCACTCATTGTTCTCTGCACTCTGGCTGCATTCAAGCTTTATCATGTTAAAGCCTCTCTTCAGATCTGAGTTATCGTCTTTGCTCTCAATCATCCCCCTGCCTGCTTTCTGAATATCAAAACTTTATCCCTGCATCAGGACTTTGGCAGCCTGAATCAAAGCTCAGCCGAGGAAGCTGCAGCGATTTATAAATCATGTTCACTTTTTAATCAGGTTTATAACGCATGAGCGTTTGTAATTTTACCCCTCTAATGGCTCCCTGTATCTCCAAGTGGCATTTTACATCAAGTCGAGGAGAAAGTTGATGCCTACAGCTTTCAGAGCCCTTTAACTTTTATCATTAGGGTTTCTTTAACTTCATAAATACATTAGGTTTCAATCCAGCTGCTCTGGTCTGCGCATGCTCTTAGTCAAGGTTAGCCTGTACTCATTTGGGTGAAATTAATCATTTTGATGTATGGTTTAGAATTGACTGCCTCCATGGGACTTGTGTGACTGGAGTAACAAAGCAACTTGCCATTAGCAATCCTCTGGCTGTGTATTAGTCAGCCATTCACCTTTAAGACTTCCTTCATATGTGTTGGAGACCTGATTTAAATGGACAAATCTCCAGCTTCTCTGTCTCTTTTTTCTGTGCACAGATATCACTTAACTTTGTGCTAAAGGACATGATCACACAGTCAGTAATTTACGTGAACTCTTCTGAAAGTAACATACATATGGTTGATATCATTCTTATGTATTATATAGACTAAAGTTACAAGTATTGCCAGACAACAGTCTATGTAACTAAAGGAAGATGATGAAGTCTATCAAATGTAGTGATCACACAGACATATAATGCTCTTACATCAGGCTTGATTGTCATTACATTTTGATAATAAAAATGAACACTATTCAGAGAGAATAGAGTAAGACATCATAAGAAGTAAGTGTCAAACGTATTACTATTTGGGAGGGCACATGGGAACAGGAGAACCAGCTGTAAACACAAAACAGTCCACTCTATCACCTTTATGAAATAGTTAGGTTGAATGGCAATTTACACATGCAGCAGACATGGAGCCAAATTCATTTAGGGTCATGTTTCTGGCCACCTGATATATGTGAATCCAATTTTCACTCTCCTTTGAGCTGTGATCTGGGTGATAATTGCAGGTGGTTTCATCACTAAAAACGCCCTCAAATCTCAAATTACACAATCGTTGAATCTGTTGGTAATATAAACTATTGAGTAGTGCAGAGAGAAGTTCTAGTAGTTCTCTGTTTGTGTAGCCAACCACAAGTTGCTCACTTTCACTATTGTTTATCCTTTCGTGATCCTGTAGACGCAGCACACCATGCTGCAGCCAGGGTCGCTCCTCTGAACGGTTTCTCTGGCAGACTTGACATATCGAGGTTGGCAGGTTTGTTTCCTCCCTCTTTCTCAGAGCCGGTCTTTGGTTGTGCCCCTCAGGCTGCGGCCCAGCACAAGGGTTCCTATTGTCAAGGCCTAATCCAGGGGCTACACAGCTTTAGCAACATGGTGGGATAAAAGCCCATCAAACCACTACTTTATGGGGGCAAATCTTTCCTAATCCCTCGCTTTATCTAAACAAAAGGAGAGAAACAAGAGGATAGAAAGAAATTGTGCAGACACAGGGCAAGACCGGGAGCTAAGATGCAAAGAAGTAGTTTCACTGGAGAAGCTAACCATTTCTGACAGGCTTTCACTAAAGGATTGACAAAAAACGGACACCAGGATTCCAAAAAAGGGCCGTTCAGGGTCTTTTTTCTTTTCTTAAGTTAAGCTTTAAGATTCTTAGAGGGATATGTCGAAATTAGTGAGATTAAATTCAAAAACCTTAACTATTAAGAGGACTTGGCAGGGGGCAGCTGTCAGTTTAGTACGCTATAAAAAAAATTGTTCTTGGTTTACTTGCTTCATGTAAACAAGTGACAACTGTGTGATCTTGAACCTATTATTTGCTCCTTTTCTCAGACTGGGAAAAAGGGGAGTATGGGAATTTCTCTTTCCCGCCTCACACACCACTTAGAAAATCTGCTCCATCATGCCAACTGACCTGTGTCCAAACCATGAAGCATTTTAATTCCAAGAAAACCTAGGTCAGCAAGAATCTACTTAATTTCATGTTTGGGAATTCCTCAAAAGACACTGAATGACAGCTACAAATTAGGCTTTTTATTCTACATCTGTTTCTGAGAGTCTGTAAGCTACAGTTCATTTGTGACACCATTGTTGGAACAGACCTCCCTTGTAAATCAGGGGACCCTGTAACTTGCATGTTCTGTGTTTGTGTGTGTATGTGTGTGTGTGAGGGGCAAATCCCCTGACCCCATTTCATGTCTGCTGCCAATTCCAATTTCTATCTTTGCTCTGTGGCAACTCGCTTCGAATCCCGAGTGTCGCATCTGCAAATGACTCTGTGAATTAGAGGCTCCATTTTCTGCCACAGCCTAAATGCTCCACAAGAGGACCATTTGGAGCCCGGCGGTCAGAGAGCCGAGCAGAGATTGAGAACAAGCCAGTTCGTTCTGGCCCTATGTACATAAACCACCACAGCCGGGGGGCTTTCAGTGTCTTGCTTTGCTCTCTCAGGTACGAATAGAAACGCAGTGACATACATAACTCACCGCCTGACGGTAAATACATAGTCTCGTCCACACACAGCAAAGTTCAGGCATTTGAACTTTAATACACATGCTGGAGAGCAAGCTGACTTGACTCACTGGCATCATATTTGTTATATTTGTTTAAAAGCACGCCCCCTGCTGGCCTGTGCTGATGCCTCCTTGAATGGGGTAATTAAGAGATAATAGGCTGGGGATGCTCGTCAGGGACCGAGTGATTAGTGATTCATTACATGGGCTTAGAGCGAGGAAGAAGAGAAGAGGGAAATGGTTGGGTTTGGTGGGTGGGTGGGTAGGTGGGGGGTATACTGGAACAGCCTGACAAATTGCCAATGGATTTATCCAGGGTAATTAACTATCACCCAGGGAAAGGGCTGGGACTATCAGTAACCTAGAGTGGAGCCCCAGAGTCATCACACAGACAGGCTGCCTCGCTTTTAATGTCGCTTATTGTGTTCAGAAAAGAACAACCAGACTCTATTGATGTAAAAATGTATTATAAGTTCAATGATATATGATGGTATATCTGTATTGGTGGTTTTGTTTGGTTCCCATTTGAGAAGTGTTGGAAAGAAATAATAACAACTATAGTTTAAAAAAATCTTGTTGTCAGATCAAACTTTTAGCTGCATTGCTTTGTGGTCTATTGCGTCAGTGGGAAAAGTGGTGTCCTTACAAGAAATGATTTATCATGGTTTTCTATTTGATTGATATTATATTGTATGTAGAATAGACATTAATCTTCAACAGGCAGACCAACACCAGAATTCACTGATATTTAACAATAGAAATCCTATTTGCTATGAACACAGACTGTTGCCCATGTAATATGCTACTGTACCATGTTGTCAATGAAAAATCAACACCATTGAAAACTTTTTCTTTAGTTTTAGGTTTTAATTTTTCCTTCAAGGTGGAAGTCCAATTAGTAACCAAGATTATAAGACCGAACAGTTGTTATACAAACTCATAAAATGCATATTTAAACTTTTACAGCCAAATAAGCTTCATTTCTAAATTAGAAATGTACACTGCTACTGTCAGCATTTTGCTTTTTGCTCAACTGATCACCCTTTGAGGTACACGCTATACTTTACTATAGCAAACCAAACTGGAGACTGACAAGTCACGTATTAAACAATCAAATACAGTGGTATTCCCCTTTAAGAGTCTTTGCATGGTGCACACAAATGGCTTCCATCCACTATTTGACTGTGATGATCCTATAAAGTAGGAAAGTCTATATTCCCATCTCCATAGTCCTTCCAAAGCCTTCCTCCCATCCAGGAATAATCCTCTCTGGTCCATATCAGCCTCACAAAGCAGTGAACACTTACATGGAGAAGTTGATTTTCTCTGTCTGTTTTATCTGATTTGGAAGCACTTAGAAACAGCTCTAAGTCTTTTTCTCGATTAAAGAGACGAGGAGGGGGGAAAAACTCAGCTACCTATACTAGCTACCTCTCAACATCTGTCTTTTGTTGTTAAATCTGCTCAGCCCTGCTTTAAAGCATCTATGGGTCATCTGGATTCAAACATTTAGAGAATTGAGGCTCATCTGTTGAGCTTAAGTCACTGTTGAGTTGCAGACTTCTCCTCTTTAGTACTTGATAGCTTCTCATCAGAATAATAGCTGCTGAACTGAAGGTCTGTTTCAAACACATCCGGAAGTGTTGCTTTCTCTCCACAATATCTGATAAATGAGCAGCAGTGATTCCTGGTAGCTGACAGTTAATCTTCCATTTATCCAATATTAAGTTTTCCCTCGTCAGCTGTATGTAGGCCTGCATCTCATTGAGAGCACAGCACAGTGGACCTGTTAAATCCAGCTCTTCCCCCATAAGCTTTTTTATACAGTGTTTTATGAAATGAGCATAAGGGATTGTTTCACTGTTGTTTTATAATCTGGTCTTATGCCTTGTTCTGCAAAAAGCCTTCTTAAAAAGGCTTTGGCTGGCCGTCAGTGCAGAGCCACATCCAGCATTAACCCACTGGCCACTGCCGACAGTGACATCATCCCGACATGATCACATAGACACTAATTTTGGGGGCATGTCTGGTGGCCTGGTGGTTATACAACAGTATAGTCTGTGATTGCAACATCCCTGGTTCAAGTCTGGCCAGGAACCTTTGTTACATGTCATACCACACCCTTCCTCTACCTCAGCATTTCCTGTCTGCATCTTTACTTTGACCTATCCAATAAAGGCAAAATGTAAAAAAAAAAACACATATACACAACCTTTTTGCAAGGTGGCTAATGATTGAAGTCCACAGTCCTCATTTTGTGCAAAAATGTATTTAAAAGTTTATCTGAAGATAAGATGAGACTTCAGCAGTCTGAGTTGGTGAAATCAAGCGGCTAAAGTTATACAGTGTTTCTGTTATAAAAATTTCCTGTTTGTGTTTCCCTGTGGAGATGAGGTGGAAGGAGTTACATAAAAATGGAATTTGACGCTAAAAAGACATATTGAAAGATATATTTCTCACATGACTCATTTGGATTGCTAAAGCTCCATATTAGTTTCAAATAAACTTTTAAATGAATTTTTACACAAAGCAAGGACTGTGGATTTTGTCACACATAACATAAGTGCATTAGTAAGGGATCTCCTAAAGGTCAGAATGAACAGGAGGAGTAATGATTAAGGTAGGAAAAACCTGCATCATGTGCATTTGGGCACCTAATTACAATTTTTAAGACAGAATTGAAAAATTGTGAACCCGTCCTTTAAACAAGCAAAAATGTATCAAATATCCTATATTTTATTGAATCAACCTAAAACAGACAATATACAGAACATTTTATCTGGGTTAATATTGATATATTTTGAAATGTTTTTCTTTGGTAGAGGGTTGCGAACCGTCAAAATAAACCTTCATACATGCACTTTTCCTACCTTTTCTTTTCTTTTTTTTGTACAGGATTGGCAAAGAAGGAACAACTAAATAATTTAAGATCAGTTTTTACCTCAGACAAATTGCACCACCCTTAATTATTGTGTGATAACAATGGCCAGCAAAGTTGATATCATGTTTTATTGGGTTACCTGCAGATCAGCAGGTCTGCTCCCAGCCATTTGGCTCTAATTACAGTGTGGTGGAGACCTCCACAGAGAAGGCAAGCCAGTGTGGAAATAAGTGCTTAAGAAATTACAGTGTGAGATGGCCTGCAGGCATTGTGCTCTCTGCAGGGACGCCACGGTTACTCACTTAACCTGGATACCTGCTCACACAGATCCCACCAATCAGGGTCGAGTGAAGAACACTTCAGGTGAACTAGCCAAAGTAACATTAATACTATTCTTAGTATTGAAATGAAAAAGAACTATATAGCTACAAATGAGCAACTCCTCAACCATCAGAGACAGGGAATGAAGGAGGGAGAGGTGGTGGAGATCATGAGAGAGAATAAAAAGAAGTCTTGCTGGGCCCAACTGGCCATGTAAAGAGTCGGGCCTTACTGCCTGTCAGATGGCGGCTGGCTAGAGGACCCCAGGAGTGAGAGCTGCTGTCTCCTCGTTAGATAATCCCTCCATCACACAGCAGCAGCAGGGGGGCCAGCGAGAGCCTGTTAAAGAGAGCCAGTGCTGATGGATATCTGTATGTGTTTATCTGTTCCTAATGAGTGCTGATTAGCTGCCCACCGAGCTGCAATGTAAGCATGAAAAAAAAAATGTTAACATGATTTTGCAGTTTATGAAATGGTCAATTTGGAGTGTTTAATGTGTTCTTCTGTGAATATGTGTGTTTGCTTACATCACTCGTCAAAATCACATACATTTTTTACACTTTCCCACAAATAAATGAAGTACAGTATGCTCCATGCTGAGATTGGCTGTGGTGTTTTATGAGTGTGTTTTCTTTTCTTTCTTTTTTTTTTTTTTTTAAGTGTGTTTTCCTTGCCTTCAGGTCATATCGCACACCCCCCGCCCTGCAGACAAGCCCTTTGGCATAGATCTGACTCCACATGAATATGAATGAGGAGGTGACACACAAGGGAGAGCCGGGGAATCTGATGGCAGTGCAGGAAAAGACCAGATCATCTACAGGGATGTATGACTTCTCAGACCTGCCAGTGATATGATAAAGTGGCTGCATTCAAATGTGTGTGTGTGTGTATGTGTGTTTGTGTGTGTGTGTGTGTGTGTGTGTGTGTGTGTGTGTGTGTGTGTGTGTGTGTGTGTGTGTGTGTGTGCGTGTGCGTGTGCTCCCGTCAGATGGATATGAATAATGTATTGATAGCCAGCCCCCTGTGGTAGTCCATACAATCTAGCCTGTGTGTGTTGTGTTTAGCCTGCCCAGCTGGCAGGGTCACAGGGGGATGAACACACATTATGTCACAGTCCCAGGAGAGGTGTGGGTGCATGTTCCCTTTTCATCATCAATCAACAGAGCAAACTGTTTAACAACAACAATGGGGCAGTTAAGAGGCCCCTCAGTTCATGCCAGAAGTGGTGATAATTACCTAAACATGAAGTTGTCAGTCTTCTCCCTCTCTCTGCATCTGCTGAGCCAAGCGTGACTCACTCGCAAGTGAGACAGACAGTAATTGGTGAGATGGATTTTTAATGCTGTATTCATTTGACCTGCCCCTTGTCCATATGGAAGCGTTTTCATTAAGCTTGATAAATGCTTCAATAGGTTTCCCCATCATAACCATTTGATTTGCTTTCCTGAAATGTCTTTTTTTCCCCTTCTGGAAAATGAATCTCAAATTTCCCTAATTTGTTTGTTTTCTGTGGGCTCACTTGTCTTTGCTAATAGGCACATTCAACCACACCTCTTGTCAAATTGTCATCAAGTCAGGTTAAAGAAGCCAAATGCCTCACACTGCCACACACAGAAATTAAAGAGTTGGACATAGGCAGCAGAACTCATGCTCTAAAAAAATAATACAATTGGTCTTATGCCATTTGGGCTGCAAAACAGGTAAATCTGATTTGACACAACATGTGAGACAACATATATCCTTCATATAACTGTCCGACTCACTACTGTTCTCCAGCAGTGACACCACTAACACCAAGGCACCAGGTGCCAAATATCACACCAGCATTGTTGCTCTTTGTGAAACGGTCCTTGTCATTGTCCTGTTATTGGACACTGATTATGGACTCTGAACAGAAAAAAGGCATTACTTTATATTAATATGAACTGATTTTGCTGTAAAGCTGTAAATATCTACTGTAAGTAAATGCATAATTGCTGTTTTTAAAGTTCTGATGGCACAGAACAGCATTTGCATTCAGTTGGAGATGTGCCTCTGGACATATGGATGAATATTAAGTCCAGTAGTCTCTCTCTTTTTTGCTCTGTTTTTGGTATCCACCAACTTGTGATGGAAATCTCTTTAGCTTTTAAATGCTCTACTGTGTTTGCCAGCTAGTCGCTAACTTTGTCTGCCTTTTGGTGCAGAGGAGCTAATGTCCAGTGGATTTATCTCTGCTGAAAAGAGCTGCATGCTGCTGCTGGAAATGTTCTGCTCTTGTCTGCCTTCAGCTCTGTTTAAGTGCCAGCCTAAATAAACAGAACATTTGCTGGTTTGATAGTATAAGTAATCAACTGAGGAGGTTTAAGGATAGATGGGAAAGGAAGGAAGGAAAGAGGATATTTGGTACTCTACTATTTTTCTTTATATTTGCATTACATAGTTGAGAATTTTACACCTGAGTGTAAGTTTAAATGTGGCAGAATTCTTAATTAATGCCGAGACGAATTGCAAAAGCAGACTTGAGAAACGTGCTCTCAAAGAGTCGCATAGCCTTGCAACTCGGAAACTAATCCATGATATTGATCAGTGTGTTTCATATTGGGCCCTGTAATCCATCAAGCTAACAGTGTGGGATAGGCCTAATTTATATCATCTGAAAGGTGTAATCAAAGATGAATGAAACCCAGCGTGATAGAAATGTGCGCTGGGTCATAATTTTTACCTCTGTGAGTAATGGTAGGAGGGGATAAAACACAACAGCCACTGCAGAAAATATGTAGTAATAAACACAAAGTTTGTGGAGCCCAGCTGAGCGTGCATGCGTGACTGTCATTTTCTACCAACATGATCTGAATCCACACTTTTTTAATGAGATTTGTACAATATAATTCAAAATAAACACATAAAAGATAAATAATAACTTAAAAGTTCATACAGTGTTAGTTTAGTGGTGTGCAAAGAATAGCAGCTTCATTTACCTGAAGAGTCCTATGAAAATCTAACAGCTAAAACAAACTTATTAAATCTTAAGATACAACACTTTTAGGCAAAAATGTATGTAATTACTGTATGTATGCAGTAATCCTCAGCTGTGATGAAATACTTGTGAACAACAGCTTTATACACTGTACAATAGGGAAGCTCATGTACATATGACAACGTGAGCTGACCCAGAGGGTGAAAGAAGGCTGTGATGGAGCTGTGGAGAGGGAGAGAGAGTAGCTGTAAATATATGTGTAAATATATATAAATGTTTCCTTTAAAAAAGCCACTTAAGAACACCAACCCTTTAAATAAGGCCAGGAATAATCTGTTTCCTCCGTCGCGGTAGATCCAGCAGGGATTTGCAGAAACATTCGGCAGTGACACAGATCTACATAATCATTTTAAGTTTTTACCCGCTCCTTCCAATGATTCTCCTGCTGTCACTTTAGATACCGCTAAAACTGATTTGGGCTCCCTAATCTCCCAGTATTTCTTAGACTTTAAAAATCTCTAATATTATAAGGAGATTATTTCATTTATAATTGATTGAGTGCATTTGCTGGAGTGCCACTTCAAAGTTGCTGAATTAAAGATGCATTTAAGAAGCCTGGTGCCGGGTGCTGTGAGTCGCGGGGTGGGGTGGGAGGTTGTGTGGGGGAAGAGGATGGTGGTGGAGGGGGAGTTTGGGAATGGTGGGGGGAAGGCTTGTGTCTTCTCGGTGGAGCGAGGAGAGCTAGCAGGGGCTGATCCATGGAGATTTCTTAAAATGGGCTCTCGCAAAGTATTTCGCTCAGAAAAAGGCATCAGAGGACACTAGCCAGTGGTGGCAGAGCAGCAGTGGTGGGAATCTGTGCCTTACTTCCTGCATCAAGTCCTGTCCATCCTCAGAGTTCTTCTAAGAACACATCAAGAGGATGATTCCCAGGTGAAGTCGACTCTACCTGTAAGAGACTTTACCCAAATATCTTTCTTTCCACTCTGTGAAACTACTTCGGACTGCCAGGAAGTGTACGCTTTTAAAAAGCCAATTTTTTTCTTAAGCTCTATCTTTGGATTCGCAGCACACAGAACCCTAAAATCTTCACAAGCCAGGGCTGAAATATGAAGCCCCTAGATTCCTCATCTGCTTCTCTTTCCAGACTGAGCTCCAAACCCCATTCAGAGTCAGGCTCTCACCCCTTCATTGGCTTACCAATACCTGCAGCTCCTCCCCACTGGACCATTTTGAGGGTCTTCATTAACGCAGAGAGAGAGATAGAGACTCTTTAAAGAAAATCCCCCCCAGCCCTAAAGAACAGGAAGAAGATATGGCCTATTGGAGAGCTCAGGCCTGGTGTGCTTAGTTCTGACTAAATGAATCTTGACAGTGAGAAGGATGCTCCCATCCTGCCCAGTATTGTACTAGCCACCCAGCCCGACACTATATGCCCCTCCACATCTCGCTGCCTTAGATGCTCTGACTCCCCCTCCCCCCGTCCTCCTCCACCACCACCAACACCATGGCCCAACCAGATCATAATCCTCTTAACGCTCTGCCTTATTAACCACTCATCTAAATGACATGAATAAAGCTGCTGGTGAGAGGAGAGAAAAAAAAGTTAATTATTTCCCCTGGAATAAAGTCCTGGCCCTTTCACCATACAGTACTTTGTATTTCACATTTGATTATGTGACAAGTGTATCTAAGTCTGCTTGGGGCTCAAGAAAAATGTATTTCAGAGCCCATCAGGCACAGCAAATTTAAAAGAGAGTCCAATGTGCCCTCTGTGCTTGTACATACACAAAAGCACACACAAGCACACACACACACACACACACACACACACACACACACACACACACACACACCTAAATTGAATTCCAATTAAGACGATTCCACACATGATGAATAAATGGATGATCCATTTGGCTCACTTTTTCAATTGAAGAAATTGTGAGTTACTGATCCCTCTTATGCCCAAAGGAATCCACTCATTAGGGTCCATTTTTAAATTAAGAACGTTTCCATTTACCCCAATTTGCCCTCACACCCTCCGCCACCACCCCACCGTTGTAATATTCAATACCACCACCTGTAAATTAATTCTTGGTTCAGCCATTTGACCCAGTTTTTGCTCCTGCATTACAGAGGTAATAGAGGTTTGCCCCTCTGTGTATTCTCTAAGGAAGCAGACTCAGACTTATACTGGACTAACAGAGAAAATTACCTGTATTTGAGGAGTTGATTACACACACACACACACACACACACACACACACACACACACACACACACACACACACACACGAACATTTACACACACATATACACACAATCATGCTCACTTACGTCTCTAGTCACGTCTTAAAGAAGTGTGAAGGAGTCATGTTTGAGACTGACACAGTTGCAAAGCCACATGCTAGAGTTTCAGTACGTACACAACGTATCCCTATACAGGAATATTACAAGAGTTATATGTCCCGTAACTGAAATGCAGAGGTAAACCTAATAAAAACCAATTTCTCTTCATCATACATTTACATTTATTTATTTGACAGACTCTTTTCTGAGAAGGCAGTTAGAAGAATTTCATGCATCCTGATTAATTTGAATAAAACGGTATAGCATAATGGTGCATATCTCTATGTTTAATCGTCAGTGACTTCTGCACTAGGACTGATGGCATAAACATAACAGAGGATGAGCAGAATGTAAAGGAGGCAGCAGAAACAAAACTTTAATTTCAAAAATGGCTGCTTATGTTAAAATAAGCACAGACCCTTCAGGTTTTAAATTCCTCATATACTTCCTTTCTCTCTTAAGCCAGTGTGCAGACTGTATTATCGTGTCTGTGACAGAATCTCACATCTCAACCATAAATGGCTGCAAGTCCGGAGTCCTTCTCACTCTGAACATTCTCATCACATCACCAATAACCAATACCTAGATTGATTGTTACAAAATGCAATAAACTTTAGCCCTTACATAAAAGATCACAGAATTAATAAGGTCTCAAAACGTTTTAAAAAATGACTTTGAAAATGTCTTTCTATCTTACCTAATTTAAATCATGGGTTAATATAAAAAATATTTCAGCACACAGAGTAGAGACTTCTTTTACTTTGAACAGAGTAAAAATCCGAGGAATAAACACATTTTCAAGGAAATAGAGAAGATCAGACAGAAAACTGGTTTAACAGGCTGTTCTCTTCAGATTTTCCTTCTATTCTCTGTCGGTATCACTTGGACACTTTTCAGAATGAAATACAGCACTGGTCTATGTTTGAACCTGTTGAGATAAAATGGAGCTGAAATTTGCCTTTCCTTTTACTCCCCTAAGTGAACACCATACTCCTGTTAAGTTGACTAAAGACACCATGTCCAGGGCTTTGTAAGGTCTGTTTGGTTTCCCCACATCTTGTTTTCTTGTGGCTCTTCAGCACTCTAAGTCCTTTTCAGGGAGTTTATGAGGGTCCGCCTTGTGGAGAGAAAGCCTTGGCTGTGTTTGCTTTGGGAATTGTCTGCTGACAGGGTGCTAAAGGAGCATGTCAGAGCACGGGTCCCAAAGTGTTTGGGTAAAGAGAGCCGCTACCTCTTGCCACTAAGGAATCCGCCCTTCTTCGGTAATCTGTCACACCTCCTTCCAAATAAAATGGCTCAGAGATTTTCACACAGGTCTGTCAGGGTTAATATTTACCCCTGCCCTTCGGTCAAGTGGGAGAGAGAGGCAAGAGGAGGGAGAGAGAAAGTGAGAGTTTGGCTTTTAAAGCACAGAGTCATCTGCGTGTCTTCACAGCCAGGTCTGTCAAGGTGATAAAATACTGACAGACAACACCTTTTATCAGGCATTTTTACTCATTTTAAACCTATGACCAATTTAAAAGGTCTAATGGGTCATTTCTTAACATCTACAAATTGTGTTTTCAGGAGGAAATTAACAGAAATTTCTAAACTTTAAAGCAGTAGTTGGACATTTTGGGAAATTTAGAGTTGGATAAGATACCACTGGTAAATATGAAGCTGGAGCCAGGAGGCAGTAAAGGCCTTTTTATACTTTCTGCATTCTGCATCCGCAGACAACTGCAGACGTGCATGCGGTTCCATTCATACTTTTCAGGGTCCACGAGACTGACATGTAAACGGGAATGCAGCATGATAACTTTCCAGAGTTGTAAAATCCAGTCTGTGAGTATTACTACATGCAATGATCTGTTACTCCAGCTGAACTTGCTGGATCTTATTTCATTGTCTCACATGCACTTCAAATACATCCCGCATCAACAAACCACCTTGTGTTGTTTTACACAGGATTGTTTTCAGTCTGAATGAAGCTTAGGAGTTCCTGTATGTTGCTGAACAACAAGAAAAAGTAAAAAAGAGAAAAGCAACAGCTTAATGAGGATAGAAATACAGTACATATATACAGTAAAACAAGACAGACATTCCTGTTCTCTTCACTAAAGCTACTCAGAGAACAGGGGGTACACAAGTAACCTGCAGTTTGCTTTTTTTAGCCCATGTGCAGTTGACACATTTGCTATATGTACAGTCCATGCAATTACAAATTTCGGCTGCACAGACCTATGTGGACATGGGTGGATGGCGACATGGACGTAGAAAGTATGACTTGGCCCTTAGTTCAGCTGAGCATATAAACTGAAAAACAGGGTGAAATAACTAGATTGCCTCTGTCCTAAGGTACCAACATCTCCAACTCTTCTAAAACTCTCTAATAAACATGCTACATCTCGTTTGTTAAATCCATGGTTTTTAGGGGGGTTACTTGACAAGTATTTCTTGGTCAGGAGCAGTGACTTAATGGAGTCACTCTCAGTTGCGTGGAGATATCTGGCAAGAATCCACATTGTCACTGCTCCCACCCAAGAAATAGCAGTCAATTAACAAACAAAAAAATATGCAGCTTGTCATTGACTTTCTTGTGTGAATAACGTGTTAATTAGTGAGCTTTCCAGGTGCTGGTTGGCATATTGTTATCAATGAATAGTGCCATGTTAGGTGCTTGTAGTCTTTATGCCAAACTAAGATAACATTCTTCTGGTTCTATCTTCAAATGTGGTATTGATCTTTTCATTGTTTCAAGCAAATAACTGCATTTCCCAAAATGTAGAATTATTTCTATTAAATAAATTGGCAGCCCATTTCTGTTATTCTTTTTAAGTGAATTGAGGTACATTTCTTCATAAAATGGGCTTAAAATTCCCATCTATAAGTTTCTGTCATTTTATCAGTGTCTGTCTGTCACAGCCCATCAAACACGTGTGGCGGTGGGTGAATGTGGGGAAGCACTGCAGAAGTACAGGAGGAAGGAGGAAGCGAGGCGGAGGGGAGGAGGTGGAAGATTTAACGTGGCCTGTCGGAGGGCTAATTCCTATGCTGGCGTTGGAGCTCCTCAGCTCCGCCATGGCTCAGATATTCAGATTTGGGCTGGGCTGCCATGTGGGCTTGGAGATACTCCATAGCCGGCTCCTCCCCCGCTCTATTCAGGGCCTGCGAGGAGCCTTGGGATGGCGTTTAAAAAGGAGATTAAGTTTCCTCCAGAGAGCAAAGCTCCTTAAGGGGGTATCTGTGTGCCTTTCAGCCGCCTGGTCAGTGAGGGATGCGTGAGGGGGGCCTCGCCATGAACTCCACTGAGACAGTGGAGGGTGGGGAGTAGGGGGGCAGGGTGACGTATAAGAGGTGGGAATGAGGAACCAAGAAAGGCCGACCTGACTCCCACCCCATGACTGACTCCACCCCAACTCAATATCATATTAGATTGAGAGCTTTGGGTGCTAGCAGAAAGAATCCCTTGATAAATGATGGATATTTTTCTGATCGGAAACAGCAGTGGACGGTTTACCCTTATGGGATTTTTTGTTTGTTTGTCTGTATTATAGTAATGTTATTTGAGAGTATGTCTCATGTCTCTAACCCTCATATGTGTGTGGGGGTTTCAGTTTGTCTTTATTCAATGGCAAGTTTCAATATGTAGCCTACAACTGTGTAACACTTGCAAGTGATGCTTTACTGATATGAGAGTGTAAATGCACAAATACAAACCAGGGAAAATGTATAGACACGCTCTAGAAACTGGCTTTTGTCATGATAAGAAAATGGTCTGAATAGTGTCAATCACTGGTCAGGATTATGTCAGAGTGAACCAGGCGTCTATTACACTTCT
Source organism: Scomber scombrus (assembly GCF_963691925.1). Lineage (NCBI taxonomy): Eukaryota > Metazoa > Chordata > Actinopteri > Scombriformes > Scombridae > Scomber > Scomber scombrus. The sequence goes on along the minus strand of NC_084977.1, from coordinate 13,428,332 downwards.
GATATTAGATCATTAAGTGGCCATTGAAAAGACAGATTTATAAGTATTGCAAATTCTGACCTATGAAGTGAATGGAGTTGAAATCTACCCTTCAAAAGGCTTTGATGCGTTCCTTTGAATCAAAAAGGACTAGAGCGACCAGAGGAAAAAACCCTTACACATTCCTTTAGTTGATTAGCAATACTGATGACGGGGTTGAATGAGAGAGAAAAAAAATCTAATGGCTTCTTTAGCTTTGTAGCTGAAAAAGCCTTATCTGTTCTATTCAGCAGCAGTCTCTCCTGGGAAGCGAGGATCACTGTGCTGTGGGACTGTCAGGTCCTGCCAATAGCCGTAATGGGCTCTAATTCCACATTAATGCAGTCTAAATGAAGTGTCACAGAAAGATTGATCTGCTGAGGGCGTTGCCTTGATGAAGGTTGCTCTACTGAGTGGGTGCCTCAGTAGACACTGGGTTACCCTCCGAAACGCCCCAGGGGCCTCATAAGAGCAACCTGTCATACTCTGCATGTACACGTGCGTGAGTGCACATTCATAAAGTCTTAAATGTATTTAAGAAAGTGTAACTTATTCAAAATGAGAGAGTAATTTTCTGTGATGTCCATAAATAAACTCTAGGCACCCTGTCTCTAATGTTTTGAAGATTGCCTAATATTTGCTAGGCTCCTTTTGATGAAGGTACATCTTTCGTCGTGTTCTGTTGTTTGACAGGTGCATAGGCCGGATAATGATGCCTGTGGGAGACTTTGCGGGGAGCTTAAATACAACCAGTCCTCCTACTGTACATATCTAAAACCCCATTTTACTCCTTTCCATTAGTAATTCTTGTCTGCAGAAATGGATTTTTACTCGCTGTCAGGTTTAAACTGCTAGTTTTCCTGTATGTAGAGTATAAGGCTAATCGTGCAGTAATTATCGTTTCTCTATGCTTGTAATATGATGTACATATATATCTGGGCAGCCACTTTTGATGAGATCAGTTTTCTTTCTTTGTGTTAATTTTATACAGTGGAGGTCCATGTCTTATCAATTTATGTGGTTTATTAACTTATTTGCAGATCTTGTAATTTTGGTACAATTACAACTTGGAATATTCATAGTCAAACACTATATACCTTCATTTTTGGTTTATAGGTAGACTCAGTATTTTGACGTAATGTTATTTGATTTGATTGTTAATTTTTTTATATTGATGACACTTGTAACAAACTTAGTGGGTGTGGTTTGGGATGGTGGGAGAGCCCTTATATGTATGTCCTTGTTGATTGATTGTTTTGTGTTGTTGTATTGTTTAATTTATTGTCCTTATTATTATGTATCTTTTTTTTTTTTTCATTTCAATATTTGTTAACTTTCATAATTTGTGTCTGAGGACCCCTTTGAAAAACTAAATGGTGCATCTCAAGGGGTGTATTTGTTAAATTTTGAAAGAAAGAAATATATTTAATTTTTATAAAAATGTATGAGGAAACATTTATACAAACTGGAGAATGTATTCTGTGTGTTATCACATTATTAATTTCCTATAAAAGGTTGCATAATTTGCTTTAATTATGTTTAAGTGTAGATGTGACTTTTTTCAAATAGTTCTATTCGTTTTTACGTTATTACATTATTTAAAAAGAATGTCATATTATTTTCTATGTGTCAAAAAGACAAAGAGGACATTGATGTGAAAATATGTGGACGAAATAAGACTCGCCATCAGTGCAAGAGAGCAAATAAGTCCAGAATTTATTTTACTATATATTAAATATACCATTTTTGCCACATGTATTAGAGCTTCAAATTTTCACTTGAGTCTAATGATTTAGAGTGTGACTCTAAATAAGGCCTAAAGGCCCTTCAAGGTTTCATTTGATGTTGAAATCACATTTATGCAATACTAACATTTAGCCATGAAGCTTACAGTGCTGGACACACTTCCTTCACATCAAACGGTCCTCCAGAGTTAATTGGAACTCCATAAATGATATTTCATGTGGTTGCAGAGGAGCGTTGCAATGAGTTTGTCAGCTGGTGAGTGAGCGTGTGACAGCACATATGAAAATACATGCATACTGTAAGTGTGCATCCAGGCCACTGGATGAGCTTCCCAGGTGACCCACAAGACTGCAGCAAGTGTGTCTGTGTCAGTTTGATTAACTCTAATACTGGGGCTTTTGGCACATGTGGTCAGGTTAATGAAACTCAGTGAGAAGGCACTTTTTCCTGCTTCCTTCCCTGCCAGGAAACTGCAGGTGATGGGATGAGGTTCAGCAACTCGCTCCCCTCTCCCCCAGCAGTCCCCCTCTCCAGCAACGGGACAGTATGATACCCTCTTTAGGTTCAGAAGCTGATGAGATGTATCACTCTTCTGCCTCCACATCCCTTCTCTCTCATGTCCTGCTTATTTTCACTCAGCTAATTTGAACTCTACTGTTAAAATTACGAGTATGGTATTATTTACTAGTGGAAAAGTACAAAGTTGCAGAGATTTAGAGATTTAAACACATACAACTTTTTGTTTTGTGGATTTAACTCTGAATGGGTCGAACACAGGGAACTTTCAGCAACAGAAATCCAACCAATAAAAAGCTCTCTTTAAACACACAACATTCAGTTAAGGTTTTCCAAGGATTGCCAAGGTTATCATGACACCAGCTCTCCAAATCCTCAAAGTGTTTCTCCTTGCTCTCTCTTTCTTCGCTGACACAGAAGTAGGGCACACCGGAAGAATAAGCAACACAATTGGGAGGCATCCTGTCGCTTTAAGGGGGGGACCCATCTAATCTTTCCCTATCCACTCAGGCCCTGGATTTATAAATTTCCTGCAATCTCGATTCTCAAAGCCGTCTTGATTTTGAGAGTGTGTGTGTGTGTGTGTGTGTGTGTGTGTGTGTGTGTGTGTGTGTGTGTGTGTGTGTGTGTGTGTGTGTGTGTGTGTGTGTGTGTGTTTGCTTGTGAGAGAGGAAGTGTACGACTGGCAAGAGGTACTATTGGGGGGGTTGTGGTTTGTTTGTGCTGTCCTTTAGAAAAAGAGCTTACGGGTTCAGCAGAAGAAACGCGGGGAGCTAATGTGAAGATTTAGGACTTTCTCCGAGGCTTGGCCTCGTCTAAGCTCTGTTTGCTTGAGCCGTTTGTGGGGTCCTGCTCACACTAAACCCAGATTAATATTCCCCCCATATCCAACCAGCCCAGACACCGGCTCCCGGCCTCGCTGTCCTCCACCCCCCCTCTCTTTTCCTGCCTTTTCTGGCCGTGATCGTCTCCCTTCCCTAATCCAAGTCCGCTGCCTCTCATCTTGCTCTTTATCTCGTCTAAGTAAGCACCTTTCTCATGGCTTCTTTCCATGAGGGGGAAGCAGCAGGAGGAGCATAAATATGTTTTCCCCCATCCCTCCTCATTGCTCGCTGACCTCTGTGAGGTGTTATTATCAGAGTGACTGCTAAGCCCTGAGATTGCTTTTAGCCAGGTTCACCAGGGGAGAGTAAGGCTGGCTTTAATGGATCTGTATTGGTTTACATGCCACCCAATGAACATGAAGGATGGGTACTTATTGTATTAGGCAAATATTTCCACCACTAAAATAATATACCCATATCGACAAACTTCAATATCCTGAACAGACAGATGTAAAAGGAATCAGTATGACTTGTCATTCATTTTACTTTTGTGTTATGTGGAGGCCATGTCACTATAATAACTTATATATAAGAATAATGATTTGCATATGCATGTTGCAAAGAACCTTCTCCCATATCTGTAAAATCTAAACCAACTCGACTAATTTAGTCTGCTGAAGTGCTACAGTAAGTAGGTATTGTTTATTTTACAGTAGAAAACCTGAAAAAAATAATGTGATCCAACAGAACACCAAATATCACCTTCAAAAATGTACCATAACATTGTATCAACATATTTACAACATTCCTCACAAAAATGAACACTGTAAACTTAACACAAGTACTCTAATATTATTTGCAGTGTTATAATATTACTTACTGAACCAACATATTTAAATGGATTGATTTTTATGAGATAAATTTGTACTTAAAAGCTTATCAAACACTGTGTCATTACCACTATATTAGAGCAGCAGTTTTACAGCCACAATACAGAAATGCAGCAAAGGCAGACCAGTGAGATCTTTACTGCTCCTGCTGTACTTCACTGCTGCTGGTTTCCCATAGTCTGCACACATCTTTTTTTTTTTTTTTTGTTGATGTTTTTCCTCATTTTCTTGTTCCTTTTCTCCCATCTGGATCAAGACTGAGAGAAGAATAACAAAACGCATTTTGAGCCGAGAGAAAAGGGGATGAATTTGGCGTGCTAAACAGGCAGGCTAAACCCATTACCTAAGTGTTCTTTATCTTCCCATATGCTTTTGTTGTTTAATCAGCTTTGTATCTCTCCAAATCCTGGATTGAGATAACAAACAAATGGATGAGCTCAACGTGCAGAGCCAGAAAGCCTTTTTGCTGGCACCTTAAATGCCACTCCTAGCTCTGCACATTGGTCAGAGCTGAAAACACAACGGGTTTGGATCTTTCCTGACTTTTTCGGACCAGGCTAGCCTCTGGTTTTCCCGCAAATTTCCTCCTATTACTCCCTGCTGTAAGGGAATGGACCCAAGGGGGGGGGGGGGTAAAGCTATGGCTCACAGATTTGCAATCTGTAGCCATGACTTCTCTCTGCTTCTTCTACATAAGAAAAGGAGGATTCTAGATTATCTCCGGCATTCAAAGCCAGGAAGAGTTGAAGACTCACTGAATACACAGAGGACTTTACTGCCAATGTGGTTGTACAATAGCCACAGTCGTTATCAGATTTACTTTTTGCTTTCTAAGAACATGATTTGCGTCTGTTGCTGCTATAGCCTATGCTTGACTGCAAAAAAGGTGACGGTAAACTTGAAAACACATTTTAGCAGGTTTGTGTAGACAAAATGAGAAAACAAATACCCAAAGATGTTTAAATTCTGCACATTTCAGCCCCAAATGTGTGGAAGTCTTAAGTGGTTCGCCGACTTGCTTGTGCCTCCATTTCAGTCTCTAGTTCATTGCCTTCATTTACATATCTATTACTGCCCATTTCATGGTCAACTCATTATAAGTCATTTTGTGGTGGGTCTACCTGTGTGTCTTACTGACATGTCAAATAGATTTTAAATCCTCATTCATCTCTCAATGTGAAGTTGGAGCAGCAGTGTACACATGGAGTACACCTGTGTATCACAGCAGCGAGGTGTGAAGTTAAACCACTGGAGGTCATCAAAAACAAGTTTTCCGAGAGGGTGTAAAGTTACTCTTTATGGAGGAATTGACTCTAAAACAATCAGAGTCACCATTATGTTTAACATGGACTGTGTTCTTCATGTTGATTAGAATGTCAATGGGAATATTTTTCCTCTGACTACCAGGATCTTAAATAGTCTTTGGTGTTTGTTTGCTTGAATCTCACTTTAGGCTTATAGATATTACAAAAAAGTGACAGATTAAAAGAGACTTTTTTTTAGATCTTTTGTCACAATGTTTTTGCTTTACCCAGGTAAGTTTTATGTTTTTCATCCTTGTGCACAATCATGTTACAGTCAGTACCCACAATGTGTAGCGCAATTGGGTTTTACTTTCTGAGTTCATCTGCACAGCAACGTCATCCTAAGAATGTAACATGCTGTTGAAATCAGATCAATAAATATTAAAACCAGCATGAAAAATCACGTTCCTTTGAGTGGCACCTCGATCTTTGACAGAAAAAGAGTGAACACGCACAGAAACAATTCTGTTCAGACCAGAGAAAGTGATGATAAGAGTGGGCGCAGGTGACCTCAATGTGCATCTCACAGTTGAATTCCCCCAGGGTAGAGGGGCTCATCGCCCCTTCTTTTTACCCCCATCAGCTACACACACACTGTGACACACACATAGTCTGAGAATGCTGGGGAAAATGGCCCTCATTTATTATTGCCACACTCCCTCGTCTCGTCCCCTCGGTTCATCGGGTGCGCCGCCAAAGCACGTCTTCCACCGCCAATGTCACACAATTACCTCTTAACTGCTCAAACAAATAGAGCGACCCAGAGAGTGACATCAAATCAAAACTGTCACAGGTGATTGAGTCTAGTCATCAAGGCAGCCCGCCCGCTACCTGTCAGGAGAGTGAGGGAATGAAAGGACGAGGGAGAGAAGAGGGAGAATGTGATAGCTGGTTTATAATAGACCCCTAATAATGTATAAACACCCCCTCTCTCCTTTCTGCTACACTCATATTAAAGTTGGGCACAGAGTGCACGATGCCCTCCTTTTCAGCCGCTCCGCTCCCTCTCGGGACTCAAGATGGAGAGAAATAGCTGTGTATGGAGTAATGATAGGGAAAATGATAGAGGGGAGATTGAAATTTCCATCCTCTCTGAACCATGCCGGCTCTGCTCCTGAAAAGACATTGGCTGCTAATGGGGTTAGATCACACGCATGAGTTTTGAAGGCCTGAGTGATGTTAGCTGTTGATACTCCAGACACAGATTGAAAACAAACTAACCAAAAAAACAAACAAAAAAACAGTAGAAGAGGAAAACTCCCTCAAGGTTTGGGTATAGAGTGATAGTCCCCAGACACCAGATTCAGTCAAATAGTTTGGGGTTCACAGGAAATCACAGGTGGATCCAGACAACTACTGATGTTCTTGTGCAGCTGTGATACAGAGGACGCAGATAGGCTGATGATGTATCAGAGAGAAATAAAACAGAAAAATAAAGACAGTGAGCAAAGGTTTGAGCGAGAGCAAGCCAGGGGGACATTAGGGACATGATGATGTTGTCAGTGTCTGATGTAAATTGGAGAATGACACAGTCAACAGACACGGCTGGCTGCTCGCTGCGGCAACACACTGGGGCCGTGACACTGACAAATGGAATATTTCAAAGGACTTAATCAGAGGAAATGGGGTTTGGTCTGCAGGTGACACGGGTCCCGCTCCAGCGCTCACAAAAAGAAAACTGATTGCCTGCCTTGAAATCCCCGCCATCTCTCTATTTCTCTGTCTGTCTCTCTGTTTCTTTGCTGCCTATCTCACTGTCACTGTTTCCCCATCCTCACATGTCTCTGTCACTCCAGTACAAGTGGGGGGTTTACCATAAGCAAGTAGTGCAATTAGATTTAATCACATATAGCCTGTGAAGACTATCTGCCAATAAAGTCTGCAGACTGTGAGTTGATACATTTAAGAAAAATTCAGGGAGGAATAAAATCAGACAGAGAGTTTACAGCCATCCTAGCAACATGTGAGGCTGTACTTACAGGTGTAGTGATGCTTTGAAAAAAATACAATAGTGTTAATGTTAATGCTAACATGCTCACAATGACCATGTTAACGTGCTGATGTTTGGCAGATATCATGTTTACAGTGTTCATCTTAGTTTGGTGACTTTGCCAATTAGCACTTAATACAAAGTACACTGTCATTAGTTTAAAAAAAGTGTTTGACAAATTTAAATTGTGACCTGATCATTGTCTAGATTTAATGTTAAGGGATCACAACATTTTTTTGCAATTCATTTTAAGAGGAACATGAATAGTTGTGTAGCCATTTCATTTAAAACTGCAAAGGTTAACATTGTGGTGACACAAGAGGAAAAGTCAGGGGGTCACCAAAGTCATTAACTTAATCTTCTGGGCACCGTGAATAGTTGCACAAAATTTCATGGAAGTTCATCCAATTGTTGATGAGATATTTCAGTCTGGACCAAAGACATTTCCTCATGGAGCAGCTCCATACTACACAAAGCCACATATACATTGGTGTATTGGCATCTACTTTGTCAGTACAACGCTAATACATTCAAAGATTCACAATAACACTGTGTCCCTGCACATTGTGCTTTTCTCCTCTCACTGCGCCGCAGGTTACCACACAGAGGCAGATCAACAGTGATAGATCTCCCTGTTTATAACCCGAGGAGAGGTGGCAGCATTGTGGCCAAAACAGGGGAAGGACAGCAAAAGGACGAGAAAACATTAACAACAACGAGTGAGGAGATGGAGGGAACACTGGTTGTTTTGCCTTTTGAAAGAAAGTTTTGTTTATTTAACTTTCTACTCAGTACTTCATCGTCTAAGAGAAAAAAAGTTGGTCATAAATGAGTTCTTGGACAATGTGCCCAACAAATGAGCGTGACTCTCCTGCTGCTAATTAGCCTTGTTCAAACTCGCCACCCAGAAAGTAGCAGCAAAAAGCCAGAAAAACTGGAATTCATCAAGTCCTTTCTTTCCAGAACGTGGCATGGCAGTGCCACCATATGAAAGCGACGAGGGGGAGATTGGTGATTTGGTGCCTCAAGTCCAGTAGCCCCACGCCAGGTATGAATCAAGGCAAGGGGCTGCTCCCCTGTCACAGTGGCTACAGATCAATGATAATTACCACCTTGACATGAGTACGCTTATTACTGAACAGGATCAGGGACAGGGGCCCGAGCTGTGGTGGCCCGGGGGCCCGATCGATAGTCCAGGAATAATGGCTCTCTGGGGCCCTAGATTGGACTTTGCCACTAAACAAGCCATTACAGCCGCACGCATGACAGCTTAGGTCTAGATATGCGTCCTAACTCTCCTTCTCCTGGAGGCTTCTCTCGTAGAGCCCGCCTCACTATGGCTCCCACATGCTCAGTACTCAATCTTGTCATGGACTGTTATGGGCAGGCCAGACACATGCCTCTGGCTTTGAGACGTGTTAACCAGAAGTGAGTGATTAGGGGAAGCATGCTGCTACAACACAATGTACTCCTGTGCAACACGCCAGAGAAAGGGGCCTTGCAATGTGACCTGATGATTGCCACTGAGCGTAGAGATCAAACACAGCTGCACCGGTGTGTGTACACATGAACATACTCACACACGCAAACAAAACGCACACAAAAGTAAGCACATCAATGCGTATAAGCGATGCTGATCCGTCTATGGCAGCCCTCATCTTCTTTTCTCTTTGATTTTTACCATTTCCCTCCTCCAGATCCCTTGTTTTTTTCCCTCTCCTTTTTTAATCCGGTCATACCTGTAATCGGGCTCTGCGACAGGAAACTTCAGAGAATCAATTAGTCCTCGCCTCATCCGGGAGCCAAGACGATTCCTCTTGACTTGAGCCGCAAACTCCTTCTATCAGGAGTCATTCTGCCTGCCTAACACCCAGACTCCTCTCTCCTGAGCCCGGATAGGTTTGACTCTAAGCCTCTAAAACGTTGACAACCCAAAGCGCCTTTCTCTCGGCAAGCCCTAACCGCGTGCCTCACCCCGGCCCTTTCTCTCCCTTCTCCTCTTTCTAACCGTCGCCGCTGCTAAATAAAGAAGGATTTGTTTTTTCTCCACAGCAGTCTGATGTCACGTTATGGCGTTTCATCCACAATTAAATAAACAGTTTGCTTTAGAAAAATTCTAACTACATCTTACGACAAAGCTCGATAAGAGTAGAGAAGCTGGTGACTCCACGACATCCTTTGTCCCAGGTAAAGTTAGCCACTAAAGAGGCAGCATTGTGGACGGTTTTGTTTTTAAATGCATGGCATGGCACAAAGGAAACGCAAACCCAGGACTCTTCTGCTGGCTACAGCAGGCCCTCGAGTGGAGTCTGGAACAAACAGAACATTGAGGGGTCAGATTTAATCCCCCCGCCCCTGCCTTTTGTATTCAGATTAAAGACTAAGGAGGATTTGCAGGAGCCTGGAGTCTCTTGTTAAAAGACTGTGTTCTCCACTTAACCTACAATTTACCTGTCACTTAAGCCCGCTGCAGCGATCATCCACACCTCTGGTAGTGCAAGAGGCTGTTATTTTTTCTGTTGTTTTTTTTTCTTCTTCACAACTCTGAAGAAAGGCTTTATGTTCACTTGAGCCAATGAAAGTGGCATAATGAATTCCCTGACAGATGCTGATTAAAGCGGTAGTGGTTTGTGAAAGATACTTAACACAACCAGAAGCAAACAGAAATGAGATTGCCACTAACAAACACACACACACACACACACACACACACACACACACACACACACACACACACACACACACACACACACACACACACACACACAAATTTACTTCTAATAAACCAGAAATCACTTCTTGACCAGTCGGGCTGTTCTGATGAGGTGTGTACTCCCTGGTGTGCCATGAAGGAGATGCCTTCAGGACATGGAGCCGAAACACATTGTGAAGCTTCTTGACTTGATTTGTATTATCAAACTCCCCTCATCTGCTCTACTGAAAAATCTTGCCATGGAAACCTGACCTTCTTTTTCCCTCCATAACCCACTCAAAGAGCCCACACGTGATTCATCTCCCCCCCGAACCGAGTCAGGGGAATGAATGAAACTGCCACCATGTCGTTACCCCACCTCATCCATTTCATCCTCTCCTGTGAGTTGTCTTGCCCTCCACTGGACGGCCATAACACTCCTCTAAATCTTCCTCCTGAACAGAACTTGCCAGGTCCACAACAGCAGTAAAGTGGACCATTCGTTTTCACAGCACAGCCAAAAGGAGTAATGGGAGTGATGTTGAGAAATTATCGGTCACTCACTGGCTGCCAAAGCTCTGTGAGCCAGTTTTTTAAAATAAAAAAGCATGTGCAGATGCCCACCAAACAACCGCACAGCTTTTGATGGAGCTTTACACAAGTCTTTGATACGTCCCTTAATCTCCACTAAACTATCCCACTGGTTTTAACACCCTCACGCATTAGCCTATGTCTTATAACTTAAGAGTTTATCGTTACGTGCTAAATTTAGACGCCCTTTCTTAAGACTCAAGGCAGCTTGGAAGGCAGCTGTGCGCAAACAGCGTGCAAAATCATAAACCTTCCGAAACATAACAAAGGATGTGAAACTGCCCATTGTTTTATGAGTCGGTACCTTCTGCCATTGAGCCGTGAGAGATTAAAACAGTTTGGGGGAACAATCATCTGGATGGAGGAGATAATTTTTCACTTGGACTGTGTGGACATTCAAATGGAAAAAGAAAGCAAAACTCTTTTAGTAAGCCCAAAGTGAAGGGCAGGCCCAAAAACAAAAGTCAGTCATCTGCTAAAACCCTTTTCTTGACTTTCCTGTGTTAAAGAGGATCACTGTCTAGTATGCTTTATTTTTAGAACACTTTCCATCGTCTTTCCACTGTTCTCTCTGTTTCCTCATCCCCCTTTTTTCCCCCCTCTCAACCAACCTCTGTGGTGCCCTGGAGAGTCGCCTTCTTTATTCTGGAGGAACTCACCTGTCTGCCTGCACATCAAACCCATCCCCGGTGGGCTTCCGTGTTAAATTCCAAAGTTAAAACCCATTACTGAGCTATCAGCCCACTCATAATGCTGTCTAACGACCTCATTTCCCTAAGTGTCAGCCCTGTCAGTCACCGGAGGCTCTGTCGGCTCGGCCGCCCATGTCCAAGGGTCCCGGCTGCTCTGAGGCATCACCGCCACCGCCGTTTGCACCTCGTCTCAGTCTGTCCTCATCAAAAATAGGATAGAACGCTCAGTCTCTGAAAATATGTCAAGGCAAAGTGACTGGGGACACAGGGGGTAAGAGACTTTGGAATGAAAGTGCTGGGTATTTCATTTACCATATCCACTCTATTAGTCAGAGCAGCACAGTCAATCAGGGCCCCATTTTGATTTGAGGGGAGTCGGGAGAGAATTGGGGCACGGGAAAATGGCTGACGGTCACGGCGTGGCTATTCCAGCTCAGCCGAAATCAGTATGAGGAGTTGGTGTGTATAAAAATGGATTATGACCATACGGATCCAAATGTCACTGACTGTCCTTGTTAAGTGAGGAGGCGGTCCTGAGCATGTGCAGGGGGGAAAGTGATGAGAGGGGGCAAGGTTGAGCTTGCGAGGGTCAAAGCTTAAAAGAGTGTGTGTGTGTGTGTGTGTGTGTGTGTGTGTGTGTGTGTGTGTGTGTGTGTGTGTGTGTGTGTGTGTGTGTGTGTGTGTGTGTGTGTGTGTGTGTGTGTGTGTGTTTCTGCCCGCTGTCTCCTCTCCCCAGGTCTCCCAGTGTACCTTTCTGTGAAATGATTTGGTAAATATGGAAAGGGGCCCCTAGGCCACACAGGCCCAGCCCCTCTTTAAGAGTGGATAATTGACTCCTTTTCCTCCTTGATAATCCATTGCTTGCATATGCCAGCTAATACATCAGCTGAAAACTGCTCTGGCCCTCATCTCCCTTGACACACACACACACACACACACACACACACACACACACACACACACACACACACACACACACACACACACACACACACACATGCACGCACACACACCAGCACCCAGAGGAATGAGCGACTGTGCAGAGACTGAGCATAAAAAATGGGGATGACAAATGGGAGCACTTCAAGATCTATGAATGAATTATGTCTTCTAAATACCTTGAGCAGAGGCAACTGTCAGCCGGCGTCTATACTAATCTGGGACAAAATATGACCAGCTCCGCATTAAAAAGGAGGGAGCGGGGCTGCTAGAGAATGAGGCGAGAAATGAACGAGCAATCAGGCCATTAAAATGTGGTGTCTGATTCAGCTTTGGTGGACATTTGCACATTTATCATGAGATGGAAATATCCTCCCCCTTTTGTCATTATAATACGGCCCTTTCCATTGAAATAGACTAGGATTATTCCAACAGAACAGAGATATCATTTGTTTTACAATAGCCGAGTCAGCACTCACAACAGTCATTAGGAATTAGATCGAGCCGGCTGCTGTTTGGAGGGACACTTTGCAAACTGAAAAGAAGGATAAAATTAATGGCACTTCATTTCGAGAGGTGGGATATTAAACGCCTGTTCTACCCAACAACAGAGGTGGGATGGAAAGACAAATGGCTCATACAAGATGCAGAAGTACACCATGTGTACCCTGTGTAGCCTATACGAAGTTCAATGTGTATGAAACACATTGGGTCACTCACCTGGTGATGATTATGTTCACAGAGAGGGTCAAAGACACTGTAACCTTGCTATTGTTCTATCTCATTGTTATCTGGGGGTATTACCTGTGGGAAATGTATTTTTCAGGCAGCATTTCAGAGAGGACCCGGCTGTGGTTCAGACCCGCAGGAGGATCACGGCATCCCTCTGAAATGCAGTGAGCTGCAGGCAGGAGGCCCAAGGACGGTGCAGTGCAGTCGAGCACTTTGCGAGCGCAGTAAGAGGCAGTGATGCATTCAGGGACCCCACACACCAAACAGAAAAAGAATAAATATGACTTTCAATGCCGTACAGAGTTCTTACTGTAATACACACATCAAGGAACTTGGTTAACTTCTTTATCTATTGACCAAAAACATCTCAGTTTATGAGACTAGAATACCCTAGTAGCTTAGTGGTAAATAGTTTATATTATAGTACCTAATTCATTATTTCTTTATCTGTTTTTCCGAAGTATTTTCTCAAAGGCCTATAATATGCGACTTAATAGTGATCCATCAGAAGCTTTTTTGATCCCTCACATTTAGTTGCCAGTTTACAAGGTACACTTAGCAGAAATGAATGCCTAAAGTCCTGCAATAACACTGAGATCTTTATAATATCTTTCCACCCAATTTAAATATTAACAGCACTCCGCAGTATAACTCCCCAGCAATTCAACAGTAGGCTACCACAACTACAGGCTCCAAAATAATCCTAAAGTTGAGAGTTCACCAAGACAGTTTCAATAAACATTATAATCTTCATGAAGACATAAAGTATTGCAGGGCTGCTATAATAGGCTGAATTACTTCAGAATAATAGATTTTCATGAGATATAGATATAACTTTTGAATAATCTGAGCATGTTGTTTTAATTTTAGTATCATTCATATTAGATCAAGACCAAAGACTAAAAATTTGCTCTAACCAAACTTGGTGAATCCTCTCACCATCCTCACTTTGGTGAGGATGTCAGAATCACTGTGTGAATGGCGATACTGCTCTCTAGTGCCAAAACTCAGTACTGGAGACAGTCAAATACATCAATAGTTTCCTGCGGTTTAAATGTGACTTTTAGATTGTGTTTTTTATTCATTTATTGAACATACAAGAATAGCATAAATGTAATGTGACTATAATCAAAATGATCACAGAGTGTAATCTAGTGTGCTTGAAGCCAAAGATGACAGGAAAAGAGAATGATTCTTAAAATAACAGCATTTATTAACTTCATTAGACTTATTTTGAATTATTTTTAAATAACAGGCTACATGATACATTATTGCTGTTTTTATTAAAAATGATTCTTTCATCAGTCGTCTTGTTTCTCATGAGGAGTAATAAGGCCTACCATCTTCTCTCCACAAGGTGGAGTCCTAAGACTGGCTGTAGCTTGATCTTTGTCAAACAGAGCTGAATTGTTTGGGGGCAATTTTGTCTTTGAATGAATTATATATATCAAGGGTGCTATGAAAACCAAGAATGCATGAAGAACAGTAGATGTTAAACTCGACAGTTACTATTCTCAATTCTCACAAGGCCATCTTCAAAGTCTAATAATTGCAACATAGCACAAACACTTTGAACGAATGAAACAGCCTCACAACAACTATCTAATTCCAGTCCAACCTGTTTATTTTTACACAGCTTCTAGTGGGAGCTATTCTCAACAGAACCACTATCTTATGAAGTCATAATGTTATACAGGAATGAATAATCATAACTTCAAAAGCCGATCATTTTAAAACAACATTATCCCAAATCAAGGACCATTTTAATGGACAACTCGAAAGGTGAGTTTTGCTCCTCAAGACTTAAAACAGTTATTTAAGTCAAGGTCTAGACCTTGATTTGAAACCACCCCTTACAGTAAAAATGTATCAAAAAATGAGATAATAATCATAATAATAAAAGGACAGAGCTGAGCAGCAGGATGAAAGATCAAGAAAGGACAATGAGCTAGTAAAACACTTTGCTTTCAAAAACAAAAACCCCTGAGTGTTGAAAAGATGCTTCTTTAAAGACATTTATACATTCTGATTCTAAACACAGAAGCGCTCATTTTAGCCCTGCTATTTCTTTTGTGCTGTATTTTGTGTAAAGTTTAACTGTTACCTGAAGTGTTTTGCATGATCTAGTGATAAAATGAAGGTTAGGCCACTGTGTTTAATAGTTTAGGTTAGTCTTTTCAGGTTGTATCATCAATTGCAGCTGAGAATATTCAGCAAACCTGCACCTGCACCTGCACAGCTGGTCTCGGATACTGCTCACATGTAATTGGCCTCCTTTACACTCTTGCCCATTATTAGGATGCAAGTCAGTCCCCAGAACAAAAAGTAAAACATTACCTCAGACATACCGTGGGCACTCACAAACCAACCCAGCTACTCTCCTGAAGATGGATAAAAACAAACCACCCAGGACTTATGGAAACCAAAAGATAGCAAATTAAGACAATGGACCAAAGATGTACTGTCCTGTCCCCTTACCTCTACCCTATGACTCCCTTTTGAACTGTCTTTTGGAACATTTTAAAGCAACAGGGAGCCACTGCCAGATGGTGAGACTTTTAAAAACAAACTGAAAAAATGGGGGAAATGTGCCAATGTGGATCTGCTCTCACCTACCAGACCCTGAACTGGAATTGTCACGTGATATCATTGCATCCCAATCAAATCTCGAAGGCCAGGAGCCAAACTTGCAAACCTAAAAGTTCAGTTGTCAGTAGTTTTTTTGTTTTTATTTTTGATCTGGTTGTTTTCACCAGTCATATGTCCAATCACTCATTGGCACTAACCACTGGTAAATCTAATGGTTTTCAGAATGCATATGGCATGTAATCGTGACAAAGACAGCCCATTTACACCCTGACATGTTTCTAAGCATGCATGTAATTTGATTGTTTAACCAGTATAAAATCTTTAGCATTAGCATTGCTTAGTGCATGGTATCAAGAGTTTGTGTTAGGGTTATGTTTTGGTGCAGTTACATCACATCACATTATGTTTCCTGCTTAAATCAACAAAGTCAAGTATTATTACCTCTACTGAACATGCTTCCTCAAGTTTCAGGGTTTTCAAAAAGGGGTTGCAGCCAAACGGCGCAATGGGTTGAACTAAGTATGAAGGTGATGGGGGGGGATTATTGGGCGTTAAATGTTTTGTTGATTATTATTTGTATATTTGTGATATCTTGGCAAGTTGGAGAGGAATATTTAAAGTTATGTTGGTACAGATATAACGTCAAATGATAAAAGTGTGTGTGTGTGTGTGTGTGTGTGTGTGTGTGTGTGTGTGTGTGTGTGTGTGTGTGTGTGTGTGTGTGTGTGTGTGTGTGTGTGTGTGTGTGTGTGTGTGTGTGCGCGCGCGCACGCGCGTGTGTGTGTGTGTGTGTGTGTGTGTGTGCTGTAGAACCATTATGAGGAGCAGCCTGTATTTTCTTAAGGAGTTTCCACCTGCACTACATGTGATTACACACAAAGGCAAACATTAACAATATGACTATATATAAAACACAGAAAAACACACCCTCACTTATGCTTGTTCTTAGACACAAACAAACACCTGCACATGCTCTTTTTCTTCATCCACCCACACAATCACTCTCTTAGCCACACTTTACTTGGCTACAGTTTGGCTACAGCTTGCATCAGAAGACCATTTTAATAATTACAGTATATTTTGTTTAGTTTAATTGTGTACAGTGGTCAGACAGACTGCACAACCATAACTTTGCTCCCTATAAATGAATAATGAGGATGCATTTTCTCCAATTCCTCCATTGCTCAGGTGCCTATGCTGACAGTGATATCTAAAGAATGATGTGAGGACCAGGCTTAAGAGTAACAGAGCACCCAACGTTGGTGTGACTCCAGCATAGTAAAATAGATGCCAGGAAATATGAAATATTTTAAGGTAACATGGACATAAAAGTGAAAGACATAAAAATTGATATATCTGCTGTACACAAACAACACTTTCTTTTTTAAATGCTCTTTTGTCTGATCGTTACAATAAGCTTTCCCCTACCATCCTTCAAAGTAACAACAAAAATGTGATAGTATATTGGTAAAATGCATTCAATTCATATATCAGTGGACAACTGACAATACATTGGCCAACATTATTAAGGCTTACTCTGGTGAAATATGGCAACATAACACCCTTAAATGACAATGGTGGCTTCTGTTGTCCTTTTGGTCAATTGTGCTATGCTAGTCTTTTGAGCTGAAACCTAGTTGGTTGTTTTGGGGTTTTTTTTTTGCTTTTTATTTTTTTAGTAATGATCCCAACAGAGAGTCTAAAATAAAACGCAGGGAACAAACCAGTTAGTACCTGTGTTTGGTGGGCAATGACTTCAGTTTTCCAGCAGAGTTATTTTTTAAAGGTTCCTTTTTATTTGATTAGATAGAAAGTTTTCTTTTTGCTCAATCACATATTTCATATTTCACTCATAGGATGTTCGAGGAACTCAGAACTTTTTCTGAAAACCATGCTGGTGCATGCAGACATATTCAGATGAACTGAAAGTAAACATAGAATCAATTGATTGGTTCCGTGACAATCACAATTGATGATACAACAGAACAACAGAATTCTAATATCTCTGAACATCTCAACAAACTATCACATAAACACTCAAACATACACTGCTGATGAATCCTGAAGTGCTCGTGTATTATCAAAGTCTAACAACTTTTCCAAGAAAACTACAATCTATACTACTGGTTACTGTGAAAATGGCAAAGGTAAGAACACTTTGCTTTTGATTAGATATTGTTGGTTCAAGACAAAAGACATCTAGACACATATTTTAAACCCTGGCTAAAGTTCCTTATTTACATACAAATTCATTTCAGTTACTAAATTTCAATGTGAAGCATTCAAGCATCACACTCTCACTATCAGTAGGCTTGAAAAGTGGATGCAAAAAGTTAATTGCTACTTTCTCCCGGAGAAAGCAGCTTTATTCTTTTTATGTTAATGGCAGTTGCAACAGAACAGAAGCTGGGTTACATGCTTTAACCATATGGAGGAGTTTAGGTGTCTCTTTAACGTTGCTGCACTATACATATATATAAAATATGAGGAGCATGTTTTGAAAAATGAACTCCATTGTCAATTTTCCAGCTGCTCTATGTACGCAGTAAACCAGGGGATGATTCCCAGCTCATTCTAAGTGAGAGGCCACCTCTCATTTTCCACCTGGGTTCCAATCTGAAGGCTGCTCGTCTTGATGGAGGTCTTGAACAGCGTCCCTCAGAGGCTGAACCTGGTGTTAAAGACTTTCAATGGGAATCTTTCCTCTTTAAAGATCCAAGTGACCCCACTGGTCTGAGATTGATCCTGAGGAGGATTTCCAGTGCTTGCTCAGCCCATGTCTCATGTCCCAGTCTGCCGCTCTCCTGCAATGAGCCATTCACTGCGGACAAAGCCAGCAACGAGTTCGGAAGTCCATCCAAGTGCTTTTTCCCCCTCTCTTCTTCCTCCTGCACAGATGAAGAGCTGGAGCATAAAAATGACCTTTATCAGTGATAATCAATGTTTGATTTCACACAGAATGTCTGTCACATGTAAATACTGAATCAATTAAATGAAAATATCTTTTCTGTGAATGTGTCATTATTGCTGGAAGTTTTATATCAATTATTGTTGCTATTGAAAGTCTGACAGAATGTCTTACAATCTGATAACATGTCTCATTCATGTTCTGCATGTCTTTAAATGAAATTTACTACACTCACTGAGGAAGTGAATAATCAAAAACACAAGTAGGAGACTTTAATAGAATATTGTTAATGTAAAATTGCTGTTACAGAGGAGTTGCATGCAGCTGAAAGCAACTGTGAATTAATTCCACCGTGCCACCCTTCAGAGCAACATGACCTCATCTCACTAGTTTAGTAAAATAAGCTCAGGTTGCCAAGACATGTCATCCTCTTTATAGAAACACTACCGGCCATATTTCTGACTCCCTGGATAACTACAGACACCCCCGCTACTTGCCTGAAGCCATTCATGAGGCTTGATCAACACACAAGGAGACTGCAATGACAGCAGGCAGCGGCCGCTCTGTTGTTTTCCAGGGGTTGAGCTGTGTGCAGGGATCACGCCGTGCGCCTCACTGTGTTTGTAGACGACAGATGTATGACGATGAGTAAACAGGGCGCTCGCTTTTGCCGGCAGCTGTTGGGTCATATGCCAAGTGATGGGGCTACACGTTATGAAGGAACTGTTTGCACTGCCGCCACTGGCCGTTCGCAGATAAGAGCGAATTATCTTCACAACCTATATATGCACCTTTCTTACTCGTGTGCGTGTGCGTGTGCGTGTGCGTGTGCGTGTGCGTGTCTGTGTGTGTATGTTATTGTGTCTTTTATGGCTTTGGGTCTTCTTTTTTTTTTTTTCACTATGGATTCGTCCCCCAAGTAACAGTTGTTGACTTAGTGAGGTTTTTAAACAGAAACACACCATATGACTTACAATCAAGTACAATTTCAGATTTATTTATAAAATGCAATATATTAACATCTGCAGTAACTATAACAATCATGGCACCACAACATGACAAAGAAATTCACTGAAGGTAAAACACTTTGTTCTTAAATATCCATCTTACCACAAAAAAGAAACAGTTCTGTCAAAGTGAGTAAAAAAAACCTGTTTGAGATTTAGCAGGCTTACACAGGGAACAGCTTCCATGACTCAGACAAGCTTGGCTGGACACACTCGTCTTCTTTCCCAATGTATAAGGTGACAAGCACTAACCACAGTTGATCCATACAGTGGGACATAAATGCTGGATAATCTGCTCTAACTGGATGTTTTATACAACAAGAAGTACACAAACAGGCACTTGGATAATCACTATCATCTCCTGATCCACTTCCTTATTGTTCTGGCATCTTAATATACATCCTGGGAATGGGAAATATACAGTACATCCAACATACTGTAACACAGGAAATAAGCAACCGTCAGAGAGGTTTTGCACAACACATTTCAGACACAGCTGGCCACTCATAATGGTCTATTGTGGTAAGTCTCATTTTAAATCCGTCCTGTCAATCATATCAGACATTTCCATCCTGTCAGTTAGAGAGGGAAATCCATGCTATGTTTAGGAAGTGTCCTGATCAGGCAGCATCTGTGTGGGAGCCCTCTCCCTGCTGTCAGAAGTCAAAGGTGGGGTTACTCTGATATAAGCTCACAAGCTCCTTCCTGACAGGCAGCCGGAGCAGCGTCACTCCCGTGGCTGGAGCTGGACTTGTGAGAGGAGCTAAGGGAGTTGGTGGGGCTGAGCTGCACAGCTGTGGTGTCCTGCAGCGTGTGCTCACTGGTCTCCATCTCAAATGCTGCCGTCCCCATCCGCATTAGCCCCCACTTCTCGCCCCCCTTGGCCTTGCGGGCCATGTGGGCCGGGGGTCTCCTGCTGACCACACAGCAGGCTGTGAAGAAAGCCAGAGCTATCAATAAAAGAAGAGGTCCGATGACGATGGGGGGGTTGCCAGTCGGGATAAAGGTGCCAAAGGCGAAGGCTCCCACCAGGGTTATGTTGATGCCAGCCAGCATAATGCATAGGCCACAGGCACAGCACAGGGCCGGGGAGGGCAGGCTCTGGTGCCGCAGGGGGCGCTGCTTGGGGACCTTCTTGGCAGCAGAAGGTCTGGAGGTGTTTTCGGGTAGCACCATGTCTCATGGAGGGCTCTGTGAGAGCCAGAGAAACTGAACAAGCAAGTGGATGACTGATCACTGAAGTCATCACCTCAGAGAGAGATGATGGAGATGTGGCTGAAGAGAAAGAAAGAATATGTGAAGTTTTAGAGTTTTTTTCCATACCCTTAATGTAATGTAGAATAATGAGAGATTCCTTATTATTCTGTATATTGATGCTCTTTCTATTTTTGCTATCCACTTTGCTGCTCTAACACTGTTAATTGCCCCATTGTGGGACTAATAAAGGAGTATCTTATCTTAAAATAACTTCTCAAATGCTTAATAACTGCAAACGTTTCCTGCAAATTCAACTTATTAGTTCCACACACAAACCAATTGATAGTGCACTGCTTAAGGCAACATTATTTAAGATATATTGTGGCTGATAATATGACAAAACATTAGCGACTCGTAAATCAAAACATACATTTACCACACTGGTCACAGTACTAGACACTTTGCACTGTGAAAAAAACCATACAACGACATAACTGTGTACTACTCTCATTGTCACTTACATTATATCAAAATCTTGTTTGTTTTCATGCCTTCTTTCGTCCGTCCGCCCGCCCGTCATGCAGTGCAGGAGTCGCGGAGTTGGAGATTAAGTGATGTCTCCCTCCAGCAGGTGGGTAGGAGAGTGAGCTGTTGCGCTGCTGCCCGCACACCACAGGCTATAATGAAGATTAACCACTGGGGGCGCAGTAGAGCCCCTTTAAACGAACGGGCCAATCAAATCAGGCTCAGTGAAGTTGTTGCATCTGTATGTGTCACACTGGATGCTCTGAAAAATCAGTAGCAACACAAGGGCGGAGGATGGGTGATTTTCAGTGTTACTATTGCTAAAATCCATTATTAATATATAAGTTGTGTTATTATGTCACCTGATCCTTGGTTAGTGAAGGTCAATGCTGCTTCTTTCTTCTGCTTTAAAATAGGTTTTGACAAGGACACGGCTTCAATCAGAGCGATGTTATCTTCTCTGTGGGTCTGCAGATTAATCACACCCTCTTCTTGTCCTTTCACCATCCTCTCAGCATTCAGACATTGTGAACAAACGTCACAGAATAGCAGCAGCAGACTGAAGCCGTTTACTACAATGGAAGCGCATCTGCTTGTAACTCCTGGTAACAGATCATACCGGGAACAGATTAAGGAATAAAATGTTTAATTTAAATCAAACAGATTAGACAAAGAGAAGATGTTGAGGATCTTTGTTTTTATTGAGAACACAGCATACCAGTGAAAATATGCTCTACCTTGAGAGCTTTATGCACAGGACCCCTTTGACAAATGGGACTCCATAATTGCAGACCAATTACTGTATCTCATTTTGATGCCATTACAGTTAATGGGGGAAAACAAACAAGTCCTTTTATGATTCATAATGAGCGAGAGGGCTTTAACATAGCAAGTGGTTGTTTCCTAATGTGTGTATTCACTCTGAGCACATCTCTTCCTGTGAGCTTATGAAGGCCCTTAGTTGCTATAGGGATGAGGTGTCCATGGCAACAGTGTGAAATCAGGGGGACATGTCATTCGGTGGGCAACACACAAAGTTAACAGGGTTACGGGATATGATAGACAGCTGTCCATGAGCCCATGTAAACAGACTGGGTCTTCAATGAAGGAAAAAAATCTCTCACAAATATAAAAGTAAAAATATTTCTTTAAAAAAAAAAAAAGGATCCAAAGTAAATAACAGCAACCTGATGGCCCCAAGAAAATCTTTGCTTGGTTAGTCCATCCTTCTTTTCATTGGCACAATCAAAACCAAAAATAGCACAAACTGAACATCTTACAAACACTAGTATAAAAATAAATCCCTTCAACACCAATATGGAATCATCTTTCTCACTATCAGCTGTAACATCAACTAATCACTGTTAAGTCTCATTAGTTACGCACAACCTGAAACAAATTCATTTCTCACATCTCAAGTCACTCAGACCGAAAGCGCTCAAATTATTGAGACTTAAATGAGCACATCTTTTGAGGGTGTTGTTGCATTTGTACAATGGAAAAATGTGCAAAGATGTGGTGCAAAAATAGCCAGAGGTAATGTTGGATTCTGAGGAGGAAAACACTGTGTTAAATCTGCTTAGAAGATAAATATTACTGTATATGTCATATTCACATTCTTGGAACCAAACTGATGCAATATTCCCTCATTCTTTCAGGTAAATTAAGCAAGTGACTTATTTTAAAGTACATCAGTGCTACAGGTAGCTTGTGTTTAAGTGAAAGCTAGAGATGAAAAGATATAATAACATTTAAAAAATGTTTTTAAAAAAAATCGATCACTGGGTTTTCTTTAACTTGAATCCCTTCTTGTACTTTCTGTAAGTTCAACCTACATTCTCTTAAAACATCAGATGTAGACTAGACGAGAGTGACTTAAGTGGGTCAAATGGAGCCCATTTCCACAGATGGACAGTCTCCTCTAAAGTGTAGTCCAGTTTTATCATTTAAACTAAACACATCCACACACACGTCATATCACATACGCTTACAAGCTTAAAAAAAAGCAAAATAACATTGAGTGACTAGAAAGCAGTAACATTTAAATAAAATATTAACCATTTCACAGTTGGACAACAGGAAAGATAAAATATTTAAAATAAGATCATATGGCATTAGGCTAGCAACAGCTGCATAACTTTGCTGAATCCATGTAATGCTTTGTTAATACAGATATGTACTGATTGAGTTTTCTTAATTAATTGCTGGCGCAAAGAGCAGTTCCTGTTGTAGTGGGGTCGTAATCAGTTGTATTAAAAAAAAAAACCAACCTTGAGGGTCTTCTCAAATGAAACAGTCCTGGTTTCATACTTAGGCAGCTTAAAACATGTTTTCCTGGACAAATCTCAGGAGTTTCAACCATGTTTTCAATTAGAAGGTGTCAGCCAAGGATTAACTGTTCCCTTGGTGCTCAGACTCTGTCTAGGTGATAAGATTACTGGCCATGGGAAAGAGCTTTAACACTGGGAACAGTTAGTCACTTCTGATACTGTGTGGCTGATCTTGTGAAAACAAAAAACCCATGCACTCACTCACTCACTCACTCACTAACTCACACAAGGGGCAGGCAGAAGCTAAAAATCAGTCAGAAAACAGGACAAGGAGACTTCAGTGCTGGTTCCTCAGGCTGTGAGGTCGTCGGAAGCGGGTGCGAAGTCCCTGGTACGCAGGGCGTTAGACTGTGCCCGTCTGCGAGCCAGTCTGGAGTTGGAAGGAGGGGAAAGCCTCATGGAGCAAACGATGGCTCCGACATCCTCTTGCTGCTCGTCATGCTGGGATAGCTGCCGGTTAAAGGCGATGGCTTCTGCTGCAAACTGGGTCAGGTCTTTGGTGCTGCTGTTCCTGAAGATGGGAGTAGGAGGGAGACATTTTGAGAGAGAGTGGACTGTTTTTAAACCACCTGAAATATTCAAAACATTAGTTCTGTCCATTATTTCAAAAACAACCTGTTTTGTTAAAAGCACTTTATAAACACACTAGATTTCACTTTTCAATATGTCAGTCATACCTCTGTAGAATATGAGGAGTTGGAAGACCTCTCTCTGGAGCGTTCTGTAAAATGAAGAAGGAAGGAATAACAAGATATAATTGTTATTTTGGAAATTAACACTAAAAGAATCACAACACTCCTTCTGTATGTCACACAAGATTAAAATGCCAAATACAAATCAGCTGTTTTGGCTCACAGATGTAATGATACCTACCCCCTGCACCCAAGGGTGTTTGAGGACCTGAGCGGCACTGATGCGCAGAGTGGCATCCCGAACCAGCAGCTTAATTATGAGATCCTTGGCTCCCTCTGTGATGTGAGCCCAGTCCTTGTCTGGAAACTCATACTTGCCCTGCTGGATGCTGTCAAACAGGTGACTCTAGAGAGAGAACATTACACAATATCCTGTCACACTACAGCGAGCAATGATTTAGTTAAGTATTTGTAGTGAAGCAGAGAGACAACATTCTACACACAAATGTGAATTAGAGTGCCTGAAGATGAGCGCTATCTGAAATGAAGCAAACACCTGTCACTGTATTGGGCAGAAGTCTGCTGATGACTACATGCATCTTCTAAGCCCAGCGATAACATCACAGAATGAGTCAGAAATGATTTAGGTGACAACAGAGGAAAATGATTCATGTCCAGAAAATCAATAAGATTGCAACCATGCTTATAGACAAATAAACTATAATTACTTTTACCAAATAAAACAAACAAACATAAACACAACAAGCACAACTAACATATTATCTTGTAAATTAAACACAATTTTTGTGTGTGACTGTGATCAAAAATGTATGATTATGCAGAGGCGTTTCTTAACATTTGTGATTCAATTTTTCAAGTTGTATGTGATTTTTTTTTTTGCAATAAAATTGTGGGTTGGCAAAAATTGCAAGTTAAAAAATAAAAATTCTCATGATAAGACTACATATCTTATAAATCCCATCTCCACACATTTTGGTTACATTTGCATTAATTATTGCCATTGTGGGATCATGCTTTCCTGAAGCAAATTCGAAGTTTGTTGTTTAATTCTGATTGAAGACATGGCACACAATTTACTATTCACATTATTGCAGAGTCCGAACGGTCCAGCATACCTGACACGCTCTGCAGGTCTCTCCCCTGTCCCAGCCACAGTTTGTGCCGCAGTTCCCTGTGAAGGGGGGGCTGCCACTCAGCAGGATGTAGAGGATGACCCCGAGGCTCCAGAGGTCACACCGCTTGTCATAGAAGGAGGCCTCATCAGTGAACACCTCCACTACTTCTGGAGCCATGTACTCTGCTGAGCCACACTAAAAAAGGGAAAACATTTAAAGTTCTTAACAAGAGTCATGTAACTGTTATCAATTAGATGAATTCAGTTTCAAATATTGTGTGTGGTGTATGTGTTTTGCTATGAATTCTAAACTAGACTGTTACCGGTGTGGTAAGCTCTGGAGTAGTTATGGGTGTACAAGCACTGCTGAGTTTCACTCCGCTTCCCAGATCAAAATCACAGATCTTTACTGGTGACACCTGAGTAGAGAGATGGATGGAAAACATTATTATACTGTGATAGTCTATACATTTTGCAATAAGTAATGACCTTCTGAAAGCTTCCTGCCCTTTAAAAGTCACTTACTCGATCAGTGTATTCACAAAGGATGTTCTCCAGCTTAAGGTCTCTATGGGCAATGCCTGTAGGACAGATCATTGTTAACATGACAGACTTTTTAAAAAAATGAGTTCTTCTCTTTGAACTTTGGTGGGTTGGATTTTTGATTGTCAGTTTACCTTTTGTGTGTAAGAAGTCAAGAGCTTGGGCGATGTCCCTCACCACCTTGCTGGCCTCCAGCTCGTCAAAGTGCTTTCGGTTCTGGATATGAGTAAGAATGGAGCCTGAAGGAAGAAAAGAGAATCACTTGCAGTTAGTGTGTGTCCATAAGGAGTCATCCGAAAGAGCTACATGTATGAAGATCTATAGTTGTTGATTTTTATTTTTTTTTAAACTTACCTCCACGCAGCTTTTCAAACACCAAATAAAAGCAGGAGCTGTCTTCAAAAAACTGGATCAATTCCAAAATGTTCCTGGATCAAGATATTTCCCAGTGATTAGGATCTGTTTTTCATTGTGCTGTTTTTTTAAATTTAGTTAAATACCTCTAATGTACTGTATGTCTCTGTACTGTGTGCACTCACTTGTTTCCTTGACACTGGTAGAGTGTCTCCACTTCTCGGAAGACTCGGCTGCGGCTGTGTCCCGCACTCTTTTCTATGATCTACGTAAACCAAATCAGACAGTGAAGCTATTAGTCACCCAAACAAAAATGTAAAAAATTAGTTTCCATAGTTTTAAACTATGAAACAATGCTGCTTCATTTTTTTTAATAATTCTGTTCCATTTTTGATTGCATCTGTTCTTGTTAAATGAACCGTAGGTGGATGCTCAATGAACCAGGAAGCTGTATGCTGAACATTCTTTTTAAATGTCTTACTTTGTTACTTTTTGTTGCATGTGTTACCTGCAAATCATCATTACTTACCTTCACAGCAAACTCCTGTCCATTTTGTAGACTTATGCATCCTTGAACTTTCGCATAAGCCCCCTGACCAAGCACCTCATCTGTCAGCTTGTAAAGATCTGAAGAAAATGTGGCATATTAGACTACGGTTGGTGTTTGTCAAGTAGTGAAACAAACCCCCCCCCAAAAAAACATTGTCCCTTTTTCAATATATTGCAAGGTATGTCTCACATCAATATGAGATTCCTTACCATCGAAAGTGCCTGTGGAGCTGTCTGTTGCTCTAGTTCTTTTCTTCTTCTTTCTTTTAGCTGCATCTGGGATGTTCACTGGCTGGCTTTTCTCAATTTCTGTATCAGCACAGAAGAAGTTAAAATACATATGCAGGTGAAATTAGATGAAACAGCACAGACTTTGCCAGTGTGTTATTCTGCTCTGATTAATAGAGTTGTAGTACCTGCTGGGACTAGAGATAGGTGCTGCCTGTCCTCTGAAGCGATCCTGTTCTCCTGAACTTCCCCACATCTCTGCCCTACTTGGCCCACAGCCAGGGAGTTACCCTGTAACAGAGAAGGAGGCCACATGAAAGGGGGAAGAGAGGAAGGGAAAGAGAGAGAGTAGCCAGACAGATCAGGTGACGGTACAGTAGAGAAGGATCGAGAAGGTAATGTAATTTTCCACTTTGTTCACAGTGTTAACTAGAGAAATACTCATTTAACTTTCTAAACAGTCTCCAGTTGACTAACACAGATAAACACCAGTAACTACACAGTTGTATAATTACTTTTAAAACCTATCTTCTCTTCTGGCAACCTGCCAAACCAGTGGCCTGCTGAGAACACGGGAAACTCCATGACAGGCCTTATCTAACCCTGGACATTACCAGAAGCATTTACACAATCACACTACATGACTCATTGACAGTGATGAAACTTCTGTGTTTCAGTGTAGATAACTTTAACAGACTACTTTCTGGCAGCTTGATTGTATCTGTCACAACAGCTTTCAGGAAGTCAGAGGTATTGAAAATCAGCAATGTAACCACTTCAGATCCTACCTGGAGTGAGTGCTGGAAGGCTTGCAACTCTGTCATCACGCTGTGCCTCACCATATCTGCCAACTGAGGACAAAACACAGATATGGAGTTTTATCAACAGAGATGTACATATACACAATAAAAAGGCAGAGCAAAATGATGGGGAAGAGATGGAGCCCTAACCGTAACACACACACACACACACACACACACATACACATACACATACATATATATATATATATATATATATATATATATATATATATATATATATATATATATGAATCCATCAATCACCAAAGGAACAGCTAGCTTCTTTGCAGATTTTGTATGGGTGACTTTACATTAAACTATAATAGAATAGAATAAAGTAGAATATGCCAGCTCAAAGCTAGTGGAGTTAGTTTAACTGCGATGTCCCTAATATTATCAAATTCAAGTCGGTGAGTGAGTAACATTACTGTCAGTTGAGCATTAACATTAGCACCATTGTTGCACAAGTTACCGAGATAAAACACCGTGTCAAAGACTAGAAAACAAACCAACCGTACGAGCAGATGCTATGTTATTCTCGTTAGCTCCAGCTAGCTAGCTACATTAGTACAAAGCCCCAGCTAGCTTCTCCTTCCGATTAACGTCCACCCTCACGCGTTATTTATTATTCATAGGACAGTCAGATACTGTTAAAGCAAAACACGTTAATGCAATAAATGCTTCTGACCTGAATTATGTATCCAAACCGGCCGAGTCTCCTTTGTCAAAGCCTCTGACAGCTGATGCAAGCGCCCATCGCTAGTTAGGATCCATCAGTCAGACAGTCAGTGACGCACAGGCGGGAAACACATAAACATACATTAGCCCCGCCCCCTTTGTGCATACCTTCTTCTCCCATTGGTCGAGAATACGCCATAACTGCTACGTCACTTGACTTGCCTCTCCGCCACGCCTCACTCCACGTAGAGGGGATTTTTTGTGCATGATGATGACCTGTATTTATATTTACATTTCAGAGGTTTGACAGATCATCACTTAAGGAGGTACACGTCTCACTCCAAATGTCTGCATCATTTAATCATCATTATTATTATCATATAATAATCATAATCATAATAATAATTAAATCATTATAAGTATTTTATTTATCTGTGTTGGGGAGTAACTACTTACATGTAACGATCATTTAATTACAAAATAAATGTAACTGTTTTCCTTTACAATTCCTGAGAAAAAAATGTGTAGTTTAATTACACTTAGACTACTAATGAAAATGTTGATCATTACAAAGGGGGTTACATCTGAAGTCAGACCAGAGTTTGCTCAGGCAGAGGGATATTCCTCATTTTCAATATTTTTGTTATTGTTACTTTATTGAATACATATATTGTTATTTTTAATTCTTTGAAAACAATATTTTGTTTTATATTTTGTAAATAAATCATGACGTGGGCTTATTTGGGACTCACATGGGCTTAAATGGTGTCAGAGTACCAATTAATCCCATGCCAGACTTTTGACCAAATTTCATAAACTAATGAATACAGTTTCAAATGAGAGATAAGTCTTGCTTTATAAGAAATGATCTCCCTAAATCATGTCAGTATCCATGAAAATCATCTGAACTTAATGGGTACACTTACCCTAACAGTTGAAAACATTTGTTTGAAAAGTAGAAAAGTAATCAAAAAGTAACCAAATGTAATAGGTTGCATTACTTTGATTAAGTAATTGAAAAGATGCATTACCTATTACAGTTTAGATAGGATAACTAGTCATCTGTAACCTACTACATTTTCAAAGTAACCTTCCCAATCCTGCTTATCAGTTTGGCCAGAAACAGTGTGAAAATCAAAGTATTCATTCTGAACATGCTGTCTTTTCATTTTAAAGATGCAGTGTTTATTCAATAACAAAAAATTGTGTTTTTTTAGTACACATTTTGTCTGAAGAAGTGTGTTAAATAAAGGCACACGCAACAACTTCTATCATTTTAGACTGTATTTCTATGTTCAAACTATAAAAACGCAGACAAAATAAAATACAAACTTTCATTCATCAAAACAAGACTCGACACTGCATATAAAATCATGTATAAAAGGTCAAACATGCACAGGGGGAAAGACAATACATACAGAACAGATTGGAGTTATACCTCCAACACAAAGTCATATAATGATAGCATCACAGCACCATAATTTGTACTGTAAGTAAAAACCTCTGAAGGGACAGTGCCACCATCTAAAAAAGTGGTAGGTTGGCGGTCTTTCCCACTTATGATCAGAAAACCACTCATACAAGTTTGTATAAATCAGTTCTTTGTTTTGAGTGTTTTGAAGCTGATGATTTCTCACAGGGCTCAGAGTGAACATTGACTCCTTCGTCTTTTTTCCCCTTAATTGCATATCTTCTCGGTCATCTCTTTCTGTAGGAATAGAAGACAAAGTATATGTTAAAAAAATCTCACTCACATTGTGTCAATCTATATTTTTAATATGATGAATAGTCAAGTGTGAATTATCCAAACATGTGAAACAAAGCTGTTGTTCCTATAACACCAACAGCAAAGAGAATTGCCTCGGGAATCAAAGGTAAGGCAATAAAACAGGGTCTATTTGCAATATTTATCTTTTCTGCAGTGTGTTGACATAAATGTTGCATCCCTATTTCACTTTGCAAAGGGAATTACCCAGCCAGGCCTCCATAATGATGATAACTGAAGCCTTTTATTGATGCTTGCATCACCATTCTCCATCTGCTCATATGTGGTGGAGGTCCCTTTGTTAGAAAAGAGCAACTACTATACAATCTCTGACTCATTACATGACTGCACAAAGTCAGCAACTTCTCTTATGAGGTCTACTGCCTCAAACCAACCCATTTTCTACAAAGCAGTTAACAAGTTTCTTTCATGATGGAAAATTGGGGGAGGAAAGTGAATTGTTGATTCCTTTCCCAGAGTCCAATGGAAAATTATTATTATCTTAGGGAGAACACATTTCATGTGTTGTCTGCCCACAGCGTGAGTGATCAGGTAGTCTGTGCAACTTCAATAGACACAAAAAATTGTTCTTTTCTTGTGCACTAGTAGGAAATACACACTGACACAAAGATGAAACAACCTGAGCAAACATGTGGCACAACATAGCAGGACGGCTGATGTTTTCGGAAAGCTTGACAGTTCTGAGCGTGATATTGACAACCCTCAATTCTCAATGCAAAACATCCATCTAATCTTCTTTTCACTGCTCCCTTTCTTCAAGCTCACACATCTGAGGTCACACCAACGTCTCACCAGGGGCTCAAGTTCAGAGTGATCAATGAGGTTGAACTCGGAGATGAAGAAGTAGTAGTGCTTGTAGCAAGTATTGATGTGGGCCTCTGCACCCATACTGCAGACGCTGTCGAAGTGATGGATGTAAACATGCACAAACACCCTGAAGAGGCGGCTCAGGATCTTTTTGCACACCTGCTGGAAGTTCTTGGGGAAAGGAACACCTGTAGTGAATAAAGGGAAAAAAGTTGTCACAGAGATGAGCTAACCTCCACCTGAAAAACAATTTGATCAGATTTGAGACAAACATAAAACAATTTTCAATACGTTAAACCTATCATTTAGCAGATGTAATATTCAGTAAGTAATGTGATACTTCCTTAACAGCATCAGTCTTTTAGTATTGTAGTCATCATCTGATAAAATCCAAGTACAACCTATTTCAGGCGCAGCTTTGATAAAAATGGGCATGAAAGAAAAACGCATCAGCTGTAACACAATACTCTATTGCACCCTTATTCAAAAATATATAAAAACAACATTTGAGTGCTGAAGGCCTCTCTCAGTCATAAAAAGGCATCTATGCTTTGTGTTGAAGAACTGACGGAGGCCTATTGTAGCTGAAATATTCAGTTTTATATATTTAGGTGCAATCGAGCAAATGTTTGCAGGTCCAATTCTTACCCTATTCAAGGAAAGGCTCACACTT
Organism: Scomber scombrus; assembly: GCF_963691925.1. Taxonomy (NCBI): domain Eukaryota; kingdom Metazoa; phylum Chordata; class Actinopteri; order Scombriformes; family Scombridae; genus Scomber; species Scomber scombrus. The sequence goes on along the minus strand of NC_084977.1, from coordinate 13,396,654 downwards.
TTTAAGTCGGTCTTAAAACAAAATTCAGGTGCCCCAGTGGACATCGACGTGTTTTTCTTGCTGTAATCATTCCTCCTGTTCACACTGGCAAATAGAAGATCCCTTCACAATGCACTTTCAATGTAAGTGATGGGGGCCAAAATCCACAAGCTTCCGTCTGTGCAAAAATGTATTTAAAAGTTTATTTGAGGCTCATATGAAATTTCAGTTGTCCAAATTAGTTCAATCAAGTCAACATCTTTAAAATGACTGTGTTTTTTTTGGTACCAAATTCCCTCTTTTTGTTATGATTGCATTGCAACTGAACAGGAAAAAACACTCTGTTGAGACACAAATAGGGAAGTTTCGTGTGGAAGATATCCACTTTATTTGACTAACTCAGATGGATGAGATGGACGAGGCTATGTTACATTTTTGCTTAAAATGAAGGCTGTGGATTTTGTCCTCCATCATTTACATTATACTGTATGTATATTTGGAGGAGCTCTTCTAATGATCAGTATGAACAGGAGGAATGATTACAGTGAGAAAAAGATGTCAGTGTTAATTATGGCAGCTGACTGTTGTTTTAAGACAAACTTTAAAAAAGAAAAGAAAAGTGAACCTATCTTTTTATCCATTTGTGGCCATGGAGGATTGTGCAAACATTGGGCAAAAAAATTCACACATTTAGAACTTTGGTACATTTTCATTTCACCCGATTTACATTTCTACTGACTACAGGAGGAAACCAGATCTCCAAGAAGAAAGTCATGCAAAATACACATAGAAACGCCTCTGCTGTATTCAAACACATTTTGGGGTCAGTGCTAACTACAGTATGGAGCAACGTGCCAACCCCAAGCACACTCTTCCATTATGTATGGAAGTCTCACCTCTAATGAATGTTGATTTGCCAAATCTAATGCTGAGATAAAATAACACCACAGTCACCCCTTCAATCTTTTCTAAATGTCAACCTCATTGTTTAATTAACCTCTGCTTGAACCTTCATTGTCCCATTTGGGATCTTAATGAAGGAGCGCAGCACTTTCGGCTGACACTTTAGCAGTGATGCAGTGCGGGCAGCACTCAATCATGTATTAGGTTAAACACTCAATAACAGCCTGACACCCTCATTTGTAGACTCCTCACACACCTACTCTGGTGGGGAAGATGTCCTCATTATTGATCAGCGACTCTATCCAGTCCATCAGCAGGTTCATGTACTTGAGAGCAGGTAGCTTGGTGGGTTTCTTGTAGTCGTCGCCGTCCTGCCACCTGTACTCGTACCGCAGACCCCCCGACATGATGGGACATGTGCGCTCGGTGCAGTACTCGCTCACAGTGCCATAGATCAGGTTGATTCTGTTAAAGAAATCCACCACATGCACAGCAATCCAGTCGTTGATGTTCTCACCCTCCGGTAACTGGACAACTTTCCTCAGGTCCAAGCCGGATTTGAGTGAGGCCTGGGCTTTCTTGTAGAGTTCAAAACGTTGGGTGCCGGGTTCAAACCGCTTCCGGGGCCTGAATGTTTTGTCCTTGCTGAACACTTGTCCAAGACACAGCGCCATTGACTCAGTCGTTTCCCCTCAGATAAGGGGAGAATAAGCTCTCCAGGATAATAATTACTTTGGAGTTTGATAAAGTGTGACCTTCCTGAGGGAGGACCAGGCTGGTTTCAGCTCTGAAATCAGGTCACAGGGGGTCAGCGTCTGTCATGTAAAGATTGCAGGGAGCTCTTGTTTTCAGATGGTGGGGCGTATCTGTGAAACAGAACAACAAATGAAGTCATAGTTTTATTCCTTTCCTGTCAATCCACCTCTTGACTCCAGGATGACCAAAAACTGATTAAACATCAAAGCTATAGGTCTAAAACATACAAGTCATTATCAGTTTGTGTACAAAAGGTTGTTTTGTCTGTCTGTCATAAAAACAATGAACAAAGCATGACAGCAATATTTGAATGTCAAATATAATAAATATAATATATTTAATTGTGTGAAATGAGTCATGTAGGCCAAAGCACAGTACACACTGTCCATAATTTTTCTTCCATATAATATGACCTTAATGTATTTCTGTTCCAAAGGTGCAATTCTTGCCTCCGCTGCTCTTTGTGACTAAAATGACCGTATCACAAGATTTTCAGTGGCACACGGTGATAACAAAAGCAGTACGCTGCTGTGGTAAAAATCAGGCCAATGGAAGGTCAAGGATAGCTGAGAATGAATGTCATTCTGAATCGGTTTTGGGTGCTATGACAAAACTTTAAGTCTGATAAATTGTCTGTTTAGTGATGTAAAACTAAATGTAACCAATGATGAAAAACAAAGCATTTCCCCATCTTTCAAATATGTCTTGTGCATGAAATGAGACCAATAGATTATTAACAGATGTTGGCTATTAGCCATCTGGCAGATTATGAATACTGATTATGAGCAGCACCTTAAGAAATGGGATCAAACACAGAGATTGTTATGATAATAAAACACAATTGTTAATTGTCAACTCAGTAGGTTATTATGGCAAAATAGGTTCAAGTCAAGCGATAATTCACAATTTCTTGTCCTAAAAAAAACAACTGAGTATTACAGAATAGTCAGGGTTACATTTCATTGTGTTATACTGGTAGTTTCCATAGTTTGGAGGATTACAGCATATGTTGCCTCCACAGATTTGATACTGCATTCACATTCAAGTGGCTGTGGTTGCAACATGACACTATATCCGCATTTGTGTCCTGAGTCCCATTTTGAGCTGTTGGTCTCAACATTTCCTGCAGCTTTTTCTCTGTGACCCAAATTAGGAGAAGTTTTGTGTCTCTGCATTAGCACGTGCATTCACACTGTGAGCACTGAAAGGGTGTCTGCATGTGAAGTTTTGTTGACAGAGAAACTCATTTCAGAAAACTCACAATGTTCCTTTAAGGAATACTTTTGCTGAATCCTGTCTGCTCTCAAAGCAAAACTGATTTAACCATGATGATTTAAAATGCAGACAGCACTTGATCTGGAAGAGCTGTTCTTTTCTTTCCACTAGCCTTCGCTGTCTGCCTGGTCCAAGTTCAAAACTCACCGCTGGGTGAGCATGAATACGTGGTCATGAGATGGCTCTGAATGTGTCTATAACAAAAGGGCTTCTGAGAAAGGCTCATAGTTACATTGCTTCATTCACCCCTCATGATATTCACAGTTTTGCCCAAACATAAAGCTTGAACAAAGCTGGTTATCAAAGACATTAATGCTTTACACAAAAGATGACAACATGTGGGGTAGATCTACTTTAATTTTGATCCTTTTAAGTCTCTCTGCAAGACCCAACAGCTTCAGGCTAAGGCATGTCTAATCATGTAGCCCCACAATGCATACATTCATGGTTTTTATAGTATTTGCATTTAACTCTGCAAACTAACATGAGTGCTGTCAAGACACGATAGGAAAGAGTTAAAGAAAAAACTTGAAGAACAAATGGAAGAGTCTGAGGGACATCAAAAACCAGAGATTACAGAATGGAAAAACTGTCTCCACAGTACCTGGCTGATATCCTACAGCGGAGTGTCTGGAATGTGGTAGAAAGTTGTGGGAAGGCCAGAGAGGATTCAGGAGTCGGACCCGATGACTTTAAACTCCCTGCTCCAGCTGCTCTACCCCCTCTCGTTCCTCTGGATCCTCTCCCTCTCCGCCGGCCACTAACAGACCGAGAGGCTCCAACTTCACTCAGCAGCGCAGCACAGACAACACAGTGAGAAGAGAAAAAGTTGTTTGGCTTCTCTTCCTGTGGATGATGTCACATCCTGACTTTGTCTGCTAGGCTCTGCTGCCGCTGTCTATGTGTGTCTGCCTGAATGTGGGTGTGTGTATGGTCGACCTATAAATTGAAAGAGTAGAAGGGTTGGAAAAAAAAGGCCTCTCCAAACCCCCACTCCCTCCTTCTTTTCCATTTGTTTTCCTTTCTTCTCATCCTGTAGGCAGGCCAGTCCCACTAAAGCCCAGCCCCTCTGGTAAAGGTCCTGAGAAAACAACCCGTCCTCCTAAGCCACATATAGGACAGAAGGAGCAGAACGATCCCACAAACATTTCTGGATGTTTGGCAGGCTGTGCTGCTCTTTCTTTTTTTTTCTTTTTTTTGTAAATAACATATCATTTGAATTCTTGGCCTTTTAAAGATATTGTCATTGAAGTCAAATCACCCCTAAATAGAAGTGCTACTCGCCAAACAAAATTCTCTTCAAAACACTGACAGGAATCTGCCTTCAAATCATGAACAAACAAGCCATATTTGACTGGATGTCTATTCCCAGTGCCCTTGGGGCTTGAGTTCTCTTGTGATAGCTGCCCTGACTGATCACTTTGTCTTGAAAGTCAATTGTTACCACTAAAATGCAGAGGGTGTCTGTTTCTCTGCTGTGTAATGAAACAACCTTCAAAAACTAGCTGACTAGAGTCTTTGTGGATATGACTCGCTTCACTAACTATGGGAGTGATAACACTGCAGTAGGATGAGATGAAGTCTCATTTAGAGTGAGAGCAAGTTTCAGGTTCTAATGTTAAGATTTGCTGCAGGGGGATCACACAGATTGAGCTTAATGATATCATTTATATACAATCCTTACATACTGTTAAGGTAAAATTTGACCTATATTTTACATTAGAGAGCAATAAACACACCCTAAACACTTTTTCGTTTAGCCTAAAATTTTGTGACCTTTCTGAAAGTGACTCAGAATATTCAAAAATGGTGAATATGGTGTGTGCTGCTGATATATTGTACATAGAGGGTGCTCCAGGTTAGATTTGACCCCCCAAAAAAACAGCATTCAAAAACTGCATTCTGCATATGAAATAAAATTAATTGAAATCAGGATGGCTGTTATGTTCTCCTGTTTTATGTAACACACTGTGGGACCATAACATAGTGTGGTTGTTTATTCTCTATAAACAAATAGTGTAAAACCTAAAGAATAAACTCTCTCTACGCTTTGCTTAATCATCCAATTATTAATGTCTGTTGAAGTATTTATGAATGAAAAATAGATAGTTCGTTCAGAAGTATATGAACAGTGCGTAAGGGTTAAAAGATTGAAGCTGTACACGTTTGGATGTGTGGAGGCTGCAGCTGCCGGTTGGTAGATAACTGTTTCTGAATCGGAGTAACCACATCAAAAGCCACTATAGGGCAGGCGACCACAGCTGGTTTCATGCTGATTTCATACATTTGCCCTGCTTTCTAGGATCAAAATATCTTATCCAGTTTCAGTGTGTATCCTGATGTGAACATCCACAAGATGTTTAGATCAGCAACCAAGCCAATAGTTAAATCAAGGTGGCGAGACACCCAAATCCACGTCATCTATTATTGCTCTTTTTAGCGTCATCCCTGAGGCAGCAGCTCTACAACATACAAATTAGATTTTTAATGCTTTCCTTACTTTAATCACAAGATGTTTGATATTTCTCAACTAGAAGGCTGGAAAGTATTTTTTTCAGTTTGGCTCCTTTTTGTGGAATATGAAAAAAAGTTGACACTGTTTGACTACATATGACAAGCAAAATATAGGAGGACTTAACATAAGACCTAAGCTCAGTGGTATAATATATTATTCAAGTTTTTTTTTTATGAATGATTTTTCAAATGTAGTAGTTTTTCTCTACGCATGTGCATGTGTGTGGGTATACATTCACATGTGTGTACTATGTACATATATATAGGCATGTATGCTGCATGTGTATTTGTGTTTATATATTTCTTGTTGTTGTTTTTCTTTTGTACCATTCAATTGTCCTTGGAAACCTAAAACAGAAAATAGACAAAGAAGTTGTTCTGAGTTGCAGTAACTCATCATAACCACTTGATGTCACAAGTGTAGTAAATATCAAGTGTCTTCTTTAGATATGAACAATTCAATAAGATGCTTTCATGTATCAAAAATATTTACACTGTGAGACTACAGAAATGGGATTTTGGATATATTACAGTGACGGTGAGTGTTGGCAGAAGTTTTTGTGTAAATGGTGGTTAAATTTTGTTCAGTGATCAGAAATGTGGAGAAGAAAATCCTTGTTTGTGCATTACATTTAAAGAAAATGGGCAAACAGTAGCCATAAGTGGAATTAGTCAGATTATACTACTCAGGTCTTAGCAACAGTTAGCATCAGTCTTACTTTCCAAACCCAATTTAAGGTCTAGAGACCACTGTCTTAAAACAATGTAGGGATTATATTTTCTTGTAAACAATAATAAGAGATCTTACCAAAAAAAAAAGGAAAAAGAAAACAGTATCTTTACAGTGTGAACTGTATAAATTAAACTGCATTTAGATTTTACAAAAAGTCCCAACTGTGACAACATACACAGGAAACACATGTGTGGGTTGCTGCTTCCCTTTGCTCACTTTTGCTTTGAGCGTTAGTCTATTGTCAATACCCAGAAATGTGACCAAAGAGGAAGTGCAACAAGTCAGGCCTTCTTTCAACTGATTGTAACTCAGTTAGTGATCTGTCATCATACATCTAAAACATGCTGCATGTCAGTTTGAAAACTTAAACCCGTCCTACAAATTACTCACCAAGCCACCAAAAAACCCACAATGAAACAGTTTTACTTGTTGGTTTGGGCAGTGTAGGGATGAATTTTGAATAAGGTTCATCACTATGTTAAACTAGAAAAACACATATTTTATCATTTAGATTTATATATGGTACATATTTTACTAATAAAGCAAAATCAGTAAAATTGACAGTAACATTCTTTGAATTTTATTGTCAGTTCAGTGCATTTCTGTGTTGAAATATGTGTCTTTTCTATAGCAGGTGGACAATTTATTACCACACAGGTGGATGATTTACAATCACGCAAATTTGGGAGATGTCTCTACAACTTGTGTTACAACTTTGCCTCTTGCTCAATACAGATCACCTTCTAATGGGTGAAGCTCACCAGAAACAGCCACAGCTCAACTGAGTATCCAAACCACTTCCCCTCAAGAGGTTGCAATGCTCATGATTGCACAAAATAACCGGCTTCGGATCCTTTTTGTGTTTCATTTACAATGTATTAAATAAACTGACACATACCTGAGCTGAGGCATGGTTATACAGTGTGTACTTTGTAAAACATCTCGGTACTGTTGTTTGACAGACAAATTATGCAGACCCTTATCTCCTTTGAGGATCATGTTCTGATATGGAACCACAGGGTGATGGTACTGTTATGTAAATTATTACTTCTACAATGTGGAAGACAAAGGCTGTTATAACTATAGCATGAATGATGGTAAGAGTTAGCTCAAGTGCTCTTTTTCTTTCTTATTGTATTAAATGTGACAGATATGGAGATTGGTTTTAATATGATCATTTAGGAATGTATTATATATACATCCTTTTTGTTATATATCACCCCACTTACCTGAACTTTGCTCTCTATACAACTATTGGACCTCAATGTGTTATTCATTGTTCATCATGTTATTTCCGTGGTTTTATGTCATTTTTTTCACAATGGCAAATAAACCAGAATAAACTAAAAACTCTACATCACTTTCTTGATAGCATATCAGTGCTCGAAGTCCCCCCGTACCTTGGAGTCATTTATCACTTTTACTGGGATCAGTTGTCAATTTACAGCAGCACTGACTGATTTCGAGTGGGTGGTGATTGGCATCCGATACAGTCACTGGATTACGTCCATATTAGGCGACCATCTCACAGCAGTGTAGCGATGACTCCACCTTTTTCCAGCTCCATCTCAGGGTTGGCTCTGGAGGAAGATTTACGCGGAAACGAAGAGGAAGCAGACCGAACTTCTTACACACGTTGGACCGTGTTACCTACTCGCTTTCGACAGTCTCGGCAGGTTTATTTCAATACAAGTGAGTAATTTCTGATCCTGTTTTCACACAGTTTAACAGTTTAACAAACGGTGACTGAATGCGTAAATGAGCTTAAACTTCAGGTGCGTTTATTTTTTGGTGGGGGGTTGGGGGCGCACTCCGGCAATTTTACGCAGCTTCATAATCATTCAGGTGGCTTTTTGTCGTCTGTGTTTATAAATACAATATATTTCACTAATAAAGCCTATTCTTGTCGGCTGTGAAATAAGAGTAGGTTTCGGGTTTAAAAAAAAAAAAATCATCTTTTTAAGTAGTCACCCCTGACCTCGTGTCCGCGCTGTGCCAAATGCGTCTCTATTGAAAACGTGTATTTCGAAATTTCAATTTGCATTCCAATCAGCTCAGTAACAGCTCTGTGTAGGCCATTGATGGTCCTGTATCTCCTCATTAGTCGCACCTGTACTGTGGACAAAGAGCTCATTGACTTGACAGCCAGGCTCCCTCCTGACAGAGTCTATTGTTTCTCAGCACTTTGAAAGCAGATGGTCCTGTTGACTGTCATCGTTTTGTTGATATTTCCTGTCTGAATAGAAGTGTTTGAGAACATATTGATACATGCATGAACAGGTGTGAATCATATCAAATGTTGTTGCATCCTCTATTGATCAAAAGTGAAACTTCGTGTGCTGGCTAAATATGTTGTAACTATACTTAACGGTTCACATGGCTCCAATAACTTGTTTCAGACTCTTGGCAGTTTCAGTTTGTGCCTCCATGTTTTTATCAGAAGGTCACAGGTCGGTGGCTGAATCTAGTTAAAAATTTGAAGAACAAATGGGTTTGATAATATTTAAACACAGATAGTGTCTCTTTTAGGTGTGTTTTTGCACACCATTCTACTGTGGTTAGCCTGTGTGCACATGCTGTTGAGTCTTGTTGCAATCTGTTGTAACTCGTGTTGAAACTGAATCCAAGTGGCATCAAAATGATGACTAATAATTGATTTAGATTTTCAAAGGGACTCGCCTTGAAACACTCTTGTTTTCAGCATGAACAGAACCTACAAAGAAAGTGTTGAAGTTAGGTGTAAGGTTACCAAAGTCATTGGTTCAAGAAGTCAGATTAACATTGTTCATGGTATTTTATTGTTGTATTTAAAGTAAATTTGCAACGACTAGCTAAACATTTAGTTGGTTTTATACCTGACTATATGATTATTAGCAAAAACGCTAAAAGTTTACTGTCACAGCTTCTCAATTTTTTCAAGGTTTTCTGCGTCATATGTGATCATAAATGGAATAGCTTTATTTTTGACTGTTGATCAGATATAACTAGACATTTGAAGGTGTAACCATGAGCTGTAAGAAGTTAGAACAGACATTTATCACTATTTTGCCATTTTATCGACAAAATGATTATTCGAGCTGCAGATTAATAGTGCTCCAGTCTCATACCCCAAATGTGCCACAACATGTAGGCTACATACTCCATAAATGCACATATTATATGAATGCACATTTTTGTTCTAAATAAGTGAATCACTGAACAGAAGTTGAAGTTTTTCTCATGTAAATCTTAGTACATGGGTAAATATTAAGACTAGTATAATAGTGTGATCATTTTGTCCTGTCACTATCACTTGATGCAACAGTGTTAGTCTTGTCAGACTCGCACACACTTTGCATTATTCTTGGTTAAAGACAAAAACACAACATTCATGCACACTGGGGAAAGTTTACTGTTGAAGCTACATGAGTGAGAATCATCTGACAGTTAAATATGATCGTGACTAAAATAGTGCAGTGTGTCAAACTTGACACGTGCTAGCTGTCACACTGAAAAACTTAATGGACATAATGTATTAAACGTGTATTAAAAATGTATTAGACATGTTTTCTGTAATGCATCCAGAACTATTTGCTCATAGAGGAAACACATTTTAAAATGATGATTTCATGAACATATACTAGCAGGTTGTCTTTGATGCTTTTGTTCCCAGATGACCATCCCCTCAGGTGTATGGATCACTGACTCTATGTAGATATGTAAACATCAACGGTCGCTAACCACTGTGTGTAAAACAAAGAGCCTCAAGGTGAACTGGCACGGTTGTATTTCTGATAGCTATGTAAACAGAACGGCAGCATTGTGACTGTTAATGCCTCAACGTTGTGTGTTGTTATCACTTCATCAGCCTCAAATGTCAACGCCGTCTCTGAAGGACTCCCATTAAACTCGCAAGAGCACAACTGATATTAAAAGCCTCCAATGAACAGAGAAAAGTTATTTATTTAACACTGGGTTTTGTTAAGAAACCTTACAGGCTTAGTTGGGTGTGTTTAACCAGCGTTCATTCCTTACACAATGAAAATGCTTTGGAAGGTAGAGGAAAATGTTAAGTCACTTACGTTTTCCTTACCACATACATACTGTATTCCCAGACAGCCTGAAGTTTAAAGGATCCTCATTGAAACCATTGTTATGTTTCAGAAACAAAGCACAATAGTATAATTGAAGACTTTAATAGTTTATGATGTTGTTGTTCTCATCATTTCAAGCTTGTGGTTTCATACTGATGGCCTCTAGCAAACTGTAAAACTGACCCTTTTTGGATCTGAAAGTTGTCAGTTTACTTGAATCCCATGTTAGCTTTACTGCCACTCAGTAAATGCAACTTCTGTTAAATTATTTCAAATGAAGTTTTCATTATTTTTATGTTCAAGAATTAGCAGCAGCTCTGATCTTCATAATTTAGTATCAAATGTGGACACTATCGGCTCTAAAAAGAAGTAAGAGGTTAATGTTTGAACAATGTTGAACTAGAGCTGCAACCATTGATTATTTTCATTATCTATTAATCTATCAGTTATTTTTTCAGTTAAATGTGGTATTTCAGAAAATGGCAACAAAAATTCCTATTACAATCTACTTGTACTGTCTTTGTGTTTTTTTTATTTATTATGTTGTTTGTGTTGTATTAATGGTTTGTATAGGATTGTTTTTTTACACTTTTTGTTACATAGCTATGAATTTGCATGCCACCTTTTGAAAATGAAAGCTTTTCTCTCAATTAGATCCTCCCACTATTTTTTTATGTCTATTAGCACAACCAGCTATTATCCCTTTTTCTGTGGCACAAGAGTTGTATCATTTCAAAGTTCTTGTTATAGTAGCATCTTAGGTATTCTTGACAGGTATGGAGAGTGTCATTCCAGTCGTGGTAGAGTCTTGCGTAATCCCAACTGCTCTGGTAGGTCTGTTTTACACTTGCCCTATTTATTAGGGCCCGAGCGGCGACTGCAAGTCGCCTGGCGAAAGCCCTATTGAAATTGTAATGTTTATTATTATTATTAGGGCCCGAGCGGCGACTGCAAGTCGCCTGGCGAAAGCCCTATTGAAATTCGTTCATGCCCCAACGTGCAAGTGACCCCAAAGTGCAAGTGACCCCAAAGTAATCAAGTAATCAAGTAATCATGTGGTATGGAAGACCCCCGGGGAAAAATGCTATATTGTAATGTTTATTATTATTATTATTATTATTCTTCCGACATTTCGTGCCCCAATTTCGCCCCTTTCCCAAATGCGAAAATGCTTATACTTTGGCACGGACGTCCGGCCTCATCCGAAATTCGATATTTTTGGGTGGTCGCACATGGTCGACGCAGAATGGCGGAATAGCGCCCCCTACAAAGTCAAAAAATGCCCATAGGGAATTTTGCTAACTTTGTCCTATGCTCACAAAATTCGGTACACATATGTATTATACCCACATATGCAAAAAAGCCTCTTGACCTCATGACCTCAACCCAACAGGAAGTCGGCCATTTTGGTTTTGATTTTTCCCGCCTAAAATTAACTCCTCCCACAGCGTTCGCCCGATCAAGTTCAAATTAGGTACGCAACATCTCCAGACCTAGCTGAGCTTAAGTTGTGCTCTGCGCATCCGTAGGTCAAAGGGCGTGTCTGCCAGGGCTCAACTAACTTTGGCGTGCTCGCCATGTACATACGAGTGGCTCTCACGCCCACATACTTTCATCCAATCAGCTTCAAACTTGCTGGACATGATGATGGCTCCGCCCTGGACGTCCCGATATATTAACTTCCCACGTAACTCATAGCGCCCCCGTTGGTAACAGGAAGTTAACTAAGATTCATTAAAATTACATACTTTGCCCCATCAACTTCATTCAGAACCAGTTGGTGAAGCTACATTATGAAGACTGTGAAGCTACGAGTAATGGCGTCCGTGTGGCGACGCGGCGACCATCAATTCCTCGCCATGAAAATACGTTTGGCTTTTTGATGGCTTTATTGAACTCGTATCATCATGAAAATTGGTACACAGGTCCAGGGTGCCGACCTCAACGTCTCCATTCGCTCATAGGTGATCTCACTCGGTCGCCCCCTAGTGGAAACAGGAAGTGCCATATTTTACATCATCATTGTGCGATTTCCACAAAACTTCACATGTGTAATCACTGTCCCACCCTGAACGCAACCGCTTGTGTTTTGTTACACTCTACTGCCCCCTGGTGGATGAACCATCAACCTCTCATAACTCCGTCATGCTTTGTCCAATTCACTCCAAACTTCACATGACTGATGAGTGGCCGCCCTGAACACACCAGACCACACCAGACCATATGTGTAACTACCTGTGACTGCCCCCTACTGGATGAACGAAACATTGCATTTTAGGCCTCCTTCCAGGTTTTTTCTCACTTTCTGCTTCACGCCACAGCCCCGCCATGCCTCAGGCCCCGCGGTGGCATGGGTGAGCGAGGGCCCGCCATCGCCGCTTGCGGCTTTAATTAAGTTTGAAGTTGTTGAGTTTTGACAAGCTCTCCCATTTACAAGGGCACACTCACTAGCGGGCAAGAAAAACTGATTAGCTAATGGGTGCTAGTGGACAATGATGAAATGAAACTGTTACAATTGGACTTGATATTCTAGTACAGATGTGAAACCAGTAATCAATATGCTGCTGTGCATCATTCCACCTTGGGAGTAGCACAGTCAAGTGTTCACTGATTAGAAAACATAAACTTGGACATGGAGAAAACGTTTGGAGTTGTATCTTTGTATTGAAATCCAGTTTCAGGTTGGGTGGTAGTAGTATTAGTTTGCAATAAATACAAAACTAATGCATGTGTGGCTGTGTGGATTGCTGCAATTGTAGCTAATTTAGTGTCATTTAGATATTATTGCATTAAGTGTTTTCAAGTTTTTGAGTAGGACCCTCTTCTTTGTGTTTATGGGTTTTGTTGGAAATCCCTCTCAGATTACCAAGATTTTAGAGATATTTAACACATTCCTCAAGTCAGAGCTCATCACTTTTTGTCTTTCACCTTAGTGGAAATCCACAATATTGCAGCTTCCTCTGTTATACCTCAGTGTGGAGAGACAGGCGGAAGTATACCACCATGCAAATCCCTTGCGTCACCTGCACCTGCTGAGCTGCACTTGTTTCTCCACAATAAGCAGAAGCTTGAGGACTCGATGCTCTATTGTTGTCTGTGGAAAGTTCCTGAAATTTGAGTCACTGGTGAGACCTGCAGAGGGGACGGTGTGAGTAGTTTTTGCAGGTAGGGGTGATACTACTGCCCCACCACCACCACCCACCCACCCACCCACCCACATACCCTCACACAAACGCAATGAAAGGTAGATGGTGTAAACACGTCAGTCTCAAGGCAAGTCAGGCGACATTCTTTTGTTTAGGGTAACAATTACAACTACCTGAACATTTATTGTTTTAAGTTTGTTTGAACTGTATTTACACTGAACAAAAATATAAACGCAACACTTTTGTTTTTGCTCCCATTTTTCATGAGCTGAACTCAAAGATCTAAAACATTGTCTATATACACAAAAGACCTATTTTTATTGTTCACAAATCTGTCTAAATCTGTGTTGGTGAGCACTTCTCCTTTGCCAAGATAATCCATCCCACCTCACAGATGTGGCATATCAAGATGCTGATTAGACAGCATGAATATTGCACAGGTGTGCCTTAGGCTGGCCACAATAAAAGGCCACTCTGAAATGTGCAGTTTTGCCTAACCCTAACCATAACCCATCTCTTATGCATACAGTTGATTAGGTTGTTGATTGTGGCCTGTGGAATGTTGGTCCACTCCTCTTCAATGGCTGTGCGAAGTTGCTGGATTTTGTTAACTGGCCACAATCAACAACCTGATCAACTCTATGTGAAGGAGATGGGTTAGACACACAGATTTAGACAGATTTGTGAACAATATTTGAGAAAAATAGGTCTTTTGTGTATATAGACAATGTTTTAGATCTTTGAGTTCAGCTCATGAAAAATGGGAGAAAAAAACAAAAGTGTTGCGTTTATATTTTTGTTCAGTGTATAATAGATGCACTGTACTAATTAGTTTGTCACAGAGATTCAGTTATTCATCATGCCACAATTCGGCCATGCAAGGCTGGAATCCAGTCATTATATTAAAGTCTGTGAGACTGCTCATTCAAATGAAATCCAGATGTTTTGACTTATGAAACCTTTTTCTTATTATACAACTTACAATACAACCCCATCTGCTCATGCTTTCTTTTCAATTTTTTTTAGATGCAACAAAAAGAAAAAGGTTAGTTATTCAAAGGTCAATTAGAAGTTATTGGATTTTTTTTATCCATCTTTCATTGTTTTGTGGACTTAATAAGCAAATATTAATGGTTAATTTAGGATTGGCTTACTGGAACAAGATATATATTGCTGGATTTTTGAGGCTGCCTTTGATATTTTAGTCTTAAAATGATGCATTGGCCAAAAGTGTTTTCTCAAACACTGAAAATATATTTGTTTCAATTTACTTACTGAACTGTGACAGATTTGAGACGAATGTGATTTAGGTTTTATTAAAGCTGTTAAGTAACTACAACTAATCTGACACTGACAACAGATATGATATTGTGAAGTTTTACAGTTACTGTAAATTTAATTAATACCAAAAATCAATTGAACTTGAATCGAGACAAACGGTCAAATTTACAGGCCACATTTTTATTTATAACACTTTCTCATTGCAGTTTCTCTTTGAATGTATGCCAAAATTATTTAAAACTTAAGTTTGTATTTTATATTCCATCATTTTTATCTTGTTGCACAATAGTACCTGAGGTAATGAGGCCAGGGTAAACCTTGTATGGCTTCTTCTACTTTTGACAGATATGTGAAAGATCATACCTAAGCATGTGCTGGTCAAGTTTTGAATGAGTTTAATGATTAGATCATTTGTCTTCCTTTTTCATGACGCTGCTTCAGATGATAAGGCAGCAGGACCAGTTTGGATGAGATTGAGTCGCAGCCAGTTTGGAATGAGACCAGCTTGTTTGATTGTTTTTGGTCTTGGTTGTAATCTTGAGGCACAGTTATGTCAGACATATGGACTGAGAAAACCTGTGCCTCAGGTGACAGTGTAGTCCCTCAGGGCCAGGAAGAGCACTATTGCCATTGTTTTCTCTTGAGTCGGTTTGTCATCTCACTGGCTTGATTGGAATGTGAGTTATTGTTTTTGTCATGTGAGACTAGTATTCACTTGGCTGATTTTTATCTGTTGTAGCTTTGGTATTTACTCTCTGGTGGAATATTAAATCCTTTCAGATTGATGATGCTACCATTCAATATCTGGAGTACACCCTTTTTTGCTGACTTGTTTAAATATTGTGGAACTAGTAAGTATCTCCTGCACTATGGCAAAACAAAACCCACAGAACTACCAATAATGGCATTGTCACCTTAAAGCTGTTCCTCCATAATCTGATCTTTCAGACAAGATTTAATCCATGCTCACCTGTGCATATAGTGCTCTGGAGGTTTATCACGTAGCATTGCGTGAACTGAGATGTGTACAGTGATGAAGGCTTTGGCAGACAAATTCAGATTCCTCACACCAGTGTGAGACATGCTAGTGGATATTCTAGGAGGCTTGTGCTCACTGCTCTTAATGCATTTGCTGCACAAATCGGAATGTAGTCAAAGACTACACTCTCTACATGATTTCTGATTAGACTGTATTGATTTTAACATAATGTTATATGTTATAAAGCTATAGCAGTTTGTCAAATACACTGTAAATCCACATCCAATTGTGATTAGATTTAATGCATTTTGTATATGTGCAAACACTTAGTAGTTGTAATGAACTGACTTGTAGTATAAAATGGCGAGATGTATTTAGTTTGGCACAGTTCCCCGGAAACAGGATGTATTTACAACACATGTCTAGTCTCTGGAATTTTCACTGACTGTACTCCTGAACATGTGTGTTTGCTTTTTAAATATGAAAGATTTACACCCTGTTTATACTCTACACCACTGCTAAAGCATGAGGACATTTAAATTGTGTTAAATATTTGTCTCACTACTTAGTCTTTTACTTACTACTGCAGTCGATCAAAGATCAATCAATATTTATATAATGATTAATGAAATTGTATAACTGAATACGGCCATCGTCATATTGTCGTACTGTCAAATAAACCAATGTTTAACTTTGGTTAGAATTGCCTCCCTAGATTGTGTTTAGAAGTTGCTTCATCTGTTTGCAGCTTTGAATGTAAAGTTTGAGAAAATGTTAAGGTATCCATCATTTTGATAGTGCATCCAACAGTCACAAGGGGGCCCAGTGAGTTAACATTCAATATGTTATATAACTGCAATGAGTAGTCAGTCAATACAACATTAATTGACAGCTAATCTTTTTTTTTAAGCATAAATGCAAATACATTTCCTGGTTGCAGCCTCTCAGATGTGAGTGTTTGTGTAATACATTATAATTAATTTAATATCTTTAGATTTAAGACTGACAGACAAAATAAGGTATTTGAGGAAGCGAATATGAGCTATAAGAAATTATAAAGGGCATTTTTCACAATTTTCTGACATTTTCTTTAGACCAAAAAATTAATGGATGGAGAGAAAAAATCGGATTAATCACTAATAAAAATAATTGTTAGATGCAGCCCTAATTTTGTACCTTTAGAAAAATTAGTTCTATTTATTTATTAATTTTGAAAAAAATAATGTATCATTTTTATTGATTGGAGCCCAATTTACAATAGATTTTTCCCAGTTAAATAAACATTAACTCAAGTAGAGTTACAGTGGGTGACTTGTGTGCATAATTTAAAAAAAACACACACTTTATTTTACATGACGGACAATGGTTTGTCTTGGATAGATAGCTTTGCAATGCTAACTATCAAGTCTATTGTTCTGCAAGAGTGGACGTTGCCTTGCAGGTTGATAACAAATCTGTGACCTTGAAACTCTGCATGTTTAAGCCATCATGTCGTTTTGATGATATCACACTAGTAGCTACTCCCCTTCATACTCATACTCGAAGAAATAATGAAACGACAAGGTCACCCCATGCATTGCTCCCCAGAGGGGTCATTTATTTGCTGGCTAGACTAAAATTATATTATGAGCTGAAAATATAACTACTACTATTAGTCATTATAATGTTTAGTTCTGTTTGAAGCAGCTGGGTGTGGCAAGAAGATCAGAGTAACTGATTTGCTATCAGCGAGAGCAAAACCTTGTTACGCAACACACTAAAGAATTTTAAGCATTATTGTATGAGTCATGTCTTCCTTTGCAGCAATAATTTTTGTCTGCCATTAGCTTCACTACACATCCTTGAGTAAACATTAATGTTTTATGACTGTTTAAGATGCTACTAAGCTCTGAAGCTTGAGTGTGTTTGATGTAGTTTTTTCTCCATAGGCCACCATGTGTTGGGCTTTTTTACAATGCAGCTTCTATTTGGAATTATATGAAGCGAGCAAGTTGTGGAACCGGGCCAAATATTGAGCAGAATTGTAATTGTAAACGGTATAATAGCTGACGTTTAAAATAATTTACTAATAATTTTGGCTGACAAACCAGAAGGGAGTTGACCCACTAAAATGAAACCGTTTGTTTGGAAGGAACATGGAGTTTTGTGCCTGTTTTCAGGCATTTTAGTCATGACATTGATCATCTTTCAACAGAGAAAAAGAAATCGAAGCTATTTTTTTGCTTTATGGGTGTTGGCCGTGTAGAGAGCCAGTAAAGGCGTAACAATGGCCCCCTTCATGATAACAGAGTCGGTACTGATTTCTCGCCCGCTGCCTGTGAATAATATTATCAGCCCACCCCCCCGAGAGGACACACAGGGCGACTATGGAGATGTGTGTTTGTATGTATTTCAATGGGTGGAGGGTGTGGCCAGGGGAGTAAAGGTGGGGTGGGGGGGACTCTGACTTGTTGTCAGGGTGGTGGTCACAAAGTAGCCAGTCGCATTTCATGCGATGAGTGTTTTGTTGCGTGTGTATAAATGGGGGCCATCTCTCTCTCTCACCCCAGTTGTACTCTTCTCTCTGACGTTCGCCTTTCACACAGTGCTCTCTCTCTCTCTCTCTCTCCCCTCTCTCCTTCTCTCTCTCTGTGCGCTCTGGCTCAACCTCTTTCCCTCCCTTTTCCTTCTCTGAGTTAGTTATTCATCCACTGTGTGAGTCAGGGAGGGTGGGGATTTGGAATACTGCTGTACCAGTCACACTTTGTCAGTTTACTTTCTCATTGCCTTACCCCATCTCTCTTTCTCTCTCGCTCTCTCTCTCTCTCCTTGCTGTGCTGCTTTCTCTCTGTTCACTGCTGCCGCCCCAGCCTGCCGCCTGCCTGCCCTTTTTAGTTCAAGGAGAGGCTGCGAAAGACGAATCCACAAAGGCACAAACTGGCTTTTGATGATTAAAGGGGAAAATTCTAGTCTCAGCAAGGTAAGTTGCTTATCGTCACACAAAAGGGGAACTAACGTGTGTGTGTGTGTGTGTGAGGCCTGCCCACATATTGAGCAGCTCCATTTTTTTTCCTTCCTCACGGAAGGTCTCTGTTCTTTTGGTGTTTGAAGATCTCAGGCTGCTTTGTTTTAAAGTATCCCCCCGTGGCAGTTATTTTTTTACAACCGTTACTTGACTGTGTGTTTGACTAAAGGGCTGCTCCTCAAGTTGTTTTTCTTTCTTTCTTTTTCTTCCATTCTTGCTCCAGTTTGTTCATCATTAACTCCTACCTCGTGAGTGTGAGTTTCCCTTTTTTCCATCCCTATGATTCATTGACACGGTTCTCACAGGGAATTTTTCCCCTTCCTCTCCACTGTGCTCGATCTCTTTTGGTAGATGTAAACTAGCCACCTTACTGTCATGGTTGCTTGTAATGAATGGGTGGTTTTGGTGGGACATCCAGAAAGAGTAACACCTTTTTTTCTTTTTTTCTTTTTCTTTTTCTTTTTTTGTAGAACCATTAAAGAACTTTGTTAAATAGTGGAGGGCTGTAAATCATGTACATTTCTGCTGGAAAGGCACACAAATCACCGTCTCAAGGTAGACCGGTTATTGAGTGGTCATGTTTTTCCCCAGCTAAATTGCTTCACTCCTTCATGAGAAAAATATACCAGACACTTGTTGGACCCCTCTCATAGTTATGAAGAAGTTCCTGTCCTCTTGTGGAATTGCTACTAATATTGCTATAATATTATAGCTGAACAATGAGAAGTGGTGACAAGATTCAGTTTACAAATTTTGAGGTTGAAAAAAAAGTTTTTGATTGGTGGAGATTAGAAGTAGTTGATGGTGTCATATTTGAGTTCACTAATGTGAGAAGTGGTACAGTGGTGTCAGAGCAGTGAGGTATAGTAAAACTTCTGCTGAGTAGTGAAATGGCTTCATCAGTCACTGGCAGGTTGTGTGGTTTCACCAAGCTGGAATGGAAGGGGCCTCATTTTCAATTTCCTCAAACTTCTGTCTTCATCTGGGTTTTAGGATACAGACACATGGTTTCCTTTTTCTTCTTACTGTTGTCATGATCATAAGACTGTCCTCCGACTCGCACATTCAGTTAAATTGTCGGTTGGTATTAAAAAGATCCACTCCAAAACCAGTGTCTGCAACATAATTTGATCAAGGCCGGAAAGTGGCACTTAGTGTGACGAAATTGATGTTTGTATAAACTGTAACAACTTAATGGGTTACCAACGTATTTGGCAGTTAAGGGAGAAGTTTAGCTTCAAGAAATCCTTAAAATATCCATCAAACAAATGGTGAATTCACATTTTAGGTGTGATGTGTGTTGGACATCACATTCAAAATGAATCGAATTACACAACTCAAAGTCACTGTGATGTGAACATCAGTCTTGCCACTAATCTGACAAGATGAACAACTGATCAATTGAACTGTTCAGCATTTTTCTTTTTCAGAACATGACAGACTCTGCACCTTGATGTTTACTCTGTTCAGCATTTTTCCTCAGAACAAGACAGACTCTGCACCTTGATGTTTGCGCTCACCACAGACATGATGGTGCTCTTGACGCAATGCGAGGCGTCTGACCAAATGCCTCCATCGTCGATTCAAAACACAACCCCAGCTTTATGTGTAAGAGTTTTCTGAAATGTTATGTCTGATTTGTTGTACAAGCACCACCATTTGCGCGGTTGGTGATAACACTGAGGCCCACAAATGCACAAAAACTCCAGTTCAACTGTCAACCATGTGAGCGGAAGGAAGTCAGCTGGGGGCCAAGTGTGACTGTCACAGATTGGTGTGGAATGCTGAACTCGGTCACCTGAAAGCTTAACTAGAAGATCAGACCAGAAAGATACACTGGTGTTGACGTAACCGTATAGTTCACAACTGAAAAACCCTGAGGTGAACAAACTGCAGGGGGTATTTACAAAAGACAAGAATGAAAGAAGAATGTCCAGTTTGTGAGATGTAATCTGTCTTTCATTGTAGCTCTCTGTTCAGCCTCTGCCTCTTAGACACAACTTGGACTGTTAACAATAATGAAATTAATAAATGAGATTAACATAAGCAGATCAAGGCCAATTCATTTGGCGTACAAAAGGAGTAGAACCTCATTTTACTTGGTGCATTCTATGCAAGTTAGACTTCAATGATTTAAGATGGTGTGTTTTTATCAAAATTCACTGAGGTGGCTGAAGGGTTAAATAACTTTGTAAAAAAAACCCACATCTGACTTCCCTCACTTCCTTTCATATCCTGTGATAACCAGAAACGTTTTGAAAATGTAATACCAAAAGCAATTTGGCATCCTTAATACTCTTAAAGCTAATAATTGGCAGAATCTGTAGTTAACTTTTAAGATTGTGTAGTATTTTATGAAGCGCATTTGTTTTTTTTATATTCTGTGGTTTCTCACAGCAGCAGCTTGCATGAGCTTCACTCCCTCCCCTGCACTCCCGAGCAAGAAATTATTTGCTTTTGATTATGTTGGCTTAAGGAGGACTGTTCTTTAGTCCTTGGGCAGTGAAAACGAGGAACAAACAAGCTCCCTCTGGGCCCAGTGTGGTGAGAGGAGACCACACCCTGCCTGTCCTCTACTTTTATGAATATGTTAGTTTACACTTGATATGGTAAGCCTTTGTCAACAGCAAATACCCAGGCCTGAAAACCATAGCAACGTTCCTGTGTTGCATGCATGTCATGGCACTTTCCACTGGAAAACCTTTGCTCACCATATTTGTAGTTGAACAGATAGAATCAGTTTGCAGTGTTACTCTTCCAGTAAATGTAACTGCTGCATTACATGAGGGAACTTTGAGGTAATTGAGGAACTTGGTTTTGCAGTCTTATTTTTTTAGTTCAGTTATGAGGAATGTTCCCTTTTTTAACTTTTTTTTCTCGTTTAGTTTTTTTTCTTTTACTTTGATGCCTCCTGTAGCATCATTTGGGTCAGCAGACAGGGTATTATGTATGAACTTCTGGTTTGACTCCGTTTACAGTGTGCTGCCTTATCATGGGATGAAGGAAGCCCTCCCAGTTCCCTGTAACCCCTCCTCTCTGGTATCAGGCGATGTCTGATGAGTGGTTGGAGCTGGGGCAAAACATCCTGGGATTGAGTGTTCTGTCGGGGCGGAATTGCATTTTAGTCAGCTAAATGAAGAAATGTCACAATGCACCTCCTTGCAGGCATTTATTGGTCACGGGTGATCACCGGCAAGACACAAGCAATGAATTCAAGACGTGATAAAATGCTTGTCCCAACTACTTATGCAATTCACTGTTGAAGGAAATAAGTGGTGATTTTTTTTTTGTTTGTTTTGTTTTTAATCTATTTGATGTGAAATGGTTGGTTGAAATGGTCAACTACTTTTAAAGCCATTAAACTGTGCAAACAGGTGTACATTTAAATTGCACAATGATATGGTTTCACAAGATGAATACAGCTGACCGCACAGAAAACATTTCAGTACTTTTTTTCCACAGACAAAAAGACTACACCTGGATCGAGAAGACATGGCATGTGCATCTTTTGTTTCTTGGCATATAAAATTGGTCTGAATATTTCCTTGAATTGTGCGTTTCCTTTGTGAACTTTCAAATTCTTGTCATGGGTTTTGTGGAAAGAGATGTCTGCTATGTTTGGCTTTGACAGGGTGAAACAAACTATGAGCTTTTTTAAATAGTTTCTTCTTTTTTTTGCAGATAACTGGGTCACGCACAACAATACAAGCCAGGAAACATGCTTCAGGATATTCAGGCAATGGGCTCACATGCCAAGGATATCTATGACTATGTCTTGGCAGGACTGGGTAGGCTATTCACATAACTATATACAAAAATATCATTTTGTACGTTTTGTTGTTTTGTATTTACTTGTTGTTGTTGTTTTTTTTCCATAGATTCCAGGCTGACGGGGTATCCACTCATGGGGAAACCTGGTCCCATGAGTACAATATTGCTGTGCTACCTGTTCTTTGTACTGTACCTGGGACCTCGTATAATGGCCAATCGCAAGCCCTTCCAGCTTAAGGAAGCCATGATAGTCTACAACTTCATGCTTGTGGCACTGTCAATATTCATTGTCTATGAAGTAAGAATGTGTTTTTAAAATCTCTTCTTAAAGATGAATAAAGAATTTACTTCCCTCACATTTAGAACATTTCAAAGTGTTCATACACTACCAGACTTTTTTCTGACTAACTTTCTTGTTGCCATGTAGTTCCTTATGTCTGGTTGGGCCACAACCTATACCTGGCGATGCGACCCAATCGATACCTCTGACAGCCCGCAAGCACTGCGAGTAAGTCCCTGTGCAATTTTAATACAATTCTATACTATTAATGAATGAACGGTTCTCCTGTTAAGTTGTTTAATAATCTTCTCGTTAGATGATCCGAGTGGCTTGGCTGTTCTGGTTCTCCAAGATTATTGAGCTCATGGACACAGTAAGTCCAGTCCGTTTTTTTAACCTGATGCCTTCCTGCACAACTTATGTCTTTAAATATTGAAGTCTAATAATAATGATGACGATGATAAAAAAATCTTTTGTTCAGATCTTCTTCGTGTTGAGGAAAAAGCACGGCCAAATCACCTTCCTGCACATCTTCCACCACTCCTTCATGCCTTGGACCTGGTGGTGGGGAATTGGTTACGCTCCTGGTGAGTAAATATTAACTTGATTTGTCAAAGATTTTGAAAATGATTAATGGATGGGTGAAAGCAGCCGGTGGGTTATATAGTTCCTGCTTATCAATTGTGTACATTTGGACTTATACAATCAGATATAACTACCACCCTTTGATTTTTGCTTCAAAAAATGTGAAACTCTGCCTACCTCTAATCTTGCATTCTATATAGTCATGACAAAAATATTAACTAGAGTCTCTGAATAAAACCTATATGGCCTCTTGATTCCTTACTAGGTCAGGTTGATTTGGTTGCACTCAGCCTAATTTCTGTAATTATTACCCCAGGTGGAATGGGATCCTTCCATGCCATGGTGAACTCAACCGTCCACATCATCATGTATTTCTACTACGGCCTTGCTGCTGCTGGACCACGCTTCCAGAAGTTTTTGTGGTGGAAGAAGTACATGACTGCCATTCAGCTGGTAGATATACACAGAATTGTCTCACTCTCAGACATCAAAGTAACATGAATGAGTTTTTGTTCTCAAACTGCTCTGGTCATGTGATCATGTTCTGTTAAAGCCGTTGCTCCAAAAGCAAAGACAAATTGTTATAAATGTGTTGATATGACATGCTTGGCTAAGACTTTCTGGTTTCTTCCCAACAGATCCAGTTTGTGCTGGTATCTCTTCATGCCACCCAGTATTACTTCATGGACAGCTGCGACTACCAGTTCCCCATGGTCCTCCACCTCATCTGGATGTACGGCACCTTCTTCTTCGTGCTCTTCTCCAACTTCTGGGTCCAGGCTTATGTGAAGGGTAAGCGGTTGCCAAAACAGGACGTAAAGCAGTGTCCAAACGGCACAGCACCAGTGTACACGAATGGCAAGCACCACGAGAACGGCAACAGCATCAAGAGCGGATCCACCAACGGCTCCGCTCACCACGAGAACGGCAGCTCTCACATGGGCAAGATGAAGAAGGCCTAGGATCTCTGGAAGGAAACGCCCAAGAAAAATGACTCTGTGAACCTGTTAAAACTACTACGGATTCCAAAGATAATTTTGGTGGTTTCTTTTCCTGCTTTTTAATTTTATATGCAAAACAGGGGAAAAATGACGTGGTCGATGATTTTCACAGATGGTTGGTTGGTTTGGTTGGTTGTTTGTTTGTTTGTTTGAGTTGGGGAACATCTATGGAACACAATGTATGAAGAGAAGATGTCTTAACCTAAATTTTATCTTCACTGATGTTGCAAACAACCTCCTAGTTCAGTATCACATCACACTGGTGGCCTTTCACCTCACTTACCTCACTACTTGTTTTACCCCCATGTCGTCATGCCCCTTCCCCCCCCCCCCCACCTACCCCCCCCTAAGGACAGATGACTGTACAGTTTCTATCAACTTGAAAATACTTTTTGTAAATAGTTTTACAATACACACACACAAAAACTAATTGTAATAGTATGCTTTAGACTTTTTAAATTGTGAATTTAAAGTTAAAATGTCAATAAATTCAATTTTAATTATCTTGTTATACATGTGTCAGTATTTTGTGTATGCATGTGCACATTTACACAAAGCAGTTGCTTCAGGGAGTAAATAGCTGTAAGGTTTTCAGTTGTAGTTGTCATGTCTTGGGGACGACTGACATTGTCTTGTGTTGCAACAAAGAAGGAAAGTATTTGCTTTGCTTGCTCTTCTTGACTTGGCTATCCCAAGTATGTAGAGCAAGTAGGAGGTATACAAGAGACTCATTCAGCTTTGTTTAAAGATTCAGTTAGCAGCATAGAGTACTGCAGACGGGATTTACACCCACCCAGCTCCGCTATCAGCTGGTTCATCACAGTCGGGGTAATATATTCATTACCTCTAAGGAAAAGTGTTTTACATCCATTCAGTCTGCAGCTAACATTGACCTAGTATGTAAAATAGTGACTATTACTGTGGTCACACTGACTGCAACAGCAGCTTTTCTTTTACTGAACATACCTTTTTACACAACTTTAAAATGACCCTCCTTTATATCAGTTTCATAAGGCAACTTTCTAAAGTTGTCTTATGAAACTGATCTAGTGGTCAAGAATGATTATAGTTTTGAGTGTAAACGAAGTCAAAGAAGCATTTGTTCTTAAGTGAAAGTAATAGCAATACAGGTACTGGAAATACTCCCAAGTAAATCTCAAGTATTCAGAACCTTTGTAAATGTACAGAAATATTAGAAAAATGTACTTAGTGTCTAAAGTAAAAGTACTTATGCAGAATGGCCCTTGTAATGATTATATATTTTAGAACTGATATTACAACATGCAAATAGCCTATTAATGCAGCTGGTTAGCTAATTTTAACTTTATAAATGCAGTGTATGCAATGCAGATTAAAATTCTCTGTATGTTGCAAACAGTCAGTATATCTTGCCTGCAGCTGGTTTAAAATGCAGTGTCACAGCTTCACACTGGAACCAGGAGGAACCACATCTCCCCTGCACTGGCCTCTTTTCACTGTTTACCAGCAATACAGAATTGATTTTAAGATTATTTTATTTGTTTTTAAGGCAGTGTGGACTGGTACCAGCTAACTTTCTGAACTGCACATCCCCTATGTTCCCACATCATCAGATCTGCTGACCAATCACTGTTCTTTATACCATGCTCCCAGCTCATATCCAGAGGTGTTTGGTCATTTTCCATTGGTGGCACCAGCACCAGCTTATCTTTCTGAACAGCACATGCCCCATCATCCCACATCATTAGATATGCTGACGAAACATTGCTCTTTGGACATTTTGTATCCTCCCATAATACATAAATGGTCACACTGTTTTTTATCCTTTCATCTCTCTATCTCTCATTAATCCCATGGTTGTTTATTTTATTCTACACTTTTAATTCTCCCTTGATCTTTATAACTACAGTATATCTGTGTTTTTATTTGAGTGTAATAATCTCTGTAAAGACTTTTGTCGTTTTAAATGTGCCCTATAAATAAATTGACTTGATCGTAAGAAATCACAATACCCATCACTGTGTTTTTTGTGTAAAATTTCAACCTCAAAAAGTAACCAGTAATTTCCTCTAATAGGCAGTGAATTAGAAATACATATAGTATCATAAAATGACAACTCAGTAAAAGTACCAAGTGTTGTTCAAGGTGTCCTGAATGAACCAGCAACGACTTAGTCATTGTTGCAAGTTTAATTTCCAGGCTGACAATACATTTCATGAGCAATCAATTAAAATACATCCAGTATGAAAACATTCTTCAGGCATTCATTCAGTGTGCATCAAATTGCTACAGATCTACTACGTACAGCACTTCAAGTCATTCTCTTTTTCTCTTTGCTTTAAGGTTGTGGGCCTGAATCCAGCTCCCACGTTAAAGGTATTCTCCATGTGAGTATTTGTATGGTACATTGTGACATGGATGATATCAAGCTATGAAGTTGCTACTACAGTGCAGAACTGTGCCCTGGTCTGATGGTCCATCATAGGTTTCATGCGTACCCAGATTGTCTATTGCAGGGCGAGGTGATGTTGGAAAAACCACTATGTGTCAGACCACTTCTCTCTACTCGTGAGTGGATGAGATGGATGCAGACCTTGGATGTGGTCTGGTTTACCCTTTGAATGTGCTGCTTTTATTGCCCTGAAACCGATGGCAGCACTGATGGGGAGTGCCGGAGATACAGCTGCGGTCAGGGTGAAAGTGATGTGATAGTGTGGTGTGTGCACTTTAAGTGATGTTTTCCATGATGTAAAAGATAAGCTCCATCACAATGGGATCATCGCCCCTCTTACGCCCCCTGCTGTGGATGACGGGGATCATCACGCTATCCAGAGCATTGAGGTACTGAGCTGGAAGGGGCTGCCCATTGCTCCCAGCCACAAACCCCACCTGAAATGACAAAACAAACCACTAATTTGTTTAGTCAGTCACACCCAGTAGCCCGTATTAAAAAATGTACAGCTATTTGTGTAAGACTCATGAGTTGTATATGTTCCTTTAAAAAAACGGGTCCTCTTTGAACCCTGAAAACAGCTAAAACACATGCTGATGAAATTCTTAAAGCATTAGCAGAGGGCGACCTACTCTATTACAAAAAAACTGGTTGTTTTACTGATAAATTAAAAATTGACAAATTATTTATTCATCTTCCTTTAAAGAGGTGGATTCATGTCACCTGATGCTTAAAAGGTCAATTTTAATCAGAGAAATAGGCAGCACGAAGTTGCTGTGACCCCTCCCACTGATACCAAATAGCCTACTAGATTTCTGACCTCTTGAGGGTCAAAAGTGACACGCAGCCCCAGTTTGGCCATCCCGTCCTCTTTCAGCAGTTTGAGGTGTGGACACAGTGCCAAGCAAAATGCCCGGGCGATCCGCTCCGTTAGCCGGTTGTGCTCAGCAGAGTCAGACACCCCTCCTTTAGGTTGATTCCCCCTTTGTATGAAGAACACCTGTGCAAAACATTTAGATACATTTAAGAAGAAAAAAGTTTCAGATGGACTTCTGTTGTTATTTTTTAGTGCTGTACGTACTTCTGTCCAGCGGATAATCTTCCCGTTTTCTTTGTATTCTGATTTCTGGAATATCTTTGTACTGCTGATGGACTCCATGGATTTCCCATCGATGGGGCTTATAACTCTGGAGAAGAAATGACATGTACAAAGAATTTACTTCATTGAAACTACTTAATCTGAGCTCTTGTCTATAGCACAAAACTGGACACTATTGGATTGGAAGGGATTATGATCACTTCCTTAAAATGATACAAAGTAAAGCCTTTTGAACATTGTCCTCCACTATCTTTGATTGTGTCTGTTATACTGCTCTGTTGGGTTGAGCTTCAAAGCTTCCATCCAAGGCTGCAACGTGAACTTCAAACAGGTGGACACACTCACCCCTTATTCACAGTGCATTTCTCCTCCACCCACTGCACACAAACAATCTCCTGGCTGTCTGATTGGTCAAGCCGTCCACAGGTGACGGTGTAGTCTTTCATCTCCCTGAGCGACCGGCGCAGTTCTGCCATGGTTTCCACGGTGATTTGCACCATTAGCCCATCTGGGAAGAGGGACAGCAATACAGGAGAAACACACAAAACAGACACCCAACAGGAAGACACACGCACTCACATGCATCAACACGCACACACGCTTAGACAAACAGTCTGTTAAAATGTACACAGACACACACATACAAAGATCAACACATTCTGAATAAACCAGTTCTCAAGCAGGGCTGTTAACATGCACTACTTAAAAAACACATTTAAAGAATGAAATTCCTGCGAGCTGGCTGGAAAAAGTCAAGGTCAACCTGACTCCCTCTCTCTGAGTGAACATCCTACCTTCTACGATGCTGGATTTGGCAAGATATCCTGCAGCTGCTTTCAGTGCACTACTGAATATAAAAAAGCATGATCCAGTCACTGCAACACAAAAAAGCAAATCCTCATTAGAGACAAACTCCTGGGCTTTAACCCTGCTATAACAATCCTTAAACCATATCACAGGGTGCCATCTAGTGTTACAAAAGGGAAAGTGAAAACATTTGCTGTATTGGCTTGCTTGCTTTTGGCCCCCTTAAATTTCCCTGTAGATTAAAAATAGAAAGTGTGTGTTCAGCTCTTGAATACCTACATATATATATAAACTTAAACTGTTAGTGAAATATGTTCAAAAATACATGGGGTTTTTGGCTTTTCTTTGGCCATTTGGCTTCACAAAATGCACTCATAAAAAATGGATGCAACAAATGATCTACAGAGTTCATGTTAAACAAGGGAAAGTTTCTGATTAAAAATTACACCAAATATAACTAATTCAAACAAGCATAAAAGTTTCCTTAAACAGCAGATAAATGATCAGTCAGTCAGGACCTCCCCCTTGTTGCAATCCAAATATTGGATTTTAATAAGTGTTCTCCACCACTTCTTGAAGGACATTAAGTCCAGACTCTGAAAACGTATTATCCTGTTTTGCCCTACCTTTGCGTGGCTGATTGTGGATGCTGATGGCTTGGGTCTGGTACTGGCCATCGTCTCTTTGCACACAGATGAGGTGGGAGTCTGCAGCCTCATTAAAGCACGCCCCTATGGCCAGCACATGCTCATTGGACTTATTCAAAGCCTTCATTAGCTAGCATGAGAAGAAGTGGGCATAGGCATAGACAGAGAGATAGCATTTGATGAAAATACAAAATATTAGCATCAACTCTGTAAGATATTTAAATGTTTATTACCTCATTGTACCCGGTGGTCGGTATCTTTATGCAGGTCCTTTGAGCCTCTAGATCCACAGTGAGCCCCGGCACCATTGGGAGGCTATAACGGTAATTCCTAAAGTCCTGAACAGGATGAAAGGAAAAGGTCATTGTGGGAAGCCTGGTGTTGTCACACCAAACGTCTGTTCTCATGACAGAACAAATATGTATACTCACCACTAACAGTCTCATTATAGTGTGGCCTATCTGCCCAAACAAGGGCTTCCTTAAGCGCACACTGTACAGTGGACATGGGTAAACTAGAAAAAGAGAAAGGAAGTGGGTAACTGAAGAGGAAACCTGCAGCATAACATATACAACACTTCCTACTAGGGTCTGGCTTACATCTGTACTCAGCTCCTAGTCGCAGCATTAGCCGCAAGGGAAAGGCTTTGGCCCAGGCCAACTCTGCTCTGTGGACCAACAGGCCAAAGAGGTAGGGCTGGTTTGGCAGAGGTAGACCTTGGAGTGACTGAAGAGTGGGGCGAATGTACAAGAAGCCTGCATGCTCCTCACTGCCCAGGAAATTACTGCTGAACAGGGACAGTGACAGGTGTTTCACAACCTTCCCTACAGAAACAGAGAGGAAAAGGACAGATGTGTAATTAGAGCAGAAAAACACACTGAGACAGATCACAGTCAGTGTGATGAATTGATTGTGGTCCAAAAGTGGGTAGTGAAGCATACAGTATATTCTCTTATTCAAAGCCACTACTGCTATGAAACTGGCTTAGAAATTGCTTAGCCTACATGGCCCTGACCTGTGAGGGTGTCCCTGTACAGCTGGATGAAGTGGCTGAAAATGTCTTTGGGAAAGCTTTTCTCTTCAGGCAGGCACTGCAGCAGTACCACCACCTCCACCTGGCCCACAGCATGCATTCCCTTAGTTGTGACGCACCAGCATTTCCTGTTAACATCTGTCACAGAATCAGAGCACAACCTCAGGGGTCTCAGGGATTTGCTCTGTGGGGAATATTAACTCCAAAACAGAAAATGTAAAAAATATGTGCTTTCTGTCATATGGTGAAAAGAAAGGGGGAAAAAACAGACGTACAATTGACCAACTTGACCATAGCAAGTAGGTTGGCATTGAGAACAAACACCAGAGGCTTGGGCCTGCCACTCTCCAGCTCCTGAATAAGCAGCATCTCAGAGGGCTGCTCCTCTACAGTGTAATCTGAGAAAAAAAAAAGACAGCTATTAATCTACAGAATATTTCTGCAACTGTTTGTACTTTCAGCTGGTAAAAAAATGCAGAGACAACAATTATTCTGACAGCTTTTATTCATGCTATTATTTCTAAACACCCCTATTTTTATCAGGCAAGATGAGGTCCGCATTATTGTTTACAGTGACAGCACTAGGGAGCAGTTAAGACTTATAAGTGGTAAGAACCAACACATACATATACGTATATGTATATGCATATCTGGGAGCATCACAGTACTACAATACACATTGGTTATGGTCAGTGAAGCAAGGTGTTTAGCCTCTTGCATTTATCAGTATGGGTTATGAATGTGGACTGATTGTCCAGTCACAGACACATGCTATGTTATGTGTCCAAGGACAATGAGGAAGTGAAGTTGAGTATATGTAAATATCCTCTGATGTGAACATAAGCACATTAGTTTTTGTGGTCATTTTGCAGCAGCCTGGTGTTGGTAGCCATGATTTCATCAGGTACCCATGAAGAATCATCTTGCATAGTGGGAGTGTGTTTACGCACACATATCTGTCCTCCTGCTTTCTGATGCATGCAGGGAATAATAGTCCAGAGGGACACTTTCATATAACTTAACAGTAGTTGTTGTCACTGATTTTGAGTGGACTGATTTAGGTCATTGAGCAATAATGTTTGCCGCTGTCACTTTATTTCATTCGCTCTTGCTTTTGTCATCAGTAATCTGTAAAGTCCTCAACATCAGAGAGCTAATTTGCACCTCTGCTTGTACTGCCTCATTTGCATAGATCTCCCGACTCTTTACACCTTCCCTCCAACTTTTGCATCATGCACACTGTGCAGCAAGACATGAAAATACCAAAACAGCGTGTGTCACACACACGCTTCAAGGTCAGGAAAATACAAACATTTGCACTGCCATGAACAAAAAAGGCCACAAAGTCTTTTTGCAAAATGTTTGACTCAAATTTGATGGAACTAGTCACACCTCCTTTGACTCCTGTGGAGGTGAGGATGGGTGGTAGGCCATCCAGAGGGATGAGATTGGCAGAGTTGCTCACTAAAGCTGTGGTGCCCCAGCCATAAGGACCACAGGCCTCCTAGAGGAAGAGGGAGACAGGGAGGCAACAGAGTGTGCCCCCATTTTTTGTCAAATTTCCATGGTACAAACTACTGAGCATCATTGAAAATATAGGAACCGTAAAGGCAACATAGAGATTTTACATGTATTCTCTTCTGAACTTTAAAAGCACAACTATCATGTTCTATGTGATGTAACTGTGTCATGTTTTGGGTGATCCTACATTGATAGAAGTCCCATGTGGCCTTGAAGCTCTCCTGATCTGTGGTGAACCCCCAGGAATTCTGACTGATCCACCTAGTGCACGTCTTGTCAGCGGTGAGAATGCTGGTCCTCTGATGGGAGTGGTCGGCGCAGACTCTGACTGCTTATTGGCCAGGAATTCATCTGCAAACCACACCCTCCTTTTTCCTCTTGGAGGTGTCCCTGGTGAGAAGATTTAAGAATTACTTTTGGAGAATCTCCCAAAACAAAACTTTTGAACTTAAAAAAAAAAGAAAAAAAATTGCTCACTTTTAATGAGGGTTGAATGACAGGAAACACACACTCGTCCCTCCTTGCCATCCAGATGTGTAAGTCTGAACTTCAGGTTGGAGCAAAGTGCACAAAAAACCTGACGATACACACATGCACATGCACACAAATGCACAACCACATAAGAGCAGATGCACACATATACATTTCACACATCAACTATCATGTCCCTCTTTACTTGGACACATCTAATTAAATGTTATCTTTAAATACTGCAGATCTTACGAATTTTTAATAATCCTCACCTTCCCACAAGCACGGCAGTGGTGCCTCCTCTTGGTAAACGTAAACTTGACCCCACACTTCATGCAAACCTGCGCCTGAGCATCAGGGACCCAAACTGGAGCCACCTCCCCGAGGACAGTGCCTCGATCCTTGGACAGAATACCAGCAGGGCTTGGCTGAGTTTCATTGTCAGGATCGACAGGGGAGACAGCAGATTCCCCCACTGCTCCTTCCCCGTCGGCTGCCTGGGCTCTGTTGGTGTTTGTCTCATCTCCTCCATTAGATATGACCATTTTAAGCTGGCTCTGAAGATCCCTGGAAGCCCTGCCACATGTCTCCTCATGTGAGAGATTGGAAGGGGTTGCAGTCACCTCTGAGCTGCAGGACTGTTCTTGCTGCTCCAGGCCACTCTCCTCCAGCTCTTTCTCCTCAATCACAGAGTCCTCCTTAGAAGGGAGAGCCTGGAGCTTCTTCTCCTCTTTCAGCTGCTCCTCCTCCTCATCTGGCCATGCAGCCTCAGCTGGACTCAGCACCAGGGGGTTAGAAGACTCCCCAAAACAACTCTCGCCCCATGTGGAGATGGCGGTCACAGTGCAGCTGCCTTCCTCCAGCTGGGAGGGTGACGCTGTCTTGGAAGGATGTTCAGATGGTTTTTGCTCACATGGCCCAAAAGTGCTACTGACCGTTGAGTCTGAAGGGGTCTTAGATGGGGACTCTGGTTTAATTTGAGTGCAGCCCAGCCCTGGTTTGGACACATCCCCATCTTTGAGCACCAGGAGGCAGGGTCTGTTCAGCCAGTGGGGCTTGGTGTCCTGAAGAGACGGATTGTCTCCTTCATCTGTTTTGAAGGGGAGTACGGTAATATCAGCACAGACACAGCTCCAATGTCTCTCATCCTCTTTCTGCAAGTACATTCACACTTACACATACCTCACATACATGGTCATTAATAAGGCCTCATTAGGTGGAGAAGCCATGTTCACATGTGCTAAGTGCAGGTGTCCTCACCTCTCATACAGCTCATAGCTTTCAATCAACACTAAAGGCAGCATTAGCACTGTGACGTCCTTGAGAGGTGTGTCGGAGCTGATAAATGAAAAAGAGAAAAGGGAGGTTTGGTGTGTGCAAAATATTGATGTACAACCGAGCACTTGATCATCCCCCATATAGCTGCTTGTTCCCCAGGGAACAAAAAGTTCAATAGAGGTTCTGTGTATCCTCAAGATTTACTGATGTGTTTTGTAGTGTTGCAGGTATTGAGATTGAAGCCTTTGCTGGTGTTTTATTGGCCCATTTGTTGTTGTTGGGCCTATAGCAGGAGAGACTAGTAATGCAAGTGGTAATGATCCCCATTATTCACTGTTTACATGAATGTTCACCTTAACCCTATTGTAAAGGCAGGAGTGCATGTGTGTGTTTCACTGTGTATATATAGTCAAATCAGCCATTTATGTCCTGATGACTCAATTTCAAATTTCAACATTTATATTTCCCCCCCTATTTACACTACTGTTTTAAGATCCTCCACTCAACCGTTTCCACACATTACCAGCATGCAAATTGGAGGGGGTAGCCTATCCATAGATGGTGTTTCATTGAGCTGTGACACCCACAGTGATTCATGAATAGTTATTACTAGAGAACAAGCACCCCTTACAAAATCATGGAAACTGCTGCTCAGTTTAGGCAATACATAACATGACGCTGTAAGATGTGTGGTTTGGCAAAATAGTGTCAGCGGATATTTGATAGAAATGTTCCAGCACCTTTTGGAAAAACAGGTAAATACCAGATCAAACTGCATTGCAGCGGTACACCAAATTAATTAAAAAAAAACAAGGAAAGAGAGGGGGGCCGTGTCATCCCTGCCGCGGGATACAGAGTGAAGGCTTCCCGAAAGGCGGTGGGGGTCTGCACCGATCCCTCTGAACGAAGCTCGGTCGTTTCCCGGGACAGTGACGCATTAGACACACGTGCAAATGTTTAATCCGCTCGCAGGCACCGAGGCCTCCAATGCGACACTCAGTCCGCATCCCGTTCCGATACACCAGATCAAGCCGGACACCTTACTGAGATGATGTTTGCTCTATATGTGATGAATCTACTGACAGCGCGTGTAAGTACGCAGCTTGTCTTAACACGGTAATGTGCGCCACACACACACACACACACACACACACACACACACACACACATACATACATACATACATACATACACACACACACTTTCAGCTGATGCGGACTATGCGTGCAGCCAAATGCTGTATCAGCGGTTTTCTGTGACAAACAGACGCGCAGTATCATCATCATCACCCTGCAACGCACAGGCAATGAATGGGGAATAAAGTATCCCCACCCGGCTCATATCAATGCAATTCTTACCTTCTGTTATTGCTCCCAAAAGGCTTTCATTCTCGTCATCCCGCGCAGTGAAGAACTTCAGCATTTTATCCTGTTACATCTGAGTGCAGAGGAAGACAGCAGGTTTAAGCAGCAGTGCCTTGCTCACAAGAGAAGGATGGGGGGATATTTCGCCTCTCTACCCCCCTCAGTGTGATCTCCCTCCTCCCCTGTGTTTCTCTGCAGCTCTTTGAAGAAACTCGAGAGGTGTGCAGAAATGTCCCTCCCCAGTTTGCTTTCTGCACAGGCTGCAGGACAGCGCACAAGCCAAGACAACAGAACTATGATGTCAGATGTGAAAATCCAGCCTGATGCACAATCTGTCATACTGTAGGAAATCTGTGAGGTATCAGCAAGTAAGCATCATCGAATAAGTAGACCATTCCTATGTACTGCATAATGAAGTCGTTCTCATTGGTGTAGGAGAATCAATAAGATTCATTTTGTCAATGACCACAGCACCATCTAAAAAATGTTAATCACCTTTATTTTGTTTCATAAACAACAAAAAAAGTCTTAAGACTAGATTTAATGACCACTGTAATCCTGACCATGACTGACAATGTGGTGAAGGGACTTAACCTTTTATCAGTAGGGAGTTGTTTTTAAGTGTGCACAAGCCAGTCTGACTCAGATATCCGGAGGCCATGGGGAAATAGAAAAGTCTCTCGTTTGTGGGCGATAGTGTTTGATATGTTTAGACTTATAAACACCGGAGAAGTTTTCTGGCTTCATTGCAGTCCAGTTTCATGTGCACAAGAACCTTGCGTGTCAGTTTGCTTCGTTCTTTGACGCTTCATCAAAGTTCTCCACCAGATCTGCAGAACAGTAGCACAATGTTAAAACCGATTTAGCATTAAAAACCCCAAATTTGTAAATGGCATAATACTGTTTTCACTTTACTGTCCAAAATGTTGCAAATGCACTCAATGATTGCAGAAGACAAAAGCCATTTCTGCAGAGTGGATTTTATTTATTTTAATAATATAACACTAAAGGAACTGGTTCATCATCAAAAAGAAAATGCAGAATTTCAGAAATGTAATTTTCACTTAGAAGAAAGCCAAATTCTGGCAAAAAAAAAATAAAAATAAAAATGTGTTCTTAAAGTGTGCAGAGATTCATTTTTAATGTTTTGATGTGATGTCTTTAATACAAGTTACTGTCCATACCTGGAACATCATCATCCTCTTCCTCAATGTCCTCTGCCTTTGGAGCTTTGCTGTCGAGAGCTGAAATGATAACACATGATTAACACATTAGAGCTTTAGCTGTTTAACGGTTGTCACCAGATAGTTTCTTAATGGATGAAGACAATAAGAAGTATACTGTATCTATTATTATGCTTACCTATAGGACTGAAACTAATGATTATTTTTAATTTTTCAATTGATTTGTTGTTTGATGTTGAAAATGTCAGAAAATCATGAAAAATGTCATTGTTTACCAAACCATAAGATGCAATCAAACTACCCAAAGATGTTCATTTTGCTATCAGAGGACTTAAGACACCAGAAACTATTCACATTTAAAGGGGACCTATTATGCGTTTCCTTATTTTCAGTCATATATAATGTTACAATGTTGGATATTCATATAAAACGTGGACAGAGTTAAAAAATAATGAGGTAACTGTATATAGAATTAATCCCTTTAGGCAAAATTGTTTGTCCCTCAGCAGGCTTCCTGAAACTGACCAATCAGAACAGAGTGGGGTAATTGGGAAAGGGACCTTAAAGAGACAGGGCAAGACTGCCTGTTTAGAGATAGAGGTTGAACTGAGGGGCCGCAATTAATACTGAACTGTAATTCCTGCAAAGCTACTCTAGGGAGTTTTAAAAAATAAAAATAAAAAGGACTGAAAATTATTAATGGATTATTAAAATAGTTTCTCTTTCATTTGCTGTGGATTGACTAATTGTTGCAGTTCTACCTCTGTAACATAGCTGACATTTTTCACCATTTTCCGACAATTTATAAACCAAAAAATAAATCTATTAATGTGAGAGGCAATTTATAAAAAGGCAGATTATAAAAATTCCACCAACAGGTACATGGTAATTTAGGATTTGGTCAGTGGCTGGCTGCTACATGTTTACATCAATCCTTTGTCTGTCCAGAGTCTAATCTTTCAATCACCCAAATTAACTGTTCCAGTTGTTTCATTATATGGTATCAAGCATTTTGCAAATGTTCCATTCAAGTTGTACTAGGCAAAACACTTGTGCAAATATACACCACCCTAATCACCCTGAACCACAAAGAAACCTTATAGTGGAATGAAAACTGTGGTGCCAGATACACAATATAAACGTGTCCTTAAGAGCAGCAAGTAAGTGTCAGATTAAAAAGACCCAAACTAATTTTAACTTTAGTTGGTTGCAGTGGGATAGTTTACACCTTTTCATTAAAAATACATTTTTTTGCCTTGTAAGTGATTCAACCTGATTACTTTCTGGTTGTGTTCTTTTGCGTAAGTCCTCCGTCTTGATGTAAATGCGTGTGGACATACATTTCTCTACTTCCAAAACTCACAGCTTCCAATCTGAACTGGAAATCTGCTAAGAGTCTGTTTTTGATACAAAGTCTTAAAGAACTGAGCATTATTACACGGATACATTGTAAGAAAATAAGAAATAACGATGATCTACATAGCACATTTAGACACATTGAAAACCGCTGGAAAACACTTTTGCACATCACACAGCTGTTCTGATTACCTGCATTGCCGCATGTAAACAAAACACTGTATTAGATTGCATCTTACGTAAACAGTTGATCCGAAACCTTCAGTTGGATTGATTTCATTCAGAATGAAAAAAAGTGTGCATACATGCTGTAACACAAATTTTACACTAGCAGGGGTCTGATATGTCCGGGCACACCCACCTTGCCGAGGGAACTGTTCTGCCAGTTTGCGCAGGCTGCTGAGGCTGTCAGCTCCCAGCTGACTGAGGATGCCAGGGAGCATCTCTGTCAGCTGCTTAGTCTCAGCATGGCCCGTGATGGCAAATGTGTTGGCGGACAAAGAGGCCTGAACTTTGGGGTTGTTGAAGTGGATCACAGTCCCGTCATCCTTGATCATGTTGACCTGAGAAGAGGACACTGGTCAGAGCTCCAGGTTACGGTTAAATGATCTGAGAAGTGACTTGTAATGAGAGAACATTCAGGATTTCCTTTTACAGTG
This sequence comes from Scomber scombrus, assembly GCF_963691925.1. NCBI lineage: Eukaryota > Metazoa > Chordata > Actinopteri > Scombriformes > Scombridae > Scomber > Scomber scombrus. The sequence goes on along the minus strand of NC_084977.1, from coordinate 13,358,524 downwards.
GGTCCATACCAATTTACCTCCTCAATTCCAGCAATATTGTTGACAGCCAACTTCTTTAGTGAACTCTGAAGCTTTTTGTCATCAGCTGTTGCAGTTCTGTGTACTACCTTCTTCTTTCTGCGTGCAGAGCCCTGAAACCAAAGATACACAACAGAGACTTGAAGTCATGACTCATAAGTGTTATACAATGTGGTTAATTTATTTTAAAGTTTTGGGTTGGAGAGCATGACGGTATATACATAACTCTGTCAACTGTTAAGATATTTTTCCACACCGTTCCCACTGATATACCATGAATGCAACCAAATCAAGCAATCAACCAAGGCTCCAAGTTCAATACAGCTACAATTCACTGTAAAATCTATTCAGTGAGTTTACATATCCTGTTGTCAAAATATTTGTGTTATGCTGCTAAATCATCACTCTATAAAGTATTAGTCTCTAAAGTTTGAATGCAAAGACTCAAATGTTAAATTTGAAAAGCATGGATTATGATGTGATCATAACATACTGATTGAAGTTTTAAAATTAGGCACATGGCACATTTACTGATTTGCTGATTAAGGATAGATTAGTCGACCAGTAAATGCTGGTATTGCAACATATGCTGCAAATATTTGTTTTGTTTGTCAAAAACAAGTAAAATAACCAAAGGTAACATTTAGTGGCAGTTATTTAATCCACAGAACCATATGTGCTGTTTGAAAGCAGCAACTCACTTAACATTACATCTTTCCAATAAAAACATCACGTGTGTTTCTTACCTTTCCTCCTATCCGGACCTGGGCTTGAAGTTTAGCCAGTTTTTCTTGATTCATGTTTTGACCTGCAATAAGAGAAAATTGTACATAAGGTTGAGTAACAAATAAATGTTAGGTGTAAGTGACCACATGATGAGCTTTCTGCTTTCAGTGGACAGACAGCATGAAGACAGAGCTGCATTACGAGCTAACCAAAGTCCAAAGAGCATGATACAAACCCGTGTATGACAAATATGTGATGCTGATGCAACAATGTCTCAGTCTGGCTGACTTGTCAGAGACAGTGCTGATGCTCTGTGTAAAAGTGTGTGACAGAGCGTGTGTGAGAGAGAGAGAGAGAGAGAGAGAGAGAGAGAGAGAGAGAGAGAGAGAGAGAGAGAGAGAGAGAGAGAGAGAGAGAGAGAGAGAGAGAGAGAGAGAGAGAGATGAAAACATTACTCAGGGCCTCCACAGGCTGAACACACACACACACATCATGTTACTGCTCTGCTCTCAACACAACAAGTACACACCCCGCAGCAAACGCACATGACACGCAGTCCAACATTCATCACCACCAACCTGCTCTGATATCCACAGAGACATACGGCACTGAAAGATGGAGGTTATGATTTTTTCCCCTTCTTCTCCTTCTTCTTTTTCTTCTTCTTCGTATTCGTCTTCTTCTTCTTCCTCCCCGCGTCCGACCGGCTGGAGGCCTTTTAGACGCAATGCTGCCACCTGCTGGACGCTTTAAAGTCCCTTAAAATTATTTTTTCAATAAATAGCTCATGTTGAGAGATGCTTTTCCAGTCACAGTATAAGCAGATGATCATCAGCAGGGTGTTCCCTTCTAACCCTGGTCCCCACGACGACGAGCATTGCATTGAAAACAGCAGTTTTTCTTTAAAAAAATTTAAAAATGATTGATTTTCACTACTGTGTGTGTACCCTAGTGGTCATAGATGGTATTGCCGTGTGTGAATTTGAACTCATGGGGACATTTTGCTGACAAAAGTGTGTAACTGTGTATAACATATACACTTTATATTTGATGAGTAGTATTGCATTTACGTGCACTTAAATGTGATCAGACTTTTATTTTATCAAATGAGTTTTCCTTAAATCAATGAGGGAACCCATTTAATCATGAATCGTAATTTCAAAGTGGTTTTCTTTGGAAGAAACTGATACACATTTTTGTTTGCCTGAAGTAGACAAAAATACAAATTAATAACTAAAAGCATGACTGATTTTGTAAATAAATTACAAGTCTATTTGATTTTCGTTTTAAAATACAAAAGAGTAAATTGAAATTAAATTGAATGAACAGTACATTTTATGGTTTGACTTTCTTTTCAAATTTAGAATAATCCAAATAAAATCACTGGCAAACAGAAACAAAAAATGACCTGTTTCCTCATATTCTGACACCGGATGTCTCATCAAGACAAGAGCGCAATAAAAATTAGAATAATAACAATAATAATAATAATAATAATAATAATAATAATAATATCTATCTCTAGAGATTATGGAAGAGTTTCAGCATATATGCTCTGAACTACACTGTGTGTGTACTTGCACAGAGATGAAGACATCCTGTCAGGAATTGAAGAATTGGCAGAAGATGTACTTTTTGAACTGTCTTTCTTATTTTGCCCAAATTGTCCTTGTGATTTCAGTCAGTGCTCAAGAGCCAAAGCAACATGTGGACTCAGCAAGACAGCACACAATGCTTGATCTGTGGCTGAGGGACATGGAAAAGGTTTTGCCTTCAGGGTAAGTAGTTATGCACTTTATAATAATAATAATAAAGCAAAACAGTGTGTGTTCACAATCACATGGTTCACTTTGGACATATCAGGTGGAGAAATAACAAGTATTTCTTATCCTTCATCTATCAGACAAAATATGTTTAAAGATATTTATAATTTGCCATTTATACTACATGTTGATCAACTGCAGAACTAGAACCAAATAACAACCACATCTTGATGTACATTGAGGCCTGGCTTATAACCATCATGTCTACAGACCTGCAATAAAAAACAGGGATGGTATTTTGCTGTATGTTAAACCTAATTACCTTACTAATCCACTGTCTAACATGTATTTATAATTACAATTACAAATAGAAGTACTACATAAACCACTACAATTTAAAAATGTCATCATATACAGATTGTTGTGTTTTATCTTTTTTCTTGAAACAAAGAGTCTGGGAGATGAAGCTTATACTGTATGCTGTTGCAGTTGCAAAGGATGACGGTTATTTGCCAGACATGAGCCAGACAGCTGGATGATGATGAGGGGATGCCCAGAAACAGAATGATGCATCCTTCAGACCCACATTAGCTTGAGTTTCTGGAGTTCCAGCCCTGACCACAGAGCAGCTCCTGGAGCATCATTTATAGCATATGCTGAAGTCAGCAGGGGAGTTGGAACAGGTAAGCTGACATATTTTACTGCAGCAACAAACCTCAACAAACCAGCAGGGCACCTACACCAGACTCTAGGAGCTGCACAGTAACAAATAGATTCCATTTTACCAGGTAGATCTGAATAAATGATTTCCTTCATGCAGAAAACATGAAATTAAGATTCTGTTTCTTGTTTACCTATAGCTCTGCAAATTATTTTTAACAATATCCCTGTGAATACAGGTAGATACATCTATCAAGCATGTTTGTGTAATCAGGCTACTAATTCCTACACTGTTGTTGTTGCTTTTGACACCACAGGTACCACGATAATATCCAGCAGTCAACCAGAAAAGCAGCCACCCAATTAACCTGGCAAATGAAAAGATAACCTTGATAGGAGATGCACACTACTTTAACAGCATATGCTATTTTAAAGTTTGACATTTTATTTGTCATGGTTGTGTTTGGTAACTCTTTCAAGTAGAGAGCTGACATTTAGATGTAATTATCTCTATAACAAGTAATAAAACACATTTTTGTAGCATCTTGTCGTAGCATGCTTTTCCATTTATATGTATTTAGCTTTGGTAATGTTATGACACATAGTTACACGTTTTAAGCAGCACAATGTGAAACAAACCAATTCAATGCTAAACAGTTTTCAAAGCTTTAAGACTCCATCTCTGGCCTTGACCCTGTGAGAGCTCATGATTCAGCTCTGGTTTATTTTAACAATGCTGTAATGATATATCACACTGCAGTGCCTTTTTCAATAGTGGCAGAACTGTCTTCTTGGACACCACCTTCTCCTCGCTGGCCTTTGTTCCCCTCTCAGGGTTTATACCTAAAAATGTAATAACAGAGAAGCATGTAAGAAATGAAATGTGGTAAGTAAAGATTGTTTGCACTTAATAAAGAACACCATTGCATTCAGCAAATAAAAACGAAGACGTTTTCTCATAATAGTGACCTCTGTGTAAATATGATTAAAACAGACCGGTTGTTTCCATTATGCCAGTATCTGAGTCATCCTTATTTTGACGCATTAGGAGTGTTGGTATATTTGTACTTTGGAACAGAACAGTGTTAAGCAGATTTTTAGAACAAACTTCAAGATAAAAATAGCAGTTACAATATCCTTGATGATTTCAGTATTTTAAATGTTAAATAAATATCACTATAATGAATCTGATGTCACCTAACAATAATGCCATATACGTTACTCAAGGATACCAAGACATCCCAATTGCTCACACCAAGGAGCAAATAAAAGCAAATCAAACCAGTGTTATAATGGCCTTACCCTCTGACAAAATATCCTGTTAGTAGCAAGATTAAAGGCCTTCATTATTCTGGGTTCAGACTGCATGTGCAAGTGTAGTGAAATCTTCCTCTATTCCCCTCACTGTATTTTCTTTTCTCTCTCACTCTCTCCCCCTCTCTCTACTGATATCAAATTCAAATTTAAATGAATTTTATTGGCAAACATTGGTATATGTGTATATATTTCGTCCTGCAGTGCTTTGGCAACACAAACACTACCATTTATACATTTCTGCTCATCCCTTTTTGACCAGGAAAAAGAAAAACAGCTTGTATTGCAATTTAATCTTTTGTATTTTTAAATGAAAATCAAATAACAACTTGGGTTTTTTTCAATACCCGTTCCTGAAAAGAAAATCGAATGACCAAAAGATACGTGGACCTCCAACCATGCACTGTGTGTACATTTTAGCTCCCCTATTAATAATAAGATTTGAAGTCAGTTATACTCACAAGTAACATACCAAACTTGAACTTGACCGCTGCATTTGTTTTATGAATGGAGTTCAGACTGATCAGAGCTTTGCTAACACTGTAACTGCTCCGTCCTCACTTGCTGGCCTGTTGGTGAGTTAGTGTGTATTTTTTAATCCCCAATTACGTGTATTATCAAAAAGTCCCAAAAGGGCAATATGTCAGTAATTGGAACTCTCTATGACCCTGGGGGGTCAATTAGTTACAAACCACCAACCTTTTGAAAGGCCAACACAACGCTAACCTACTGTGCCACGCAGACATCTCTGCCCTGTATTGAGTTGGTCTTCCTTACTGAAAAATTCTTAGAGTAGTCAGTCCCAAAAGGGCAATATGTCAGTAATTGAAATTCACTATGACCCTGGGTGGGATCAATCCGCTAACCTTTTGGTTAACAACATAACGCACTAACCTAGTACACCACAGAGTCAGCTCTAGACTGTAATGTGTTGGTGCAAGGTATATTTTGAATCCCCCCAGTTACGTGCATTACTGAAAAATTCAAAAAGGGCTATATGGCAGAAAGTGTGACTCACTATGAACTTGGGTGGGCTTGAACCACCAGCCTTTGAGTTAACAACACAATGCTCCACCCTATTGCATCACGGAGACATCTTTGGCCTGTGTTGAGTGTGTATACCCTATATTTTTAATCCCAAATTATGTGCATTACCAAAAATGTCAAAAAGGGCATTATATCAATAAGTGGCAACCACGGGTGGGCTCAAACCGCCAACCTTTTGGTTAACAATTAAACACTTTACCCTATTGCACCACCGAAACATCTCTGTCCTTTACTGAGTTGGTGTACCCTATATTTGAATCCGCAATTATGTGCATTACACCATATACCATTTTGTGCCCCTGGTACACCATACTACTTCATGCATACACACCAACTTTTCTTGTTTTAACTTTTCTGAGATCTCGTCCTTAAAAATCAAAAAGCCAGAATAATTATGAGACTTGCTTTCAAGGTACTAAAAGTCAAGATCAAGTGATCTTTTGCTCTTCTGCTCTTCTTCTGGTTTCAGTACTCCCTGAGCTCATCTTAGGACACCTGCATTACCATTTGATAGGTGAAACTCCCCACCTGCCACTTTCCCCAGAGCTGGTGGCATGTGGTCTTTTTAACTGCAACAATTTTAACATACGCTACCCTACAGTTATCCAAGTAACTGTAAGAGCGATCAAAGGAAGCATAATTGATTTAATGAGCCAGTGTCATTTTGAGACAAGCATATGCTACCGGGAGGATCACCCAGGTAGCCCTCAATCACCAGCCGGCACGGGAGACGACCACCCGATCTGCACCTTGGCTCCCTCTACCTCTTCTTCTGTTTTGCCCTGTTAGGGAAATAATTGCATTAATCATATGACTGTGTGATCACCTTTTTATGTGTAATCATATAAACTGTGTGAAATCGATGTATGGAGGCTGAGTTCAGTTGTGTGTGAAAGCCTTGACAGTGGATGGCTGTAAAAGGACATGCACCCGATAGAAAAGAAACCTAATGAGCAACAGTTTGTTTTTTTGGAAAGGTGATGGACAGAACATCCATCTGTGGAAAGCTAAGACAAAGAAAGCTTGAACATAACATTTGCACAGGACTTTGATTTTACAGTATGATCCCACTCTGAGGGCATGAGAATAGCTGACACTGGTAAACACTGTAGCTTTATTTGAACTGATATGGAGATTATTGTAAGTGTCAGGGACGTATGACATGCCAAAACTAGTCCTTTAATGTTTCAGAACCTGTTGCTTATGTGACTGGACATAGCTGAACACAGCCTTCCTGTTGTTCCTGTAATGTCATGCGGGACCTCTCATTGCTATAGTGCCTGTGTACGTGTGCGATTTGTGTGATTTCATTAAAGGCACTTTGACTGCAGGTACTGTGTATTTGATATTCAACTACACCTCTCACCCACTTCTTAGACCGGCTGCTTTGACAGTCTCCCTCCTTTTCACCAGGCAGCCTTACTCCTCTATTTCTTCCTTGCCGTTCATTTCCTTGTTGTTCTTCAATTTGTCACTAATTGTAACACTGTGTTGTGCTCTGTCAATATGTTCCTTGATGATGATGATCATTGGTTGATCTAACATTCCTCTTCATTAGTGACAGTCAATATTCACCTGAGAGCAATTCATCAATTTAGGACATGTATACAACAAAAGTCTAATGGAAATGTTTAGAAAATATGGTTGACAGATTATATAAAGCGATTCAACCATTTTGCATGTGATGACTTATGTACAGTAATGAAGTAATGCCTAGATGTCTACTTGACTAAGACTACTCAACACAGAACCAGTATAATGTGCCAGAGCTTTTGCAATTTGTTCAAAAGACTAAGAAATTGTTTTTATGATGTGCATAAGTTATGTGATGATGTGGAGGTTGAACAAATAGTTTTGAGAATTACAATTCTGATCTGAGAATTGTACCAAAGCGTCTGAGAAAAACTAATTTCCATTGCCACGATGCTCCAGACTACACAAAGACAGCACAGACTTTATTCTTAAAAGATATTTTAATTTTACATTTCCAAACACACAGTACTCTGACCCCCCTTCTATTATAACAGGACACATTTCATGGTGTTCAATTTGCTTCGAAATTTTCAAGATTTTCTTTTTGCAATAATCACTTTTATCATACTGTTCAGCCCAGAGAGACTGGAGATATATCATGCGATACAGAGATGACATGCAACAATAGCACATGTGCAGAACATCACCTTTACTGTGCATGATATCTGCCAGCAGTCTACTGGTCCACTGATAAGCCCTGTTTTGTCTGATTAGATACATACAAAGATTTGTCTTCTGCCCAATCCACATAACTGGCATAAATCTGTAAATCTATAGAAATGTTTGGCTCTCATATGTCAACTGTAGATGTCATAATTACGCATCTATATCAACCCATTCACATGTAAGGACAAAATCAGGGATACTAGTTTGCCAGTAACTCCAATATCAAAGGCAAGACAAAAATATTCAGTAAACTGTTTTTGCACGAGGTTCAGGACACAGGCAACATTAAAAACCAAGACAATAACAGTTCCAGAAGAAAAAGCTAAATGAAAGAATGACTGAAGTAACTCAATTCACACAGTGATATTTTCTGAGCACTGTAAACATTTTAGATTTTGCTCCTAGCCACAAGAAGAGATAGGAAACCCCACACTATACAATATACCACAGTACAGCCAATTCATGACGATTGTTTTGCAAAGGCGACATGAAAACAGACTCTTCATGATGTAGTTTGTGTAATACTCTATATGAGCCTTTTATAATAGTTTTATAACTTTGACTGTCCTGTGGAAAATTCCATTTCAACAAAGTTCTTCACACCTGGACAGTTTCTGTACCAGGTGTCCTCAGATCAAGCCATTTGGAGCAGGGTTCAGGTGATGGATTTGATCGCAGTGTCTGGCAGAGGTAATCTTCCGAGGCAGGGGCAGTCAGGTGGACCGGCACCTGAGTTGCTGGTCTCAACCGAACTGCGGAGAATGCTGCGCTGCCAGCGGTATAAGTTGTGAGACTTTGACCCCCAGCTGCTTTGTAACAACATGAAGATTTTCCTCAGTACAGCCTTCCTCAGCAGGATGTAGACCCAGGGATCCAGGATCTGGTTCCATGTGGCCATGCGCACCACCATCAGCAGACTGAAAGATGCTGGCTCATCCTTGGCTTTGGTGCTCAGTATGATGACACAGATCTAGTGGAGCGGTCATAAAATAATAGAACATATGAATTACTGAAGTTATAAAAATAACTTTAGAAGTCATTTAATCGTTCAACTGATATTGTGTTTAAAGAAGCAATATGTAATTTTGATTTTTGCACAAACTCCTCAATGAAGACCTTAATTAACAATGGTGGTTCTCATATTGCATTCATTTGCAAAAATTGTCTTGCACTGAATGGACATTAAGGAGACTTTAAACTGCATTATTTAATATAATTGAATCTCTTTCCCTAGGTTTTTAAAAGAAAAAATCTTTTTTTGCTGAGAGCATCCTCTTACATTGCACTCTGAAAGATATGCAAATATTCAATTTGAAAAACGACTCACAGTCATTGTTACACAAAAAAATCTTTAAAGGAGCAATTATATTTCCAGATGTTTTGCAAATAAACACTCAGGAGTCTCTTTGACTACCATGTACTGTTATGGTGGAAGGAATAAAATACTTCAAAAGTGTAAATAATGGCCTTGGTCACGCACGTTAAAAGATTTAGTCACAGCAGCAAAGGTGTTATCAGATTTTTTGTATTTCTTAAAGCCCTCTATCAATATTGAGCGCACAGTCGTCATGAATCAAAAGGATCAACAAAGAAGATCTTTACCAACATTTGTAGGCTACCATACAGAAAATATGTTAAAGATATTATCAGAATTTTGCTGAAGGGGTTGACGAGTGAGGCATGGTGTGAATAAGAATGCCTTTAAAGGACTAAAGACAGGAATGGAGGGATAAAGCAAGATCATAATAGATGCGTTGTTCCCCCAGAAAATACAGTGAAAGCAAGATGCTAGAGAGGGTGTTTGGTGTGTGTGTAAAAAAAAGTGGGTGGTGGATGTTGGGACATTATACTGAGTTTTAAGGAGGTTTTTGAGCCTCATTGTGATAAATGAATGGATGAGAGCTTCAGAATGACAGGGATGGACAGATTGTCGATGAAAAGAGCAGCATGACAACCTTAAAAAGAAGCATTTCTCGAGTCACCTTTTCGTCACATATCACAGATAATGGAACCTGCCTTTCTGTATTCTTTCAAAACACATTTCTCTGTCTCTGACAGTTACTTACCGATGTTCAAAATACTTCCACAACACTGGCAAATAGGAGATGTGGTTTAAAGATCAGTGATGAAGTGATGGTAATTATTATCTTAGCTGCCAACAAATCAATTAATAAAGGAGCCTGGAACATTAATATGTAAAATGACTTCCAACTTGCTTCATGGCTTGAGGTAAGGCTTGTGTGCACACACACACACACACACACACACACACACACACACACACACACACACACACACACACATACGTCAGTCTGCACTCTGATTGCTTTAAATCAAAGGTGTACTAAAGAGAAGATCTTACCAGTAATGGGCCCCAGCACACACAGGACACCAACATGATGGCCAGCAGTTGGCAGATCATCTCTATATGGTAAGACGTGCCTCTGCAGTGATGCTTGCGGCGCAGTCTGGACTGCAGCAAAGCACAGCTTGTCAAAGTGTTGCATACAATAGAGAGCAGCAGAGCCAGTAGCCCCAGCATAGAGAAAAGCAGAGGCAGGAGCACATCCAGCCAGTCTTTGGGTTCCTCCATGTGGAAGAAGCACCAGCTCCTGGAGCTCTGAACCGTGTAGGGCCTCCAAAGCAGCACAGGCAGCAAAGCCACCAGGGCAGCAAGCAGCCAGGTGAGTCCCAGCAGCCTTTTCATGTGGTGGGAAGCTATCCCTGTGGAGTGGAAGATGGGTCTGGTGACTCCAATGCAGCGCTCCACCGCCATTGCACTTCCCAGGAACAGGGGGCTCAGGCCAAAGAACACCATGCATGCCCCAAAGAGGGTGCACACAATGTGGTGAGGGTCAAATTTCTCCCATTTCTTGTGGGAGCTGTAGACAAAAAGCACCAGGGAGCCATTGACGAGGTGGCCCAGCAGGTCGGTGACCACCAGGCTGCTAGCAAACAGCAGGAAGGACGCCTTGGACTTGATCCGTATGCGGTTGTAGGATTTGACCAGAATGAAGAGGGCAAGGCTGTTGGAGAAAATGCCCACAGTCATGGAGATAACGGAGGCGGTGACAGACAGCTCCTTCTGACTGCAGGTGTCGTTGGTCAGTCTGACCCCTGACCTGCAGCCTGTTTCTGAGCTCCCATTGGCTGACATGGTAGAAATTAAATCTGAAGAATAAATAAATGTAAGATGGGATGCATGACACGTCTGTACCATAATATTGATTCTAAATAAAAACTTGTTAGGGTAAAAATTACTTTTATTAATTTAGTAAAGCATGAAACGTGATCACCAGAACATATGTTCATTGATTTGGACAAAGCATTATAATAAAGTACATCATTTTACTATAGTTACAGCTCACTTGCAGTTTTGGGTGTAAACTGTAAATACACCAACAATAGTCACTCATATTTTCGACCCATATTTGCAATACTGAAATGTTGTTATTAACATCACTGAGTACTTCGAAAGAGACATTTTCACCGTCTCTCAAAAGCCAATAACTTTAATTATTGTGAATTAATGTTCAGAGGCTGAATCGGTTCCTTACCTCAGGTTTGGTCCTCTGTCACACAGTTCGCCATTAGTCAACAGCCTTTATCCTCCGGTTTTTATGATAGTCAATATAATAAAGTGACGTCTTGTCAGCCGGCCAGACTGAACGTCCTAATTCGGCTCTCCCCAGTATTCCTGTCGAGGCAGCGATCTGTGGCACTTCTGCGGTCTGCGCTCAGCTGGTGCCACTGTGGGCGCACAGCTCAGTCTGCGAGAAATCAATACAAACTCAAACGTGTGTGTGTTTGTCGCATTCTACATACATCGGCCTAAATCTTTTCTTTAGTTTTTATGTCGACACCGGTTAAGCACTCAACGAAAATAAAATACGGATAAAATGTTGCCAAACTACGCGCTTCTCTAATACACGTGATTACGCACCATTGCCCTACTTTAAAGTATGTTTTTGCATGTTCATCCAAATCTGTTGCAATCGGCTGCATATTTCTTGATAGCAGACTCTTGGAGGCTCTCCATAAATTGATAAATCAGAAAAAATCCAATGCGTGTTGTTTGATCATCCTACTGCGTGTGTCTGGTTATCAACAGGTTATCAACAACTTCATCTGATGCCCTGAAGTGCAGGCTGTGTCTGTGGCAGCATGAAATCACCTGCTGGTGACAGAAGTGATGTTGTTTCTCATAAATTGAGATTTTGTTGTGTGTTTTTTTTTTCAAAAGAAAAAAAAATACACCAAAATTTTTTTTCACAATATCTAAAACAAGAAAGGTCCAGCGTGTACCAAGTGTTATTACTTTACCAAGATGCCATTTAGTTTTCATTATATTATATCAATCACACTGTGTGTGTTTTCTATCACCTACTGGAAATTGAATTTTTCAGCTACTTTTAGAAATAGAGCAAAGTGGAAATGAATATCAGCCAGTGCCAATTTTCAGCAGCTTCAACATTCATTATCCACTGCGTAATGTCACTACTGAGATAAGAATAGATTGATATCAATATACCAGACCAAATAAACAAGTTTCCCCCTTCTGTAATGTGATAGTAAGAACATATCTGGCATGGACTGGACAAGTGCAGAGCTTTGGTTCAAGGCAATTTCCTTTTGTTTGGTGCAGGCTGACTCAGTAGTCACAGCTTTTGTTTCTTCTGATAGCATACTATGCCAGCCTCCATCAAATCCACCTGCTGTGATTAGCTGAAAATGATGAGGACAGGCAAGCATGCTTCATTTCAATAACAGATGCTGTTTTTTCTGTTCATTTGTTGTCAAAGGTGTTTATTTTCTTCCAAAATTACAGCTGTCCATTTGATCTACTGTATGTGGTTTATAGTCATCAAGTAATTCTGCTTACTGCAGAATGAATTCTGCTGATTTCAGAATGATAAAGAAAGAGTTCTGTCCTTATAATGTACAAACAAATGTCTTATGAACTGTATGGCAATGAACACATATTTTATCTTCTTGCTGTTTTTTTAGTTTTTTGTTCAGAGTTGATTCATGTCATTTAAAACTATTGAGGATTTTTAATCTGAATGTTCTGCTGAAATGAGCAATCAGGAGACCTGGCTAAGGAAGCAGACATGAAATTAAGCATTGCAGATAGAGGGAACTTCACATTAAGTCACATAAAAGGACAGCAAAGTGCTCCAAAAAGCAGAAAGGTCAGAGGGCCAAACAAAAGACCCTCTAAACTAGAGTCCCCTTTAATGCGACTCACCCAGCAGTGACTGAGTAAATCATCGACTTTCATTAAATCTGAGCAAGATCATTCAGACAGGGATATTGAGATATTAAGAGATTTGCAGGATGGACTTCACACAATTAAGTGTATTACACTTCCCTGCAAAAAAAGTGTGTCTTTATCATCTAACTCCTAAAATGACGCAGTGCAGAGCAGATCTCCTTTTTTTTTACAGGATAAAGTTTTTATTGCAGGCTCACATTACCACATTTCTCCCTAATTTATATTTTTGCAACTGTGCACACAATTGGTGCACTTGCTTGGTTGGTACAATCAAGGCAGGATATGCTTAAGTGATGTTTTGTCTGAGCAGGGAGGAAGTGTGAGCTGGAATGTGAATATCCGAGTAGTGTGATGATGGTTGTCTAATTTCTCTGATGAGGAAGCAAAGTTGTTTTCATACTCCACATGCTCCACCACTCCAATGGGCAAATGTTGAGAACAAGAAGCGAAAAGTAATTGGATGAGGAAAGTAGCAGATTACATTGCAGAGCATTAGTTTAGTTCCCAAGAGAGCGCAGCCATGACCCTCTAAGTTTATCGAGCCCACAGACTCTGGGGTCAGCATATTGATTGATATCGTCTTCTGACGTCAGCCCAGTGCTTGGAACAGCTTCACAAAACAGTTCTTGACTATCAGCCATGGTGCCAAGCAACTGAGTCAGACAACCTTTGGGTCACACCTCAGGCTAAAAGCAAATACCGCTACATCCAAGACTTTCTGCATGAGAGTCATACTGGACACAGTCTAGCAATGATTATCATTAGGAGGCTGATTTGTACTGGCCCTACAGCTTAAGGCCTTAAAATTATTCTGGTTCCCAGTTACCCTTTTCATCTTATTTCAAACTCTATGCTGCTATATATTAGAGATTTCACACATTACAAACTTCTTTTTCCCATTTCCTGCCATGATTATCCTCAGGTTTTCATATCAAACTTTCAAATTGAATGGCATTTCCTTCAAATAAAAGTTGAATTGAAGTGAAGTTTGAGGAGGCACTGGAGTCATTTTCTTAAACTTCTAATCATTGAGGTGCCCTGAAGGACTTTTATGCTTCATTGTGTCCCTGTTTGAAGAAATACTGACATGTTTCCATCCTTCAAAACTTAATTTCCTCTGTAATTCCTTGCTCAACAGAAGTTGTGTGAAATGTCCTCCTCACTCACAGGAGAGAGTAAATTCAAGGACCAGAGTCGACTTACAGTCTGACTGCAAGAATATATGAAAAATATAATCCCTATATATTTTTCCTCAATTTTTAATGTTAGAGTTGTATGTATAATGTCACTAATTTTTAACAATAAGCTGACCAACCAACGTCATCTTCTGTCATATTATTTAATAAATATTTATTTATCATTCTTTTAGTTTCTGGTTATTTTCTTTTGGTGGTTTAATTAAAATCCCTTTTTTTGTCCACTGTAAACAAAATAATATTTTTGAGCATCTGGTCAAATCAAACTCCCTGTCTTTCTCTAAATAACCCCCATTATATTGAGTGATGCCACCTTGTCTCTTCCTAGAAAGAAAAAATAAACATTTTTACTCAATTAAGGTCACAATACTTTATTTATTGATCAAGGGGTTATTCAGAGTAATGGGTTTGCAGACATAAGTACACACAATAATTAATTCATACATACATATGAAAACAATCTAAAAATACAAAAGTTTTTTTATAAAGAAAAAAACTATGACCAATCCACATCTGACCAACAGAGTCAAACACCATAAAAGGCACCTTACGTCAAAAAGTGCAAAACATGCAGAGACAATCACACAGTGAAATGAAATTCTATTTTACCTTAACGGTACGTTTCTTATTACTTCTGCCATTTGATTTACATACAGACCACGGAAATTAATCATGACTGATTCAGTGTTAAGGGCCGTCCACACTAAGAACCATAACTGCAATCTGGATCTCTTTTTTTCCCAATACTTTTAGAGCTGATATGGTGATACCTTGCAATCAATTCTGGTCTTGACAAATGAATGTATACCAGCAAATAAATGAAATGCTGAAATCTTTTTCATTAAAGAAGTCATCAAACAACATCAACACCATGGATAATTGTTGGAAGTTGTCTGGGTGTTTTGGTTAAAGTAACATTTCATAAAATTTACTAATTTATACATCCTTATTTGATGAAAAGGCTCAGCTGCTTCACAAGTTACATGTAAATTAGTCTTTTCATAAACTCCAGACAGAAATTAGATGAAACCACAAAGGGCAAAAAAATCCTTTACAACAAATTGATGATTTTAAAAGATTGCAATTGAGTGACTGCTGTGTCTGTGTTCATTGTGAAAACAGAATATCCTGTCATCTGGATGAGTCATAAAACCTTCTGAGCATCCTACAGTGGCCTAATGGTCACTAATTATCTCACAAGGTGACTCCTGAGAAAATCCTCTCCCGGGTGACATTACACTTTCAAGTGTGGTGTCATATCTGCTGTATAATGACAGGCAGCCGAGCGTTTGGTCACAATGCGAGGCAAGCGCAGGCATGGGAGCGCAATCACATGCTTTTGTTGGCTGCATCAAATGGGACTGCTGTAATAGACTGACTGCCTCAGTGGGGTTTAGATGGAGCCGAGATGGGAAAATAACCCATAATGCAGGCTTTTATGCCAGCAGCACTGTCGCTTCCTCGTTCGCTCCTCCATCTAATCACAAAAACACTCCTGTGCCAAGATTCACAGGTAATAAACGGCCTTTTCCCTCTGTTCTCGCTCATCTTGTCTCTTCCATCATTTTTTTTCTCTCTGTGTCACCAATCCACTGCCAGCCTGACCAAAAGATTCCTCTCATTTGTGAAATGATTAATGGTGCCACTGCCACGAGAGGAAGTTTCCAAAATATGTCAGAGCTATTTATCGAGCCAAGGGGGGACAACTGATGAAAGTGGTCAGTCCAGAGAAAAAGATCCTCAGCAGTTTGAACGCAGGTTGGGATGGCCAGATATCATCGCATTTCACTTGTGGCTCAAATTCAATCCTATAATGTCAACACACACTGAATTATCTAACAGGAACAACTGTGAACTAAAGGACAGCTGCTTGCCTTGCCCTTGCAGTAACCTCAGGCCTCTTGCAGATAATAACACAGCAAAGTAAAGGTGACCTATCATTAAAACAGATATCAAGGGGACTAGAGGGGGAAAGAGTTTGCAATCGTGCGAGATAAATTTTTAGTCTGACAGAGACGGACAGATTGAGCCTAAAATCTGACCCGCAGGTGAAGAGGGTCATCATTTGTGAAGTGGTTACCAAAGCAACCCCTACTGTACTGTGGGGACAACATTAGACACAATTTATAGACATGAAGTGTGGAAAGAGACTTCAGCTAGGCAGCAAGATTGGGATTAGTTTACCATGTGCATGTCCATCTTATTTTAGCCAGTGTACATGCTAACATTAAGCTAATGAGCACTGCACATAGCTGGGGCTGGTGGGAATGCTGGTAGGTCTGCAGGTTTTTGGTCATAAACTAAAGTATTTGACATTTTAAAGCTCATACAACCTCGCTAACAATGCTTCATCGTTACTTTTAACACCTAACCAGAATCCTCCTTAAACTTCTGGCTATAATCTCTCATATAATATCATCATCTGGTGGACACTTGAGACTTGTGTGGTTGTAGAGTTGTGGTTCATACATTGATTTAAAAAGATGAACTCAAAAAGCAAACGAGAAAGAAGCTCTGATCCAACACAATTATAAAATAATCACAACCCTGATATTTAACCTTCTAACTGCACAAAATAGCAAGATAAATAAAACACACAGCTGCATTTTTTCCCAAATTCATTGTCATCAGAATCAGAAAATTCAATATGTTAGCCCATATAAAGGACTGTAAATGTGCAGCTGACTGTTTGTTTTTAGTTTGAACAATCTCCTGGTTCACTCTAAACTCAACACCTACATGATCGATTGTATGAGTAACCATCATGATAATTATTTTAAGTTTTAAAGTTATTGCTCTTTATATATGTATCCTAATGTTGCTTTGTTTATGGATGGCCTTACACAGGGTCTGCCAACTTGACATAAAAAGCACATTTTAAACATTGACAGAGCACAGTGCAGTATGACTCACTTTTCTGCAAGGGGCTTGAACATTGAGCCAGCAAGACTGCCAGGTTCAGTGTTCACAGAACATAATGACCCTCAGAGAAAAACAAACATGCTGATCCATCATGAGACATACAGCTGTACTTTGTGAGGAGCATGCTGGGAACACCTGTTGCAGGGGGTAAAAGAGAGCTGGTAGCAGAATAGATTTTAATTTCAGAAGGACAGAAAAATCTTTTTGACACCCCTGCAGTTGTGTAAACCTGAAATCTGACACCAGAGTAAAAGGAAGATTTATGTCTGCTCCTGTGTTTCAATCTGTCGGGTTTAAAGTGTCACAATTTGTAGCATCTTACAGTCTTTACAGATATAAACAGAATGTCATCGGAGATTTAATAAATGTACTTATATCTCTGACAATTACCCATTTCAACAACTGTAAATATTGATTTTTTTATGACAAAACTACATTTTAATTCCTCACAGTAAAATAATTTAAAGTTTTGGCACAAAAGGGCTCATGGTATGTCAAATGTTGCAATAATAATTCACATGATGAAATTGAATTTCCACCTGATTTAACAGTTCCAGATAATGGAAATCTGGATGGATATGCAAAAGACAAAATGATAGCAGATATGAAGATATTGAAAATGATCTCACCAACACAGAGAACAAAAACTGAAACTGAAACCGGAATTAAGTCAATTTAAAAAGTGTTGGCATTTATTTTAGTGTTCTGCAGTCAAACAAATAGGATGTCTGCTTATTGCCATCAGTAAGGCAGCAATAAATAGATACATATATAAATAAATGATGATAATAATAAAAATGATAATAATAATAAATAATAACGCAATCACACCCCAAATCTACTTTCAACAAAGACAAAACAATTGGGAAAAACACACATTTCAAGTTTTGGGAAAGCAGAGAGATGCTCAGTTGACTTAGTGGAAAAGACAGACTCAATATTCTTTATTCTCTGACTTAAACTGCTTAAAACAGGCAGTTTTAACATATTGTGTTTGGTTTGACTGACATTTAAACTTCTGCACTTCATAGACTAGTCCTATTCCGTACACTTGTCATCACAAGCATCTTACAGTGTTTTAAGGTTGTTTGACTAAGTTTTAGTCACTAAAGTCAGCCCTTTTCAAATTATATACACAGGCGTTTTTAGAAAATGACCCTGCTATTATTTTTACTCACATTTCTTCTCTTAAACTGTCTTCCACTGCACAATGATCAACTGGGGTTTGTGAAGAACAATGACAGAGAAAAAAGAGGAAGAAGAAGAAGAAGAAGAAGAAGAAGAAGAAGAAGAAGAAGAAGAAGAAGAAGAAGAAGAAGAAGAAGAAGAAGAAGAAGAAGAAGGTCTTCTAAGACTCAGCAGTGATGATTTGTCGAATATTTTAACCTTCTGTCTGAATAAAACAAAAAATCTCGCCAACAGATGCCACAAATTTTAAGAGGTGAAACAATAGTTCTGCTTAGATTGAAAAGGATGCTGGGTAACAATATATTACTATACATTTTTATTCAAATTGTGTTTGGTTATCTGTCCTTTCCCAAATAACATAAACAATAGATCAATGGGTAAAAATTAGGTTAAAAAAACCCCAAAAACATGAATTCTTCCCTCAAAGTGCATGGGCAAAATGTGTATGCAGAAATATGAAATGTAACATAGATTACTATTGGTTGGGAAAACGTATATATTTTTTCCGCTCCATTAGTTGTTGCTCCATTTCATGCTGTCTGACCCCAACATACTGCAGCTGGCAGAAAGACACGAAAAACACAAGAGGACTCACAGCTGTTAATTATTTGCAGTACCATCATGAAGTCAGAAAATTGTCATCATATTCGGTATTTGTGCTTTGAGTTGATACTCACATATAAATACATTTAAGCTTCAAAACAATTGACAATATAACCTTTCACTTTGTTAATAACACAAATTCATTTATAGTGTAAGAGTAATGACACTCAAAAAGAACAAGGGTGAAAATCACAAATCTAACAGTGATGATGTATGAATAAAACAGCTGTACCCAGGATAAATATGTCTTCTAATTAAGTGGTTAGTGTGATTTTACAAAATGGTCACATAAACAGCAGAATTCACCTCAAGAATAAAGATGAAAGACAACTGCAGAAACATTGATCCTTCAAGGCCACAAGAGAGTCCATACACAGTGTTTCATATTTGTGTGTTTTTTTGCTTTCAAAGCCAGATTTTAAGTATAGGCTCAGAATTTTTCAAGTGTGTCTTAAAAAAAATATCTGCCACATTTCCAGTCTTTTTAGCATTACATTCCCTCTTTATGTTTCCTCAGTGGTTCCCTGCTGAGCTGTGGTGAAGGTATAGTAACAAGATATCTACATGATTTGGACAAATTGGTCAGCTTCATATTAGCTTCAGATAATTTTTTAACACATTTTTGCACAGGAGGACTGTGGATTTTGGCTCCTTCACTTACATAACAAGTCCACTATGAAGGGATCTTATAATGATCAGTATCAACAGGAGGAATGATTACAGCAACAAAAACTGAAACAACATCAGTGTTCATTTGGGCTCCTGACTGTTGTTTCAGGAGAGACTTGAAAAGTTGTTAACCCTGTCCTTTAATGTCATTTCATTTTTGCTTGCATTACAGCACATAATTAAGCTGCTACAGCTCTACCTTATGTTACACTTATATTTCTAAAACACTTCCAGGAGCTGCTGAGATACAGGAAACCACCAGGTGTCAGTGCAGACTCATAGCACATGATCCTGCATTACATTTAAAAACGGTTTAGTGTTCAGGCAAAGGAACAGACTTTAACACTGTAAAAGTTGTAGATTAGGGTGAGGCTTGGTGATGTGTTATTAATCCCTGTGGACTATTTCATGAAATCTTATCTCTTCAACATTTTGGCTCTATAGGATCATGGTATTTTTGCAGGCTTGCTTTACAGCCTGCTATCATGAACAGGGCCTGATCTATAATTCACATGGTTTCATACACTGCTTATCAACAGCAGTTATGCTGTTACAGTGTGTGTGTGTGTGTGTGTGTGTGTGTGTGTGTGTGTGTGTGTGTGTGTGTGTGTGTGTGTGTGTGTGTGTGTGTGTGTGTGTGTGTGTGTGTGTGTGTGTGTGATATGTGTCACAATGGAAATTGCTGCTGAGAAGAGGAAAGTGTGAATTTATCCTGCTGCTCTATTTACAGCGGTCTCACAGTTAAACACTCAGCAATATCTGGGAGTATTAAACTCCCACCCAAGACTGGAACATCGCTAATGGAAATTAAGAACGTGGGGATTAGATCAAGTGTTAGCTTGAAGAAAAATACCACCTAAGGATTTATGTCTCTCACTGTGTCTCATTATATTTGAGAAGAACCAACCTTAAAACTGCTGTAAACCTGCATCAAAACATCACTATCTGCAAGCCAAAGTGTTTTTATTATTAGGGTAACAGCAAATCCTGTCCAATCATATTGTGCTGTTATACAAGGCTCTAACTCAATACACTAAACAAACAGCACACATTAAGTCAAAATCCAGGAAAAAGTAGGAAAAAGTAGTGATGATGTTTCTTTTTTCTATTATACACTACTCTGAAATCTCTAAAAACAAAGATCTGACAAAACTCGAGCATTTCATTCAGAAACTTCAAATATATTTTTAAACAGGATACAAACAGCGAATGTTATAATAAATAAAAAATGTAAATGTAAGGCACACTCTACTTAGTCTTTTTTATAGAAACATACTAAATCGTGACACCACTATTTGATATTGAATGAAAATGTGACTGTTATGAATCATTTCACTTTCTTATCTTGGATCATTTCTAAAACATCATTGGGACAAACAGTAAATGGCACACACAAACAATTCTGTATTAAAGGGTCTGAAGCCAGAGCAGCATAATTAGGTTTTGGAAATGAAATTTGTGTAGATAATAATGTTATTATATGGACACACAAATAAATCAACTATATCAATGTAACTGTTGCAGACTGACTCCAAGCACCTCAGCATCTTTGTTTATCTCTTTAGGTTTTCAAGGTCAGTCAAAATCATGACGTCGCCCCGAGGATATGTTTAAGATAGCGACGGCAGGCTCATTTGCAGCCAGCTTGTCCTTTGAAGCCTTTAAAATCCAACCTTTCTACCTGAAAGGCCAGTAATCGGTGTGCAGAGCACACAGCACAGATCTCAAAAGCAGCTAGTGCACTTAGCATGACACCCAAGCATTGCATGGGCTTTTCTCAGAGCACCTGAGATCATTAAGATTCCACCTGAGTGCAGGCTCTTGGGGTAAAATCTGAATGAACACAGGATCAGGCAGCAGACAATCTCTTTTTTGCCGCTCCCCATTGCAGGATGGCACATATTGAATTCTGCAGTCGTCGTGCTCTGTTCCTCTCACCCTGGAGTTACGCTTGGATACTACAGTGTAATCCCTTGCTGACAACTGGCTCCCCTCTGTATGAACAGGCTGAGACAGAAGCCTGTGGGTCAGGATTGAAGATACTGCTTTGATGTAATCATTTGTATCAGTATTACAGTGGCTGACTTGGCTCTGTAGTCAGAGGGAATGCCTTTGAGGGCTTGTTCTGACATTTGGCTTTAATAACAGGACAAATCATGGCCTAGAGTATCAGCCACATGGGCTAGTGGAGTCTTTTTGAGAGACCATCTGTTCCAGAGCTAGAGAACAAAGTTATAAGTTATTAATGAGCTTCTCTGATCTCCATTGTATGTAGATATGATTTAAGAGGACAGCATTTACACCTGACTTTTAGTATGAGCACAGTCAGATAACCAAGCTCTGGTACTACATCTGTTTGTGTTCTGCAGCATTTTAGTTTGTTTCTTTAGCTTTCAAGATGCCTTATAATACTTTCACATCTCAAACTTGCCAAATGTGTTTTTCTGACCAGAACTGAAAAGGTATAAGTAAGTTCAAAGCACTTTTCTTTGTGTTTGTGTGTCAAATTCTTCTTTTATTCTCTCTTGATTTTGTAAATGACCAAATATGATCAATCAAATATGAGGATATTTAGACTGGTGTTCAAATGACCTGACATTTCTGGTTAGATTAGATTGCCTAACTATTTTAAATCATTTTATTGTTTAATTTAACTTTTCAGTCATGTTTTTGGTGTATTTTATCTGACTATGTGATTGTCTGAATGTTGCTCAAAGCCTTCTTTGGGAATGTGATTCTGGTGCAGAAATGCAACATTCTTTTCATTTGTTTGAATTATGAATTGCTCTTTTTAGCTAAAAATGTTAGGATAGTGTTTCTATGTCAATGGAGAACAATTGTACAAAAATTCCAATGCTGATCTGACCTCAGATGTCGCCAGCAACAATTTTGCCACATACTTTGGTCATATATCTCTTGAAATAATTTCTGTTGTGAGTGTTCTCATATGCTTAAAAAAGGGAAAACTAATGATTAATCAACTAGTTGATTAACAGAAAATTAATCAGCAACATTCATGAGACAGCATAACATTACTTCGTTACTACATATCATTGAATCCCATAGTAATTGTTTGCTATGCTTTACTGTTAGCTTAGAAGGTTGCCTTCCTGATCTGTCTTTTACACGAGGGATCAGTTTGGTCATGATCTGTCTTCAAATTGAGAGGATTTGTTTTAAATGGATTGCTTAAAAATTATACTCTCTTATTTTTGCTTGTTTGTATTGTTTTTTTTAAGTTATTAGTCTGCCATTGTGTCACCATAACTCACACTAACTTATCTGTTGTGTTATTGTCTGCATTGTTAATACTGCCTTGTTGAGAAGGATGCATGTATAAATAAAGAGTGTCAAAAAGTGGTGATGGTGACTCTAAAAATATCACAATCAGCTCTGAAATGTGTAACTGTAGAGTCTAACCCCCTTCTCAGGTCATTAAAACAGAAACAGAACAGAGATCATGACCTCACTTTCCTTAGCCACAGCTCTGTTTCTACATATAAAAAAGGATGAATCTCTTTTAAATTTTAATTTATGAAAATGAACCAATCACACTGCAATTATTGCAGTGGCATACTTCCTCATTGTCTGTCTCTTTGCTGATAGCTCGAACGTTATTAAAGCAGCTCCATGCAGAGTAAAAAAACACACTTGAGCCATCCTCTATGGCTTTGATTCCAGTATTAAATTCATCCTATTATAGTTAAACTTCCAAAACAATGTTGAGGCTTTGTGCTTCTCTTTTGAAATGATCCCATTCTGCCAAGCTGCTTAGGCAGTAAGCTAAGTGCCACTACAGTAGTTTGTTCTGTCCCACTGCTGTCTCAGGCATTCTTATTGGCCAGACAGGGAATCTGCAAGCTGGAAACTGTCCACACACATCTTCTATTGTGTGGACATTGTGTGAGTCTCAGGATATAGTCGGAGTGTATGAGATGTTCATGCCGATGATGCCAGCAGCAGGCTTCCAGTCTGGCTGGTAAAAGTGGATGTTGAAGGTTCGGGCCCAGTTTGCAAACACTGTCTTCTCCGTTATGAAACGGTGGTGGCCTCCACGTCGGCTTCTCTCGTGGGAAAGATACATGGAACACTCGGCTGCCCCCAAGGGCTCATAGTAATGATATGGCACCGAGGGACGGGAGGGGGATCTAAACAGGGGAAGAGGGGAAGAAAACAGAGAGAAGCAAAGTATGAAAAGGCATGAAAGTCAAAGTGTGAGGGAGGGATGTGGAAAATAGCGTGGGGATAATTATGTGATGGGAGGGGTGGAGGGGAGAAGAGGAAGCAAGTCACAGTGGGGAATAAATTGAAATGGGAACAAAGAAAAACAGAAAGATCAGAAGAATCTGCGCGCACAGATGTGTTCATTATACACCATCATATTCCTCTGATGCTCACAGTCACACCAAGCTCAGTGGAAGACTCATGAGACCACATGAGAGTCACTTCAATCCAGCCTGCTTTCTCTATGAATATCGAAATGTGCCAAATTGTCCTTTGTGCCCTTGTTGATTCATGTGAGAAGATTATTCCTCAATATTGTAGTGAACGTTATGTAGGCATGTGAAACAGTTGTAGCCTATATTGTGTTGTGTACTCATGCTTATTGTGGCAGTGAAATGTATTGTAAAATGTCAAGATGAATATTTCCACTGGTGCTAAAATCAGTCATTTGCCAGCATGACTGCACAGCAATACAAGAGGGAGTAAATGTTATATTTTTATTGCAAGTTGAAGACATCATTAAGGATGAATTAGACATAATGTCTATGTAGAAACACACCCGTATTGTCAGTAGATCACTGAGTGGAGCTGCATCACAATAGACCATCCATTCGCCTTCATGCATTAGTTGCCACATTTACTCCAACAGGCAATGACAAACTGAAAATTTAAGACATATAATGCATTTTAATCTTGGATATATAATTTAACAGATGAAAAAAAGATTTTGAAGAGAGCAACTGTTCAATAGTGTTTTTGTAGAGAGAATTTTATTGGTGAGAAATCTGATATGGTAGTGGCATTTTTCCTGGTGTGCAACAGCGTTATAATTTATCTACAATTATAATTAATTCAAATGGAACTCATGAACATTGTATTTTTGAGCAGAGAAGTCAAGGAGATGATATGTTTGGCATTCAGGTGGTTGAAGTCATGTGAACACTGTTGCTAGGAAACTGACAATAAAAACGGACATTGCTTTGTTCCCGTTCTAAAAACCTGTACCGATGTAAGTCTTTTGTATTTCAATGCCAAAAGTCATTGATGACGATGCTTTCATACTGCAAGCTCGGATATTTTCTAAATCATCACCATACATCACAATCGGTGAACTCTGAGCTTTTAGAAACTTTTCACTTACAGAATCTCATTAGTGTGACATTCAAAAGATTTCTTCTCTTGAACATGGTAAGCACAACCCCACCTAAGTAGATGACACAAAGTGAAGCAACAGTGATGAGTAATCTGCTCATATAATGGATATATGATGAACAGCTGGCTGTACTCGAGGTTTTGTGCATATTATGTTATGTTTTCACTTGATGTACATTACGTTCATTACAAGTTTTGATACACTTTCTTGTTCCCTTGAATGAGACAGTGTGTCCACATTTTTGACTAGTACTGTTCATTGTGCTTTATGTGAACTTACAGGAAGTTTTTACTGTGCCTGTGTACTGTCAAAGTTCATGACTCTGTGTGCTTAGACTTTCACCGTGACGAATTTCCCTCTGGGGACTAATACATTTTAGATGTTGAAGTTCAAATAGATTCACGAATTTGAATAAAGTTGAGATAACAAAAATTAGTTTGCATGTAGCACAGACACTCTGGTGCCAGGTGTACTTATTGCCCATATTGGTATTCTGCTCTTTGCTACCTTAAAATAATCCTAGAAAGCAACTAAAAGTATTGTGTTAGAAATAATCTGATTCTACCTGCAGGAGTCGGGGGGCACCATGCCGTACACGTTGATCCTGTCACACAGCTCCAGGGCTATGGCCATGGTGAACCAGCCAGTACTCAGCCAGGAGCTGGAACTCTTCCTGGAAGACAAGAGAGATCCACCTTTTTTGAGTAAATCCAAATTCATATAGTGCATAAATATAGCTGGAGTACTTGCTCCATCCAAGAGATTGACTGATAAAATGATTAAAGATGTGAACCCTTATTTTAGATTAAAATAAGATTAATCAACCTCAGATATAGGAGGGAAATAATGTAGCTGACGTGAGCGGTGCAAAGAAGGTACAGTTTCATAATTATAATATTTGCTTTGCAAATATGAGTGATTAAAACATTAATTCTGATGCTGACTATGGTCACATGAAGGCTTGAAGTGTTTGTAATCTCCTTTCAAATGCAGCATTTGCTTATCATAGTGTGGGCTTCTTGTTCACATGCAGATGACAAATTGGCTTTATCTATTTGGTTCTTCTTTTATATGTTCATGTTCAGTCAGGCAGTTTTCCACAGTACAGACACCTGTATCATATATGAAAACAGACATGAAACTGTCATCTGTATGCAAAGCAAGAAATGTGTACATGTTTGAAATTTATCATGAAAAGAAAGAAATCTACCTTTGCAATACTTGCTCTAAATTTGTAAAATTGCTGCTATTAAGAAAAAACGACTCAATAGGTTTATGTTTCTATACATCTTTAACCTGAAAGCAGTCTTGCTCTTCCAGAAATGTGCATGAAAATACTTATTTCAGTTAGGATGAATAGCAACTGTTTTTTCCTTATATACCTGTATTTGGACCACACAAAAATTCAGTTGCAATATTATATTTGTAAGATGTAGGTGTACTAAAGTTGAAAATGCCATGTACTATGTCTATGTTCGATTTGAGGTTGTAGTTTATTTTTTTGTCATTCTTGTCTTTTTTTATCAGTAAATAATGAGTCTCTTCACCATCGAAGAGCTTGCAATGACTGGAAAAAATACAGTACTGTGATTCTGGAGAAATGGCATCAAAATAGAATTTGTGTTTTCTTTCTGATGTTGTACCAGTTCTGTAAATTTCATACCATATACAGTAGTAACACTACATATGAAAATGATGTAATCTGTGTAATACAAAGCTGCAACGATTAGTTGATTAATCAATTACTCCATCAACTGTAAATTATTTTGCACCTGTTTTGATTATTGAATAATAATTTTTGTCACCTTTTAAGCAAAAACACAAAAAATTCCTGGTGGCAGTATCTTGAATGTGGTGATTTGAAGATTTCCTGTTTTATATATGAAAGTAAAATGAATATATTTAGAATGTGCAGAAGTTGCAGCGCTTGTAATATGCTCTCCCTTATCTGCAAATTTCCACATGACTAAAACACATAAGCCAGTTTTATGTTTATTTGGACAGTATAGCTCACAGTCACACCTATCAATCCCTGTTTCGTTTTTAAATAGTTCATCAAACTTCAGCATCTTAATCCGAGAAATGATGTAGACTTTGAGTTTGGGCAGTAGTTGCTTTAACAGCTTCAGGTTGTTGTAAACGTGGCCTTTTCCATCTCGTCTCATGGCGTTGCTTGGTCCCCAGAAGATGAACACAGTGTCTTGGCTCACGTTAAGCAGCTCCTGCCGGCTCCGCAGTACCCTCTGTAGGCTGGAGTGAGCTATGACACGTAGGCTTGTGCGCCCGCCAACGTCCCGCTGAAAGCCAACGCTGGGAGCATCATTCATACGGATGACACACTCAGAGCGATCAATCTCTTCTCCTCTCTTTCTCCCAGTTAGCTGGCCAGAGCTGGTCACCAGGGCACAAGTCCTGCAGTGCATCCTCAGAGGCTGTGGAGATGAAAGGTCAAGATTCAGAGGATATTTAAGAAAGGTTGTGAAACAGGGATTTCATGCTCAGTATCACTGAATTAAGACACTGCATGTTTCCTATAGTGCCGCTAAAAATGTGACAGTCTAGAGAAATACTGCAACAGAGTATATGGTATATCAGCAGAGAGAATAAAAACCTGAGTATTCCTGAAAACATGATTTAAAAAGTATCAACAAGCAAAAGGGATTAACTTGCATCCTGTTGCTCAAGGTCAAGTCTTACTTTCTTTGGCTGGAACTTAAAATATGGAGAAAAACAAGGTGCCTGAAAGAGTTCAGCACAGTCTGTAAAGCAACACATGCAAACACAACAGGTGTGACAAAGGCAGTTCTCACAAGCTTGATATATATATAGTAACTCTGATTATAGACCCCAGAACTTCACATTTTATTTCAGGCTTCTTACATTTATATTCACAGATTAATGTCGTTTTTTTTGTGGCAAGAACACACACAGTGATAACTTCAGTTGAAAACAATCTCAAATTAACGTTGATACCCTATCCTTTAATACCATCTCGGTCCAAACAGGATGTGAATAAATTGCAACTGGCACTGAATCAAGCAACCGGACTCATACTGGGCTGTTCTGTCAGTTATCCTATTATTCAAATGCACTGCAGATTATTATAATTGACAGTGGAGCAGAGGCTATTCTATGCAGTACCTTTATTTTGCGGGAACATCGCACATACATATTAGCCATGATACATATTCAGTCAACACAGCCTCAGTGATGTTCACATTATAGTGGTCAGGATATGCTCAATCATGAAGTCCAGTTCACTCAGAGGATCATTCCTGTGCATAAACCTTTAAAAAGATGTATGTGCTGCAAGGGCTGTAATATTGGCTTGAATTATACTGAGTAGGTATTTATGTTGTTGTGTCCACTGAGGTTTTCAATGTTGAAAAAGGAAAGCTTGGATTGAATGATCCGACAGCAAAAGCCCAGAGACTTCTCACATGAATTATTCCCAAACTTAATAGAGAGCTACATTGGCATTCTGAACTGTGCTCTGAGCTTCACACTTCATCAGGTTCTGTGTGTGTGTGTGTGTGTGTGTGTGTGTGTGTGTGTGTGTGTGTGTGTGTGTGTGTGTGTGTGTGTGTGTGTGTGTGTGTGTGTGTGTGTGTGTGTGTGTGTGTGTGTGTGTGTGTGTGTGTGTGTGTGTGTGTGAGTGAGACGCGGCTGGATGAGTACAGCGCCTGGATCACGTGGACCTTTCGGATCCACCTGGAGGTTGATTCCACTGAGAAAGTGAGTAAAGTTTGTCACAATTTAATATCTTCTCACAGATGCTTTTACAGTTGTGCATGTGTGTGTGTTTCTATCTTTGACAGAAACAATTTCAGTTGAAAATCAGCGTTGTGAGGACATTTCCGTGTTGTAAGGACATTTGGGTGGATCCTTACAACATCAAAGGGCAACTTGATGGTTAAAACTTGGTTTTAAGGTTAAGGTAATAATTTGATCAATTTGTTCAGTTTTGGGTAAGGGTTGAGTTTAGGCATTTAATTGTGATGGTTAAGGTTAGTGTAAGGGACTAGGGAATGCATGATGTCAATGTGAAGGATATAAAGACAAATGTGTGTGTGTGTGTCTGTGCATGCTCATACATACAGGTGATATCACAGGCTGTGCTGTTCACAATGCTATATTTATAACCCACATTATGTCTGTGACCCCATACTCAATCACTGCTTTTGTGTGTGTGAGTCCATATTTCAATACTTCTCCAGCCTGTCGGTGGCTCTCAGCCTTAACCCCATCTGTTTCTGCCTGAGGCAAAAATCTTTAGAGATACATCATGAGTGTATCGTTTCATTTTCAAAATATATATAATTCCCTAAATAAATGATTAACTTCCTGAAATTGCTAGCCATGGTTTTGTTTTGCAAATGATAGGAGTAAATATTGTTGGGGACTTTTCGTCAGTTGCTGATTTATGTTTTACAGCAATAGGATTTGTGCGTGTGTGTGTGTGAATGACTCAAAAAAACTACTGTGCCCATATTCACTCAAATGAATGAACATGTAGTAATGTCAGTAATGTCCCTCACTAATCTGTTTTTAATAGTTGTTGGACAATAACAGAGCTCTATGGAAGAGAGGAATACACTACATCAAGCTCTGGCTACACAGTCAATATTGTTAGTTGGATAATTTCATGGGATTTGTTGACAAGAAATGTTTGAAACACCCGCCTTATCCTTTAATGTCAAACATCCTATGATATGAGCTGCAGTGGGCCAACATGAAAACCTACAATAGCTATGTTTGTTTTAGAGCTGTAACAATTAGTTAAGTAATCACTAAAATGTCATATGTTTATGGTTCCAGTTCCTCAAAATGTGATGATTTGCTGTTGTTCTTTGTCATATGTGATAGTAAACTGAATATCTTAAAGTTTTAGACTGTCAGTCCAAAAAATAAATCAAATAAAAAAATTTTTAAAAAATTAATTACATGGAATTCCTCCTGATAGTTGACATCTCATTAAGCTCCTCCTGGTGACACACATTCAAGTTGCTCTGTTCTCAATTTGAGCGAATAAAGGTGAAATAATGAAGGCATCTGTCTTTTTCTTCATCCAATCAGCCTCAGACAGAGAGAGAGAGACAAGGGGACGACTGTACCTCAGATAACGTAACCTTGTTAGCAGCAAATTGATGGAGAGATGTGACATAATGTTTGGCTGTTTTCCATCATGGCTGGTGGGCAATAACGAATCTACCAAGAAGATGATATTCATGACTTCATGCTGGATTTAGCCATTTATCAAGTGGTTAATGTTATTTTGAATAAAAAAGTAAGACAATGAGGATAAAACACAACTGTTGTCTCCCGTAGAGTGGAAATAAAATGAGCATATCCTGGGAATTTTTTCCCCTGAAGTTGTCTGTTATTACAAGCTGCCTTTGTACATTGACATACTTATAAGACAACTTAAAATTTAACAATAGAAAGGAATCAGTGTAGGCAGGAGACTTTTTGGCATAACAGACTTTCTAATGACACCCATTTCTCCGAGGCGGACTGCATTAAAGGCCAGAGCACAGACAGGTATTGCCCATAATAAGTAGGTACATCATAAACTGACACAGTCTTACAACCCACATCCATGCTCTCACTCAGGCTTTTGTGATTAGAGCGTATCTAAAGGCCAATGTAGATTGATTCTGCTGACAGTTCTGCAAAGGTCAACATCTCTTTAACTGGAATCAGCAAAACATCAGAGAGGGAGAGAAGATGAGGAGTGAAGGAGAAAAATGGAGCGACAGTCTGTAGAGGTGTTCAAACGTGTGTGTGTGTGTGGTGTGTGTGTGTGTGTGTGTGTGTGTGTGTGTGTGTGTGTGGGTGTGTGTGTGTGTGTGTGTGTGTGTGTGTGTGTGTGTGTGTGTGTGTGTGTGTATGTGTGTCTGTGTGTCTTTGAAAGAGTCTATTCACAAACCACAGCTCTAATTACTGTAGCTTGTCAAAAAAATAAATAAATACCAGAGCAAGACATCTCACAAAAATGTGCAGACGTCGCAGAAGCCAGAGGAACATAACGAACGCTGAGCCAGTTCCTCAAAATATCCCGAAAAAGTGTGCACCATAACTTTGAAGTCTGGTTGTACAGTATACACCGCGGTTTTCATTTCACCATTAAGCACTGGATGTACTGAAGGGAAGACATTTAACCTTTAACTTGCAGCCACGTGAAGCAACATGGTCTTAATGATTAATGTGTGCTTTTGGGTGAAGCATTAATGAGCGAAGCAGCCACAATGCAGCCATAATGCAGGCCATAAACAGGGTCCAGCAGGCACACTAGACAGAGCCCTCCTCACATTTTCAAACATCCCTGGCTCCGATTAGGGTATAACATTTTTAATAGTGTGTCTGTGCATTTGCACTGGCTTGTCTTCATTTGTGCACCAGTGCTGTGTGAATGTTGCCAAGATTCCCTCCAGCAGCAGCATCAGCAGCAGCAGACCTCAGATGACCCTGCAGGGAACTGTACAGATGGATCCACCCACTCTGCAGATCCTACAGCAGGTCTGCTCTGGTTAGTCATTGCCCAGCTCTTTCTGAGGGTGAAGCAACAGAGCTTGGAGCCCCCAGGGAGGGGGTAGAATGAAAGTAAGCAGTGTGAAAATGTCACAGTGTGGATCCATCATGAATCTCCTGTCAACCATCAGCCAGGAGGAGGTGGACAGTAATGAGAGACTGTGAATAATGAACCGCAAAAATTTCTCATAAGAACCAGTGAAAAATCTTTGGATTAATATTTCTTTTTCATTACTTTAAAATTATTTGATGAGGGTTACAACCTCTCAGAGGAACCAGAAGCGTAGAATCTGGCTGACTGAAGAAAGACAGACGTGTCCACTCTCACAATCTCATGTCACTAATTATTAATCAGTGAAAAGT
Organism: Scomber scombrus; assembly: GCF_963691925.1. NCBI lineage: Eukaryota > Metazoa > Chordata > Actinopteri > Scombriformes > Scombridae > Scomber > Scomber scombrus. Next base: position 13,326,673 of record NC_084977.1, on the reverse strand, counting down.
GAACCGTAACCAACACTGTGCTTTTTTCTTTTCCAAATCATCTTTCCAATGCTGCCTGAGCAATGCAATGTCCTTTCCACACCTGCCTACGTTGATCCCTACCACTTCGCATAGACACACACCAGAGAAGCACTGCTGTGTGACAAAGCACTAAGTGACTAAACACCTTGAATCCATGGGCCTTTGTTAGATTGTTGTCTGTAGACTTTAGCTCAGCCTTTACCAAACTGCAGCCTCATGTTCTCTTAAAAACAGTGCAGCAGAGTAATGTCAACCCCGTCACTGTGGTACCACTTATTTCTGACCAACTGCACCCAGCAGGTCAGGGTGAACCCTGTCCAAACCCCTGACCATCAGCACTAATGCCCCCCAGGAATACGTTAGTTCCCCAGTCCTGTTCACCCTGTACACCAGTGAATGGGCATGCATCACTGCTAACAACCACATGATAAAGTGTTCTGATGACACAGTTATCCTGGTTCTCATGTCCAATACATCAGACACAGTTATACAAAAACATGAGATTCAGAGCTTTGTCCAGACCTCAATATTCCCACCCTCAACATTAAGAAAACAAAAGAGATGGTGTTTGATCTCAAATCCATTGGAGACTATTCACCAGTGGTTATCCATGATCAGAACATAACCCAGGTTGATAGGTTATAGATACATCAACAACAAACTGACATGGAGTGTTCAGGTAGAAAATGTCTGCACTAGGGTCCAACAGTGGCTATACTTCTTAGGCTAAGGTTTTTTGGTGTCAACTTTAAAGTGTTGCTCCTCTTCGACCATGCCGTAGCTGAGAGCATCCTGCAGTATGGCATCTCAGTCTGGTCTGGCATCCTCAGTGTACAGCCGAAAGCCTAGATTACCCGGCTAACACAGACAGCCATGAAAATCATGGGAGTCAGGCAGAATCCCACATTCCAGGCTGTATTTGATGAAACAATCACCAGACAGGCCCAAAAATTATTTTAAATCACACCCGTGTCCTCCACCCTGAGTACCAGCTTCTACCCTCAGGCAGATGCTTCAATGCGGACTCAACTGCTTTAAGAAATCCTTTGTCCCCCCTGTCCATCAAACTAGCAAGCTAGCCAGACGCTAACACCTGTAACACTGCTTTTTTGTACATATGCACACTTTATGACAGCTCTTTGTTGAAGAGGCAGCTTTACTCTTACTTCTCATATAATGTACACCATGATGATGAGGTGTGTTGTATGACGGGCAGTGTACATTTTGTTGGTTGACGGTGTATGCATGTACTATAGGTATTGTGTGTGCATGAGTATGGGTGACAGTCTGTGTATGTACTGTATCTATGCACTGCATTATTTATGTATTTATTTTTTACAACTGATACTGTATGTGTCCAAGACAACTTTCCTTTGGGACAATAAAGTCTATCTGATCTTATCTTACTGCTGTCGCCCTATCTTTCTCACTGAGGGGAGACAGTACGCTGTCTGAATGATCTATCTATCTGAATGAGCTGTCTGTAACACTATGCTGGGTCTGAACGATAGGCCTCGGCACGACAGTAACACTGACTGTGGTGCTTATATGACCAAAAGATTACAGCAGTGATGACTTAAGCATTCCAGTAAAAATCTATACTGTTTTAAGTGCTTTTGTCACTGAATGTTTCATGGCAGACATATTAATTATGAATTGAGTAAATTACAGAGAAGCTCTAGTGATGGTACCTCCACAGTGAGTTGAGCTTTTCAGTTCAATGCTTCAGAGAGTATTTGTTATTATTATGGCCTCACATCAGACAGTAGGGCAGTATTAGCTTTTCCTCATGAACAGGAAATGCTACACAATTTCAATTACCACACATAACTCACTGTCTTGAGTTTGTTTAACTCTACTTCCTTAAAATATACAAATGAAATGTAAACATATAACAATGGCATGGATTAAACTGAAATTTTGTACGTGTGAATTAACTAAAGATAAATAAACAAAAAACAAAACTGCACTTCAGATCCGACCAAGAGGGTGGGTATAACTTTGGCATATTTCATATGTAATAGACACTTTTTTTCTTTTTTTTTTTTTTTTTAATTTCGAACATGTTAAAATAACGAAACTAAATAAACAGGCTGTGGATTATAACAAGACAGAAATGACTTGAAAAACTTTTTTTTTTAGACAGACAACAAAACAACAACCATCCAATGCTCGAGAGAGAGTGTAGGATGAAGTAAATAACTTTTCTAGTCATACCCCTTTTTAAAAAATATTCATATTTATATATTTGACTGGAGAGAAATAGCAAGAACATTACTGTCATGTTGAAAGAAAGCCATTGTGCCACTTTACTTTTATAATCAATTAATCTGTTAATTATTTTCTCTATTAATCAGTTAGTTGTTTAACTAACTGATCAGAAAACATCAGAAAATGGTTAGACATGTAATTTTCTCTCTCTCTTTTCTGAAGCCCAAGATGACATCCCAACCCAGCCTTTGGTATTCACTATCATAAAGGTCTAAACATAAATTCTCAAAACAATTAATTAATTATCAAAATAGTTGACAATTCATTGAATATATATTGCAACAAACCAATACATTGACTAATCATTGCAGCTCTAAATCAATGTAAGAAAAAAAGGTATCCAAATGCATATCACAGAGATACTGAATGTGACTGAATGTGTGTTTCTCCAGCATTTTTTTTCTTCCCATAATCAGTTCCTGCTGCCCTGGTCACTGCTATCTCTGCTGTCACTCCCCCTCCATGTGCCTCCTCCAAAACATTAAATAGTCACCACCCACTTTTCCACTGCCATATTCATTCCTATGCCCCAAATGCCATGCACAACAAGATTGCACTGACAAGAACATGATCCCTCACTCCAAGCACTGGCAATTGTTTTTGTTGGAACACATGACCGAGCTGATGCTTAACCCTGGTCTCTGTGGTGGTGTGTGAATGTTTTGGCATTGAACTAACCTGCACCACTTGCCAGCATATTTTATCTTTATGGAAGCAGAAGAGATTTGGTTCTTACTTTTCAAAAAAGTAACTTAGATATCATGTGCATTGAAAAATATTTCAAAGGAAGAACCAGTTGCCACATCATTGTTTTCTGTAAAAATGCACAAGGATACAGATTGTCAGACAGTGTGCAGATGGTGTATAATTACCTTATGATCCATAACACCTGTATACCCCTCAAGTGTCCATGTTGGAAGTTTCTTTGGTCTCTCTGGCTTTTTCACAGCTGAAGCAGGAGCATGTAAACGGTGGGAAGACGGTGATGATTGTGGTGATGGCGCAGATGGTCTGTCACCAGAGCTGCTGTTGTACATCAACATAAAACTGGTAACCATTGTGATTATGATGATGCCACCAACCCCTTGGCACTGGAGAGACACACGCAAGTTTTAAAGAAATAACCATTAAAACAACATTTATATATAAGTCTTGATTAAGAAAATACACTCAGTTTAAGTTCAAAACTGCCCATAAGCTTCGAGATTTTTGCTCAAGAAATACTACTACTACTACTACTACTAGTAGTAGTAATTATAATAATAATTATTATTATTATTACTATTATTATTAGTAGTAGTAGTATTATTATTGTGCTTATTATTATTATTATTATTATTATTATTATTATTATTATTATTATTATTACAACAACGACAATAATAATAACGACAATAATAATAATAAATGCCAGCTTTGACAGGCAACAGAGTAATAACAGCTGTGCTTTCCTCATACTAGGCTGCAAATGAAATGTCAGCTGTGCCACAACATGCTCTATCAACATGTTTTAGAAATGGTGCAAAAATAGCACCAGGCGTAATTCAAACATGTTTCATAATTATTTCCCCCTACGGAAAAAGAAACTTCATGCGGCTGCGCTCTTACAGGATTATCGTATATGATTATTATAGGCTACTGTAAAAATGAAATATCACAAAGTACAATTAGGTCACAGTACATGACCGAGCTCTCAGTCTGCGCTCACTTCTGAGCAACCAAAAGCACAAAAGCTCCCCACAAAGGAACATTACAGAGATATTTCCTGCAGGTCTCATTCATAATTACCATTCTTATCTTCATCCTCATTTCCCCTGGTTTCCAAAGGCAATGCAAGACTTCGTCCTATAGGAGCCAAAGCTGTCACAGAGCGTCGGGACTCTTCAACATGCAACACTTGAGCGGTGGTAGCACCGGGATCAGCGCGCAGCGACGCTCCACTACTCTTCACCATGCTCCCCTCTACAGTCAGGGACGCCCTCACTCAGATCTGCGCTCCTCATGGTCCTAAACAACTCTATTTCCCTGCTCATCTCATGTTTCAGGGTTCACTGGGGGTTCATGAGATGGTGATTACACACATAACAGTATTACAATGTTGAGCATGCAGTAATACTCCAATACCACATCCAATATTAATGATTCTGTGCTTCTCAGGGACGAATTATGTTAACCTTACAACACATTTGTATGTGTCTACTGTATATCTGCATATATTTGATATAATATACCTTTATACTTTTTCATACACTGTCTGAGCTAATTGTCTCTCAACAGGGCACATTGATTTTTGCAGATTCACAATTATTTTCAATTGGCCTAGTGATACATTCAGTCTTGGTGATCAAAATGGGCAGTGTTTTTCTAATGAATTGTGTCATTGCCAGAATCAATATAATAGTTCTGTAAATCCTCACAACCCCAATATTACTGTAGCCAAACGACCCTTTCAAACTTTGTGATTCATATTTTTCAGTAACCTGATATTGTCATAATGCTACTGATAAATCTTGACAATTTGATCCTTGCATTTTAATGCAACCATGGACATGTTCTAATAGGGATTTGCTGGTCGCCAATGTTTGTTAATGGATTTCAACACAGTTGATGAGAAGCTGTATTCTTTGTGGAGATGACAGGTAAATATTCATCATCTTCATGACCATATTATGTTTCCACTGGGAGCAATGGATATTGTCTGTATGGTTCACTATATGCAAAAAGGTTGCTTCCAATATAAGGGCAGCTATGATGTGAGGTACAGTAGATGAAATGGTTGAGGTGGAGAGGATTTACACTGTCAGGATATTTTGTCACAACAGTTTCAAAATTGCATTGATATGTGTTATTGAGCTGTTTGTCTTTATTATACACTGCTTTGGTAGATCGTATTGCATTGTTTTCTGTTTTAGATTATTGTTATTGAACATGACTTTGGTACTTAAATTTCATCCCTTTAAAAGTCATGAGAAGACTATATTACTACTTTTTATAGGTTGATGGAAACATCAGTGATAACATTATAATGCACAGAAATGTATTTGGTATAGTGAACCATCATTTTTGTCACTAAAGTAAATTTCGGGAAACCCATGTAAGGACAGGAAGCAATTTCTAACGGTAACCTAAGCAGCTGAAGCTCCTCATGAGAGACAGATTTGCTGGAAACTGTAATCTAGTCGTGAGGTGCTGGAAAAGATGGGAATGAGTCTTTTTATAGTCGCCCTTTGAGTGAGCGTCATTGTGCTCATTTTTTCTAATGTGTTTCATGTTTCTCAGCAAGTCCCACTTGAGAAAATGAAATGTATCAGTTAGTTGGCTTTGTTGGAATTATCTCAAAAACAACACAGAATATTGCAGTCAGACCAGTCACTGTAAGAAAAATCAGGGTAGCCTACTTCAAAGCCACAGTGGGAACTGAACAGCATGTCTTCCCTTTTATGTTTCTGGCCCAGATTTACACAAGTTTATACAATTGCCTTGTTCAACTAATTAGCTTGCAGTTACAGTATGCATCATCTATCTGAAATCCAGATACAGTGATAGGATAGGATGTGATACATGATGATAAGATTAAGAAGATAACACAATGTGACATGTGACATAACGCAACATGACAATATGTGATACTGTGAAATATGAAACAACAGTGTTGTATAGTGTCCTGTACAACTAATATACAGTACACTGTGAGACAATATAAAAGAAGATGAGTTCAGATTCCATTCCATTGTAATTTTGATTATAAAGATAGCTTTTGTTATAATTTGATGGTCTCCAGTGAAACAATACTCAGTGGCTTCCAACCTGGGAAGTCACAGGGAATACGAAGATTAATCTGATATCACGAGATGATTAATATACGAAAGAAGAAGAAAAGAAAAATGGCCCAAAATTATGTTACTGTACATTATAGAATGGAGCATTTGGTTAAACTTTTCACAGTGCGTAGACATATGCAGCCTGTAGGGTCACAGGTATGCTTGGTTATAAAGGGTCAGAAGCCTAAAAGGTTGGTAACCAGTGAAGTAGCACCAGTATTTTTCTAATGCAGAGTAAAAAGTACACATAAGCACATACGTATCACATGTGAGATGATTTTAGCATGTTACAAAAGACATGTTTCTTTAGTGTTTTAATAAAAGTATTGAGCCACAGATCTTGCAATTCATGCCCATAGCACTGGCTTCCAAATGTCGCCTTCTGAGCCACATGGAAATATTACAATTGTCGAGTGTAGTACATTAATTGTCATAAATGTGAACAACAACAGTCCAAAAAATGAATGCATTACTATAACATGTGAGATGTCATATTTAATAACATATCCCATATCTTTTTCTGATGTTCACTAAGGAACAATAGGGTAGGTTTATTTATGAAATACCATTTATGTATTCCGTAGTCGTTTTTTGATCATTTACATGTCTGGCCTACTTTTTCAATTTAATTAATTCATTTAATTCAATCTATATTATATTAGTAAAATCTGCACCAAAAAAAATAATTATCATAACATGTATATAATCCTCTGTAAGTAAACATGTGACAAGCTTTTGATTTGACAGATTTTGGATGGTGCACTTGAATGCATCGTCTGTCTTGATAAGCAGGTGTCCAAATGGACACTGATACAGGTTTTTCTGCTTATGACCTATTGCTTGATGAGTCTACCATTGTAATTGTTGAAGTCTGAGAGTATTATGCACTATGGCCTGATCATCTTTAGTTTTTATTTTAACTTTTGTAACAGTAAAGCAGTTATCTACTGATCTAAGCTTCTGAAAACAACAGCTCTGAAATGGAGCCTATTATAGAGCCAAATCATTTGTTGGTTTGACATCGATCAAAGCAATTTTAAATTCAGTTCCACGTTTAAACAGAAGCTTGTGTGAGGTTTCTGAGATAGCGATAATACTATCTTTCCTTTGGGCTTCGGTTACAGTAAAATATATCTTGCAGAATATAATGCAACAAATCTTGCAGAATTCAGAGATGTTGAATAGCTGAGAAATAAATTAAAATAATCTAATGCACTGCACTGTGTTCTGATCAGAATAAGGGAAAATAAACAGTTGCAGGTCATAGGAATATTAGATTATGCTGTATATTAAATATGCAATATGCAATATTCACATTTGTTTTTGTAAAGGACTTTTACCATGTTCCTTTGGCCCACTATTTTCTATGGCACCATATGGGCATATCATTGGTAGAATAATTTTAACCACCAAATTATCTGTATCTCTGAGGAACAGTGCCTCATAATGCTCCTCGTCATTGTTAATTCAGAGGATTAGGTAGCTGGGAGTCTGTTTGTTTTGATTAGAGGTGTCCCAGAGGTGTCAAATGCATCTCAAAACAGAGCTCCGGGGAGCACACATCGACATGAGTGAGGTAAATGTCTGAGAAACAAAACCACTTTTAATTAACTCAAACCTTCTATCCGGCGGCGTGCCAGACGACTATGCTAAGCCAAATACAATGCAAGTGTGAAATAATCACCTCTGTTTGCACCTGTTTACTTTGCCCAAAACATATTTTTACTCATTATATTGTCCCTGCAAGTTCAAGTGTAGATGTCTGTCAAGAAACTAAGCTAAGACAAAAAAGTCATGGGACAACAATTCCCTTTTCAGCATACAAATATATGTTAATGTACTGTTAGAGTGGTAAAACATTATGTTACACCATGCTGCCAGCTGCTACAGAGGAAGTTTGGTTCAGTTTGGCTTAAAATAGAGGTTTGATTTAATAATAGTTTTAAGCTTTATAGCTGTGCTTTGGTAACATATCTCTGGCCAAAATGTAATTCATTATAAGCAAGTCTTATTTTCTTTATTAATAATTTGATCTATAAAATGTCAAAACATTTCCCTAAGCGTACGTTGACAATCTCAAATAGCTTAATAGAGAGCCATTTTTGTTTAAAAATGATATAAACAATTAACTGATTATCAGAACAGATGTTGATTAACTTACAGTTCAACTAATCGATTAATCAAAGTGATCATTTTGGCTCTATGGTTTCTATGGCGTATTGGACATCTTTACATCTTATATTTAAAATGTGCCATATCATCCATCTTTATGGAAAAAGATACAAACAATTACTAAAAGTATCCTGTTTCATCCAGAATTGTTTTGTTGGCAGGGCAGAAATACCTCTGAAACAGATTCCTTGCATGACTTACCTTTTAGTGACTTATCAGCTTTTCCTAGCAGAGTGATACTAGATGTTATTTGAGAACTGACAGCACTAACTGGACCTGTTTTCTTCAAAGGCAGTAAAAATGCAATATTAACCTAATAAATGTATTATTCTAACTGTAATCTGCTGCTTAGTGTCGTGGCAGAATACATAAACCTTAAGCTGTAGTTGAAATTTCCATCACTCTTGTTTATGCAGCAATGCCTCTGGTGAAGTGTTACTGAATCACTTCCTTTATGGTGGGACTTGGGGGATTACAATTTTTAGGAGTCAGCAGGGTTGATTGCAATTGTAACCACTGAATAAAAAAGGGAAAAAAGGGTTATTGTGTTGGGTACATTTTTTTCTGCCTCTGATTATCATTCACTATCCAAACTGCAAAAGGCGAACTGCTGTAGACAAAAAATACCTTTTGTTTCAGAAAGTGGAAAAGGCTGAAAAACCGAAACAGCACAAACTGTGACTGCATCTGCTGTGCACCCTGTTGATTATGTAATTAGCAAGCTGTTGGCGTCCATCATTTTCACTGAATGACAAGCAGATGGGCTGGCAACTAAAATATAGCTATTCTTAGTGGGGAACACAGTTCACCTATGAAATGTGTCATTGTCCTTGTTCAGTTCTGCAAGATTAGTGGCAATGAGCAAATACTTTGCATGCCCTTGTTACACGTGATAACATAACACACTCAAACCTGGTGACTCTGCCCTCTCTATAAACACATAGGATGTGGTGAGAGCCCTAAAGAGGACTAAACAAAACACAGCACCTGGGCCAGACAACATCAATGGCTGTACCCTGAGGCATTGAGCTGAGCAGCCGGGGGGGTTCCAGCTCCTGCTCCAGAGCTCTATCGTCCCCCAGCTGTGGAAACACTCCACAGTTATTCCCATACCGAAGAAGGGTATTATCAAGGTCCTGAATGACCTCAGGCCTATGGCTCTCACCTCTCCTGTGATGAAGGCTATGGAGACGGTCATCAAAAACCACATCATCAAGGCAACAGATTCACAGATTCACCCACCCCAGTTTTGCATACTGTGCAGACAGGGGTTGATGACGCAAAAGCATTCATTACCACAGCTAGACTCCTCTGTATTCGACATCCTGTAGGCAAACATTTTTGCTAAGAAACTACTGTTTCTCAGTTGCCCATGTCTGACGACTTTAGACTCATTCTGAGAAATAGCCTGCTTCCACCTAGATGACCTACTAATCCTGTGGATAATGGACTTTTTCACCAACGGGTCACAGAGTGTGCTGTTCAGTAACACTTTCTCCAACCTCCTACACACTTCAACTGGTTCCCTGCAGAGCTATGTCCTTTCACCCCTGCTCTTCATCTTCAACACTGATGACTATAGGTCCACCCAGCCAAGCTGTCACATGGTCAAATTTGTTGACGACTCAGTCCTCCTATTTCTGCTTTCAGGGCCCCTCACATCACCACAGCTCAGCTCTTCATGCTTTGGTGGAGTGGTGTGACAACTCCTTCCTGGACCTAATGTGAACAAGACCAAGGAGATGGTAGTGACCTTCTTCAACAAGCAGAGGGAAACTGGCTGCCACAGTCAACACAATTATCCACAGGAAGCTCATAGAGATTGTTGAGGAGTACAGGGTTAATTTCAAAAGGTTATCAACGATTGTGCCCAGGTACTTCTACCTGGGCACAATCTTCAATAACAACACAGGGAGATCCTCCTGAGGAGTTAGCAAGGAACCCAAAGAGCGTCATGATATTTCCCTATCCTGCTGGTTCCACTCCATCAGCCTTCAGAACAGAAACAACCTGCAGAGCACAGAGTCTGCTCTAAAATTATTGGACTCCCTGTCAGAGCCCTCTCCACCCTATGCAAGCAGCAGATTATACGGTTAGCTGGCAGGATCCTGTAGGACCCCTCACACATTCTGTTGCCTGTATTTGGTTGGCTCCCCTCAGGACACCAGTCTTTCTGCCCAGGCTGCAGGACACCAAGGAGGGGGGAGACTTTTTCCCCAGGGATGTTCAGCTCCTCAAGTCTCAATGATCCATGATGTTATAGAACTACATTGATTTGTATACTGTGTATACAGCACTTGCACTATTATTAGTTTATTAGTATTATAATAGTATCATTATGTGCATAGCTTGTTTTGTACTGTATGCCGTGCAATCCACACTAAATCAGCACTGCAGTTTATGTTTGTTTGTTTGTTTGTTGCAAGTTTTTTGTTACTTATTAATTATGCTACTCTATGTACATCTGCAATTGCCCCTTAGGGACAAATAAAGTGATTTGATTGAATTGAATTGAATAGTTTTGTAGAGTTCAGCCCTGTTTAAGTAAAAAAAAAATTGAAATAATATGTCTCTGATGAACAAAGGACATAGCACAAGCGAGTATGTTACTAACTGAGCTATACAATAGGGTCCATCTGGCTGTGGTATCAATCTATTTATAGCATCAAAACCTAACTGCATCAGGCATGAATGAACATAAGTTCAAAAGACACATTATAAATTCATAAAACTGAGTAACAATCCCCTTATTCCTGTGTCTACTGACCATATATGTTTTTCTGCAGTGTCCCTTTCTCTGTTATTGTATAATTTGTTTCACTGCGTTTTTAATCAGACACACCATGCCTCTCAAACAGGCAGCAAATATCTCTGTGTTATTTGTTTTACAAAGATCTAGGCCATAAGAATAAAAAAAACCCCACTGTGCTAGACCTGTGTCACTTAGACAAACTGTTCTATATTCACTGTGTTTCACTTGGCAATAATGTGATTCTGATTTGCTACTGGCAGTAATCCCGTCACATCAGCATATATGATCTGTCCCAGGAAAGTCAATCCCTTCTTAATGATTGGCCTTTGGCAACCTGAGCTCTCATTACTCTCATCCACAAAGCAGTAAGATAGACATCATTTTCTTAGATGTCAGTGTTTAACACAAATTACCTGTCCCATTCCTAATCCAGTCATACTTTAAAGGCATGAAATATTAATGTTATAAATATTCTGACATTAAGAAGAGATCATATTTGGGGAATGTAATTCTAGTAACATCCAGGCATTTGGCTACAGCTCACAGATAAAACATGCTTCGTAATTGATCTTACTTTACTACTACTACTTTTTGGCTTACACGTCTTACAACGTCTTACAAAAAACTGCATGTAGACAGAGTCACATTTCAGATGTCTATGAACTGTAAACAGCTCCATCAAATAGTGACTTTTCCCTCTAAACTTCTCACAAAAAGTCCAAAAAACGAAAACATATTTTTGTATCAAAACTGATTTTTTCCCCCCTTTCCTCTCCCATTAAAAATCAAAAAGATTTATCTGACCCGACCCTTAGGTTGGGAACCACCGGGCTAAATAAGATAACTTTATACAAAGTAGTTGGAACTAGCTCCACTTCCAGCAGCTACAACAGTATCATGCTGCTCTAACACTGATGCTTCAGTATTAATTATCTAAGGATGTCATAGCTATAATAAAATATGAGCCAGAGGGAACAAACTAGGCTACTACCTTTACTGCATTACTTTAACTACAACAAGCTGATAAGTACTTTTACTTATAGTAGGATTTTACTTGCAGGGGATTGACTTGCAATGGAGTAGGCTATGTTTACATTGTTATATTTGTACTTTTACAAAAGAAGAGGATCTGATTGCTTCGACCAATACTATTTCAAACTGAAGAGAGAGAGAGAGAGAGAAAGAGAGAGAGAGAGAGAGAGCGAGAGAGAGAGAGAGAGAGAGAGAGAGAGAGAGAGAGAGAGAGAGAGAGAGAGAGAGAGAGAGAGAGAGAGAGAGAGAGAGAGAGAGAGAGAGAGATCTGCAATGTCACAGAAAACCCAGCTGGGGTCAGTGTTTCTCCGCTGGCGCCTCAGCGTGGACACCTTTCACTGCCACCCTAAAATACTCGATCCAATGTTGGCTGCATTATTTATCAACCCAAAAAACAGCTTGGAATGTGCCACTATTCCTGAAGCCACAGACGTTGTATTAATCCCTCTGTTCTCTAGCATCACTGATTTAAATCCTACACATATTCACGTCAGCTGACAAACTTGCACAAAAACGGCGTGTGTCTGTGCTTTAAATCACATCCTAACAAAGGGGAACAGGACAGCCAGCTCAGCAGCAGCCCGCGGTGCGCAGCGTCCCCTTTAAGACCTTTTTGGAATAATTAATGACGTCGCGCTGTAAACACGACTGACGCTCAGCTGCGTGGCCGAAGCATCCTCAGACCAAAAGAAGACCGAGACCTCTAAACGCTGCTGCCGTGTTTGTTTCTCGACAGGACCGCGGAAAGGCATTACAACAACTGCGGTGCACCTCGACTCTCATATGCGGTCTCCAAAACCAAGACGACAGTGCTGCATTGTTTGTCCTACTAAGTGCCATGGCTAGAAAGACGGACATCCCCTCCTCTTACTATGGTGAGTCGGGTTCGTCTTTGTTGTAGACGGCAGGATATTTTTCTCCCTCTTTAATGTTATGACAACACTGGATATAAGGGTATCTTATTTAGCTGAATAATTTCTCACCCCTTGCCGTGATTTACAGGACGGTGAGCTAGCTTACATCGTCAGTTGCTAACTGAGGCTATTTAACGGTTACGCAGCAACCTAACCGCAAGTTACAGTAACGGTTGTTTTTTTAACGTTATATTAGCCTAAAAAATAATTAATGTCCTTTGTTAATTCAAATGATATTATATATATTTTTACCTTTTAATTGTTCACCTTTTGTTTAAAAGTGTACAAAACAATTTTATTATGTCCACATTCCTCCTTTGTCACTTTGTCACTACTGTAAATGAAAATGTCCCTCTGTACTGTTACTGATGAAGATGTTGATGATTACAAAGGGAGTTACATCTGAAGTCACACCTTTTAAGATTTAACTCAGGAGGGTTTTTCTTTTCATACATTGCTGTTTTTAATTCTTTAAAAATCTATTTTTTTAAAGATTTTGTAAATAAATCATGACATGGGCTTAAATTGTTTCACAGTACCAATTAAGCCCATGCAAGACTTTTGACTATATCTTTATTTTATATTCGAAAAAATCTACATAAACTAATGAATACATTTTCAAAAGAGAGCTGAATCTTGCTTTATAAGAAATGATCTCCCTTATAAATCATGTCAGTATCCATGAAAAACACCTGAACTCAGATTTTAGTGGACATAATGGGCACATTTAGCCTAACAGTGGACAAAAAGTAATCAAATGTAATAAGTTACATCACTTTGATTAAGTAATTGAAATAGTAACATCATTTATTACACTTTAAATAGGGTAACTAGAAATCTGTAACCTATTACATTTCCAAAGTAACCTTCACCAACCCTGCTATACTCATTATCATTTAATGTTAATCTATCAACTTTTTTCAAATAATTGATTGATTTTACCGAAAATAGTGAAAAAATCATAGGGAATGTTTGCCTTTTTTGTTGCTTAAAACAGTTATTTATTAATTAAATAGTTTCAGGTGTAACGCAAATTGATCTTTAGCCTTTGCTACAGCTGCTAACTAGTAGAGGCTTATAGTTGACTCCAAATATGCACACAGAGTAGCAATAACAGTAATTATGTTTTAATAAATAGCCTAATGTTTCTTTTTCTTATTTCACACCATGCATTGTCTCAAAAATGATCTGTAGGCTTAGCTAACTCCAGTGATATTAACTTGATATTTTTGTGTTGTTTACCAGGTGTATACTGCTCTAGTGCTCATAATAGGAGACTGTTAACAACAATACATCTAATCTTAAGTTGCACTTTACAGTTTTCTTCTTCACTTCTCCCCCACACTGAGGATAATTATAACATTGTAACAATAGCAGTGCAAGTGTGCAGGTGGTAATGAAGGTTAAACGCAGTGTCATCTCTTAATGGTTTTAATAGCAAGGGATTATGTTATTGTCTCCAAGTGGCATTTTTGATTCTCGGTGCATTTAGATATATTTAATCCGTGGGCAGATTTTTTTTGTCCATTATCCTGCGTGAGTAATCATGTTGTTTATCAAAGCAATCTAATCCTTTATTACAACCAGATGCCACACAGACAGCAGACAGCGCCTTTCTTCTGAAACAAAACGTTGCTTACTATACACCAGAAAACTACTAACAGAATATCATGGAAAACAAACTATCTATTAAAAGACAGACACTGATATATTGAAACAGGGTTGCTTTCAGTGAAACAGTCTTTTACAAAAACATTGTTGAACAAAAATCAAAAATATTAAGCTCCACAAAGGATGAGATTTCAGGCTTTACTAGTCGTTGTTGTTATGTGACCATAATCATGGAGTAACTTCATATCTCATACTGACCAAAAGGCAAAAAGAGACCAAAAATATAAGCTATAATAAAGAATTTAATGTCATTTTCTTTTCATTTACATTTCTTTACTGCACTACATTTCTTCAAATTGGCAGATGGCAATGCACTACGACATAAGGTTTGTCCTCATTATCAGTTACAAATTCATCAACACCCGAGATGACTGCGAGAGAGGCTTGAACCTTAAATGACAGTAGCTGCACTGTCTTACAGTGGCATTGGCATGAAGTCCCTTAATGGGGAAAGATACTGTTATATCCCCACATGCTGACCCCGAATGTTCCTCAGATCTCATGACTCCAGCACTCTGCCAGTCATGGCTGCAATCTGTCAGCTGTAGTTGATTCTCACCGCTCTCCGCAGACATGCAGCTCACCATCGGGGCCTTCAAACCCGTCACTCCCTGTTCACAAGTTCAAACTGCTGCTTTACAATGTACCATGAACCAGATACTGGAGATTATCTGTGAAGTGTCGTAAATAAACAGCTCCATGCAGGTTTGGAGTGAGACACAATGTAGAGCCTGTGTGTCAATATGATTTTTATTATCATTATTATCATTATTATTATTATTATTGTTATTATCATTATTAGATGTTGCCAGATTATTATTTAGTTACAGTATGTGCATCATTATGCTGACTAATACTTACATTTACTTCCATTATCTTATGTTGCTTCAGCTCAGGCACCACCCTTCAGAGAATAACGTAGAATAGAGTGACACAGATTAATTAAGGAACATAATTTTGCCCTAACAGCGCTTTATGATAGCTCATAAACTGAATATCTTTGGGTTTTTGGCTGCTGTTGGAACAAAAAAAGCAATTTCACTGCATTTTTGGGCTTTATGATGTTGTGATGGGCAGTTTTCCAAATATTCTGACCACACTAACAACCAATTAATCAAAAGAATTGGCAGATTAATCGATTATCAGTAAGGAGGAAAGATGACGGCATTACAGTCGAGACAAAGTGACCGGGGGATGTATCATGGGAGTTATCTAAGCATCAACTTTGAGACAGGATGGTTGAGCCAAAGGAAGGAGTTATGATGCCTCGCTATGTTTAGGTCCGCTGCTTAATGTTATTGGCTCCCTGGTGCGTTCATTTCATCAGCTAGATTAGCAGAAGACCAACTCAAAGGGTTTTTATTTAGTCTCACAACTGAGTAAAGAGACAGATAAATTCTACATCAGCATCCTTTACCCCAAAGTGTTGTCAAAATTATGTTTCACAAACTGTATTTGCTGACTAAATGTGGAGTGTTTAGTCCATCTTATTTAGTGTTTTTTTTCTCACTAATTTTAAGAGGTTTCCTGTCACTTGTAGATATTTATTTCCAGTTAAGCTAGTTGACTCATTGCATTAGGGTGACGTCATTTCACAAAAAAGAGAGAAAGAGGAAAATAAAGACACACCCTTTGTTTGTTTTTTTGACCGCAAAGTCTGTTTTGAGGAAGGAGTGCTGATGTTCTCATCTTTTTTCTCAACTGGAAATCCTCCCACTATCTTGAAACTTATCACTTATATTCTGGGAAATATAGTGTTGTGATATTTGTAGTTTTTTTAAATTAGGATATGTTATATTGTATAAAAGCAGCTCAAAGTGTTTTACCTGATAGTGAAATTAAAGTTGATAGATGATTACACTGAATTGATTTTTTTACCTAGCCCTAACATATGGTAGATTTTACATTTAATGAACAGGACGTCCTGTAATGGAAACCATCAAAAACACACTAGAAGCCCGAAGTGAACCAGAAGCTAATCAAACTACCTGCCTCCCCCTTCATTTACGGTCATCAGATTTCCTGCACTACATCCCGGTCTGAAGTGTACTTCTGAGGCTACTACATTATATAATGCTTCAAACTACGTAGTGTGTGTTCAGTGGGCTGATGCTGTCCTGCTAAAATGTTCAGTCAGTCAGAAAAGTAGAGAAATAGCTCATAATCATTCTGTGACAGGTTTGTAAGTAACAATTTAGATATGGCTTCCATTCACCACAGAAAGTGTTGAGTCGGGCACACAGTTAATTAACAAATTTCTCGCATGGGCAGCTTCCCTAAACGCTGCATTTTTATACAGAGTCAATGCAGAAGCCTGACAGAGAGCAGAGAGCTTCAGTTCAGAATCAAACATTCACAGCCTCTTCCTGTGAAATTGCAGTCAGAGAAGGTTGCGGATCAAATGCCTCATTTTGCACCGCCGACTAAGTGCTATTATGGGCTTTTTATGTGTCACTGTCCTCTGCTACTCATTTCAAATGAATACCGATGCTCACATTTGTTAGTTTTTGTGGCATTTCTGCTCATTATTTTCAACCAGGCTACATTCCTTCGCTATTAATTTCTCTCTTCTCAAGAGGTAGCTGTGTCAGTATCGGTGGAAGTTTAAAGTATATTATTCACACTAATGAAAGGTTAGTCACTAATAATTTCACACATGCACAGAGGCAAGCACTGGAAGGTTATTTGTTCAGGTTCATGAAAATGGGACATTTAGCTCTGAATGGCAGCAAGGAGACTTTAAATTTCCAATTTGCAGTGCAGTCCGTGTTTGTTTATGTCTGGAGGGCTGAGTGACTCTGACGGTGACGTTTTAAAGACGACCCAATGATACAGTGAAAATAAGCAAGAGAAGCAGCTATATTCATGCTAGACACAGTCCTACAGCAGCGAGACTAGAAATGACTTCTGGTTGGTTTTATGTGCTAAACAATGCAGCTAGCTTTATCGAAACAGATGAATCATTACCCAAAAACAAAAAGAGACACAATGTTCTGGTGTTGTAAACATGCTTTGCTGCACAGGTTAGGTTAGGTTTCTTTATTTGTCTCCTGAGAGAAAGTTGTCTCGGACCGGGCAGTGCTACATATGACAGTATATAAAAAAACATATAATGAATAGGTAGGTTACAACAATGTAACAATGTGCATTATAAAAACAAAAACAACATACCAGAGATTCATACATACCTACATACATACCCACATACATACCCCTATGCAACAATATACAAAAACAAACCTCACATCATACACAGTTACGTCCTTCGTTGTCATTGATCCTCCGTCAACCACTCATTAAGGAGCTTGATTGAGAGAGGGATGAACGAGTATTTAAAGCAATTGTGTTTGCACAGAGAAACCTTGTACCTTCTCCCTGAGTTCAATAGTTCATATTTAATATTCTAATTTTGCCTGCCTGATGGTGGCCTGCTCAAACAGATCTTGTGAAGTGAGTGGGGCAGGGTTACCCATAATCTTACTTGCCGTCTTCACCAGGTTATGGATCTGAGATTTAGATTTGACTGTAAGAGGACTTGCATAGTACCAGTGTTTCAGTGGCTTTGACGCTGTTATGAGTTTGATATGCGCAGATTGCTGAGAGGCAGAGGTTCAGATGATCCCCTGCTGGAGAACACAGGCAGTAAAGTGATATAATATAATCAGCCAAATCAGGACATCAGGGTGTAGAAACAAATTGTACTCCTAGGAGAATGTCACATGGTTTAGGAAAATCATATCATATAATTATTGGCAGGTAGTCCTTAAATCAATTTTGGGCACAGAAACTCTTGTTTGACACTAATAAATCCTGAAACCACATCGCTGACATTCAGTGAGTAACTCAGTTTAATTTGCATATGGGGAGCATTTGCACACGGGCGGCGATGACTCAGGAGGGAGAGCAGGTCGTCCACTAAGAGGAGATTTGCTCCTCAACTCCCGGCTCCTCCAGCCCACATGTCAAAGTGTCCTTGGGCAAGATACTGAACCCCAAATTGCTCCCGAAGGCTGTCCCATGGGTGTGTAATTGTGTGTGAATGATTAGAGAGAAAAACTCTTCCTGATGAGCAGGAACCTGACACGGCAGCCTTTCTCCGTCAGTGTGTGAATGGGTTAGTGTGGATGTAGTGTAAAAACGCTTTGAGTGGTCCGAAGATGAGAAAGACGCTACGTAAATGCATTTACCAATTACAACATTCAGCTGTTTAGTGTTCTTTGTCACCGCAAAGTGCAACCAGTTCAGAAAATATACAGTTAAACAAAAACATGGCTGTGTTTGTGAAAATGTGTGAAAACAGCGACATTCCTGTCCTTCCTACTATCAGAAATCTGGGCCCAGTTGCATCCTGCCAAACATAAAACGTATTCAACTTTAATGTGCAAAGAGAGATAAACATTTCTCTGAACCTACTCGGCAAAAGATGCCATCTTAATTAGTCATTTAGTCCATTACATAATTTTCCTAAAACATGCAAATAAGTCTGCCTACAGGCTGAGATTATTTACAGTCTCCTGTTTCTGGTGCAGATCAACTTGTACATCATTCTGGGAGACTAATGATCTGCTGTATTCTGTCCTGATGTTTTTAAGAAACCAACACAAATCTCAAGCCACAGCAGACTGAGAGGAGACTGTTGGAAAGTACAGAATAAGTTGAATACTGATTATGAAAGGAAAGCACTCGTAAAGTTGTGCGGATGTGTTTATGTGTCGTAGTTAATAACTATGTTTCCTCACTTTGGTGTCTATCGCATATTTAGATATCAAGATGTGGTCTATCCCTTTAAGCTCAAGTCTTTATAAATCCTGGCCAAAGCCAGTTGTGCCTGTCATGGATCCACAATAAGAGGACAGAGTCTCACACAGGGCTGCCTGGAAACTCCCAGAGAAGTAACCAAGGTCACAAAGGTTCAGCAACAATACTGCTACTCCTCCGCTCCGAGCAGCAGGGCTAGCTGTCAGCGTCTGACACTCTCAGATGCTAACTCCCCTCCTGGGGGTCGAATCCCAACCCGGATCCAGCTACTCTCGGATTTTGAGAGGATGTCAGCTGGCACTGTGCCTTTGCTTCACTCTGAAAAATATGCACAGTAAATACTGTTCATGTACCGTTAGGAGTTAACCCAGAAGTCTACCAAGCCCGATACACCAAGTGTACCGTCCTGTCCTCTATCGTCTGCTAATGGTTGAAAGGATCCCACGGGACACGGCTAAGTAAACATAAATCCCAGATCTGGATGATGTTGTCTTGTCTTAATAAAGAAGACAAGCACTTTAAAGGTTGTATTGTTCTCCAGAGAGCGGAAATAAGAGCAAGGCCGGAAAGATGAATATGAATACAGAAGGGCGATAGAAAAGAGGCAGCAGTGTTTTATGTCTCCACATCTTGATCATTATGAAAAAAGTAAGCCATCTGTCATTTTTCAACTGCATTGATTCTTTCTGAGATTAACTCACAATCCCTTTTTTTATTATCAGAAAGTGTGATTATGGTGCTGTTTCCAATTCGTGTCAGTGAGTGAGTGAGTGAGTGAGAGAGCGAGCGAGCGCTAATACAAATGGGAACGCTGAGCACGCAGTCCCCCCATTGAACAACATGTGTCTTGGAGGTGATCAATCAGGCCTCAGGGAAGTGATGCAGGCTTGTTAAAGGCAATCGGAGTGTTTCCATGACCACAGTATTAAACAATCATGGTGCCTGTGGAGGAATGTGCACTGCTGTACGTATCATATTGAAGAAAGAAAGAAAGAAAAAGAAACCAGAAGATGTGATATGGAGGGAGGACTGACTTCCTGTTTCAATGAAGAGGTGACAAAGGTCAGCATGAACGAATGAGGTCATCTTTCTCTTGTTGTTTCATGCTGTGCGTGTGTGTGTGTGTATTTTCTGATTCAGTTGTGAATCTTTGACCTCCTCCTAGTTTCTTATCCTGTTCCAGCTTTACTGACCTTTATCTTTACGATAGTGATCTCCACCAGCAGCTTTGTTACTAATGTGATCTGCATCCCTCTCTGTTGTTGCAGAAGAAACTTGAACACTGCTAGTTTTTAAATAGAAACTTGAAGAAAACACTATGCCCCAAAGCAACGTTTCTGCTGTTGCTTTCCTCTGTGAATTGGCAGAAGCCTGAGCCTTTATCAAATATGAATGAATATACAGTACTGTACACAGTATTCAAATTACACTCTGTGCCCATCCTGTTGAGTCATTATGTTGAATTTTTAAAAATTGTTTTATTTGTAGCTAGATCTTACACCTCTTTAGCCCAACACAGTTTTGACAGAAGCATCACAGCACTTCACTCGCTTAAGGACTTGGAAATGTTTATGAATCAGCAAAAACAACAAAAAAAGTCCTTCCCAAATGGCCCCTCTGACCCAGCCCATGTAGAGCACCTGCAGTGTTCGAGCTGTTTGCCTGACCACGGTATGAAAGAGGCCTGTGTGGGACAGTGAAGCCTGGGCACACTGGTGCCTGTGTCTGCCCATGTTGGTTTGGCTGTGTACTGGATGTGTTTACAGAGACTAGGGAGGAGGGCTATGGAAACGAACGAGAGAGAAAGTAAAGAAAGTTTTACACTTGAGGGTTTGATGGCAACACTGTGCCCCCATAGGTTAATATTTTTGTATTTTTTTTGGACCTTTTAATTTCTCGACTTTCTGTTACAGTTATAGGCTGACTCCAATTCATTCCTTTCTATCACACAAGCAATCTCATCTCAGAGTATCTGCAGTCATATTTGCCACATAAAGTCTGTGCGACTCCGTATATGCGCACATAATCCCTGAGTAGTCTAACCTTGTGATAAAGTGAGCCACAGGAGATAAGTGCGCCATTTTTTTCTCATCCCAAATTGTGAAATACACAGTGATGAACTGCTCCTGTGACTTTCCCGTGAAGCTTTATCACTCCAGGCCGGATTGTTACATCTGGCTCTCTTCCAGCACTCTGAAGTTGATTCTCAGCAGTCGATCTCCGCACATACTTCAGTCTGTCTGACAGCAGGTACAGACTTCAAATTGAGGCATTGTCACAATACCTTTCAGTCTTTTTTGAGATCTTTTATTAAACCTCTCGCAGTAGTAGGCATTTTAACACATCATTTTTATGTGGCGCGGTCTCAGTTGATGGTGTTTGCTTTTCACCACTGTAAATTGATCCATAGATCTTGTTGCTATGGTGGACTAGCTGCACATACAAATGGGATTGGGGAGCGAAGATTACTGCCAAAGCCTTTGTCTGATCCTGAAATGTAATTCCTCACCCCGTCCAGCCTCATTGCCTCAGAGCCTTTGATTACCACCTTGATTGTTGTGTTATGCGTAAATCTTTCAGTCACAGCAGCGCACCGCTGCATTATATAACACTGTCAATAGAAGAGATGAGCAGTTAGTGGAGCTAACAGCAACTCTCCCTGTCACAGCGTAGCGTGCCTGCCAGGCTTTTTCCAAATGTTGGTGACTACAGGCCCTCATTCAGCCTGACGACGGAACAGCAGCACACATCCAGTCCACCAGCCTTGTCTCCTGCACTGGCACACTGCAGTGCGGTCTGAACAGCCGTCAACTAATGCAGAGTCTGCTGGTGGCCCGGCATCGCTGATGATTTTCACTGCTCTCTTTTAACCCCTTATTGAAATCTGTTTTGTGGGTCAGAGGAAAGTACACTGGACTGGTAAAAGTAGTCCGGCAGCAGCTGAAACTAAATTTAGCTTCGCTGAATAAGCACACGCTGTGTCACCTGAATGTTAGCGTTTTACAAAGAAGAGCGTTGTCATCCTCCAGAAGCTTTTAGTTTGTATCTTTATTATAAAATGTTGTTTTTAGAGAGAGTCACATGTTGTGCTTTGACAGTCTCATGTTCGGGGTTCTGTTCAGCATAATGATTACCCTAATTTCTCAGCATTTGGCGTAGGGACATGCTGCCTGTTGGTCCTCTTGCTGGACGTACTGGCAGACTCCAAACAGAGGGCTCATCAAGAAACCACTGACATGACTGAAAACAACCTCCACTCTCTGACACTCGCTGACCCACAATCTGTCATCTCACTACTGGCTCTCCTTGATCTCTGTGTGATCCAGCTCACTCTCACCATATGGACTAACCTGTTTTTTTGTTTTGTTTGTTTGTATGTTTGGTTTTATTTACACAATTGCTCCTTCACTCTGGGGACCTGCATGTGTTTTGAATATTCAGACAATCTAAGCATTACTAGCAGACTAGTAGATAGCTATATTGCTCACACCCTATAGCTGTACATCTAACTCTGGTATAGGTGTAGCAGCGACCATAGGGATGTAAAAGAAACTGGATGTAACGTAAAGCACAACGTACAGGCTCATACATCTGGCTCTTGGTATTTACTCCATCTCAGGTGACCAGTGGTAGTCCCATTTGGTATGAAACTATTGGGGGGGGAAATTAGCTTATCAGTCATGATATCTGTATTATTATGTGTGTGCGGTATGTTTCATGTTTGTGTGCTTGTGTTTGAGCTCTGCTCTCAATAGCGCAGACCAATCAGTTGACACACAGCGTAGCATCCTCTTACATTCAAAGTCATTGCTCAGCAAATGCTGCAGTGAGCACCTCGTCTGGTGACATTGTGTCCTTGGCTGAGGAGTTCACATACTTAACCCAGAACATCTCCCATTTTTAGACCTGAAACAGCTCAAGTGAGTGACAGCAACACCGATGGCTGTAAACTAAAAGGTTTTTAACAGCAAGGACAAAAGAAAAAGGGACATGGAGCCCCTCATATCAAATGCAGCTCAGGCTGCTTCGATGACAAAGAAGCTGAAATGGTCATTATCACACCTGCAGTGAATGTAAAGAATGTCTGCATGATTCAGTTGTGACCTTTGGCTCATGCAGTCCTCCATCTGCCACAGTTCAGCCCGCAATGAAACATATGCTCTGTAAGAAGGAATAGGAACAGAAACATGACGGTGCAAACTTCCAAATTCAGGTGTATTTCTGGTCTTGTCGTTTTTGTGCTGCTGACCGTGCAGCTTAAGGACGACCCGAGGTTGTTAGGGGGTGAAATTGTTGCATTGTTGCTTTCCCTGACATTATTTTACTGTTGGCCCAGAAATCTGGCAGCTATGTCCTTCAGATTACCACTGCTGTAGTAGAGAGACCACAGCAGGGAAAAGCAGCCTTTTAGAGGGTCAGAGCAGGAGATATAAGATGAGACTGTGAAAAGATTTGATGGTGAAAGAGTTATGAAATATAAAATTCTCTGGGTAATAAATAAGCTGCCAGGATTTGGAGTGTCTGTTGACGGTGTTTGATGTACTCTCAACTAAGAAGTTCTTTCTTCATCATTCTCCATGAATATACCCTGGTTAAATCATTAAAACCACCTGCCTCATATTGTGTAGGTCCCCCTTTAGAGGCAGGATCATGGCAGATTTTGTGGTTTATTCCAGAAGATAAAAAATTACGGGACATTTTTTATGGTAAACTTTCTGTATCATGTTAACTATTTCCAAAAAAATGATGATCAGCTTCGTGATGTGACTTTTATATGTTGTCACTGCTGGTTGTGAATGAGAAAGAGAAATGATAAGGTACGTTTGATTTAATGTTCTGTGCTCACTGAATATCCTCAACCAAGCACTTTATTGACGTCTACGACGCTAGTGGTCGATGAGTTCACAGAACTGAGTTATTGAGCATGCTCATCGACAGACGCACAACACAAAGCTGCTCTCCTCAGAACAAAAATGCGGAGTTGTTACAGAGTGAACTACGCTCACTGTGTTCATCTTAATAAAAGATTACATCACCTATTGCAAAATGATGGGTTTTTAATGAGTCTTTAATTGTTTTTGGATGACTGTGGTGCTCCCTTGGGTGGAGGCATAAGCACTGTCTGCGTTATAAGGATACTTTTGTTGTTGTTGTTGTTGTTTTGTTTTTTGTCTTTGTTTTTTTTGTACATAAACTCAGAAGTTGCACAATTCGATAGTACATTCAGAACAGACCCAAAAAATGTACAAGTGCGTAATAGACTGTACTCATTCCTCACATACTGGCTCGTACATCTCTTGACGGGATCGGTATGGGAAACGGACAGATGGGAGATAGGCCCAGTCATGCTGCCCCTTAAGTCTGCCCCAGCTGCTTGGAGATATTACGCTCCACGTGTGATGATTAATAGGTCCGAGGGAACACGTCATACTTAGTTTCAACTGGGGTAGAGACAACTCGGGCACCAAAAAAGCAGCCAATGATGAATCCAAATGCACTGTCACACCTACATGTGCTGGAGTTAACCCCTTTGGGTGACTGATGGTTCCTGCTCCTGTGGTTCAGTATTTACTCTGCTGGATCAAATGGGGTTTCCTTACTGTGACCCAGATAAACAGTTCGGCTCATGAGTTGTTAAAATGATTTATTATATTTCCGTGTTAGCTACATTGTTTTGGCTTGTACAGATCAAGCTTCGATCCCTCTTCATCCCCGTCCCACCAGGAGACCTGCACTGTGAAATGGCCTAGTTACTGTAGTTTGTCGTGGCCAGTTGAACAACACAACACGCTAACATGTGATGTCAGTGTTATAAATGCTGCTCATAACCATTTTGATATTGTTATTTTCTGTTTCTCTTCTCTGTTTCTTTCTGTTCAGTCTTTTATCTTCTTGTTCTGTTGATGAACCAGACGTTAGTACAGTTTGCTGTACATGACTAACCTCACCGTGCTCTTCTTGTCTTATAGGTGAGCCACGCAAGTTTGACCCAAACTTCAGAGGGCCTGTTCATAAAAGGTATTACATAAACTCACCATCACCACCTTTAGCTTTATACAGCAGTAGTTTCATCCAATTACAAACGTTTAGAAACACATTTGAGACATTTTCTCGGCACTGAAGGAAATGTTTTCACCTGCATTGTGCAACCACTGATACCAATTGGACTTTGTAATATTTAAAATAGGAAATGTTTTTTTATGATTTGACCTTTTAACTAGTCACTACCCTCCAACATCTGATTCTTAGATGCTTATTGATTGAGCCTGTTGTGTAATCTTTTGGCGTGCACCCCTGTCCGAGTGCTGATAGATTGATCACTTGTCACGCTACGTTAATAAAGATCGAGAGTGAGCGCTGGCATCTCTATTCCACTCCACCGCACAGATCAATGTCCATAAGTCAAGCTGGTGGCTGGAGTTAGCCCAATGACACACATTATTAACCAACCAGATACACCCAAAACAGATGTAGTCCACAGATCAACAGGGCCATTTCAGGGAGATACGGTAATGTCTCCGTTTGTGGCGCTGCTCCTGATGAACTGCAGTCTGCTGTTTGCCTCATGATGGCTACAACTCTGTACACATGACAGTTAGTTTTTGCATTGATTAGAATTGAAGTTTATTATAAAATAGGGTTATTAATTGAACCAAACCAAAACACATAAAAGTGCTTTTTTAAACCTATTTGATCAAATATTGAAATATCACAATGAAAGAATGTCAAATTCACATGAAATTGTCAAGTTTTAGGGTAATTTGGGGACTTCAAAATGTGTGATCTGGTACATTTATACAGAACTCTAAACTTCAGGAGTTTTTCCCTACAAAAATAAGCATGTGAAATTTAGAAAAAAAAGTCTACATCCAGTCTACCTGATTTCTTTAGTGCTGCAATGAAGAGCAGAATTTTGCAATAAAGCAAAAAAAACCCAAGGGTGTAACCACAGGCTTTTCTTGATGATTTAGTCATTTTCTGAGGTAATGTAGGCTCTTATCTCTTTTATGTTCAGTGTCAGTTTGGCAGGCTGCTGTGAAGGCATGTTTCAGTCCTCCTGTGTCTCTTTATCCCACCCTCTCCAGCCCATTTCACTGCTACAGCTGGGTGAAGGCACCAAGGATACTTTGATGTTTCTGTGGCTCAGAGGCTTTTTCTTAATGAGAACTGGGAGAGAATCTGTTGTCGTCTTGTTTTCATGCAAGCTCAATGTCTAAATGAAGTAACTCTGTCTGTGGTAATTGAGTAGTCCTCTAAAGGCTGCACAGAAGTGGGTGCTGCGTAGCGTTAATTTAACCTGACTCCAGCTTTAACAATAAGATGCACAGATACAGTCAGGTGTCAAAAATATACACAGGTGAGCCACAACTGCACAAGCATGTTGCAATATAAGAATGCCTTTAATAGTGTAGTTTACTGTAAATGTGCACTCACAACGATTTACCAATAAATCAGATGCTCGCTCACATCACAGATATGTGTACCTAAAGGAGCTGTGTGGTTATGAGGAAAAGAAAAATGTTCTCAGTTGCTGCTCACTCTTAACTTTTTTGTCCCTCTTGGCTCGTGTGACCATGAGAAATTTCCCTTTTGTGTGGAGATCTGGTCCTCCAAATATCTCTTCCTGTTAATGTCTGTTACAAAGCAGGAACAGTCTGGCAGATTCACACCACAGTGGCACCCACGCTATTCTGTGGCACCGCTGCCATCTGTGTCACCTTGGCTCCTGCAGAATATCAGCCTTGCAAATAAAGCTCTGACACAAAAGTTTCCTTTCGCACCGACAGATTTTTTTTTCCTTCCACGCACCACTGCCCGCCCGCACAGTACACATGCAGGGCAGTGCTGCGGTCTGTATGTGTAAGTGACATCTGCGGAGATCTGAAGGTTTGGACCGAGGCCAGTTGGACAATATTTTGGATTTGATTCCCACCCGTCATTAACGTGAGTGTTGGGTGATCCAATCACAAGTGGAAAGTTCTGCGTAGATCAGTTGACACCTTGAACGCGTCTCTACGTCAGCAGTATGCATTCCACCCCTCCTGAAGACGTTTGGCGTGTGGGCAGAATCAAACCTCTTCAGCTCAAAGTGAAATTGACAGCATTGTTTGTGTATACTCCATCCAAGAGGATCTTTGTTGCCTTTTGTTGTATCTCCTTCTTCTTTGCACTTTAATATGATGCCTTTGGCACGTGAATGAGTACGTACTTCTGCATACAAGTATGTGGTCTTTCAATGTGGACCAGGACACATTCGATTGTGGCCATATGCGGCTCAGACTAGGGCTGGGCGATTATGGCAAAAATCACGATTAATTGAACTTTTAACCTCGATTACGATTAATGAACGATTATCTCCACCCTTGATGAACAATTATGTATTTTCACAGTTTCTTTTGTTTTGTATTTTACACTGCTGCCCTCATACCATATTTTGTGATATTGTGGCTCATGAGTATCTTTAGGGAGTGAAAATAATGATGTTTTAAGGTGTGACACTGTGGTTAATGTCTAGTTTACTTGATTAGAACTATGAAAAGATCATGGTTTGGGTTCAAATGATCACTGGACGATTAATTGACATGAGCAAGATTAAGTCGATTAGAGTTTCTAAATGTCGGTTTCGATTATTTTTTGATTAATTGCCTAGCCCTAACTCAGACCAGCTCTGAATTCAGTGTGAGTGATCTGATCTCGATGCGTCCTCAGTGTGTCTTGGCTACATTCACATCTGTACTTAGAGCTGTCCACTAGTGATCACATAATCTAAGAACAAGGTGCAAAATTAATGTTTTTGTCCACTGGCCAAATGACTTGTGAATGTTCAAACTTTACGAGCCTCTCAATAGACTACCACAGCTAAGCTACCAGCCATTCGCATATTTTAGCATTTGGCTTGTGGCTGGAGCTAATTTTACGCCCTGCAGGTTGCATTTTAATGCCAGTTGTGAGCAGGGCCGATGTGGCCTGCTTTTCTGAGATAAGAGAACAAACCAGAATTGTTTTCACTCTCCTCACATTGTCAGTTTCCCTTTAACACTCACCTTTGCATGCTTCAAAAGTGACTTTGTATGAGCACTGTGGTGCTGTGTTTGTGCTTTGTCTTAATAACGCAGCGGCCTCTGTGAGTGCGTTGAGAAACAAGACACAATAACAGTAACCATCACATGACAGTGGAGGAGGGGAGACTTTAGAGTCCCCAGGCTCAGATCTCCACCTGCTCTCATCCCAGATGATGTGTGTCTGAGTGACAGCTAACTTATGTACCAGCTAAAGGACGGGGAGGGACTCAAAGACCAGGAATGCAACCATCGCCATGGCAACCCAGACAGCTCTACCCTGTTTTCTTATTGAATGAAATTAAGTCGTACTCCCTTTGTTAATAAAATGCACAGTATTAGCAGCAGCTTTGCTGATGGTGTTGCAGGTTGTCTTTATATTCCTTGTAAATATTGTCACTGTGGCTTTCTTCACCAGGCAGTGATTTGGACATTTTAGCTTCTTTTGTTTCTTTATTATCTCAAAAAAATAACTGCTGTACTTTCAGAAAAATGTACTTTGATGTGTGTCACAAGTCCCTGAGCCCTGTCTCCAACTGCTCTTTTAGTCTTTTGTCATCAAATGTCCGCTAACAGAGGCTCCAGCTGATGTTTGGATGTTTTCCTGAAGATAATTAGCAGCTTTGGGTCAATTATTTACCAGCTCCAAATGTGCTGACCAGGCTATGGGGGGAGACATCACATTGTGAATGTGCAGTCTTAATGTGTAATTCAGATCAGAGAGGTGATGGTGGAAACATCTTGTTCTGAAATGAGAAACAAGGAGTATTAGCTGCCCTGCTGGGACAGGAGAGTTTTCCAGACCCCTATATTGCTCAGTTCAGCAAACCGATCTACTAAAGCAGCCTATTAACAAGCATTGCAGCAGTTATTAATGTGGGCCCATAAAAATGAGCTCATAATTCCAACTGCGCTTTCAAACATTTGTGGATAATTTACGATGCAAGCCTAAATTACACAGCTGACCCTTAATCTAAGAGGCTACACTAAGCATACATTTAAAATAGTTTTTAATAGTTAAATTTGCGTTTCCTTATAAAAGTACATTCAATAAACTTGTTTGTTTCTGTTTAAGGACTCTATTATAATATGGTTGCTCTAGTCTTTCTTATTGTCAGCTAGTTAATAATGAAATTAAATTGGAAGGCTGAGGAGCAGCACAAATGAGTTGTATGTATGGGATATGTTTGGTTCTCTAATCATGCTGCATGATTTTCTGCAAACTTGTCACATCTCTGAGCGCAGGTTTCCTTTTAACCTTGGCTGTGCTCTTCTGGATGAAAAAAGAGAAGGGTTGAAAGCTGAAGGAGATGTGGGGCCAAGTCAATTTGTGCAGCATATGCTGTTAGGTGGGCTACGTATGTCCTATGAACTTTGCTTTATTCAGAGACTGGGCTCAATATTCATCGCCTGAATAGTTTTGAAAGAGGATGAAGAAGGGGTTTGAACAGTACCCTCTCTCAGGGTGGAAAGGATGGGAAGAAAGCTTGTTATGGGAGAGAGACAGTGAGACGGTGTATAAAGATTCAGAGAGACTCCGGGATGCTGCTTTAAACCAGCAGACTGAGGCTACTGCGGAGAGAGAGAGAGGCAACCTTCAAATAGCTGTCTCTTTGCCTGTGAGACAGTTAACTCTGGGGGGGATCCAGAGTCTCATTAGAAAGTCCGGGGAGCTCTACCACAGTTTCTCTGAAAGCGTAGAATAAAGTTGACACCTTGTCATGCCTGGTAGCAAGTATCCAGATATAAAGCTCAAACTCACTTGCCATACAGCAGCTGTGTTATGATTACCAACAATGAAATGGTTGAACCCACAGCATTTCTTTCCTCCTTAACATGAGAAGTGTGTTGCTACCTTCTGCTTTCTACCATTAACTTGATCAAGTTTGCATGGCAACACAAGCTGTGTGCCTTCAAACCACATCGAAGCTGAGCTCAGAGGAAACCACAAAGCCATCTCAAGCAGACAAAACTTAACCAGGCTGCAGTTTAGATTTCACTGTAAAAACTGCACATGCAGTTTAAGGGTTTATACAGAAGGTCACACAATAATGAATGGACCAACAATATCTAACTTAACGTCTTTCTGTTTGCACCTCTATAAATGAATTCAATTACCCCCGAGGTCACAATGCTAAATGATACTGATTTGGACAAAGAGTCTCTACTGTCAATAAATCACCTTATTTTTCTCTCTTACTTTGGTTTTCCATGTCACTGATCTACTACTCTTTTTTTATCCCCAGGAGCTGCACCGATGTGGTTTGCTGTATTATTTTCATTGTTGTCATCCTCGGCTACATCGCCCTGGGTACCGTGGGTAAGTTTGACACATTGCTGCCATGAATTCTCATCGAGGCTGTTTACATCATTACAATGTCGTAATGTCTTCATTTCAAAATGCATTTTGGTGATCTGAACACAAGGGGGCAGCCGAGGCACATTGCCGTTTACACCACCTGTGCCTATCATGCGTCTCCAAGGTGTAGAGCTGACCACTTGTGTGCACAAGTGCATAGTTATTATGCTAAGAAAACAAAAATGTTTCAAGAATTAATAAACATGTACGAGCTATTCCGACCATTGAGATTGGCAGGACAAAATAAAACGGCATTGGCACGTTGTCATCAAAACAACCGCCACATCCTGCACTGATGATGTATTTTCCTGTTAAATCTTCGTCAGGGACGCATCAGGATGCATTAGTGTTTGCATAAATGTGTCCCAGAACACTTCGGCAAGTGGTTTGAGTGATCCGATCACAATGTGTCTGAGTTGTCTTTTACACTTTTACACTGTCCACGTGTGAGCCGATCGCCCAAGATGCATCTATTAAAACTGCATCTAAACAGTCAATTACACACAAACATGCACGCTGTGTTGATGTGTTATGGTCTGGTCATGGTCCTGGACCTAGAACCTCCTTACTTATCCTGTTCTGCCAGTTGTACAAAGTAATCCTTATTCGTGAGTTTTTGTCTGAAAACAATGAGACAAAATCTTAATTTACCACAAACAAAATGGGACTGAACCTCTCCACAGGATGCACTAACACTTGAGGAGAAAACAAGCTGTTTTGTTTGTTTGACTTATTTATCATTTCATGGCGGGGTATTCAACAAAATGTCTGATTGTGAAAAGTGAGTGGGAGCTGAGAAATGCGGCTCCCCCAGAGATTGATTTATTCTTTTAATAAACGAGAGTTACGCTACAACATACAGCTTGTATGGCTCACTCTGGTTGTGTCTTGACATGACGTGATGGTGCTATTAAATCTATTTTGATGTCCCTGTCGAGTTTTTGACTGGGTGACCTTGTCTCCGAATTAATTCAAATTTTCTTAAAACCATTTAGTTCACCCGAGTGTGAAAGAGTGTCTACTTTGTCTACAACAGACTGAGGCCACAGAGGCTTGTGAATCATCACATCAGCATTCCCTTTCTTTCTTTCTTGTTCTTTTACCCTTTACCCTTTTCTATTTCTCTCTTCTTTGGTCAGTTTTCTTTTTCCACTTTCTCCTGACACTTTTCTTTCTCCCTTTCTTATACAAATACACTTCCTGTTTTATCAACAGCAGAAATGATAATACATTTCTTTCTTAATCTTTTTTTTTCACAGATTAGTGAAAAATGAACTCACAATGCTGTCACTACAAGTGCCATTCGTTACCATTTTGTTGTCAGTGGAGTTACGTCTCAATCAGGCTATGGGAAGGACTGTTTCACTGTTTCCTAATAATGTCAAAGAGCAGGAGACTTGACAATGACTGTGACTTCAAATAGACAATCAGCTGGAGAACTTTGCATGTGCATCATTTTTCTGTTTCATCATTTTTGTCATGTCAAAGACTTGTAGAGCGCCTTTGTTTTGCTGTTTCACATTCAGCACAATCCTTCATTGACTGGCAAGGTGAAGGGCCCTAACACTGTGTTGTTCAGGTTGCAAAAACAATGGACACGCAAGAATTGCTTAGTAAATTGAATTTTAGGGTGACTGCTACTCCTATCTAGGGAAACAGAACAAATTAAACAGGATTGATTTTCTTGTAGTTTTTTTCTGTGTAGATGTTTCTTCTCAATTAATATGCATACATGCAGCCCTCCAAATAGATTTCCATTGTGGTCCAGTGTTTTTAATTTGGTTGGTTATTTGTTGTCCTCAGTTAGTCCACAGAGGGACACATAGCCTTGGTCTGATGCCCTCACAGCATTCAGGAGCTGTATTGATTTAAACAGGACCCTCTTTGATCTAAAGGATCAAGTTATTTAATGATAATGATGGCTCAATAATGATGCAGTGCTTGTCCTTAGGTAGCAAGTAACATAGAAAATTAAAGCCGCAAGCGGCGATGGCGGGCCCTCGCTCACCCATGCCACCGCGGGGCCTGAGGCATGGCGGGGCTGTGGCGTGAAGCAGAAAGTGAGAAAAAACCTGGAAGGAAGCCTAAAATGCAATGTTTCATTCATCCAGTAGGGGGCAGTCACAGGTAGTTACACATATGGTCTGGTGTGTTCAGGGCGGCCACTCATCAGTCATGTGAAGTTTGGAGTGAATTGGACAAAGCATGAAGGAGTTATGAGAGGTTGATGGTTCATCCACCAGGGGGCAGTAGAGTGTAACAAAACACAAGCGGTTGCGTTCAGGGTGGGACAGTGATTACACATGTGAAGTTTTGTGGAAATCGCACAATGATGATGTAAAATATGGCACTTCCTGTTTCCACTAGAGGGCGACACGAGTGAGATCGCCTATGAGCGAATGGAGACGTTGAGGTCGGCACCCTGGACCTGTGTACCAATTTTCATGATGATACAAGTTCAATAAAGCCATCAAAAAGCCAAACGTATTTTCATGGCGAGGAATTGATGGTCGCCGCGTCGCCACACGGACGCCATTACTCGTAGCTTCACAGTCTTCATAATGTGGCTTCACCAACTGGTTCTGCATGTTTTTAGAAGTGGAATGAAGTTGATGGGGTCAACAATGTATTTTTTCATGAATTTAAGTTCACTTCCTGTTACCACCGGGGGGCGCTATGAGTTACGTGGGAAGTTAATATATCGGGACGTTCAGGGCGGAGCCATCATCATGTCCAGCAAGTTTGAAGCTGATTGGATGAAGTATGTGGGCGTGAGAGCCACTCGTATGTACATGGCGAGCACGCCAAAGTTAGTTGAGCCCTGGCAGACACGCCCTTTGACCTACGGATGCGCAGAGCACAACTTAAGCTCAGCTAGGTCTGGAGATGTTGCGTACCTAATTTGAACTTGATCGGGAGAACGCTGTGGAAGGAGTTAATTTTAGGCGGGAAAAATCAAAACCAAAATGGCCGACTTCCTGTTGGGTTGAGGTCGTGAGGTCAAGAGGCTTTTTTGCATATGTGGGTATAATACATATGTCTACCGAATTTTGTGAGCATAGGACAAAGTTAGCAAAATTCCCTATGGGCATTTTTGGACTTTGTAGGGGGCGCTATTCCGCCATTCTGCGTCGACCATGTGCGACCACCCAAAAATATCGAATTTCGGATGAGGCCGGAAATTGGGGCACGAAATGTCGGAAGAATAATAATAATAATAAACATTACAATTTCAATAGGGCTCTCGCCAGGCGACTTGCAGTTGCCGCTTGGGCCCTAATAAACATTTCAATTTCAATAGGGCTTTCGCCAGACGACTTGCAGTCGCCGCTCGGGCCCTAATAATAATAAACATTACAATTTCAATAGGGCTATTGCCAGGCGACTTGCAGTCGCCGCTCGGGCCCTAACTAAACAGGCTCTCACATTTAAGCACCCCAAGGCTGATAGCATGTGTTATTTAGTACCTCAGAGAGACTGAAGAGGAGGGTAATGAGTTGAACAGTGGCTTCTTGTAGCTCAGTAGGTGGAACATGGCAGTAATACAGCCAGTTTTAAGAGTGTGTGTCTCCTCTGTTCAAATCTAAGCTATGTGATTCAAATAGAAAAATGTTGTGGCTTTTTCTTTTCAGCCTGGATCCACGGCGACCCCAGGAAGGTCGTCTATCCAACCAACAGCCATGGTCAGTTCTGTGGCCAGCAGGGGACCCTTAATGCGTGAGTGGAAAAATATCAGCCTCTTAAATCCTTGTTCACTGGAATAATTATGTTCGCCCAATTTGTCCGTCAGCTGTTCAATGTTATCTTTACACCAGCAGAAGGATTTGACCACAAATCATGGAGATGGTTTGTGATTAATTATGGCGAGATTTACGGCACAGGTGTGTGTGTGTGTGTGTGTGTGTGTGTGTGTGTGTGTGTGTGTGTGTGTGTGTGTGTGTGTGTGTGTGTGTGTGTGTGTGTGTGTGTGTGTGTGTGTGTGTGTGTGTGTGTGTGTGTGTGTGTTTTCTGATAAAACATTGCACAGTAATGGGAAGATTTCTCAGTGTTTAAATCCTTCTAATCTGATTCATTTCTTTGTCTTCATCATTTGTCTCCACAGAAACAAAACCAAATTATTCTACTTCAACATGTTGAAATGTGCCAATCCTGCAGTTTTAATTAACCTCCAGTGCCCTACAACCCAGGTAAGACATTGAATGAAGCCACTTCTAGCAGCACATTTTACAGTGATTTATGTTCCTCTCCAACCTCTCCTCCATACTTGATTATGCAAGATTGATGGGCTTTCTCATTAAGAGGATGTGTTTCCTCCTCCAGCTCTGTGTCTCCAAGTGCCCTGACAGATTTGCCACTCTCCTGGATGCGCAGAATACCAAAAACTGGGATTATTACAAGCAATTCTGCAAACCGGGCTTTGAGATTGGCAGTAAGGTAAGAGACAGTGGTTAGTGGTCTGTTTTGATGTTTTGTTAACAGGACGAACACAATGACTTTTGTGTTAAACAAAGACCTTACATAATATATATGTTGGACAATCGTGTATATGGATTGTCACCAAAGATACAGTACAGTTTATTAAATCCAAATCGTTTGAAAAATTGACATTTGTGTCTTTTGTTGTACCTCAATAGTGACATATTGGTGAGTTCAACAGCTCACTCACTGTTGTTTGTGAGACAGCTTGTAGTTCTAAATGTCACTTCTTTAACACTGTGTACATATTTATTTCCGTAATTTTATTCATGCGAAAAGGGGCTACTATGGGGTCTAAATTATGAGAGTTTAGATTCTCTCCTTCTCTTGTGAACACTTCATTAGATATAATTTGACAAGATAATAATACCTGTTTAGCTTTTGAACATCAAAAGAATTCCATCCTCAACTCTCATCAATTTGATCTCTACCGTCATGTGAATGTGTTTGAGAGAAAGGCGGAAGTGAACTAGCTGCCGCTGATGCACATCACAGCCCTGTTCTGTCAGCTGGCAGCAGTTTAGTGACGTTGACGTTGACATGATTCTCCAGAAAGTGAGATGGTGTGTGGGAGCACCTAACACCTCAGTCATACTGTTTGAGCTGAATCATCAATTCCCCTTCCCACATCATCTCAAGTATGACAGTGTTACATCAGACTGGTTTTAGTCCATCACCGTCACCACTGATTATTGTTTTTGGGTTTTTTTGGTTTTTTCGGGAAAAAAAGGCAATATTAATTATTTTAGTGCTACTATCAGTGAAAATTGAATGTTTCTAAAGTGCGATCTGTAGGTAAGATTGTTATTATTATAACTGTTTTAGTTTTTGGAAAAAATACTGATGTACATTCAACATGTAGTAATTATCTGATTCAGTAGTCTCAACTTTGAATTTATCCAAAATGTAATAGTGCTTAATCATTATGTTGAATGATTCTTTTAATTACAATTTATTCATTGTTGTCCCTTACAAGAAATACTGTATAAACAGCAAGGCACACAAGGCTTTTACATAAATACAGAGACCCACACAACTGATTTTAACAATGGAAAGATTACTTAATTTAATGGAAAAGGCCCTCTACTGTCTCTAACTGTCATAAAGAACTGTCATGAAGGAATGAATGGTCCATGATAAATCTAATTTGCATTTGTTGAACTCATCGTCCCCTTTATTTCCCTTTCAGACAGTCGGAGAAGTCTTGCGAGATGAAGATTGCCCATCTATGATTGTGCCAAGCAGACCTTGTAAGTTGATCTAAAATAGTGTACACACAGTAATATGCAGCAGCTCATCATTTGTTTGCAAAGCCACTTAACAAACATTTTAAAAATGTCTTTCAGTTCTTCAGCGGTGCTTCCCTGATTTCATTACAAGAAATGGAATTTTAACTGTAGCCAATCAGACCAAATTCAATGATGGTGTCAATAGCCAGAGAAGTGTCAACGACCTCAAAGACGCTGCCAAGTAAGTCCTGCTTACCTGCAAAGCAAAGTGTTGTCTTTTGCTGTTTAATCAGTTAAGTTATGCAGATAAAAAAGTCACAAACATTAGATTGAGAATTCTTGCTGAGGTAAAAGATTATGCATGATAATACATCCTGAAAATGAAAGTGTTTTAAAACTGTTATACTGTCAATAGGGCTGCTGCCTCTGCTCCCAGAGAGCTCTGGACAGATATTGAAGGGTAGGACAAGTGGGTGTGTCACTGATGCCCAGGAATGTGTCCAAACACATTCACAGTCATTTGCATGTTTAATGCATGCACATGCAGGTTACCTACAAGTTCAACAGTAGAACTTCACGCTTTCCTACAAGCTTATAACAGCTGCTTTGTAATAGTGTGCTGTCAACATGTTAATGGGCTGATATAGGATAAGCAGAGAAATCATGTATTAAAACCAGTGAGCTGATGTCATAAACATACATGATTCAGTGATTGCTGTGATCAAATGTAATTTGCCTTGGATAACGTGGTAATGTAATGTGTTTTAATGCTTTTCTTTTTGTAGCCAAGTAACCGCCATGCAGCAAGGAGTGGACAGGTCTCAAAAATGATTTATTTCAGCTTTTTAACCTTGCCTCCGCTGTAGTCAGTACCACTGTGTAGACTAACCTTCCCACCTCTGCTTTTTATCATCAAGAAGAATCTGTCCCTGCATCCCTCCATCTGCAATACTGGAGAGGAATTAAGACAGATTAATACAACTGTTTGTGGTATATATTTACCTCTTAACATGAAGTAAAACTACTTCTTTATGAATTGCTGTGCACAATCTGTTTCAAATACAATAGAGAGTGATGTGGTGCCACCTGGTGGTCTTTGTGTTTGCTCCCTTGATCTAGATATGAACGCAAGTTTGCATAACTGCTGGATATGATCCAGACTCTGCTTAATGGACAGGGTGGCATTGACCTTTAGGCAGCTGAATTAAAAATCTTCAACATGCAGCTGTTTTAAGAACGGTTTCCTGTGCTGTGTTGGGCCCATAGAAATGTTAGCTTGTGCTCTGCCCCTCCTCTGTTTGTACTGGAGAGATTTATCTGCGTCATAGGGCAGTGTGTTTGGGACCTCGGTCTACAGTCGGACCTACTAGTTTTGTAGTTAGTTAAATAACTTAATTTGTTAAGTAGGTCATCCCACAGAAGTTTATAGTTTATGATGTTTATGCTTTCTGTTAATAGAGTTATTTAAATACACAAAAGATGTATTTATGCTGAATAATTTTCTTAAGTTGAGATTTTTATCTTTGCTCAGCACCGGGGAAAGATGATATTATTTTCTAGATCCTTCAGAGTCATTTTAAACTTGAACAGTTTTTAAATAGAGATTATTCAGGCAACAAGTAAAACTTATTTACTTTAATTAAAAAAACAACAACAACAATCTTCTGTTGTGTATTTCTTCCTGTTGGTTATCATACTCTTAACCTGTATTGTGAACAGAAATAAATGGATTCTTGATCTAACATATCCATTACCATGTGCTATTTCACCAGGTGCTCCTCTTATCACATTTAGTAACATGCTACTATACCATTCACCGCCATACTGTAGAACTACTGCTTAATAGTGCTTCGGTAACACTAATGCTGTATTTTGACTAAATGATTTTGAACTTCCCACCTTCATAACCTGAGATTATGAGGTTGCGTTTCAAAGCATTTTGAAACTGTTTTCATTTTTGTGTCCCTGTGGGAGCATTAAAGATAAAGTGTCAAAATGTTTTTGGAAAATTCTATTAAACTGTGAGACGAAATAACACAAGCATGCCACAGTCCCTATCTGTGTTCTTATTAAATCCCTTTTTTTGTCACTCGCTCTATTTCCCACCTTTTCCCATCTCACCTATGTCACAGAGGTGTCGCAAGTCTGCTGAATGCCAAAGAAATTGGCATGAAGATCTTTGAGGATTATGCAAATTCCTGGGACTGGATCCTCATGTAAGAATGACTCTGGCTTTTGGTGATTTTCATGTTTTCATTTCTCTTTATAGAATATGTGCTGCTCTGTGGGCAGAGAAACTTCTCTGACCCATCAGTGACATCATGGTGAAAATTTTATATGCAAATACCTCTTTACTGTCGCACCTGCTTGAAGCCCCATATTGGTGGAATTTAGCAGAATAGGCGATTCAGATATCACCAGATTAGTTGCTTTTAGCATCTTACTAAAGTCTAAATTCATTTCTATGTGGTAAAATACACATATGAGGGACACACACACACACACACAGGTCTTCAGAAATAATTTGGACTGTGTATTTATTTGTCAGAGTTTACTTGCAAATTAAACCCAGTATGTATGTTTTTGGGATGTTGCAGTGGTCTGGTGATAACCATGGTGGTCAGTCTGTTCTTCATCCTACTGCTGCGTTACACCGCTGGTATGCTCTTGTGGCTCATTGTCTTTGGTGTCATTGCTGCGATCGGCTACGGTGAGTATGAACCATTGCCAGTAGCTACTGCTTATGTAGTACAGTGTACACAGGTTGAAGATGCTGCCCACATATTTTACATTTGACTTTTTTCAACTATCTTGCTGTAAGCCGTTCTGTTGTCATGGCAAACTGTATGAGATTTATATTTGTCTTACTTTGTTGCATCTTTCCCTATCTTTCATTGGTTTCTCTGTGTCTCTCAGGTATCTGGCACTGCTACTGGGAGTATAGTATTCTGAGTCGGAAGTCAGGTTCTAATGTCACCATCTCTGATATCGGCTTCCAGACAGACTTCAGCATTTACCTCCAGCTCAGCCAGACATGGTTCATCTTCAGTATGTTGTCATCCACTAAATACCTTTACTTCGCAATTTGGATTCTATTATTTGAGCTTCACATAACATAACAAATGTCAGTTGGTTGTTTCTGCTCTTTGTGCCTTATGGTACCATGTATTTTTATCCCTGGTTGTTGTAACAGACATTAGACTGCCGAACATATGGTGCTTTGCCGAACCAAAATTATAGGAACAGCATTTTTCAATCTCTGTTGATCCTTCTGCAGTTATTCAGAGATTTAAATAATAATAATAATGTTTAATAACTTAGGTAAAACTAATATTAATAGACATGCTAAAACATACTTGTTGTCCAATAATTAAATGCATCACCTGTTTTGTAGTGATCGTACTTTCTGTGATTGAGTTCATCATTGTGGTCATACTGATATTTCTGAGGACGAGGCTGCGCATCGCAATTGCATTACTGAAGGAGGGAAGCAGGTAAGTGGATAAAAACTCAGTTTTCTCCTTTTTTTCATGCGTACAATACAATTAAAAAATATATTTGATCTTTTTTGTTTCTAGGGCCATCAGTTACATCATGTCTGCTCTTTTCTACCCTATCATCACCTTTTTCCTTCTGGCCATCTGCATCGCTTACTGGGCTGTCACAGCAGTGTATCCTTCCAACTGCTGGTATATTCAATGAAATGTTTTATTCAGACAAGTACAGGAATTGTGCTACTTAGTGTGTGGCACTTTTACTGTAGAAACATTTAAGTTAATTAAGATTGGTTATTATATATAATCTTATGTACAATCCGTGTGTAACTGAAGTAGTTGGTGATTGTTGTATTAAGCACATTTTGTTGGACTCTGTGATGACCTTAACTGGTTTGCCCTCAGCTTCTTAGCATCATCTGGCAATGCAGTCTACAAGGTCATGGCTGCTGATGATAAATGCATGTATGCCAACCTCACATGCAGCCCAAAGGTAAGCACCACACTCTCTTACACAGTTAAGTGCATTTACTGAAGAAATATGTCTTTTTTCTTGTAACAGTGTAATTTCTCTGCCACTTCCTCCTATGTGAAATATTCTTAGTCAGATTTGTTCATCACACTCAACTGTAATCAATCAGAGTGAATTTAAGTAAATGCCTACAAGTCGAATCTGATAGCTGGCAGTGAGTTTTGTGTCAGGATCATTAAAATGAATCTGCTGTGATGTAAATAGAGATCACATTAGTGGTTGACGGCTATGAACACTTAATGTGACAGATGTTTTTTTATCAGCCTGTCTGCCCTCCCTGGTTTGTGTAAGGAGATATGAATGTCTTAAAGCATGTATATGCTATGTGGTTACACAAACCTGGAATAAATGCAGGATTTTCTCAAATCCCATACACATCATTATGTGTTTTTATGTGATAAGTAGTACACTTTGACTCTTTTTAAATGAGTCAAGGGACACTTAGTGTAACAGAAATATTTAAGCAAATGTTAAATCACAAAACAACCATCCAACTACACATGAATATCCAACCTGTGGCTTTCTTTCAGAATTTCAGTCAGGCCAATATCACCAAAGTGTGCCCTGGATCACAATGCATGTTTGCCTTCTATGGTGGGGAGAGCGTGTACCACCGCTACATCTTACTCCTCCACCTTTGCAACCTTTTTGT
This sequence comes from Scomber scombrus, assembly GCF_963691925.1. NCBI lineage: Eukaryota > Metazoa > Chordata > Actinopteri > Scombriformes > Scombridae > Scomber > Scomber scombrus. Next base: position 13,285,460 of record NC_084977.1, on the reverse strand, counting down.
GTTCCTCTGGCTGGTCAACTTTACCATCGCCCTGGGCCAGTGCACCCTGGCCGGGGCCTTTGCATCCTACTACTGGGCCCTGAAGAAACCAAACGACATCCCTGCCTGCCCTCTCTACTCTGCATTTAGTAGAGCCATACGGTAGGTAGCTGCATGAACAGAGATGCTGAAAAAAATTCAGGAAGGGTTTACACATAAACTTGAAACACACAGATCGCTAGATGGAGTTTCTCCAAACTAAACATACTTCAGAAATCTGTTGTGTGGTTCAGACTTATTTTGTGTCATTTGCTGCAATACTAGATTCATAGTTAAAGGTTATAATAAACATTTGAACACATTCTTGCCAATTTTGATTTGACATTTGTTTTATATGAACAAAAAATCCAATTTAGGTCTCATAAATAGCAGAAATCAAATAAAGCAATTTCCTATTTTGAGCATTTATTGAATTTACAAAGTCGTCACTGTGATTTTCCCTTTTTTACTTGTAATATATAAATTAAAATCCAGTTTTTTCAGATAAAAAGGATGACACACTGCCTACACAAATGTTTAAATAAACACTATTCCACTTGGTTTGTTTCTTGCGTTGCAGTTATCATACAGGTTCCCTCGCCTTCGGTTCTCTGATCCTCACTGTGGTGCAGATGGTCCGTCTTGTTCTCGAGTACCTGGATCAAAAACTGAAAGGTAACCTGTAACTCTTACAGACTCTGATCCTCGCACTCTCACACAACTTAATGAATATTTCAAATGTAATATTGTGGATTGATGATTTTTGTTTTCCCAGGTCCTCAAAATTCATTCACTCGATTCATTCTTTGCTGCCTCAAATGCTGTTTCTGGTGCCTGGAACATTTCATCAAGTTTATAAACAGAAATGCATACATTATGGTGAGTGAAGGAACTGTTTTGCCAATAATTTGGATGATTTATTACAAATATCTGGTAGCAGTTGAGTTGTTAATTGGTCAGGCTTGGACATCAGTGCTTAATTACCCTTTACCAAGCACTTTATACTTTTTTCCCAACAGATAGCAATATATGGAAAGAGCTTCTGCACCTCTTCCAAGGATGCTTTCTTCCTCTTGATGAGGAATGTTATTCGGTAAGGCCTTTCATATACATCTCTGTCAGATCCAAAAATCTAAAAGGGGTCAGAGTACAAATGACTTGCTGCTCAGAGACACACTCAGTGCTTCTAAGCATAATATAAAGTTAACTTAGACCACTTTAATGGATTTAATGGGATTTACAACATACAAAAGCGTAAAACAATCAATAAATGTGTCAAGCAGTTGCATATTTCTCCTCATTAACTATTCTGTATTTATGGTGTGTGCACTTTCAAACATATTTCTTGAGTTGGTGGCTTCTCTGTTGCTCTGGTGTATGTGTTTCTCCTTAACTCTGGCTTTTCTCTGTAGGGTGGCTGTCCTAGACCAGGTGACAGACTTTCTGCTTTTCTTGGGAAAACTGGTTATTTCAGGAGGTGTCGGTGAGTTTACTGTCACCCGCACTGTGTAAAGTGGCATCAACAGCGGCACACACAAATAATTGTAGAAGAGACAGTTACACATAGTCTACTTCCACTCAGTTTGTGAAATTTACCGTCATACAGATCGTCTGCAGATCTTAAAAATAATTAAAGTTCTTAAATTCAATTTAAGACCTTTTAAAGATCTTAATTTAAACATAAATATTTATTATATAGTTTTGCACTGCCAAATAAATTACAATACTTGGGATTTGTTCTTAGGTTTCACTAATATAAGATTTATTGAACTGAAGGTATCAAAATAAGTATGTATGTTTGTAAGTTCTTAATTATTCACCTTTTAACAAATTATAGCTTTCCTCTATATTTAAAAATCTTAAAATTACCTGTGCTGTCTTTTGACCAAAACCCTTCTGGTTGATCTGTCCAAAATCCATTTAAATGTGTGTTTGGTCTTAGAAAGTTTATTAAGTATTGCATTTAACTCACATATCAACAGTTTATCACAAGAACCAATACTAATCACTCTTGTTGATGCATTTTAATATGACAGAATAATGTTCGAAGGGAATTCTTTCCCTTTTTCATTAACAGTACTTTTTAAATATGGTTTACTATATAAAGTTGTACATATTTCAATGGGGGTAAATGTAGTTAGATTTCTGCTGTTATGGACTTTATACTATATGTTACTGAAATTAATCCCATGTTTTTAAAATGTATTTCATGTTGTTTTTTAGGTGTTCTTGCATTTTTCTTCTTCACACGTAAAATACCAGTCATTCAAGAGGAGGTGCCCTCCCTAAATTACTACTGGGTCCCCCTTGTGGTAAGATATGTGGGCTATTTAATAAGTAATTGTTGCAGCAGTAATAACTGAGATTGAAAGTTGCTTGGGCAGATTAAGATATGTTTGTATTCTGATTTGGACTATTCAGATTTATCCAGACTGCCAGTGATGTGTGGTTTTATTTAAAATTGTATTGCATTATAGAGAAACATCCTTCCATGGATTCTTCTCCATTTAACATCCTGGCTCAGTCAGTGCCTTTTTTTAAAAAGTGCTCCTCTAATTGTGTTTTGATACAATAACGAAAGATTAAAATACAGTTAGTGAATTAGTTGGAAAAATATGTGAAATGGAAATTCTCTCAATTTTCTAAAATACCACTACAGTATTTTATATGATAATGAAGTACTTTTGTAGGGACAGCTGCTTTGTCCTCATCTTATCTTATGCCTTTACTTTTTGCACATGTTTGCAAAAGATGGCACTGATGAAATTTAAAAAGCATTTATGTAAAAAATGTAGAACTAATTAATAGGGATGCACCGAAATGAAAATTCTTGGCCGAAACCGAAAACCGAAAATGAGGAAACCAAGGCCGAAAAGCGAAACACCGAAAGAAATTATTATTGAAAGAAATTAGGTTGTTACACTTGGTGTCCGTCCGGGGGAGGGGTACGATCGATATCTGTCCGGGGGGGGGGGATGCGATGCGATGCGATTGGTGTCGGTCTAATAAGCCGCAAAACAGAGCTATAAGGACGCTTTGCTCTCACACGCGCTGCATTTATAGTCACACAAACACACACACGCGCAGACACTCTCTAGCCTTTTTTTGCGCTCTGCTCTCCTTCTCCTGTGCTGTGCGCTTCTCCGTCTCGAAGTGGGTTCTTCGCATCCATCGCGGCCTTGATCATTTCTCGTGCGCGCTGCTTTAATCCCACATCCAAGTAATGATCTTTATAACACGGATCAAGTAAGGTCGCAATGAAGTGCAGAGGATCCAAATAGATCTCAGTGAAACGTGACACTCTAAGAGTGTACTTTTCATTGTTTTCATTCCGTGGTCCGTCTCAACCTCTTTGCTTAGAAAACACTTTAGTGCTGCAATTAAAGGAATAACGTCTGCTACAGATGCATCAGAGCAGCTGATCTCTTTAGTTAACTGTTTCGGCCGTGTTGTTTCGGTGATAAAAGTATTTTGGCGGAAAACCAAAAATGCGCTTTTGGGCCATTTTCGGCCGTGCATCCCTACTAATTAAGGATGTAGTCGATGCTACTTGGTAACTTGCTGCTAATGAGGAGGTAGAGGCAGGCCCACACAGTGAGGTCTGATTTCTTCATATCCTCGTCCTCCATAACACGATGTCTAATACCTCACCTATCTCCAGGACAGAAAGAAAACACACTTCCTGGTGTGCAGTGTGAAGGAGCTAGTTTGGATCAAAGTCCAATTCATAGACAAGTGCACACTGAAGAAGTTTCATATTTTTCATATTTGTGAATGATCATTTAATGATTATGAACTTGGGGATGGTGATGACAAGGATAGGTCAGGAAGAATGACTGCTTTGTCGGCAGACCCCTGGGGACTTCTGGTAAGAGTGAGACAGAAAAGGGGAAGGAAGTTGGGGCATGTAAAGAGAGAGCAAACAGCGAGGCCTTTATAGACATATGCAAGAGGAGTGAGTGAGGTGTGGTCCTGCTCCTGAACTTAAGCTAAAATTATCTCAAATTGTGGAAAGTTATTTAGCTGGATTTAAGACCAGTTTAGTGTTAAATCAGTTTTTTGAAGGATTTATGACTCAGAAGTTAATATTGTTTTTTGATGTGGCCTAAAACGCACAGCAGGATAAATGGTGACAGTATAACATACTGAGTGTGACCTGTTGATTCTTTCAGACGGTGATATTTGGATCCTACATGATTGCACATGGCTTTTTTAACGTGTACTCCATGTGTGTGGACACACTGTTCCTGTGCTTTTGTAAGTATGCCGTTTTTTCAGTACTTAATATGACACTGTGAGAATATAACTTAGCACTGCTTTGATGGTTCAAGAGAAAATGTCAAGTATCGTGTCAGCAGTTGAACACTTTCACTCTTTCACTTTATAACCACAAATGATTCCTGCTCATTCACTGTTTCGGCTTTCTTTAATTCTTGCATTAACTTTTTGGATAATTTCTCTCTACTAAGCCTTTGCTTTCCTTTCTCTTCCTGGCTGTCACTCACTGTGTGCTGTCTGCTATACCCGCTCCTTTTCCTGTGCTGGGACCTGGTCTCAGGTGAAGACCTGGAGAGGAATGACGGTTCTTCCTCCAGGCCCTACTACATGTCTCCCGGCCTGCACAAGATCCTGCGTAAAGGAGAGGAAGGTGCCAAATTATGCACTGCCTCTTGAACAATGCGCGGCGGCTATTTTACTAAACTGATGACTCACTTCTCCATATCTACTGTACGTGTAGGGGTCTGGACGTTTGAAAGCGAGCACTGTAGGGCTAAACATTAAACCAGATGCATCCCAGCCTGGTCAGGGATGACCTGGACATGAAAGAACATGCTTTTACTTCAGTTCCTCACAGAAAAGGCATGGGGTACTAGAAAACGACTTCTGATCACTTCCTATCTTGAGCCAACTCAGATACTTGCCTTCTTCTGCCACACTTCTGTTCTTTTTTTCTTTTCTTCTTTGTATTCTCTGCTGACCTCTGCCTTACTGGGAGGGTACGTGTCAAATCACAGGCTGAGACGGATATGATACGGATATGATACGAGCATTTTTATCCACACAAACATGAGGACCTTAAAATGTACAGATGCCACTGATGGACTATGGCGTAAGGCATCACTGTTATACAACATGGTGGACTTATGGGGCACCCTCTTGTCGCACTTTGGTCTTCTAGTGTAAAATCATGTTTTGTATGCACTTTCACATATGGGAAAAGAACCATGTGATTTATTTTGTCTGTCTAGCATGATTATTTTTGCTGGCTGTTGATGTTTACCATTGGTTTTCTAGGTTGCTTTGATCCACCGTATTTATACTAACACAAACACACAGATCCAAAAATGGTGTTTATTCTGCACTTAGCAAAGCAGGTATCTCTTACTTTGGTACACAATCATGTCAAAGTTTCCATTTTGCTCATAGATGTACTGTAAACCAGACTTTGTGGGAGGTCAAGACTTTAAAATAAATGTTATGGTTTTTGCTTAAAATTTGAACAGAACATGACCGTTTTCAGGAAACTTGTGAATGCAGCCACTAGTTTATGTGCCTAGTTGTGAAAAAAGTTTTTAAAAAAAATGTTTAAAAAAAAAAATGCTCCTCTTGTTCTGCGGTTTTAAACCTAACACCAGGAACCTTTGCGATACAGTTTATAAAAGGATGTCAAAGCCATTTTTGGTACATTTTTTAATGGGTGGTTCAGATGTAGTGCTGTTTTAATACTAAGTATAATACATGCATCCTTCTGGAGGTTATTCAGTGTTCTTTTTGTATAGGAGAATTTTTTTAATCAATGAAATTCAATGAAAATGTGAATCATTTTTTTGAATAAACATAAATGGTTTAACTGTTGTCCTGTGCATTTTCGAGATGATCAGAAATAATACTTTAACTTGGATGTGCTACTGTAAGTGATTCTCTCAACTGTGATCTCAGTTTTTAACACACTGCTACTGCTGCTTCCTGTAGTGTGGGATCTGGAGGCGAATGACGGCTCTGCCCAACGGCCCTACCACATGAATGCAAGCTTGCGGAGTATCCTCAAAAAGAAGAATGTCGTCCAGGTGGAGAAAAGGAAGTAAAGAAACGAAGAGAGGTGGAGGAAGGAGAAAGGCTAAAAGGTCATTTACCAAAGCATGGTACGAGTCTGGGCATTAAGTATTTTGCCAAATGTGATTTAGGTATACACAAGTTGTAACTATGCACTATAGTTGACACATTCTTCTTCTTTGGTAACTCCAGAAGCAAGCGTGTCCAAGATAAAATAGTTTTATATTTTTATTGGCTGGTGTACAAATTGCACCAAGTTCTTGTAAATATTTTAAAGAATTTTACAGCTATAACTGAAACATTATTTGCTTTACACTTTTATTTACAACCACAATCATACCCCACATTCAAGTTTCTATTGGAACAAGTGATTTCTTTCTTTCTTTAGATTGTGGTTAACTTTTACTGCTTCTGTCCTTACTCTCATGTAGTAGTCAGATTTTGCCACTTGGTGGTGCCAGTCTTATGTGTACTGCTTTTGAGGCATGAACCTGTTTTTCCATGAAATGGTCAAACGTTGCCTCATCACTTTGTTGTGTTTATAATTTCCTTTTACCTCAAATTGTCTCACATTGAGAAATGTATTTGGCACTCAGTGTCCACTATGTCCATATTTAAATGTCAAGGACATAATGGCATAGCAGCTCAAAGTGCTCCGCTCTTAAGTGCCTTTTTCTTAAAATTGCCACATTGGGTGTCTAATTGCATTGTGCAGCTCCATAGTTTACATGTTTTGAACTTGTAGAAAGGAATAGTCCTCAGTGTTCAGGGTAGGAATGAGAGGGGGAAAAAAACGTGTGTTTGTGTTTTGGAGTGAAGTCACAGGTTTATTGTCAGCAGTAGCCTGTGTGTCCAACTGTGTAGACAGAGGGTAATGCGGTGAGACTGATAACAATGGTGATAACGATTACAAAGAGTGTAATGTGAGGATTTGCTGTTATTAAGTTATACTCCCCCAAAATGTATCTTATTGGGATCAAAGAGTCAACCCTGTTGTTTAAAAGGCTTCCCTCACAGGGAACAGTGGCTGCAGTCAGTGTGAACTCAATTACTTTGTTTTCTAATAAGTTTAACAACAAGGTATACAAAAAGTTTTAATTTAAGAAATTATCAAAATGTTCTTAGAAAGTTCTGAAACTAGAGCAGCAGCATAACCCACTTCTCTGCGGTCCAACGAAGTCGGGCTTAATTTGTGGCTTTTTTCCACAGTATGAAATTCTTACCATTTCAGGCTGATTGCAGCCACTGTTGTGACAACGAACCTTTTTTGTTTTCCCCATCCAAGCATAGAGAGGGTGAGTCTTTATGAATCTTCATAGATTTCATTCCAAATGTTCTCAAGACGAAAATGTATTGTCAGAGTTATGAACCTTGTTAAGAGACAGAGACAGTTTTTGTTTTGTCTCCATTGGTCTATCCGTAAATCCAAAGTCGGGCTGGTCATTAGGATTTTAGTCAAACAGATTAGATTTGTCTTTGCAAAATGATATATATGCAGTTTTTAGCAGGTTGCTGATAAGGTGACTGATGAAATAAACCAATTAAATTACAGCATAATTTCCAGTAACAGCTGTTGGTAGTTTCCCACAGTGTCTCTTGTACGATGCTCATGTTTAGATCTTTGAGATGTGACTCATCCTTGTGAGTCTTTGTGTTTGTCAAACCTGAGAACCTGCCCTCATGGTGCCTCAGAGTGACAGCACTGCCAGACTTACACACCCTCTGCCCCGGTTTGAGCTGAACACGTCAGGGCACGCACAACATAACCATTCAATAAAAGGAAAACAACTCTGCTTGTGCATCTGAAAGGAGAGAAATGATGCATGCAGTGTTCGGTGTGGCATAAAACACATAGCACGTTGTTGTTCCTTTTTATTATACTGAATAACTAAAGGTATTACTGTACTACATCTTGTATTTTTTATCTTTTTGTGCATGCAACTCATTTTCTTTCCCATGAGAGTGAGTACCAAAGATCTGATAAGGGAAGTAAACAGTGTTTTTATATACCTCCTCCTTCTTTCCACGTCTGGAAAATTGGATTATTTTGGTCGACACCGTCTCGGTTAGAAGGTGCATCAGTTTTCTTGCCACAAACTCTTAAAGGTAAAACTCTGAAATGACAGATTTTTCACCTGTCCATGAGCAGAAAGATGAGCAATATTGTGTTTTATTTATTGTCATTTGTGCTGAAAGCTGGCAGCATCTACATCTGCCTATTTCATTTAATAGAACAGGACATGTTGCATGTGTTTTTTTAACAGAATATATTGTTTGTGCATACTTAATATGGATGGTTTTTTTGTTACTTCTGTTTTTATGAATAAATTGTTTTTCTACTATGCACACTTTTTTCTATTTCTACGTTCCTCTTATATCTAAATATGCGTATTCCTTCATTGATTCATTCATCTCCCAGGTTTGTGAAATTAGACATTTATTTTCAAAACGGACAATTCACATACAATAAATAAATAAAATTGCAATATTCAAACACTGCTAAACAAATTCAAGTTAATCTTCATAATGAGTTGACTTTTGAGGTCTGGGTGGGTTTAGCACGGTCAAACTGTGTCACCAACTACACAGACAAATATAAGTCCTTAATGTCATATGTCACAATCCTATGAGGTACACTTAAACCTTTCCATGTCCACATTATACAGTACACTTAGGACTGTAAATTATAATCATCCATAATATGGTCAACAGTGAAATAAGCATTTTAGAGTATAAACAGGTATGAATTACAGGATGTTCAAGGAAAAACAAAGGTTTCATGGTTCGCTAAAAATGAAATTATATTTACCATGGAGATTTGAATACTGCGGCTGCTAATGATTGTGTGTGTGTGCTTGTGTCTGTGTATATGTGAGAGAGTGAGCAGCTCAGGCGTGAGACACAGGCAGGGAGGTCATGGCGTGGGCTGGCAGCAGTGGTTGAAACATGGATGGAGGGGTGTGAACTGCAGGAGAACACACAGAGAGCACGAGAGTCATTAAAGTATTTCACACGTATGGCGTAACAGAATTCCTCTGTTCATTTTGCATAAGTTATACTAACATTATACAAAAATCTCCATTATAAAAATGTTTAACTAAGATTCAGAAAGCTTTCCTACCATCTATAATATATCAATATGTTTGTTAAAGATTATTTGACGTTCTTGACTGTCGAAGTGTTGCATTATTTAAAGAGCAAAAAATATGTCTTCAAGCTGGACACAGCAGGGATTATATCCAGATTGTGACAGCTTGCATTTACTTTTGCTAATCTCCTAGTGTCTGATAGGACTGTCCAAGAAAATACAGAAGGTGACTATATTATTGTTGTAGAAGCAGCAACAGTGATTTGCTTAGAATAAATATAAAAAGAGCTGAGTAGATTTAATGAGAAGCGATAGACTGAGGAAATAATGCCAACAAGCAAAAAAGTGTGAATTCATTTCACACGTGATGAATTTACATGCGATGTAAATACTGTAGGTTAATTCAGATAATTCACATGTGAAATCTATGATATCACAATAAAAAACATCAATTTCTTATGTGATATCATGATTCCTAGCACTTTAAATGTAAAACTGTGATGCAATATTTTAAATGTAAAATTTGTAACAAACACTGAAGCACTGTAAACATTCTCAACAATTCAATACAAAGCAAAACCAGCATGCTCTGGCACAAAATCATAAAATCCTGATAATTTTTAAAGAATCTGGTGCTCACTGTCTATGAAGGAGTGTAGTGCGGAAAGCATGGATCCCTCCGGGCCTCCGTACACTGTGTACTGCAGCTCCTCGGGAGTCGGGGTGGGCTGGGACAGGCGGCTTGACTGCAGGGAGGTCATGGGGGTGCTGGAGGTGTGGTTGGGGCTCACGTGCTTCTTGTGGCGTGCTCGGCAGTTCTGGAACCAGACCTGAGTTAACAGGACAAACATCTTTTGTAGGACTGCGTCTTAAATGAGCTGCAGTCAGTCTCTCCCTTTCACTGGTTCATATTGAGGGGAGAGACTGAACAATGACTAAAGATTTTAGCCTTGTTGTTATAACTTGCATAAGACCAGTATGAAAGTAGAATGCCATGAAAGTAACATTCATCTTCTGAGCTTGTACATTGTTCTGTTTGCTTAATATCTCATGCGTTAGTCCAGTTTTTGTGGAGTTTCAACCGAGGAACCACTTTTGTCCCTGGTGAGTATAAAACAACAGTTGTGGTTGTATTTTCTAATAATCCTGATATTTTAGAAATGCAGTGTTTTTACCCTGTCTTAATTCATTCACAAATGTATTGCTTGTTTTGTGCAAGCAAGAGACACTAGCTAGGCTGAAGTAGAAAGAGTCAGTGCAGGGACAAATCGTCCAGGAGATTTCTTTCCCCACAAAAGTGTCAAATTATCAAACTGTGGTACTAAGTTCTGTTAGAAGAATCATTGTTAGCAGTGACTTTAGTTTCAGTCTCATCATGAGTATTGTTATAAAGCTTGTGTAACTGAACCACATCTCTGCAAACTCTGGATAACACAACATAGTTTGTCATTACCATCACTCTATTTGTCAAAGATTACACATTTGTTAATTTAAACCCATCACATTTAAAGCTGTAAATCCAACTCTAATAGAAGAAAAATATAATTTGGTGGTTGCAAAAATGTTTTTCTGTGTTTGTGAGATTCAGAGGGAAGTTCTCCATTACATTTACTCAACAGCTGACGTTACTGGATAGTTTGTAATTTATACTTTATTTCATTTGTTAACTATAGAGTGAACATATGATCAGTTTATAAAAGGTGATGCATTGTAAACTATGCAGCATAAAAGTAGCCTTACTTCGACCAGCTACATCATTAAAATATGTTTGGACATTAATGCATGTATTATTATAAGTCAGCATGTAGTTTCAATGATGCGCAAAACACTAGCACATCCATAAAGCATATGGACCAGTCCATATGCTTTATGGATGTGCTAGTGTACAAAATTTAAAAGAGATAAATTCTGACATTAAATGTATTCTATCCTTTAACATATATTTCCTACGTCAATAGTCAGTTAAATATTTTGCGCATCATTGAAACTACATGCTGACTTATAATAATATTAATTCTGCCTAATGAGTGCATTTACCTTTTTACACCTTAACTACATTTTGCTGATAATACTTTTAAACTTTTATTTTACAATTTTTAATTCAAGGCTTTTACTTGTATTTTAGTGTTTTATACTGTAAAATTGCTACTTTTATTTACAGATCTCAGTACTTAGCTCACAAATATTCCTGATGAACAATGAAGATTTAACTTGCCTCTCTGTGATCATACAGTGTATTCCATCATGTACCAATCCTTCACTGACCTGTATGACTCTTCGACTGAGGCCCGTCTGTTCGGCTAGTTTCTGCAGCGTTTGGGCATCTGGGTTGTTGTCCTGGGCGAACTGAGCCTGCATCACCTGCATAACATAGGTAAAAGACAAATAGCTCAATAACAGACAGCTTTACTTTGTTGTTTTTGGAAACCAGTAGTAACTGCGGTGAGTGGATTTGAGCCCTGTGTGAAAAGTACTGGAGTTAGTAAATCATGCTTGGCAGGAATTAAGAAAACATGAGTAATTTTGGACATCTAGCTTGCTTTACATGACTCTAAATGCTGTTCATGTATTATGACATAATATTCTATATCATGATTATCATAATTAAACAAACAAACAAACAGCATCCTTCTTAGAGGTTTTCTACCTGTTATATTGAATAAATTCATTACTTAATTGATCTAGTTAAAATCAACTAATTTTAGTTTCACCTTGCATCGTGTTCAGTGTGCAATCAGTTCTCAAAGTGGTTGCACATGCACCAGCTTATTGTTACATATGACCACATAACAAGTACACACATTGTCAGTATTTAACTTCTATGGCTTGAATTCTCTCCCCAAATTAATGAAGAAATGAATGTGTTGCTGCTTTTCTGCTGAGCTCACTTAACTGAATTTGTGCTACATCTTTATTACAAATATGTATAATTCTAACATCATTTTAAAGGCTGTAGGTCAATGTATTTTCCTGCTGGATTTCTTTCCAGGCATGTAGAGACTACGTTTTACCAAGACCATAGCAGCTGTCTTTTGAAATGTTGAATATTTGAGACAATATGCAGGCCTTGTGTGAACATATTTATAAATCAAGTGACTCATCATCACAATAGAATTCATAAAATATTTTACTCAAAATGATCTAATAATTCTCTTTTCTTCCTGTCTATCAAACTGTCTAAATGGTAATGATAAAGGCTCACCTGCAGCTGGTCGGCAGTGAAGCTGGTCCGTGCTCTTTTGGAGGGTTTTGGCTGATTAATCTCCTGTTCAGTGGGCACAGCTCCGTCCATGTTAACACTGTTTCCTGCAACAACCACAGGAACATTAGCACTGAATTAGAAACACAACAGACACTCTGTTACATTTAAATGCAGTTATGAACTTTAAAACATTTAAAGAGCAGCATGCAATACACCAAGTCAGTACAAAAATTAGTTTAATTTCGAATAGATTATTTTTCTCATGTTCAGTTTAGACCTATTAAGTAATTTCCATATTCTAGATTATCTACTATCAATAAAAAAGGGAGGACAAACATCATATATTAGCATGAATTGCAGAATTAGTGATTACCTTTACAAATCAACTGTATGTGATAATACATGTAGGCTAAATATTAGAGTTTTTATAACACGGGGATTTTCTCACGAACTGTAAAAAAAAAAAAAAAAAAAAAAAAAAAAAATCTCTAGAAACATATTTTAAAAAGCAACATAACTTCCTGCTATTGGCTTGAAGTAAAAATAATATTCCAGGTATTTTTTCGTATAAGGAAGGGCTCGGTGCACTGCAGTGGACCCCGGCCGGCCGGCTCACCTTTCTCCACGGCCCGCTTGAGGTTGTCCAGCATGCAGTCGTAGTGGACCCTGCAGAGCACCTTCTCCTCCACCAGGGCGAACTCCTCCCCGGTGGACAGCTGTCTCTTGCAGGAGAAGCAGGCGAAGCAGGCCAGGTGATACACGTTCCCCTTCGCCCGGCGCACCCAGTCTGTGGAGTGGATGTTCCGGCCGCAGCACGCACACCAGGTTCCGTATCTTCTGCAGGTGGAGGTCAGGATGAGCAAATCAGACACCCACATAGCAACCTGAGAGCCTGATTTAAAGACTGAAGTGCTAAAGAGTGATTTTAAAGGCCGGTGCCATTTTTAAAAAATCAGTATCTTTAAATTCGACTCTTTATTTATGCCAAAAAATGAAAGAAATCAATGTTTTATCATTAGATCATATGGAGACATTTATCTGACATCACTGCAGGAAACCTCTCAAACAATATTAACATTTAAAATAATACAGGCCTTGTTAAATGGCTAAATTAAGACATAAAACATTAAAGATCTCTAATTAAAGTTTGCCCTCCTTTCCATCATAGCAATATTTCACCTCATGATCCATTACTACTAAAAATCATCTCTGTATATTTATCACTCTATCAAACTATTTGATTGAGAATCACCTGAGGGCAGGAAGTGTGGCGAGATTGTAATTAAAGACAAAACCGACCAAACCTCAGTGTGAAATTGATTCATAAATAAATATAGTCTTTACTGGCCAGAACCGATTAGGCATAAATAAATAGGCTATATTCTTATTTAATTGCGTATAAGCCTTAATTTTATTGCTGCGTAATGTGTAATTATCAAGGGGTTCATATCATGACACGTTTGTTTTCTGCAACAATTTCGTTTGGCTCGCTTCGATTTTCGTTTAATAAGCTCTAATAAAAATCGATGCACATACCTGAAGTAATCCAGTTTACAGTAAACCGCTTTTTCTTTGATGTAACAGCTAGTGTAGCTGCCAAGTGAAGTCTGGCACACGCTGCAGGAGAGACAGCGCACATGCCAGCACAAGTCGTTAACCTAAAGCAAAAATAGGATCAATTAACAAAAGTCAATCAAGTTCTCGGGTAGGCCTGCAGTATACACGCATCAGTACCCGCAGGAGCCTGAAAACCACAGAAATCCAAGTAGGAAAAAACAACATATCGTAATCCAAAGTTAAACGAGAGACAGTCCTCACAAAAGTTGCATCGAAAAAAGCAAATCCAGGAGCGTGTTTACCTTCAATAAATATTTATCCACAATCTCGCCGTTGCAGCTGGCACACACAGCTCTGCCTAACAGAGGCGCAGAGGACATTGCCTGCAGCGACGGCGCGTCCTCATCCAAAACTTCCACTGGCGCGCCCTGCGGGATCAGACCTGCGGTTAGAAAATTACGCACAGGAACGCATCCAGCCCTTACCTGCTACTCATTACAGGTATGAACTCGGCTCACCTGTCGCTGCCACCGATGATAAACTGCAAAAACAACTTCGTAAGTCATTTTCACAACCTCTGCCGTTTGAAATGACCGCTTTTTAAATTTGCTGCAGAATTGTGTTATATCTTAAAACAACACACGAGATTACAAGATTGTGTTAGCAGCCAGAAATATTACAGAAGAATATAATAAAAACACAACAAAACTCCTTATTTGAAAGACTTGGACCGAATAATATCTAATGAAAGAATAGTTTTGTTTGATTTTAAGATCAACTTCTGGATTAAATAACTTTTTGAGATGGTGATTTTCCCCGAATGTGTCAAACACAACTCCTATTAAAAACTTGATCCGCTTAAAAATAGCCTGAATTCTATCTCAGCCTGTTTTGATAACAGTTCATACATATATGAGCCTACCATTATGTCTCTCCTGTCCTCAGTGCATTTGCCTAGCAGCTCTTCGTCTCCTTTGCAATCTTCACACATGTCGAGAAGCTGTACGGCGGGGAGAGGATGCTGGTCCGTCAGACTGTCGCAGCTGCCTTAAATGCCCCCCTGCTCCTTCCCATAAATATCATGCCTTTCACTTTTCACCATGACAACGCCGGCGATTACCAAAATGACATTTAAAGGAGAAGGATAGTCATTACTTACAAAAACAGACAACACTTGAACTAATACTTATCCTATGTGCATTATGTTCTTGAGATCTGCATTTGGGATTCAGCAACTGCTCGCTACGTGCGCGCGCGGTTACACCAGCAACACTTACAATTTCACGTGTCAATCAAAAACACCCACCGCGAGGTCTCGAGGAAAAGGGGATTGATTTATTTAATAACAGCAATTAAAAGGCTAAGTTCGCCACAAACGACCAAAAGGTGAAGAGGTCTCATTAACTACTTGAGTTTTAATTGCAGAATTCAGAGAGGGAGTAATTTTCTGCGACATTTCTTCAAATTGTGAAAATACTGAGCTGTCAGCGCGTGGACGAACGGCTTTAATGGCAGACTGAATCCCACTTGGATTTAATTGGCCAAACAATTTCGACTAGGAATCTCCAATACAGTCTACACTGACTACCAGCTGATATACAAAACAAGTCCGCTGGTAATTCCCATTACTCACCTCATCGTTGGACAACAGAGATCCAGTCTCACTCTCGCTAACCATGCAGCACTCAACTTTGACTTCACTTTTCCAGCGCATGTCTGTGTCCAGGAGTGAAGACGCTTCCCCACTTTCAAAGTTGTACTGGAGGAAAGTGCTGCTATCCTTTCTTTCTCCTCCAGGATTCCTCTGTGTGTCCTGAGCTGCTTCCAGAGGGCGGATCATAATTCATATTTTTCCTGTCCTCTCTGGCCGCGCCTCCCTTTGCGAATATGCGTGTTGGGTGGTTTTTTGTGAGCTTTGAGAATAAAAAAACATAAATTTAGACTTAAACATTAGACATATTTTTCAAGTGCATGCCCGATTGAATTTCCTGCGTGTAACTCCTGCAATGATAGTGACACACAAGCAACATCATGCATTTTGAATGGGTATTTACCTCATAATGATACCTACAGTATCTTTGAACTGAAGTCTACAGTTTGCTGTCACTGAACGTTTGTTACCCCTTAAAACAATGTCTACTTGCAGCCCTCCACTTCTCTTTTGCCTGGTTGTGACCAGTTAAACATTTCCTCCCCTTTACCCTCCTCTACTGTTTTTATTTGACTTTTTTTAATTTAATACTTAATTTTAGGAGTCAATAAAAATATTTAGCTGAAATAAAAAGCTGAAAAATTAAACACAATATTGTGCAGCAGAAATATGTTTTTTTCTACTGCTTTCCAGCCACAAGATTTATCTTGTGACCCTTGTAGGGTTCCGATCCCCAGGTTGGGAATCACTGTGTTAGGCGTCCCTAAGCCAAAAAAATGTTGCTGGTGGACCCCTACTGACACCCCACTCACTGGCAAGTGGGTCCTCTGTGTGACGTCTGTGCCTTGAAGCCACCAAGTTCCCATTCATTTCAATGCAACCAGAACCCCTGAAACAAATATTTGTGTTTACTTTTTCGTGATTAAATTAAACAACTTGATTAGAAATATGGATAATGTGAGCACTACATAAACCTGAGGAGTAAAGATTGTAAAACTATTTTGCTACAAGGTTACTCTAGAAGACACAAATTTAACAAATAATATACAGGACCTGTCTTAGTTGATGCAAATTTGCAACAAAAATGAACCAAAACCAAATTTGGGGCCCTCTGGATTTGGGGCCCAGATAGTTGCCTGCTTTGGTTGGTTGATAATTCAGCCTTGTTTTAGACTTATGTATTCATAGGAATCACTGTTGGTTATTATACAGTATATACACATTATATGCACTCAGTTGCCAGTTATCTTGGTACACAAAGTTAAAACTAATGTAGTCAAATACAACAAATGTGCTAAAACTTCTATCATATAGATTATAATGTTTGGTTTTAACGAGATTTATGTGAAGTGCTCTTTACTTGTAGTGTCTAATACCGAGAGGTACATACAGCACAACATTTGTAATATTTAGCCTCTCCTCATTGATGCATGGGGTTGCTTCAGTGCTGTTGTATTAGATTTCATTAGTTTCATTTAATTAACTGCTAACTATTTCAGCTGCTTTTCTCTATATGCTTTCCTCTGTCAAAATCAGAGAATGTAACAGTGGCTTTTTCTTCAACTATTCTAAGAAGAAGAAAAAGAGAACAAAAGCACATATCTGGAAGATTTAGATCTTCATTCAAACAGCATCATTTCAACAGAAGTTAAGGTGACACTACAGCTGTCACCTGCAGGATATCTGTTCTGTGTAAGGCAATGGAGGAGGGATTCAGATCTTTTACTCAGGGTACTGTTGAGTAACAGTAGAAATACCATGATGTAAAAATACTTCAATTAAAACTGATATATTTATGATTTCACTTCAGTAAAATACAGTGTTGTCAGCAAAATGTACTTCAAGTGTGAAAATGTAAAGTATTCATTAGGCAGAATTGCTCCTCACAGTGTTAGATTATTATATACACAGTATATTATATCATTTTATTGCTATTATTGGTGCAATAACACATGAGCAGCATTTTAATGTTATAGTTAGTAAAAATGTAGATATTTCTTATTATTTTACATAAAAAATATGCATTATATTTTTTTATCTGATCATGTAATTTATGTAAAATCCTAATCTGGAAATTAAAAATAGCTGTCTGAATAAAACATTCATTCATTCAACTTTTTGGTCCTGGCAGAGCAGTTTGCATGGTTGTTCTAGAAGAAAAGAAAAGCAAAAATCCAACATTCAGACAAATTTAAAACTTACAAAACTGCAAATAAGAGATGAGGATGAAATAGTGAAGTTTAAAAAAATAGTACCAACATTAAATACAGTTAAACACAATAAAATGAAATAAAATGTAAAGACAACAATATGGGATAAATGTTTAGTTAACATTAATTCAGATCTAATCATTACAAGTAGGAATAATCAATAGCTCCCTTTTACATTTAGTAGAGTAGAAATATAAAGTAACTTAATATGAAAATACTTCGCAAAAGTAATAAAGTAAATGTACTTAGTTACATTTCACCTTCCTCTTCTCTTAGGAGTGTTTTTGCATCTTCAGCTGCAGCTCATCTGCTTACTGTCTGGAGTCTGACGGAGAAAACAGGTTTTTTTACGTGGTAAAGCAGATACTTTACAAGGACTAGAGGGACAGGATGACATGAAGCTCATAAACAAAGTCCTCGGGTCAATAAGTGGATGACGCTCACTTCTCTCTTCTTTTTTTCACTCACTCATTCACCCACTTAACCTAGTCGCTCACGCAATCTCCCCCTAACATCATCACCCCCACCCCCACACAACACACACACACACACAGACTCACCCCTCCACCCCAACATGACACACGACACACAAACAGCAAAAAGGCTATTTTCTGTCCTGTTGGAGCTGACGGAATTACAGTCCGACCTGCACCGGCATGAGTCTGAGTCCGTATCGCACCATCGCAGGGGGATAAAGGAGCTAGCGTGCCTCCATCGAGATGTGTCCTGTTCCACCTGGTGGAGATGAATGCTCTTTATCAGATAACACATCTCAAACACAGCAGAGCAGACGTTTCATCCAAGCAGCTTATGAGGCAACCACACCACCCAGAATCCTTATGACTCGAGTACTCTGTGGAGGTTCTGCAACACTTCAAAGCTCTGAAAAATGCTTTATTTCGACCTCTATGATGAGTTCAGATGGAAAAGTCAAAGGTGAGATGACAGTATGATATCAAAACAAATAATAAACTGAAATCCCAAGTGTGAGCAGAACCTATCGAGTGTATCTTGTCACCAAAAGACAAATAATTTCTCAGACATGAAACTCTATCACTTCATCTGTGGAATACCTGTTATGACCACAGATGTTGGGATAGATGTAAATCTGAGTGTGCAACAGTTGCTCGTTTTCGTTTTCAGAGTTGCACGGCCGAGTTCATAAATGTTTTGCTTGACATGGACCAGACAAAAACCACATCTGATCTGTCAACATACTTACAAACCTGTTCTGCTGCTTCACTGTTTGATGCCTGACTGTAAGAGGCTGCTGCTGTATATATATCTACATATATATGGTCTAAAAATATCCATCAGTTTGCAAGAGAGGAAGAAAGGTCAGTGAGTACAGTGACATCTAAGATGACAGCCAAATGAGTTACAATTTGGGACAAAGCTTTCGAGCATTATCTAACTAATCACTAATGAACTAGTGAGTTGCACTGATTCATTATAAACATAATGAATCTGGCATTAACACTTAGTTAATAGTATTTTCTTCCATTATCAGAATTTATATTTGGCTTTTATTCACTTTGGAAGTGAATATGATAACAACGTGATGATAATAATACTAAATGTTTGTAGCACTTGTCTTAACTCCAATCTTTTTTAAAAACATACTGAACATTGTTTTATCATCTTTACACTATGACTTTTTATGATTTTGTGAGAATTTCTTTTGACATGTTTGACTGGTCCTATGTTGTCAGAGACTTGGCTACAAAACATGATACAATACAATGGATGATCCTCTGCTCTACATCTGTGATTGGTGTACTTTCTGCACAACACTAATCTTCCCAAATCCCCCCCAAAGAAAGTCTATTTGGATTTCTGTTATTGGATAATGGAGTGACAGGGAGTTAGACCTTTATGGGGTCTAAATGAACCCAACCATAAGTAATGTCACGTTGTAGGATAACATGAGGTACATTTATTTTTCTGTGAATTATTTTTTGCATTTATTTTTATATAATGTATTAAATACCAATGAAAACAAGTAATGGGTTAATTATTTGATGTAATAACAGCTATTGTTAGATTACCAAAGGGAAGAGCTTACGACTTTAAGACTTGTTTACTTTCTCTGTTCAAAAAGGTAAAAAGAAAAAATGACAGAAAAAGTATATTTAAAAGGGACTTTGAAATGATTCTGCAATTATTGTCATTGAGTGTTTCACACATACAGCAGACCTCAGATAATGACGATGTAAAGCCAGTGTCGGCAAAACACAGCGGTTAACATAGTTACTTAAGTGCTTAAACAAAGATCATGATAGACGGTGCTGAATTGACACAGCGAAACAGAAAAGGAAGAGCTCTGTACAGACTCACCCATCACAAACCCACAATGCCTCTAAAAGACATAAAGCTGACCTCCAAACAAGAAATGCCTCCAGAATAGACATTAAAAATATTGAAACTCAAATTTGGTCTTTGACCAGAATTAAAATATCCCATGAGAGATTTTTCCTCATTTATGAGAAACACAAAATTGTGACGTTTCTACATCCAAAGTGATAATATGCTGTTAAAGTTTCATATAAGAAGATGCACAGGACACTGAAATACAATAAGAACAAGGAATGTGTGGGAGATTCTTGCCAAGAGCAGCAGTGAGCATTTGGCCACTGCGAGCCTCCGAGAAAATCTCCTAATTTGCCACTTCCACATGGACCTTTGCTTTCTTTTGGGCTGCAACTACTCATTTATTTCATTGAAATCAGTCCGATTTGGGGTGGTTTACAATTGACACAACGAGTTTGGCATGACCTTTTCTCCTTGCTGTAAACGGGTACTCATTGAATCTGAAGGGGAGGGCTGCTAGAGGAGGGGTTGTGGGGGAGGAGGGAGGAGGGGGTGGGCCGGTGGGGGGATTGGGTGGAAATCACAGCAGTGAAAATGGCAGTGCCGTGAAAGAGGGGCCTGATTGCATTGGGACAGCATGCGAGAGGGAGCAGCATGCTCAGCCCAATCAGAGCGACATAAGGAAAAAGTGCTCTTATCAAGGAGTAATGGCCCACTTGACAATCACACAGGCACAAAACTGCTCTATTTAACGCTGATTGCAAAAACTTCTGCCCCCCCATCTCCAAGCCGCATGACTCCCCGAGATCTCCCTGCCACCTCCCAGTTTACAGCCAAAGCCCTTTCCTGAATGGAATTTATAATCATCCCTCCTCTATTTCCACGCTAATTGTTATTTTAAGACTTACGGTGTATTAGGCATTTAGTGCTGGTGAAACGTCTTCCTTGATTACTGTGTTTATTGCGAACGTTGAAGGCAGATCCATCTCAATTCCAGCAGCCTGACAGGTAGTGAATGTTTAAACAGGTACCGCTCAGTCTGATCTACCTGGCTGTTCATTGTAGTTCATGTGGACTGCTTAGTGTGAGAAAGAGACCTGCTGCAGCGCCCATCTCTACATGTTCAGGTATATTCTCTTATGATCAGTCAGCTTTTCAGTTTCAGACTTTTTGAGATGAAATAAACATTTTTCGAGATTTTTTTCAGGGTTTTTCACAATAGCTTGTAAAGACACAAATTTGTTATTCACACATGCTACATGCGTGTGTATCTTATGGCAGCAGGCACTAACTAACACTAAAGCCACACTAATAACAAGCAGCAGCATGAGAAGCATTATAGAAATATCTCCTTTTTATTTGATCTAGAATAGTTTTGTTGACTCTTTGTTGAAATTTCAATAACTCTTTGCATTGTGTGTTATTTTACTTTATAAGATTAAGAGTAAGACAGCTGTTTACCTCATGCCAAAAGATACTTTAATTAATTACATTAAATTAATAATTTTGTAAATAAGCAATTTAGCAGTGATTTCTTAGGCTCTTAAAATGAATAAATTATAATAATAACCTTACACAACTAAAACTTCTACGACTAAACAGACACATACAGACTGATTCAGATACACATGTTTGATGAATCACTATCAAAATCAGTGTTCATTGTTAAGTTCATCTCTATTACAGGACTTTTTTTTCTAGAGACGTATCAAAATATTTATGGGCTCTCTATGTCACCATATGTTTACACATGTTCAAGATAAACATTTGATTTGATTCCTGTTTCCATTTCATCCTTTTAGTGTATCAGCTGTTTGCAGATGCTAATTGCCACTACTTCATAAAGAATACATTGCATTTCAGATTGATATGTACACACACACACACACACACACACACATTTTGCACCATGTAGATAAAACTGCACTTTCACACATAGTTATATGTGATATACTGATATGAGGAGTTTGAAATGTGGTTTGATGTTGCAATCTATGCCTTTCTGCTTTGTTTTTATTTTATTTTTTCTTTCTGCTCAAATTTTCAGAGTATTACCTATTATCTCTTTTTTGGTAATTGAAAGAAAACAGTTACCAAAAGGAAACACCAGAGAAAAACACTTTACATCCAGTGCTCCTCAAGGAGCCTTCAAAGACTGAAGAGGATGCTTGCTGCATCTTGAGACAGAAACATGGCGCCCCTTACTGATCAACTCTGGTATCGACTTCTGTTGGTTGTGACAATAAACAAAAATTATGCACCAAAATTCGAATGCTATATAAAACAAACTACATACTGTGTAAAACTCCAGAACTGCACCAGTCAGACATTGGAAGATAGACAGCAGCAAGAAAAGTCACCACATTGATTTGTAGATAAATGTTTGACCAAATATACAATTTACTACTCTATGGTGTTTATTAGTGTAGCCCCTTAGTTTTTTTTAATGAGAGATGGTATGTGTAGGTGATATAATACTAAAAAGATATTATGCTATATATTAATGTGTCCTGGAAAAAATACTTTTTTTATATTTCCACCAGAGGGCCACAGAGTACCTGCATCCTGCACAGTTCATCCTGTGAACATACAGTATATCTGAGGTTTCAGCTGTTGGATTTGTTACAGATGTAGTGATGTTTTGATTGTACTCAATGATTTACAGGATGGCTCTCGTATTTTATAATATTTAATACCAGCAGAGCAGTGATTTGAGTGATTTTCTGTCAGTCAGTGAAAGGAAATAATGTGTGTAGTTTGTATTTTTAGTAAGGTAGTTACTTCAAGATCTTACAGGTTTTATTACACAGTTTTATGTTTAACCTGACAGATACCATGCTGTGAAGATAGATAGCAACAGCGCAATTCTGAAACCAGAAGACAGGTAGAAAGATTCTTTGTGCTCACCTGAAATCTGAGACTAAGTTGTGAACCTGTGGGCATGATTTGTGACATCACATCTAATTATGGTCCAAATATGCAACCTGTGTGATGTCTGAAACCTTAACGAGATGGTTCGGCGTAATTTCGACCTAGCGTCATATGCACCATGAGGTCTATCTAATCACCGCCTCAGCCCTTTTTTTCATTTGGTCGCAAAATAGTGGAGTTAGAGCCATCAGCCGAATGGCTTAGTACAGGCGCTAACGGACCCACCAGTGTATCTCGTAAATTACTCCACTAATAATGCCTGGATTGTTATCATACTTCTACAGTAGTACAAATAGTATGCATTAGATAGACCTCATATGACTGCTAGGTCGAAATTACGAAGAACCATCGCTTTAAGTGCATGCACACTTCTTGGTGATTGAACATCTTTGTGGACAAGTATAGTTGCCTATTTTCATTGTTTTCATTGTCGTCACTAATGAAAACAAGAAGGAATATGTCTCAACAAAATGTCTGGATGATATCAGTAAGTTTGTAAAAAAAATTCTGTAAATAATCATGAGTCATGAAATAAAAATGAATTGATCAAAAGTGACTCTAGACAAGTTGGGTTGACAAGTTGAGACCAACTCAACTTGTTAACTTAGCAGCTGCTAACTGCTAACTTAGCAGTGAAATAGTGAACACTGAAATGCATTAACTCATGTTAGGCCTACTAAGATTTTAAACAATATGATTACATTTTAAAATGTGACGCTAACTGTAGGCTCTAAAAGTAGTTCAACATCTACTGCATGCTGCTCAGACATAAATAAAAATACTTTTGATACCTGAAGTACACTTTGCAGGCAGGCTTATGCTTGTGTACTTTTATTTAAGTAAGATTTTGATTACTTGTAATGGAATATTTTTAGATTGTAGTAGGCTATTTCTACGTTTAATTATCTGCAGGTTAGAAATAAATAAAATAAACTGAAACAGTAAATCAAAGATGATTAAAGGACTGCTAGCTATTTGAAAACAAGTCGTTTAAGAGTGTGTGTGTGTGTGTGTGTGTGTGTGTGTGTGTGTGTGTGTGTGTGTGTGTGTGTGTGTGTGTGTGTGTGTGTGTGTCCGTCCGTCCTGGTTCAGATGTTACTGGGACTCTCTCTGTGTAAGTGGAAACCAGCCTCGTTGGGAGCGTTGTCACGTGATCTCCCATGGCAACGGGCGACTGTCATCAGTTCCGCTCCCGGAGCAGTGCAGCTGCAGCCCCGCTCCGTTGCAAAATACACTGCTGCACTTCAGGACAACTCTGTGGGCTCATTTGCTCTCACATAGGCCTGTAGTCGTCTTCCAGCGAGGACCAGTACCTGAAACCCTGGAGGGAGCTGAAACCATGAGTCACTTCAACCCAGGGTAGGTGCAGTTTCATTTTTTATATCCAGGAGTGGAGGGAAATTAGATCCAGGGTATGTATTTATTGGGGGGAAAAAGCTCTCTTATTTATTTATTTTTTCTAACTTGAGAAATCATGAGATGAATTTATTAGGCTAATACAAATATAATGCTGTAGTAGCCTACAATGTCTTGCAATCTAGTCGGTATGAGGGCTAACAACTTTAAGATGACTCAAAACTTGTGCCTGTGGTACTTAACTAAGTACAAGAAGTACAAGATTATTTCCTTGAATAAAAGTACTCCATTACAATTCAGATTAAAAAGCACAGATGAATCATCAGCATAATGTACTAAACACATTTGCAGTAAAGTACTTTCTTCTACTGTATATAATATATTTCATTATTAGATTTTATTGATAGACAATTAATCGAAACCTTATTAATCACAATATGGCGTATTGTAGTTTTCAAATCCTAAGAGGCACAGTATTTGTTACAGATGGAATGTGTGTCAAAACACCATTTTATATTAAATATTGTGCTGATGTCCAAGTCTACACATCATACTCCACAGACTTAAGAAAACATCTTTGTTTAGTACAGATCCCTGCAAAACCATCGCAACCATTTTAACATGTTTTTCTATGAAAATGAGAATTAAGACGTAAAAATGATAATTTCCTTTGCTATCACAAATCATATTACATAATACAGTATGATTCAAAAATAATCACAATTAGATTTTATTTTTCAAAATCTTTCATTCCTACAAAATTGTTAATAATGTGTCATCAAACAGCATGTCACTGTTGCATCTGCTCAAGTTGAAGCTAATTTGAACTACTTTATATACAGTTTGGTAGTTTAGTTCACAAGACAAATCAAAGGGTGAGATGATTGTTAAGGTTGGAAAAAAGGAAACAATTTGTCCTGCTACATGAAGTTGTATTCATAATTTCTCTATTGCTTGCCTTCGTTGTGAATATAAATATGACCTATTTGGGCCTCAAATAATCATTTAAATGAAACTATTGGAGAAGTTTACAGTGGAAATGTCTCGTTGTTGGAACTGCAAACAGCTCTCATCTGAAATGTGACCCCATGTGCCCCAAGTAGAAACTCCATTTTTGTTAAAAGTCAGAAAGGTTGGGACCAATTGGTTAAATGTTTAACAAAATATTTTATAAGCTTTTAAGTTTTTAATGTAAAATCTTATTGAGAAAAGTAAATTGTTGTCACTGAAATGTTGTGGAGCTACAGTATATAGGTTTAAAGTAGCACTCTGAAACAGCACTTGAATTCCACTTAATAAGTATAAAACAGAGAACTGCTCTGTCAACACAAATGACCCACATGAAAAGAACCAGGCGCAGACACACACAGATAGAGTCAGTCTGTTTGTGTTAACAGCTTTCCCACATTAACATTATTTCTGAGCCACATTCCCCCTCAAAGCAGCACTAGCTCAGAGAAAGTCAGGCCAAAAATGACAAACAGTTTAACCCTCATGAACATGCATTAGTGACGACAGTCCAAAGAGGAATCTGAAGAGCT
Source organism: Scomber scombrus (assembly GCF_963691925.1). Classification (NCBI taxonomy): domain Eukaryota; kingdom Metazoa; phylum Chordata; class Actinopteri; order Scombriformes; family Scombridae; genus Scomber; species Scomber scombrus. The sequence continues at coordinate 13,259,542 of NC_084977.1, read as the reverse complement.
CCTGAGACAAACACGCCAGGTGCACAAAGAGGAGGCAGACAGGGTTAAGTGTGCCATCCAACTCTAATTCCTGCATGTAATCAGACACCGGTAACAGACCCTATAGTTGTAAGATCCTGTTGTCTAGTACACAAATGGAGGAAATCAAATCTGTGTTGGAAGAAAAACAGGCTGAGCTGCGGAAGACCTGATGTCTCATTAACGAGGACAAGACAAACAAACATGGTGTTGTGCTCCAGTAAGCAGACTGATTAAGAATGAGTCTCTAATGGCAGACAAAGTTTCAAATCCTGATCTCCTTCATAAAGAAATTACATTTGCTCTGACATGTGTAGCGCACTGAAATAATATTCTTTATTTCTTGCTGATTTCATATCAGTGCTTTAATTCATTCATAATTGTTTTATTACCATTGTTACAAACATCATTTGTTATTACTTACCTGTGAGAAAGTTGGTGTACTTACCCTTTAGGAAGGGAGCACTATCCCTTTAAGAGAGAGACACACAGAGAAGCTGTGTTGAAGCTAAAAAGCAGTAGTGAGGCAAAGTTGTACTTGATTTGGAACCTTGGACAGTGACGTTTTTGGCCCGTCATTTTTGAGGATGCAACACATGCAGTTTCAGTGTTTCTCTGTGTTCTGACTGGTCTTTCTTCTGTAGACTCATTTCAGCCTACAACAGCCTCACAGACAAACATCTCGCTGGATACTTCAGCAACACTCGGATCAGGAGACACTTGCAGAGAGCAGGACTGGTACGTCAACACGATGGTGGTGATGATAAGAGCTGTAGCTACAACCGAGGACAGCGGGGTCACGTCCTCAGTGTTGTGTGTTCTGGATGGAGGAATTTACAGTGTAGTTACACACATAAGACATATTGTGGGTTTTAAAGGGAGTGTTTTTTTTAGGTTAATTTAGACTGAATGTGATTATTTTAAAACCACGAGTATTGAAACAAATTCAATTATATCAAAGGGATTGAATGTTTCTCCCTGCAGAATTATATTCTGGCAAGCAATTTTGGAAAATGCCATCAATCCTGCCAATGAGGGTAATAAATCTCTGATATGCTGAGGAAAAGTGTTTGAATGTCACTAACAGCATATCTGATACCTGACAAGCTGCACTAATTATATTGTATTTTTGTTTTGGTTTGAGTAATGTTTGCTAAAAACTGCAATGCCCAGCTGTTTTAGAAAATTATTTCTAATTATTTCTATTTAATCTGGTTTTCGATTTGGGCTTGACAAGACAGACAGACAGTGCAGGGAAGTTTGAAAGCATTGACTTAACACATTGTTGGTTTTAGTCTTTTCATGGGATTTGTTAACAATAAGAAAAGTATTGAATATTGTCAGCTTAAGACAAAAATACCAAACACAAATTAAGAAGCATCAGATCCTCAGATTTGAGAAGCTAGAATCAGGTAATGTTACTGTACATTTAAATTTATGGGGTTTGCAAATCAATGTCACTTTGGGCTTGGGAGAAAATGTGATGAATATGTATCACTATTATTTGCAGACTAAATGATCAATTGAAAAAAAAAACCAATTATGTCACTCAGTGTTATCTAGAAAAACCCATATTGGTTGAAATTTGCTCAGACTGTTGTTGCTATCAGATCACCAGGAGTGGGCGTATTGTTCCAGACAAGGAGTACAGACACAAGCTGATCCAGAGATCCCACCAGAGACACGTTCGAGAATGCCTGGCCCAGGCCATTTTCCACAAGGTGCTGGAGATGGAGGTGGGAGGAACACAGTGTACCAGAGACAAAAACAGTTAAAAACCCATCACTTCATCTCTGCTTCTCCTTGCATAGTAAGTTATGCTAATTTGCTCTTTGCCCCTCCCTTACAGCGTCTCCATCAAATAGAGATCAAAAGAAAACTGGAGGAGTTTGCAAGGAGGGAAAGAGTGCATAAGATCAAGGTACATCATTTACATTTAAATACTGTCCTGTTTTTTAAACTGATGACTCTTGAATGATTTGAAACAAAACACTGTTCATGACGTCAGCCTATATTAAACAGAGTTAATTTCCAAGTGATTGTTGATCATCTTGAAGGATAACGAGGAGGTCTGTATTAGTCATCAAGGATTCATCTTAGTAGCATAAATTATTTTGTGTAAATATATCTGAATTTGGAACAAAACTCCTCATACAAGTGGTCTCTTTTCTATTGAAGGTAGAGCGTTCTAAAAGGTATGAAGAAGAAATTATCCACATCCTGTCTCCACGCCCACCCACAGGTGCGAGGGGTGTCCGAAAACAGCACTCTGGGCCAGAGGGGGAGCACTCTGAGTCCTCTGAGTCTGTGAGTCAGAACGCTGATCTGTTACCATTCAATCAGTTGTCACCTGTGGTAGCTCAAGATCAACCGCTAATCAGAAATACCTTCTTTTTCCCTTGTTTAAAATGTTTTACCTTTAATTATAACTACTCTATCAGGTAAAGAGGAATAAATGTTTTTAAATGCCATATCACAGTTCAAAAATTACTCCAACCTTTAGTTAAAGAGCCTTTAAAAAGCCAATCAGCGTAGGCTGGCTAGGTCAATCAGACCTGTGTTTTGTAGGATTAGAAAAATATGCATTTTGACTTTAATTGTAGTGTCCTCATCCATAAAATGGGCCAAATATCAATATTTAATTACATTGGATAGTGAATAAAGTCAAGTGCTGTCTAAATCCAAAACCTGATGAATGTCTGTAATTACCTGTGCATGCTGATAGTTACCATGTTTACACTGACTTGAGTTTGAAGCTGCTGTTTGCTTTGTGTGCAGACAAGTGAGTTTTAAGTGAAGTAGCGGGATTAGCTGAATGTTATCTTTGAAACATACAAAGCCACAGACATTAATGCCAGAATAAATAGAGCTGGTGATGCTGGTCTTGATCTCTGTGAAATCTCAATAATTATCAATGTCAAGGCACATCTGGGAAGATTTCTAATGTGAATTTATTACACACAAATTGTGTCATTTATCATGAACTAATTTTAAAATGTACTTGTGTATACCTGCCTCGAAACAAGGGTTAGTTTTACACTTTCACAGCAAATTGTACCAAAATAGAGCACAGAAAAAATGTGAAAAATGAGAATAGAGCAAATGGAGTGCACAGGAGGTTGAGCACTGAAGCCTGAAATGTGTGTGTGATCATATGTGTGTGTGTATGAAAAGCAAAAAGACGGACTTCCGGTTTGGCGCGAAAGAGGATGGCAGCATAGGAGAACGTGCTCCCGACGTTTGAGATAAAAACAGCCCACAACGACTCGAATTCGTAAAGACTACTACCAAAGTAAAGATAAAGTAAGGGGCTTAAGATGCCAAGAACCAAAAGCAAAAAGAAAACTACACAGAGTGAGCTAGAAGAGAGAGACGGAGACGACCAGACATCGCCTGCTAGCAGCGCCGTAGAGGACAACGACATGCTAACAGACGAAGGAGAACAAGCTAGCGACGCAAGTCTTGACCTAGGTCAGCTGATACTCAGAGAACTGAGGGAATTTAGAAAAGACAATGAAACGCAACTGAAGGGAATCCGGGAGGAAATACATAAGACAAACACCAGAGTGGGAGAAGCTGAGGAAAGAACCAAAGACACCGAAACTCGAATACAAACTAATGAGGAAGCAGTAATTGAAATGCTTAAACTGCAAACTGAAATGGATGCCAAGCTGACGGACCTGGAGGGACGATCCAGAAGAGAAAATATTAGAATACACGGTGTCAAAGAGGGATCGGAAGACGACGCACCATCAATGGTTGTTTTTGTGGAGCGTTTACTAAGGCATAAACTGGAGTTGCCCGAATCAGCTGAGTTACGAGTTGAGAGAGCGCACCGCGCTTTGGTGCCAAAGCCCCCACCAAATGCGGCGCCACGATCCATCGTTGCCAAAATGGCCAGCTTCAGAACAAAAGAAGAAATATCAAAACTAGCCTGGCAGAAACGTGGGTTTGAGTATCAGGGAAACAAAGTTAACCTGGATCATGATTATGCACCTGAAGTTTTGAAGCAACGGAAGGAATATGCAGAGGTGAAATCTGTGTTAAAGGAGAAGAAAATCCGCTTCCAAACCCCGTTCCCAGCAAGGATGAGAGTATTTTATCCGGAGGGAACTGTGTTATACGGCTCGGTGGAGGAGGCGACCAGCGACATGGCAATGAGGGGATTCCCGGTAACGGTCATCAAACGCCCGGAGACTTTTCTGGAACAGATCCGACATCTCTCGTGGCGCACAGCCAGAAAGACCAGGGGCCAGGTGAATAAAGATCGGACCCGAGACTACAAGGAGAGACTTCAAGCATTCAGACGACAGGAACATGAGTGATTACAGGACGCGAAAAACTGACATATTATGAGGACCGACGGTGAGATGTTTTTTATTTTTATTTTATTTTTTTAAGATGTCCCCGAAGAGACAGTTATGGTGAGACTCATAAGGGATTTCTTTATCTTAAAGATAAGAACTATATGTGGCAACAAAGACAATTAAAATCGTCGGGCGTTCTATCTGTGCTGTGAAAAGAATGGACAGCGGTCAGGCCCTTTCTCACCTACAGGTGAGAGAGGCCCCCCCTCAAAGCCCCCCTTTCATCGGGGCTTGCTAAGGGTCATATTGATGACCCCACAGTTGGAAGTCAACATATTTTCTTTATATTCTGTATCTGTTCAAAGACAACTTAAGGTTCTTTCTACAGCTGTCGTTCTATACAGCTCTAATGTTCATATAACGGTTGTTTATTTATGTTCAGGGAGTGTATGGATTGCACCAGGTTATGCTATTTCAAAAGCATCCAGACAAATAGATTATGGCTAGTGGCAAGATAAAAATTACTTCATATAATGTAAACAGCTTGTTAAATCCAATAAAACGTAATATGATAATAACTAAAATGAGAAAAGAACAAGCACAAATAGTATATCTACAAGAAACCCACCTGGACTTTAAGGAACATGAGAAATTAAAAAGAATGGGTTTTACAAGCGTGTTTTCCTCTTCTTATAAATTTGGACGAAGGAGAGGAGTCGCTATCCTTCTATCAAGCAAAGTACACTTTGAAAAAATATCTGAGATAAGTGATAGGGAGGGACGATTTATATTAGAAAGAGGAAACATCGAGGGGGAACCAATAACACTGTTAAATATATACGCGCCACCTGGAAGTGATATCCATTTCTTCAAGAAAGTTGTTAATATGATGGTATCAGAGACAATAAGCCTTCTAATCTGTGGGGGAGATTTAAACATACATCTACAACCAAAACTAGATACTTCCAATGGGAAATCACAGAATACGAAGTCAATGGTTAAGAAAATTAATACATTATTTGAGGAGGTCGGTTTAATTGATATATGGAGAGATTTGCATCCCAATCAAAGGGATTATACCCATTACTCCTCACCCCATTCATTATACACAAGAATAGATTATTTTCTAATATTTGGAAGAGACAAAGATAAAATAAACACATGTGAAATTGGGACAATAGATTTAAGTGATCATGCACCTATAAACCTGTCTGTAGATCTAAACCTACAACCAAAAATGAACAACTGGAAACTAAGTTCAAGCCTGCTCAATGATCCTCACTTTAAAGAACAGATGAAAAGAGAGATCCATTTCTATTTAGACATGAATGACAAGGGCGATGTATCCCCTCCCATTCTGTGGGATGCCCTAAAGGCTGTCCTGAGAGGTAAAATTATAGCCATATCCTCCTATAAAAAAAAGATGAGAAATGAGAAACTGGGAGAATTACAAAATAAATTAAAAGAATTAGAGAAAAAACATAAAGAAAAAACAACACAGGCTCTATTGGAGGAAATCATGAAAACAAGAAACGAAATTAATAATTTGACAACGCATGAAATAAAAAGAAATCTGATGTTTCTTAAACAAAGATACTACGAAGGCGGATCTAAATCAATGAAAGTTTTGGCCTGGAAACTTAAAAAGAAAATAGCACAGAACACAATTCATAAAATCAAAGACCCAGTGACTAAAACAACAAAAAATAAGTTAAACGAAATTCTGGGAGCATTTGAAACATTTTATAAGACTCTCTACACTAAAAAGGCAGGAGGCAGCATAGCTGAAATAGATACATTCTTGGATTCTCTGGAATTACCAGTGTTAGATGAAGAACAGAATAAAATAATGATTGAGGACATAACAGAAAAAGAACTAAAAATAGCAATAAGTAAACTCAAATCAAATAAATCACCAGGATCAGACGGCTATACAGCCGAATGGTATAAGGAACTGAAAGAAGAGTTAATACCGGTGATGCTTCCTACTTTGAATTGGGCTCTAAAGAAAGCACAAACACCACCCAGTTGGAAGGAAGCAATAATATCCGCTATTCCAAAAGAAAATAAAGATAAATTAGAGTGTGGATCATATAGACCTATATCGGTTCTCAACATAGATTACAGGCTATTTACATCTATTATGGCTAGACGACTAGAAATATTCTTACCTAATCTGATACATAATGACCAAACAGGTTTTATTCGAGAACGCCAAACGCAAGATAATATACGACGAACATTACATATAATTAATCATATCCAAAAGAATAAAATAGCAGCTATAGTAATCAGTATTGATGCGGAAAAGGCCTTCGACTCAGTGAATTGGAGTTTCCTTTATCGAGTTTTACATAAATTTGGCCTACACGAAACTATAATTAAAACAATACAAGCATTATATAATAAACCCAGTGCTAGAATTAAAGTAAACGGCAGCTTATCAAATAGTATAATCTTGGAAAGGGGCACAAGGCAAGGATGCGCATGTTCACCACTTTTATTTGCATTAAATTTAGAACCATTAACCCAATATATAAGACAAAACAAAGAAATAATAGGTATTAACATTCAGGGTAAAGAGCACAAATTGGCCTGCTACGCGGATGATATTTTGATTTTTCTGGGTCAACCAACAAATTCCCTACCCAAACTAATGCAGTCATTTGAATACTTTGGCCGACTATCAGGATACAAAATTAACATAAGTAAAACACAACTGCTTAAATTCAACTACAGGCCACCAGGTGAAATTAGGAGTAAGTATAATTTAGCATGGGAAACAGAATATTTTAAATATTTGGGGGTAGTAATACCGAAGGACCTCACAGAACTATTGCAATATAATTATTCACCGATACAAAAAAAAATTAAAGAGGATATAGGAAGATGGAATCTAATCCCATACTTAAGTTTCAGTTCAAGAATAGACTCAATTAAAATGAACAGTCTACCCAAATTACTGTACTTATTTCAAACCTTACCAATAGAAATAAGCCAAAAACAATTTAATGAATGGGACAAAATGTTGTCCAGATACATATGGCAAGGTAAGAGACCTCGAATCCGATTTAAAACCCTCCAATTGACAAAAGCAAAAGGAGGATGGGGCCTTCCTTCCCTTAGAGATTACTACTGGGCAGCACAACTGAGACCTATGATATGCTGGTGTAATCCTTCCTACGATGCTCAGTGGAAAAATATTGAAGAGGGCCTGACTTCCATTCCCATACAAGCACTTATAGCCGATAGCAGCCTTCAAGAATTTATAAAAAATACAGAAAACCCATGGTTCAAGTTGACACTTAAAATATGGAAAACAGTAATAACAGAATACAAATTAGAAGAGGATATTGTGGTCCTTAAATGGTGTGCATATGACACACAATTTGTTCCAAATAAATTAGATATGAGATTCAAGGAATGGACAAATAAAGGATTAACAGCTTTATGTAAGATAATAAAGGAAAATACACTACTTAGTTTTGAACAAATTAAAGAGAAATATGCTCTAGAGGCACAGGACTTCTACCGCTACCTGCAGCTGAGACATTTTATCAGTAACAAGTTGATATTTATATCAGAATCGAGCAAACAGCTGTTAGATGTATTTAAAAGGGCTTATGGTGCGAACAAAGATAGAGGTATTATTTCAGGTTTATATAAAGGGCTTATAAACAAGAAAGCACATTCAACCCTGTACATTAAAACAAAATGGGAAATGGAAGGAGGAATAGATTTGTCAGAGGATGAATGGGGAATAATCTGGGAATATCAATGGAAGTGTAGCAGCTCACAGAGTTGGAAGGAGTTTGGCTGGTAGAGCCTGATTAGATATTTTATTACACCTTACCAAAAATCTCACTATAAAGGTAATTCCCCAGCCTGCTGGCGAAATTGTGGAAATATGAATGCAAATCATTATCATGTTTTCTGGGAATGTCATGTTATTAAAAATTATTGGAAGGAAATACATAAGGCAATACAAGACATTTTTGGGAGTCACCTGCTCTTGCAAAGCAAAGTTATTTTTTTTGGACTCATGCCTGAAGGATGGACAAAGAGAGACAAACATTTATTTAGTATTTTGCTGGTGGCAGGCAAAAAGGCACTTACGAGAAAATGGCTTTCACATGAGAGTCCAACATTGACCATGTGGATGGACATTACGATGGATATATGCAGAATGGAGAAATTAACTGCAGATCTGAATTACAAGAAGGACTTGTTTACTTCACGCTGGAAGAAATGGATAGACTATATCACACCACGCAGACCGGACTTTGACTTGCTTAACCTGAGATAAATAGGCTGCATATGTAACAGTAACCATACCTAACTCCCTAAATGTTCATGTTTTAGTTTTGTTTTCTGTGTTCTTTTATTGCTGGAAAAAAGACATTTATGCTGATTTTGTGACGAATATTTGAAATGGAAATACATGTCATATTTGTGACAGAATGTCAATAAAAACTAAATTAAAAAGAAAAAGAAAAGCAAAAAGACAAAAGTAGTAGGTGACCCCAAAAATATACAGGAAAATGATAAATTATGCAGATTATGAACTAATTCAGGAAATATAAAATATAAATGAAGAACATTTTTATAACTGTAGTCTGTAGTTACATTATATTAAAATGCATTTTCTGTGTCTATCTGCACAAAACTTGGAACTCAGTTTGCTAGTTGGCTAAAACTAGTCTGAATACTGTAAACTGTTTCTTGTGAGCACATGGGGGGCTCCTTGGTGGCCTAGAGGGTTAGGATACTAATCATGAACCACAAGTTAGATAGTAAATGTGGACCAGGGAAATTTGTTGCACAAGAAATGACAAAAAACAAACTTCCACATTTATAAATATTTGTCTTTTTGGAGTTTTTCTGCATTCATTCACTATACTGCATTAATTTACTTCACACTGAGAAAAAGGTGCATTTATGTTATTATTATTATGCCATTAGTAGGTCCCTGTCATGTAAAATGACTCTTGGTAATACATATGCAGTGTCTTTAATTAGCAAAATGTTGATTGTACAGTATGTGTGTTATGTGTCCTGCAGCCGAGCTCGTCTCGACCCAACACGGCTCCAGGGAAGATGCAGAGACCGGTGCGTCTGAAGCCGATCCACAGCAACAATAACACGGCTTCTCTCAGACGCAGCTCCCCTTACAGACTCCACGAGTCCTCCAATGAGAACGATCAGCCATTTAACTGCACTGTGAGACCGTGACACATGAGGCACACACTCACTCTGTTATTCACTCCATTCATGTGCCCAGTGGTACACAGGATGTGCATTTTTGCTTCAGTTTTTCAGTTTTTAATCCTTCATAATTCTACTTTCATTCACATTGTTTGGAAACTACCTTCTAGAGATGTAGGAACTTAATTAGTGCACTAAGGGTGATTGTTGGTTGTCACATACTGAAGTCTTTCTACAATGTTGCTTCATTAACCTCTCTCTCAGATGGACAAGGAGTCCCACAGACGTTTGACCACGATGGACACCTCCCGTGGCATCTCGCCCTACTGCCTCCCAGTCATCAACAACTTTGTCACCCCAGTGCCTCCAACCACGAAGAGGAAAGAGAGGGGCGTTAAGGTCACTCCCAGCGGCACTGTCAGAGGCCGCAGACTGCGCCCCACCACTGCCTCCAGTGGAGTTGATGTCCATGAGGTATTTTTCTCTCTTTGTTTTCCCTGGAAACCGAACTTTCCCCAACAAACTTACAAGCTGGAGCCCCTTTGAATTAATTAGCAATTAAAAAATCCATGAGATGCATTATTGTTGCAAGAACTAGACACAGAAAGTTATATAACTTTGAAAGTTATATTCTTTATGTTTTGATAATTTTTATGTCTAAACTAAAAACTTTGAGGGTCATGGACAAGTTCTGTCAAAATGAAAACACAGAGCCACATAGAGGGATCCCAAACATTTTCTATTACTTAATCCATAGTCACGGGTTATTGTTTAATAAAGTATATATGCAGAGTTAGCTCTGGATGGACAACAAATCAAATTAAGTAATAACTGAACTTGAGTCTCTTACAGAAGTCACCATTTTCAATAAATTGTCTGAATTCCATAAAGTTCAACCAACCAACCAGCAAAGTCCAGAATAACTGATCATACTGTAGTAATCCATCAGGACAAATATCAACAAATATCAGAATTGACACAACATGGAAAAGAAAATATTGTGCACTTACATATTGAAAAAATAATGTGCATTATATATTATCATTATGAAAAGATATATATCATCCAATTTAATAAATTCCCAAACAACCTGCTCTTATTTCCCCACCCAGGAGCCGCCAATGCTGAGGAGCTCTGTGCACCAGAGCAGAGTGTGTGTGAACATGGTGTACTTTGGCAAAACAGTGCATCTCTCCCACGACCTGAGCGACATGAGGGACGAGATCAAGGTTTTTCAGCAACACTGTGGAGGAGAAAACCTGTGTGTGTACAAGGGCAAGCTCCGAGAGGGAGGTCAGTGTGAGGATCTGGTAATACAGAAGATTTTTGGGCAAACAAACTGGCTGTAGTAAACATGTACACATTAGTTGTGATTAGCCATATGCAAGGATGTGTAAAGACATCTCACAGGATTTATGTCTATTCTGCAATGAAAATGTTCCCGCCGCTCACCTACATCCTCAATCTTTACCTCAGAGATGTTCGGCTTCATTTCGAGACGACACCGAGGTTTCCCGTTCAGCTTGACCTTCTTCCTGAACGGACTGCAGGTGGAGCGGCTGAGCTCCTGCTGTGAGTTCAAACACAGGAAGGGCTCCAGACTCGGTGGCAGACACGGACACTTTGGTTTCTCCGGTGTAGAGGGGGCCTCACCCTGCTACAAGTAAGGCTGCTCTTTAAAGGCATGCTGTGTATCTAATGAAAGAAAGCAACAGTTGAATATGAACGCAACTGAGAGAAAATGTCAATAAAAAGCAGAAGTGTTTGAGTTTTCTATGAGTTATTTGTCTTCTTGCTTAGAGTTTTATGAGAGGATCGATACCACTCTGGCCAAAGAGAACAGTATCGATCTTCTTGTCAAGAAAACAAGTGTTAGTCCATATTCTCCAGAACAAAGTTAGGAAAAAACTCAGCACTCATCTTTTAGTTAAATTTATTTCAGTCAAGGGTGACAACAGCGTAATTTTAAGTATGGAGTGAAATTTTCTCATTATTTTGTTCTAGAGAATATAGGCACTGCTTTTTTTTAAAGGCAGACCATCCTTCTGAATCTCAGTGTGGGAAAAACATCTTGGGAAGTATTTTCTAAAATGTGAAACTACTCCTGAGTTCTTGCAGTACATTATGATTATTTTTCAGGTGCATCATAGCAATGGGACTGGACAAAAAGCCCACACCTCCACCGAAGAAGGTCAAAGATGATGGAGTAAAAGAAGAGACTGTTGCCAGCCCAAAGGATACTGCTGAGATGGAGACAGAGAAGACTGTGGAGGATGCCGGCTCCCACTCCGAGTGTGAAACCAGCCAGCCACAGGACATGGAGACTCAAGTCAAAAAAGAAACAGCACCTGAGGAAGACAAACTCCGAGACGGTACAGTAACTAGAATGCCAAAAAATATATAACAATTTGAAATGAACAGACCTCACAGATCTTTTCTAAATCATGTCTCCATGAATTCTCTGTATGTTGTTCTTGTTAGATTATGAAGAGGACTTTGAAGCAGATGATGAAGGCCCCACTGAAGACACGGAGATAAAGGAAAAGAAATCCCCATCTCCACCCAGGGAAACTGAAAAACAGGCTCAACAGAGAGACGCCTCTGAGACTGAAGACGACGAGAAGGATGGTGGGTAAATCTTCTTTGAACACATCTTTCCAGTACTGCATGAAAGGAAGCAAGGTGACATTTCATCAGGCATAAATTATTCATTTAACACCTGGTTTTAATCACCTAGTAGGCATTCGGGGGCATTCAAACACTCATTCCTGATCTACCAGGCCTAAATCCTAGTGAGTGAATTTGTTTTATGGGCCGAAAAGGTTTGAAATCTTTATAGTAAAGTAAAAACTTTATATATTTGCTTTGGGAAAGGTTTAATGGTACATTTTCCATCTTTGAGAGGAACTACTACTCGAATTCATGCAAAATTTGGATGATTGGTGATGGATTTTTTTGTCGATTGATTTAAAATTCTCTATCTGTCTTGCACAGAAGACGAAAAGTCTCATTCAGGCTCCAGCTGCTCAGGCAGCGACAGGGAGGAGAGTGATACTGAGGCCCCCAAAGACTCCATAGAGAATGAGATAGTAGAGCAAACTACAGAAGTCGATCATGAAGAAACTGCTGCTCCATCAGATGAAAAAGATGAACTAAATCCAGAAGAAGCCGCTGCAGAGTCTGCTGCTGCTAAGGACTCAGATATACAGGACAGCGCCGGGGACAGCACGGAGATTGAAATCTCCGATGCCAGTGTTCCCTCAGGGACAGAAAATAAACAGGACGACGAGACCTCAGGAGACAAAGAGGATGAGAAAACATCAGACAAGAGCAAACAGGAGGAGGAACAGGAGAGGGGTGAGTATGAAACAAAAAATACAGCTCTGGAGTTTTCACATCCATGAGAAAATCTATCAGTCCATCTTTTATGGAGGTTTTTCCACTATTATCACAACCAGAGCTGCAGCCAAGATGTGTCCAGGTCAATGCTGATGTGTATAATACAACCCAGACAACAACACGATAATTCCCAACATACTACAGTATTGTCAGATTGACTATGTTCTGCATTTTTAATAGTGGAAAAATGATTTGTATGTCATTCTACTTTTTTTCTGTGGCATGATTCTTGTCTTTGTTTAATGTCAGAGGTCAATTTCATTCCAAAAATGTTCAGACAGGCTAAAATTTTCACCCATAAGAATATTTTGATTGTATTTTAATCACTCCTGACAATATTTTCAGGCTTTAAAAACAGCTTTTTTTCTCCTTTTTTAAAAAAAAACATGTTAACATGCTCCTTATATGTTACTTGTATTAACCAACACTGTATAGTGCAGCTTTAAGTAAAAAATGACAAAGATTTCAGAAAGGTTACTCTGTAAACAAAGGATTGTATCTCTTTCTTTCTTTCATTTTTCTTTTACTTTCATAAGAATTTTAACTTCATTAAACCATGTAGCACAGTTCAAATAAGACGTTTCTTCAGTGTGTTTCTGTTTTTGGTTTTGTATTGAACCATGTTTTTTTGTGTTTCTTTGTGTGTGCGCATGTTAATTATTATTTTGCATGTTGTGTTGCTCCTTTATGTTTGCACCTTCAAAGATTAAAGTTATAATGTTGTTTGTGGGTTCATGCTTCTTTATTGGGTCTCTTCTTTTTCGAACACTGCCTCCTTCATCATCTCGCTCGGACCTCATCTGTCACCATGACCAGCTTACGGAATTTCCTCTGCTGCTTATGGTGATTTGAACTTATACCGTTGCATGTGCTGTGTCTCTTTCTCTTTCCCCAAGCCAAATCTGTGCAGGAGAAGCTAGCAGAGGCCATACTGAAGGAGTCCCAGTGCAGTTCTGAGCCAGAACTAAGTGACACGAGTACTGAGGAGGAGGAGGAGGAAGAGGCCACAGATAAAGGCCATAAACAAGACAACGAAGGTAACAGATTTTTTATTATCATCCATTCAGCAAGCTGGACAAAACAATAGTGGCTGAAAAAGTAATTTTCCTAAACAAATGTCTCATTTGTATTGGCAGATGCTGTTCCAGAAAAAAATGTTGTTGTTGAAGCTGAAGTGGTACTTGTTCAAGAAGAGACGTCTGAACCAAAAGAACAGAAGGATGAAAGTGAACAGGAGGCCCACGAGAGTAATGAGAGCTCCCAAGATGAGTTGGTCAAAAAGGATGAGGATGTTGAAAAGGTTGCATCAGAAGGAGACAAAGATGAAGCTGCAGTAGAGAAGGATGAATCAGGAGTCATGGAGAATGCAGATGCATCCCTGCAACCTGTATCTGAAGAGAAAATGGCAGAAGATGACAAGACCTCAGAATCTCAAGAAGATGCAGCAGCTAAATCCACAGAGGCTGCAGATAAAGATGAAGAAAACGAGCAAAAGACTGCAGAGGAGGCTGAGACAAGGCCCGACGAGACAGGGAATGGGGCAAAAAGCAGTGGAGAGGATGAGTCATCAGTATCAGACCTGAATAAAAAGACTGATGAGACAGAAGTGCCAGATAATGCAGAGGCGGAGGCGATGACAGCGAACAAGACAATGGAGATGAAAGCAGAGCCCTCGGAGGAGCGAGAGGCCCTCAGCTGTGAAGAGGCACCTGTAACCAACACAGAGACGCACCAAGAAGACAGTGAGGACAGAACCGCAGGATCAGAAACAGAAGTCACGGCAGATAATTCAAGTAGCTCGTCGGAGGGGAGCGGAGACACCACAGTTCATGCTGAAAAGGCAGCAGAAACAAGTGAGGACAATGCAAAGGATGAGAGCAATAAAGATGAGGTTAAAGAGGAAGAGGCAGAGGAGGCTGATGAGGATGACAGTAAAAAGCAGGTTTGTGATGCAGGAGAAGAAACAGAAAAGTCAGTGGAAATAAACGATAAGGTAGAGGAGGAGAAATCTGAAGAGGAAAGTAAAGAAGAAGAAAAGGAAACAAATCCAGATGAGATACCAGACGCTGAAAGAACTGAGGAAAGAAAAAAGGATGAAACAGATAACACAGAAGAAGAACAGAATGATGAGAGCAAGGCAGAAGAAAGGATAGAAAATGAGGAAAACATTACAGAAGAGACTAAAACTGACTCAAACACTGAAGGAAAGTCAAATGAAGAACAAGCTGAAAAAACCCTCAGTGAGGAAGATAAAGTTGCAAATGAGGAGAAGGCAGATAAATCAGAAAAGACAGAGAACAACGAGGATAACAGCAATCTTGTGGATAGTGAAAGTGTTAAGAGAGAAGACGGTGGGGGAGAATCTGAAGGAAAGGCAGTGGCAGCTGATAAAACTAACAAAGGTGAAGAAATAAATGAAACAAACGCAGATGCTGATGAAGAAAAGGGTGATGGGGCAGAGGAGAAGGAGAAAGATGAGAATGACAATGAAGCTGAGGAAAGTGAAGTAGTGAATAAAGATGAGGAAGAGAAAAAAATAACTGACAAGTCCGCAGTGGCAGAGGAAATATCTGAGATTACAGAAGAACCTGAGAAAAGTTTACATGAAGACTTGGAAAAAGATAATGTGAAAATATCTGATGAAAATATTGTCAAGTCAGAGGATGTTGGCGAAGGCGAAGCAGCAAATGCTAATGGGACTAAAACAACTGAAGAGACGCTAAACAACGTGACAGAGGCTGAAAATGTTGAGGAAGAAGCTTTAAAAGAAAGTGAGAATGGTGAAAGGAGAGAAGTCGATGCTGAAAATGGGGAGAAGTCTACTGGAGCAGAGAGCAAAATAAATGAGGATGGGACAGAGACACTGACTGAGGAGAAAAATGATGTTAATGCACCAGAGCAAGTTGAAGAAGATAGAAAAACAGAGGAGCTGGTGGAAAGTGAGAACAAAGACGAAGAGAAAGTAACTGTGGAGTCTGGAGACGGTGCTGGAAAACATGAAGACAACACGGTGGATCAGGCTCCTGCTGCTGATACGGTAGAAAGTGAGGCTGACGAAGGGGAGGCCAGTGCAGGAAACCAATCTGAATCCAATAAAAAAGACTCTGAGCCAGAGATATCTGGTACGGAGATAAAAGAGGAAACTAAATCTGATAATCTAAGTACAGACAGAAAAAACAGTAAGACAGAGGAGATGAAAGAAGACCCTGATGATAAAGACAGCGATACAAAGAAAGATAACAACCAGAACCAAGTCAGTGAGGTGATAGTTGCTTCTTCAGAGGATCAAGCACAATCTTCAACACCCATCGATTCACACGGTACAGATCACAAAGAGAATGAGCAGTCTGACTTGAACACTGACAAACACACAGATGAAAATGCTGCAGCCGATGGAGAAAATGGCAGAGCAGACACAGAGGAGGCGAGCAAGGCCTCAGAGGAAGGAGCAAGTGTGCTACTCAAACCTGAAGCACAGTCGACAGAGGTTGCACACAACGATGCCGAAGAGAGCACTGCAATAGGTACAGAAACTCCGGAGGCCTTGGCAAAAGAAGACAACACAGATCTGGTCACGAACTGGGTGACTATGCATCAAACGTCCAAGTATTTTGAGACGTTCGTTGAACCTTTAGAAGACTTGGGGGATTCAGCGGCTCAAACAACCAACTCCAACACTGAAGAAACACAATCTACAGAGCTGACGAGATCAGTGAGTCCACTGAAGACAGTGAGGACATCTAATGGAAAAGCTGCCGATGGTGTTGAAAATGGAGAAGAAGGGCACGTGCAAAAAGATGTATCTGAGGCGGGGGGGGAAAATGAAGTGGAAGTTGTACAGTTGGACCTCCAGAACAATGAGTCTGAAAACAATGAACCACTTGACAAGGAGCCTGGCAAAGATACATTGCAAGTGGAGGAGACTGAAGTGAAAAACTTAACACCCAACACAGAGACTGAACCGAATGATCAAGATTCAGGAACTGAGCTCACGAGGGAAGACATGAGGTCAGAAGAGCATAAAGGAAGCAGGGGATCCCTTGTAGAAGACAAGATTCAAGAGGGACCAGCAGAGGGGAACATTGAGGAAACTGATATTTCCAAAACTGAAGTGGAAAGCATTGCGGGTACTAATCATTCAGGAATCAGCGGCAATCTTGAAAGTGTCACAGAGGCCCAAACTGAGGAGAAAATGACTGAGAATCAGCCAGACTTACATGAGAAACAAACTGAAGAGAAGAAAGATAGTCTGTCTTTGCCTAAAACTGAGGAGCATCCACAGCGTTCAGAGATTCCAGAATTGGTTTCCACTGACACGAAAGCAGATGCACAGAAATCTTCAGAAGAAACACAGGAGAAAACAGATGAAGACAGTAGAGAAGTTACAGAAATAACTGATTTTACAACAGCCAAGTCAGATGATGAAAGCCAAGAGGAGATTCAACCCAAACCATCTGACGGCAGCATCAACGGAGACAGAAGAGACACACAACTGATCCAAGACATCAAACACTCTCTCAGTAAAGACGGGCTGAGCATGTTCTCCGTCGATGAAACACTGTTTGGTCGCAGTTCATATCCTTTGCTGACGACAGCGAGAACTGAGAGTGGACTTTAGAGCTGCACAAGTCAGAGAGGCACTGAGGTACAGTAATGCTTTGCTTAACTAAAGACTTGCAGAAATTCAAGAGCGTTTAGACAATCAGACAGCTACTTTATGTACTAGTGGTCAGGAAATGTGGTTTTATAGAATGGTCAAACCCTAATCGATTACATCAAATACAAGATAATGCTAGTTTGGACAGAGGCCTTAAAGTGTCATTTGGTTTCTGTGTTTATTCTTCATCCATCAATCACCATAATGAAGCTACGTAATGAGTTTTGACAGCTGCCGAAAATGTTTACAATAGACCGTCTCCCTATTGTCAGAGACATAGTTAGTGTGAGGTATCAAGTAAGCTACAGCTGCTATTGCCTATTACCTGTAAACAGATACTCTCCAACTCTTGCTCACAAATGATTGAATAATTCATAGTTGTTGTAGGACTCCTAGAGCTTAGTTTGCCCTGATGGACCTGAGCACACTTTTACATTTCCATTGACTGACTTGCCGTGTAGAAGCACGATGTTACAGTACTTTAGCTTCGATCTGTAATTGCACTGTGTTATTTTTAATCAGTGCTTTGACATAATTGTTTAGACAACAGTATATGGACATCGAAGGAAATGATAAGCTAATCCGACATGGATAATTAAATCTTCATTATTAAGCTGATAATTAGTTGACAGAACAGTGGTAACATTGTGGTATGTCAAATCTAGGCACTGATTTGTGTCATTGCTGCTAACACTACCTCTTTTTGACAAAAACATATAAAACATTTATTTGTATTGCCTTTTCATCTGATTTGCAGGGCTAGTGTGGGTTTTGTGAGGCTTCATCTTTTCATTAGATTATTATCTGTCAATGACTGGATGCTTGTGTGATTTGCCCATTCAAAAAATAAAAACAATGAGCTGGACTTTCTAGGGCTTTTTTTCTCTTCTGGACAAAAAAAAAAGATGTGATGGGATACACTAAATGTCCGGATCATTGCACACATTGACTGGGCTTCTCAAAGCTTGAATTTCAGATTTATGCAAATCATATACACAAAAACAACAATTTACTCATCAAACATATTTACAAGATCAGATATGCACACATTTTACACATTGTTTTTAACAAATGAACACTTATGTAACACAGGGAAAAAATATTGGGAAGTAAGGTGTAAATTCACAAACCATTCATCTCTATACATTCTGCTACAACGAAACACACACAGCTTAGATAGCAAGTTAGTCAGCAAGGTCTACTACATGTACCACCTGCGTATATATACAGTGAAATATCACTAACAGCGACCAATGTCTGAATTAGTTAGCACATAATAAAGAGTGTTCGGAGCTCCTGAGTTAGTTACTGTCTTCAAAGCTACCACTGCTGCTGTAGGAAGAGCAGAATCGCATCGTGCTCATTGGATCAGACACATATCCTGAAAAGAGAAAAGGAATGATGACTGTGATACTTAATTTATTCATACTATTGAGAATAACCTCAAAATCACTATCAACTCTTACAAAGTGCAAAGTTTTGGCAAATACTTTGCAAAATACATGAACAATGCATAGGTTAAATTTTCAAAAATTATTAGTAGACAGACTAACCGTTTCGGTCAATAGGAGAAAACTGCATGTTCCTTCTTAGTTCCTCCAGTGAAAGGCCTCCAGATGCACGTCGCCCCTCACTGAAAATTAAGAATGAGTACAGTAAACTCAGCTCTGACTCATGAATCCACTGCAACACTAGTCCATATACAATACTGCTTCATTTACATCAAGAAAGACGGACGCAATGGAGGTAGACACAAGCAGAAGTAACACAATATCTAATGTCTGACCCACAGTGAGGCCGCTCTCACTTTCTCTGCAGGAGTAGCGACGGCAGACACGGTCAACAAACTATTTATGGAGAATATGAACTTTATTTATTTATGACTTGTGAAAGGTAAACTTTATGTGGTTGAATTAGCATTTTTTTGGAGGTTTGTCAGAGGTTGTGTCAAACTTTTTAGGAGGACCAGGTCAACACCACACCATAATAACCCCACCTCCTGTTACTGGATTCATAGTGACTGTTACCAGGCTCCGACTCTTCTCTGTCACACACACACATACACACACACACACACACACACTCACACTCTAACTACAGAGGCTCCGAGCCAGGCGTCTAACAGAGACCTTCCTCCTCGGTCAGAATGCCATGCATGTTTTATTGCATTTGCCTTCCTTTGTTTCCTGTTCTGTATCCGAGCAACTCCGCTCCTCACTGTTGCAGTAAGTATCTTAATTGGTCCACATGTTACTGGCACAGTGGTTTGTTTGAAGGGAGTTGTTTTCGACAAAGTGTGCCCCAAGGAGAACAAGCCCAGACATGATGTTTGTTAAATTCCTGCTAACAAAGTCTTAAATCAAACACTCTCGATGGAATTTCCTTTGTTCAAGTTGTTTTAGGCAACATGTTTTAACCCTTATCCACATCAACTATGAGAATGATTAACTATGTACGTAATTTAAGTTTTTTTTTTATGACGACAAGTATAAGAGCAACTAGATTTTTAGTTTGATCTTAGATTCTTTGGGGTAAATAAAAAGTATGTTCACAGTATGTTCAACCAATCCAAGGTCACTGTCAACTGTGGCATTTTATTCAAACATATTGTTGTACTGTGGTAACTGGAGCAATGATGACTCATTATGGCCAAAAGCCAACTGTCCTGGTGGTAAATTGTTATTAGCTTCTACACTGCCACATTATCTTTTCAGTGCAGCTTTACTAAAAGTTTTTTTTTAAAGAGATTTCACTTATGAAACTTCATAGTAATTATCATAGTTATCATTGTAAATGTCAGTGGGCCTAGACAGACAGATAGATAGACAGATAGATAGATAGATAGATTGTTGTTAATAACGTTTGGAGATCATAAAAACAAAGGGGCTGTTTTATCATCACATCATTTAAGGATAAGTCTAGAAGGGCTCTGAATAAATTCTTGAGTGGTTGTTTCCCATCTTACACATCACAGGGGAAGCTGTCTTTTTTTAACTAACAAGATTATGTTTTTTGTCGTAGGAAAAGAAAGACTCATAATCAAAGCCCCATGTAAACAATGTGAGTTTATTAAGCCCCCAACCAGAGGCAGTGACAGTCACTAGTTGGGGACTGAATGCATTATTCACCCTCTCGACCCTCACCTGTCTGAAGAGATGCTTGAGTTCTCGTACCTCTGAGTCCAGAAGGCGTAGGCGCGAGTGTTGAGAGCGTACTCAAGTTCAAATCTGGAGCGTAGGGCAGCCACGTGGCTCCGGCCTGGTCCTCCACGCCCGAGCAGACAGTCCGAGGAGGTGGAGGGTGACAGGGAGCCACTGCTGTTACTGGAGGCTGGGGACATCAGCTGTGACACACATACGCATACTGTACATCAGCAGGTGCACAGATGAAGAAGTCATACTTATCAATTAATAAAATGAAATATTTCATACCTCAACATTGCACAAGCATTCCTCGAGGTTGGTTACTACTTCAGAGAAATCCGGCCTGTCCTGAAATGGGAAAAACAAACAATAATGAATTTTTGCTTCAAGGCTGAACACAAACACACAGCTGTACTCTCTCTGACACTGTCCCATATGTTCTGCTCAGTTTAGTCCACCCGCACATGAAGCAAAGGTGAAGCCACCCTCAGATGTTTTGCCTCACTGTAAAAGATAAAACGTCGCCAACACAGAGCTTTTCAATAAGTTATACATCACTTCCTAACAGATCTGCCTGTATGCTGCTGTCAATAAATGAAACTGAAACAAAAGAAACACAAGAAAGGCTCCTGTAAATGTTTCTTAATTAGATTTTTCTAAATGCTCTTCATACATTATTGTGTTAATGTAGTTATTGACATTGAACAAGTACAGAAAAAAACTGCATTTATTTTGCCTCAAATGTTTGTATGGTAGTATATGTGGTGATTTCCCCAAGCCTATTAAGAACATTTTAAAATGTCAAATTACATGGGTGTCAAAGAAGAAAGAGTTAATCTGAAAGTCATGTTATCAAATCTGCCTCACATTCAATCAAAGTCTCTAAAGGCTCAAACAAGTATATTTTTTCCAGACAAAGCCTGTAAACACTGCGGTGTGTTCTACTTTTAAACCCCTCGAGAGCTGGTGTACAGTACAGGTGAGGCAGAGGTGTGTGCACATGAAACCTTGATCACACTCTTGTTAAAAGAAGTCTTGATGAGGTGGCACTGGGGCAAGACGATCACCGGGGGAGGCACTTCCATGATAACTAAACAGCCTTAACAGGAAAACAAAGGAGATGTACCACAGAGGGAGAAATGTGCTAACACGCTCTGCTGTGTAATGATGTATCTTAATGAGGCCAAGGAAAAACATGCCTGGCCAATTATGAACATGGCAGCACTGAGGGAAGATCATCCAGGTCATGTGTGCCTTTAAATGTGAACAGTCATCTGGGGACATGACTGCCCTGTTCATTACCACTACACGCAGCTGACTCAGCATCATATCTCATTGGCTTCTTAGAGCCTCAGTATGTCTAAATAGCTGAAGACATGAAAGGATTTTTTTTGGTGAGATCGTTTTACAGTTTGAAATTATAAATCGATCCTTGGTGAGAGCATAATAACGCATGGTGGATACAAATTACATTATGCAACATTATTGTATATAAAATGTATATTAACTGAAAACAGGTTATTCTTACCTCTGGGCAGGCGTTCCAGCCTCTCATCAGGAGAGCAGAGATGGGTTTGGGGATGGAGTAACCAACAGGAGGCCGGATGTGATGGTAGGCCATGTCTGCCGCTGCAGCAGCTGAGGACAGGAGAACATCATCAGGTCTTCACGTTTTAAAATGGTCCCGTGTTTTCTTTAAAAGCTCAGCACTGATTTAATATCCGAATGACGGTACTGATCCTTAGTATTTGAGCTCTCAGGGGCTTTGGTGTGTTTTTATTTTTTTAAAAAGTCAATATTAAAGCCCCCCTCCATGCAAAAAGTGTTTGCTTTGTAAGTGTAGAGCTTGACTCTGGAAGACCTTTTTTCACATTCATCTGTTGTGGAAAGTTTCTCTGTGCTTACCTTAAATCTGAGTATAAAGGAGGTACATACAAGGACAAGTTTGTGACAAGACAACTTGTTTGGTAGCTAATCGTCATCCAGTATGCATCATAAATAAGTGATGTGAACACTGAGAATGGACTTTTCAGTGGAGTGGGAGACATGACATTGTGCCCAACAGTTTTATTATTTCATATTCGAAGACTACATATTATTTCATGAGCAAATTTTAAGGAGATAATTAAACTTTTTTTTGGGAAAAAAACCCCATATCAGACACAAATGATTATCTAAAAGCCAAATATTTGTATATGTGTCCAGAATGTCTGAATGGGATATTTAAACGTCTCTGAATTTTAGTGTTATCAGGGAGGCAAATTGAATTGTATGCACTGTTGTTGAATCATATAAATAAGGTCTCTTATCAGGGGGGCCCTCAGTTTGAACTCTTGTAAGCAAACCTTTTAAGCCCATGACTGATGTGGGGAAAGATTACCAGGTTTCAGGTGAGCAAAGGGAATTTCTCCAGTAAGCAGCTCCCACAAACAGAGAGCATAGCTGAACATGTCCGCCTTCACTGAGTAACGAGTACACTGGGTGAAGACTTCTGGAGCCATCCAGCGCAGGTTCTGCATACACATAGACACATAGATATATGCACACAGCCCATCTCAAAGATACACACACATGCCCAATTACTGACATAAACAGTGTGTCCCCACAAGGGCAAGTAGTTCCTCACAGCAGGCATTTCTCGAGAGATATAACACACTTAACACTAAATTGCAGGCCAAGCACTCTGGGTAGTGATGAATCAGCACAAAATCAGCATGAAGGCAGTTTTCATAGCTAGTGGGTAATTGATGGCAGGTGCCAGCAGAAACTCTGGCTTAAACTCCCACAAAAATACATTTTGTGGTAATTGAAGATGGTGTGAAAGTGTGAAAAGAGGGTGAAAAAATGTTTTACTTATGCTGAATATGTTATGTTATTATAAAATCAAAAAGAGGAGAAAGCACTGACCCCTGGCTGCTTGGTCATGTTGTCCTCCTCCACTGATTGTAGAAATCTGGATTCTGCAGAGGGGTTGGAAGGACACGCAGTGGTCAACAATTTATTACCCATTTGCATTTTAGTCATTTAGCTGTTCTCTCATCAAGAGTCACTTACAAGGAGATGTGCCAGAGAACAAAATCTTGTCAGCTGAATGTCGGCATTATAATAAACTGGAGATTTGTTGCAATACATATAGTATATACAAATAGTCGCATTTCCCTTTATTATAAGGATCAATGATAGCAAACATTTTAATCTAATTCAGTGTCCAAAAGTGTTAAATGTTCAATAAATGAACCAGCTGTCTGGTTTTACTCATTTAGATATGGGAATTAATTATTGTGATATTTCAGTATATCAGTTTCATCATTATGATATCATAAGTATACATAAGTATATGCTGATACTGAATAATCACGCAGCCTCACTTATAATAATAAGGGCACTGTTTTATTTATACTTTATATTCTTACTCATGTATGTACATAGCTTTAAAGGACCAGTGCGTACGATTTAGTGACATCTAGTGGTCAGATTGCAGATTGCATCCAAATGAGTGATTTGGATAATGGATAATGATTAGTGTTTTTCACTGACTGCTGGTCCAAATGAAAATCGTGGTTCAAAATGGTTAACTTTGATCACCACTATTTTTTACAACATTTTGCATTAATGGTGTACAACCAACATTATACAAATACACACATTGTTTTGGTTTTGTCAGTCTGGCGAACAAAACCATTGTGCTACAAGTGGCTGAGAGCTGCATTAATCTATAAAGGCTGTTGGACTGACAGTTCCATCACATTTCTGGGAGTCATTTCATTCAAAGTAATTACTTAATGCAGCTTTAATTTTCTTGTACAGAACAGGAAACACTGAAAAAGTCTCTTACCTCCAAAATCAGCTACCACAGCATGTCCGTCCTCATAAAGCAGAATATTGTGACTGGAAGGAACACATGTATTATTTGCGATGACAACAGTTATTTCAGGCTGCCAATATCGTCCCACCACATATGTCATTAGTGCAGCACCCACCTGTTGAGGTCCCGGTGGATGATAGGCTGGGTGAGGTTGTGCAGGTACTCCATGCCCTTGGCCACATCGATGGCAATGATGAGCTTGGACTGCAGGTCAATAAGCCTGTCCATTGACACATCATTAAAGCAGCAGCCACTTAGTGCCAGATCAATGGTCCCTGCCAATCACACACAGCACTTTACACAGATCAATAGGGCAGTCTATAAAGACGGCACCTGGGCACACCGTTAGCGGAACACTTCATCTGGATCAATGATGATCCCGGCAAGGGGGGGTGGGAGGGGTGGGGGATGAGGGGATGCTTCCAAGGAGGATAATGAGACCTGAAGCGGACTGCTGTGCTGTGCAAAAAACATCCTTATAATAAAGAATAAAAGAAGAATACTCTATGTAAAATGTTTCCATTATCCATTCTTTAAATACAAACAAGATTTTTAATTATGATTTGTAAATGTCTTACATTTGCCCGCCTTGGGGTTGGATGGGTGGGGGAAGTAAGGGGAGTGTTTGTTTATATAATATAATATATATTGTGACCAAGATTCAGTGTGTACTGAGAAGGGCATTTTGCATTTGAAAAATAAAGCTGTGCTCTCTGGTTTATAAACTATGTAATAGCAACAATGTCTTTGACAGTGTCATGCGTCAACAACTAAGACACATAGGAACATGCATTAATAAGACTAATAAGACTGTTGTGTGTGATGTATACTTCCTTACCTCTTCTGCTCATGCAGCAGGGAGAACAGTGATCCTCCAGAGACATACTGGGTGACAATGGCAAACTGGCTGGGGTCATCCAGACACGCTCCCACAAACTGGATAATACAGGGGTGATTGAGGCGACACAGGATGGAGACCTCTCTGCAGAACATATCCACGTCTGACTTCGAGCAGTACGTGTTGGCTCGATAGCTAAGGAGGAGAGTGAAGATTGAGGGACTCATCAGTTTTTCTTCCTGGTTTCAACTAACAGGCTAAAAGACTTCAAAACGGCATCTTCAGCTGTGTGTTACATGGACATTTACCGTTTTATGGCAACAACTTGGTTTCTGCATTTCCCTTTGTAAACCCTTCCGAAGGAGCCTGTGCGAGAAACAAATTTGATTCATAGGAATATTTTCAGATGGAGAAAACTGAATCACAGAAGGTATGAATGGAGTTACCTGATCCAATAATTTCATTAAACTCCAGCTCAGACAGCTGAAGTTGGAAATGAGATGGGAGGCTGGCCCTGAGCAGCAGAACTTCTGCTTTCTCTGAAAATGAAGGGTAAAACAACACAGTTTCCCATTATACTTCCAGATAAATCTGAACTTGGCACATGCGAGAATCACTGTATTTTCATGGCAAATACTTATCTCAGATAATACTCATATAATGGTAATTATATAACGTACAAAACAGTGGTGTGGACATATAGACAAATTACAGTGTATGTACTATACCAGGGGAAAATATGTTTAAATCTGCTCATTTAGTTTATCTAAAAGGGTTTTATATGAGGGAGCCAGATATTATTTTCTTATGGTAACATTGGATGGGAAAAGCAGTAAGTGTTTTATGATTGTTATGGAGCATTTAGTGCCTTCAGTGTAAGCATTAACTTCACCTATTATCCCTTTAGACTGGTTATAAGCCCTTTTTAGTAAATATCTCTGCAGCTGATGGTGGTAACTGATTCTCTATCTATGCTGTTGTTCGGTTTCAGCAGCTGATCTAGTCCACTCTTCAGGACAATTAGCTTGTTTAATCATCTTTAACCCTAAAGGATTCAAGCCTGGGTTTCATAATTTTCAGATCAATAGTTTCTCAGATATTAGAAATATGGACAGATCTGTACTTCATAATTTCCCTTGGGATTACAGCAGCTAAGTGTTATCACCACCAGTCCCTTCACTTGGCAACAGACACAGTTTGCACTGTCGTTTCAGCTGACAGTGGTGTGAAGTGTGGGGAAAATCTGCTGCGCTTCGCTCCACCTCACTACCTTTAGTCATGCTTTTGATCTTTCCCAGAGGAGACGGAACAGAAACATAGGACCCATCTGGAAGAGAGTTGACATATTCAGACAGTTTAATGGTTGGACGGGTGTGCTTTTATGCCAGATATTAACTTTTAGTGGTGAGAAGGGTGACTCACCACCTCCTGGCTGGGAGTATTCATTGCAGGGGGAGTCATCCGGACGTTTGTAGTGTTTCAGTAAAGTGACAATAGCATCGTGACCTGAGGTTAAAAAAAAAGAACAGCATTGGGTTTTGTTGTATGTTTCCTAACAGCTAATCTCCTTGGCAACCAAACAGACCTTTTTCATAAGCCCACATCAGGCAGGTTTGCTCGTCCTTCTCCCCACTGGATCTGCTGGGGTCGCAGGCAACCAGGTTCATGTCTGCCCCGCTGTCCAGCAAAAACTGCACCAGGCGGATGTGGCCATGGAAACAAGCACTGTGCAGGGCTAAACAGTGTCGCAGCAGCAGACACACAACAATAATGAAAATCACCTGCTAATTGCATGAGTGAACAGAAAGAGTTGTGCTAGTTTTAAAGGATTTAAAAAGTCACCTGTGTGTCCATCTCTGCCCTGATGGTTGATGTTCATAGTACTCTGGCTCAACAAAAACTTGACCATGTCCAGGTCTTTACCATAGGTGCATGCACTGTGAGACAAGATCATGATCACCTCTGAGCGACAGGAGTAGCAAGTTAAAGGTGAAGTTTAGAAATTAAACTATGTGCAGTATGTGTGTGATTTGTCTTTCTGTTTTGCAGACTATAAATAGAGACAGCATGCTAGTAAATACCTGTGAAGTGCTGTTTCGCTGAAGATGTTCTCCTTTGAGAGACTGTCTGTGCCAGAAAGCTGTATAATCTCCTTAACTGTTGCAAATTTGCCATTATAGCAGGCCCTGATGAAATACAACATAGATAACACTTCATATCCACTTTACATCATCTGCTAATAAAAAATGATGGAAATTGAGTTACAGGTGCAGTGGTGTGTCTCCGTAGATGTTGACAGAGTGAGGCTGCACGTCAAAGTTGCCTTGCAGAAGGAAGCGCACAACCTCCTGGTGACCAAAGCGGGCGCAGAAGTGGAGAGGAACGTGATCCTCGTTGTCCAAAGCATTCACTAAAGACAGGAGCATAAAACACAGTTTAAACAATCAATCCAGCAATTACCTCCAACTACTGACTGTTAACTTAATTAATGAGTGTGACATCAAGGTTAATTAGCTTCTGTAGAGTTGAACAATGGATCTATTGAAGTATATTTCATGTCACACATCGCTGACTCCAGTGAATCTTAGAGTGAAATCTTTTATCAAAGCACTCGTTTCAAGTCTTAAGTCTCACCGTCTGCTTTGCCTCCATCTCCCATCAGCAGTGTAATGATGCTGAGGAAACCCTTGGCTGCAGCCAAGTGCAGCGGCCTATCACCCACCTCGCCGCCCGCATTCACATCTGCCCCAAACTTCAGCAGCAGTTTTGCCACCTGGGAGGCAGAAAAGCAGAAGAGAGTCAGTTTCTTAACAGTTTGGAATATATACAAAAGTCAGTGATTCATCAGTGTTATTTCTGTCAATTAAGAATTCACACAGATGGTTAACATGAGTAAATGGACCTGCACGTGGCCATTATAGGAAGCAATATGGAGTGGGGTAAAAAAGACAGCATCCTGGACGTTCACATTAGCTCCGTGCTGTAGGAGAATATCTGTTGCCTGGTGGGAAAAAGGGCAAATCATCAAAAACATTGAAAAGTTCATAGCTGTTGATATTATTCCTCATGTACATTAGCCCAGGTTCAGCTCTCACCTCATGGTGCCCAGCCAATGAAGAGACATGCAGGGCAGTGAGGGCCCCATACCCAACCTGCTGCACATCCGCCCCTCCATGAAGTAATGAAGTAACCAGCTCAGCATTGTCCTGCAGTGTGGAAACAGAGGAGGAAAACACCCATGCACCTTTGGGTGAAACTAGTCTACTACTAACTATGCTGTCACTACTGAATTCATATTAAACACTGATTTCAACTTTATTAACCATGATTGTGCTGCATTTACATCTTGGGCCATTATATCACAATTAAGCAATTCAGACATGCAGTGTATCATACTGGTTTTGTGTGAACTTGCACTCCACCATGTGGTACAAGTTAGAAAGCTCTTTAGCAGATGACAAAATAAATAAGAAATATACAGACTGCACCATGAAAGACACATTCTAAACATACGTAAAATTTGCATTTATTGCGCTATATTTATCTTCACCTTGTAAGCAGCCAGGTGGAGTGCAGTGAATCCGTTCCTGCTCAGTCTCGAAGGACGCAGGCCTTTGAGCATCAGGGTGCGGATATGGGCTTTGTTACCTGGACACACAGGTGTAATATAATGTAATGGGAAAATATTTCACTCAACAAAACACCATGGTTATTGTGAATGACCTAACAGGGTGGAGTAATAGGGACCACAGCAAGTTGTTGTAACTGTACAGAAGATGAATTTATTTAAATAACCTTTATCTACAGTGTATTTCGAATCTGTTTACTTTCATGTGGACAACACCAGAGGTCATCTCCAGACAATAACACCAGTCACTCCTTAGTAATCCTTCCTTTTGCTAAGGAGTTATTAATAGTCTTGTAGTCATGCATACCTCCAACCACGCAGCAGAGATGCAGCAAGGACAGCCCCTTCTCTGTTCGGTAGCTCAAGTTCACCTTCTGAAAAGCTTCATCACAGCTGAGGCCACAGAAAAATCAACACTGCCTGCTTTTGAGAACTGAAAAACCCACTGACACAGAAAAGTCAGCAAGCTGAGCAGACTTCAGAAACATGTACAGCATTTGGTTAAAAAAAAAAAAAAATTCTGTCACCTGAAAGCAAGTTTGAGATCCACAACCTCGCTGTCTTTGAGCCGGAGGTCATCTTCCAACTTCTCGATGATCACAGAGTACGACTCGCTCACCTTCTTCTTCCACTCATCTTCGCAGTCCAATTAAACACATTGAAAATAACACCATTGCCTATTATTCATATTACACTGTGTACTGCATTACATTTGAACACCATCATAAATCATTGTTAGTCACTAGCAGTGTGTAAAAAAGTTTTGTTAAACACTTGTGATAGAGATTAATGGCAGCTAAAAGGCTTTCCACTTTCAATATGAACGTTGACGTTAGTCATCTGAAATGAAAATGCTCCCACACAACCAAAAACACAGCACGCTATTACCTGTGCACGTCTGAGATGGTCTTGATTTGTAATTTCCCATTGATAAAGCTCCGATTTCGTTTAATGTGTGCTGTGTAGTTTGGTGAACAAGCAGCAACACAATCTCTCACTCTGCCACAATTGCACAGGTCCAGATAAAGGGGATCATGTCTGTGGGGCTAAAAATAAACACCTTTGAGTGGAAGGCCTAACAACTACGACAACTGATCTCCCCCGAGCAAAATGTGGATCAGTATGACAGTGTGTGTGGTGTGTGTACAGTATAAAATAAAGTAGGTGATCAGTGCACTGTCCCAGATACCCTAATTAAGAAATTTGTTTTTTTTAATGGACTGGAAATGAGGCACTTCAGAAATGTACATTTTGTTACAGATGTGTTTGTTAGGTGGTCCCCAAACTTTTTTGGGCACACATTTCATTCATTATTTTTTCACAGCAGACATTTTATTATAGCAAGAAAAGCACAGGTAGAAAGAATAACATTAATTAACGCTCCCGCAATAGACCCTTTTCACGGCAGACATTTTGACTTAAAGGGAGACCAGTGGTTAAAGGGGGTTAAAGGTAGAATAAATAAAATTAATGAGGACAATTAATGGAACAGAGCCATCGCTATTGTTATAATTAACACGTTATCCTTGCTTTGACAAGGCAAAACATCTGCTGTGAAAAGGTTCATTACTGCAGAGCGGCAGTTGATAATGTTACACCTGCCTTTGACTAGTCAAAATGTGTGCTATGAAATACATCTATTCAGCTTCAGTCCTGAACAAATCATTATTACTCTCACTTAAATGTTACAAGTGTGTTATGTAGATGAGGTAAAAAGATAAAGGCTTTGAGAGGGCATCAAAATGTATCTAATTTTCAATAAGAAAAGCTTACAAATTTTTAAAAGATTCATGGATCGATTTTATAACAAATTAAATCACAAAACAAACAATGTATCAATAACTTATAGTACAACATTTTCTGGTAACGACACTGACAACATAAATCTTATCACTAAATCTAAATAAAACACAGCAGTTTTAATTGCTGCGTCGTCTCTGTGTGATGTCATCATGTAGTCCCTTTCTCAACTTCAGCATCTCCTCCAGGTTCTTACATTGTAGTGACTCTTGCATTGATATCAGCTGTGTGTCGTTGGATAGCGTGAACGTAGAGCCACTGAGGACAGCCTGCACCATCTTGAGAGACATCGAGAATGAGTTTTGTGGGTCGGAGCAAACAGGAAACAGGCGAGCATTCCACAAATTAAAGCTGGACACGTCCCCGGAAAACCTGGAGACTTCGCTACCCAGCCCCCAGTGGGACACGCACTCTGCCAGGCTAACTCCAAAAAGCTGCAGTGCTTCCATAGATGCAGGAGCTCCCACGCTGCGCTTCAGGTCATCGTTAATCCCAAAGGCAGCAGTTACAAACCTTGGTCGGTCCTGGTGGTTCACACACAGTGAGTGCATGAAGACTCTATCAGGCACTGACAGGCCTGGACTGACCCAGCAGCTGCTGACGATACAGCCGCTG
The DNA here is from genome assembly GCF_963691925.1 of Scomber scombrus. NCBI lineage: Eukaryota > Metazoa > Chordata > Actinopteri > Scombriformes > Scombridae > Scomber > Scomber scombrus. Next base: position 13,228,067 of record NC_084977.1, on the reverse strand, counting down.
CCTACAGACACTCCTGCTCCCAGTCTGGAGTACTCCACCACTGATCCAGCTCCCACAGAGCAACTGGGATCGAGGATGCTGCACATAACGCAGCAGCCTTCAGTGTTTTCATCTGAATGTACGCTAAAAGCAGACGTCAGGAGGCCCAGCTCACTCCTCAGCACTGCATCCTCAGTGAGGTGAAACAGGTATTCTGACGTCGTCCCGATATGGTAAAACTTGGAGTTGTTTAGGAGAATGACATTCAGGGGAGTCCCTCTGAGCAGATGGAAGATTTTCTGGCGGATTTCCACCAGACTGCTCTCCTCTTTGGTAACATTAGCAGTGTTGCGGGTGTACTCTATCGTGGCCTGGGAACCCAGTGCTTGAAGAAAATCCCCATATGCATCTATCTCGCATTCTAAAGGTCCAACCTCTTTCAGCAAATTAAGAAGAGACTGTGCAGTTTTAAAGTCGATGTAATAGGTGCTGTCTGTGTAGACAAACTCAGTGTCAGATAGAGCAAAACAACCGCTCCGCCTCTGACAAACAGCACCACTCTCTCGCATTTTATCGATGTTTGGTTTGTGTAGAAAGCGTAAGCAGGGAATGTTCTCCATTTGCGAGTGTGTGGACTTTTCATTCGAATCCAACACAAACACGCCGTGAGTTGTTCCGACAGACAGCGAGGAGGGGTGAGCTAAAGCTGTAAAGCCAGGTTTGTCAAAATTAACACTCTCATCCTCCGCAATACTGTAGAGCTCTATGTCATCTGCGCAGGTCACCAGTACGCCGGGCTTCATATGAGCTGGGAAATCCACATACATGGCCAGTTTGAGCTCCAGCATCTGGAAGAGAGGGTCACCCAGAGGTACAGTGGTGAAGATCTTCCCGAGGGCACTGGCGCTGGGCAAACGCTGACTCGACCCTCCTAGAAGAATGAGAAGAAAAATGTTAAAGTCCGAAACATCACAGACAGCAGGTGCATTAACTAAGTTGTCTAAGCATTTACAATCACACCCTTAACTTTGGAGTAACCTGTTCCAATTAAAATATTAAATAAACTACCTGAAAAGTCATTTTTGGATACTTGCTTTGAAGTTATAAAACATATTCAGTTCAATTCAGGCTTTAGTGAGAACACAGCTCATGGGGGGTCCATGGCACAATAAAATACAAATACAAAAAAGAAAAAAGAAATAATTACACAATATCTAAAAAAGATGAAATCCACGAAAAACACAAAAGCCATTTCTCAATGATCACACATTTGCATACAGGCTGGAGCGCCAGTGGTTCCACACGCTACACGAGAATCTAACAGAGCACAATTCAGGGTTGTTTAAGGCTACGGTTTGCAGCATCAGATAACTTACACAGAAATCTAAATAAACTTTTTCATATTACAGCAGCGCAGGTGGGTTCACCGATATTTATAAACATCTGGCTTGTGCTGCAGCCTCATTATACTGTCATTGAGCCCTAATTTATACCATCATAACTACTTTCAAATTTCACACACACAAATTGTGATGGTCAGATTTTATAAACCACACATTTAGTGACCAGCATGCATTGGGGGAAAAGCAGTGGAAAAAAAAATATTTATTTGTAATTTAAAAAAAAGAAAAAAGTCTCAGACCTGCATGGATCAGGATGACTCTCAGTCTGCCCAGAGACTTCCCGTAGATGTCCATCAGCTGCTGCAGAGCGTACAGAGTGGAGCCCCCATTCCCTTGAAAACACAAAATTATTATAATCAGTACTGCAGTGATTTGTTGTAGAGCTGCAAGTATTAGTCAATTCATTTGAACTGATTTGTCAAACAACAGAAAATTAATCAGCACCCCTCAGCAACAAATAGGTGGACGGTAAAATGACATTGAAGAGTGCTGTCTGTCTGATTCACTCACCTATTTTGGATCCAGGCGGGTCTGAGAAGACCTTGTAATGGATTCCTAGGGGAAGCTCTTTCCGGTCAACTTTCTCACTGATCTGCAGCTCATATGCTTCTCTCTGGATCCCATCCACAGAAGTCACCACCACCACATCCCAAAACACACCTGGCTGCACCTCTGCACCTTCAGACGAAGCAAAAAGCAGCTTGTTGTAACATACTTAGTTTATACAGACGCTTCAATGAAGCCACGGTTTGCAGATAAACACAAGAGAAGCTAAATATTGGGGAGAAACATTGAAGAGTCAGAAGTGAAACCTACCACGCAAAGAGTTAAACCTCCTGATTTTTTCTCTTGTTGCAAGTTTTAACTTTAAGTTACATTCATGGTTCATATTGTCGTTTTCAACGTCCTGCAAGTATAATGTCTGATAAATGAAGTCTCTATTGCACTGTAGCAGACCTCTGTCTCGCGCACTACCGGGTGTCGTCACGTGCTTGTGTTTACAACGTGGGCGGGGACAGAGTGAAGCACGTGGTGAGGGTGAACTGCCCCCAAACCGTCCAACCAACCCGACACCATCACAAACACACCATACATTTTAAAAGATATTTATTTTCAGTCCATTTTCTTTATTAATTTATCCGTGCATTCATTTTTTTCGTTTATTCTTTATTTATTCATTAATTATATCTGTCTATCTAAAACAGTGGATCTCAAAGTGCTGGTCGGGGCCCCAACAAGGGGTCGCTGGATTAGGCGTTGTGAGATGATAGGACAGGATAGGATACAAGAATTGTTGCTGCTTTATTTCTTGTAGATTTTCACCTCCTCAAGCCTCTCAAAGTTATTCTAATAACTAAAATCCTCTCAAAGAGCTGCGAGGTTAGTTGATTAATTGTGATAATTTGTTGATTTTTCTTGGGGTTTGGACTGATAGACAAAACTAGATATTCGAAGATGTAACTTTGAATTGTGGGGGACTTTAACAGTATTTTTCACTTCTTTCTGACATTTTATGCACAAAACGATTAATCAAGACAATAACTGGTAACTTAAATGGTAGACACAGTGCAACATGTGACAAGGGTTCACAAATAGACTTGCTTTATTTTAAAGGGTCACAAGCCAAAAAGGCTGGGAAGTGGGAACCACTGGTCTAAAATACTGTTTCAAAGCCTTGTAGTAAATAAATACATGGAGCTGAAACACTGAGTCATTTTAATCTATTACTGTATCAGTTGGACATTTATTTACAACAATTTGATTTTCAACCAACCAGCCAAGTAATTTTTCAAGGTAAAATACCAAAATCTGGCCAATTACAGAATCTCATATATGAATAATATCCTGCTTTGGTATCATATGACAGAAAACTGAAAATCTTTGGGCATCATCACTATTTTCTGGTAATGAACCAAATTATCAATCCACAGTATTTTTAGATTAACCAATAATTTAAATAATTGTATGCTGCAGCCTTAGTAGGCCTAATACTAGTTTCAGTGAAATGTATGTTGTTGTTTTTTTTGTCTACATACATTTTCAGTGTAATTTCATTTGTTTTACCTAAAAACTGTCAAAGTTAGATATCTTGAGTCTAAAATAAGAACCAATTAAGATTAATTTGGGTTTAATTAGTAGAATGTAAATGCTTCCTCAGGTCCTTTATATATATATATATATATATATATGTGTGTGTGTATATATATATATATATGTGTGTGTGTGTGTGTATATATATATACACACACACAATATATAAACTTTGTCGGGCTGTTTGACTGAATATTGTTTTAGCCAGAGGCTATAAGTATGTTTGTTTTGTTTTTATATATATATATATATATATATATGTGTGTGTGTATATATATACACACACACACAATATATAAACTTTGTCGGGCTGTTTGACTGAATATTGTTTTAGCCAGAGGCTATAAGTATGTTTGTTTTGGTTTTTTTATATTTATATTTTTATATATATATATATATATTGTTATATATATATATATATATATATATATATATATATATATATATATATATATATGTGTGTGTGTATATATATATATACACACACACAATATATAAACTTTGTCGGGCTGTTTGACCGAATATTGTTTTAGCCAGAGGCTATAAGTATGTTTGTTTTGTTTTTTGCATGACATTGCACATTGCTGTAAAATGGGTTTTCTTTCACGTAGTCCATATTCCTTGAGCTGTTTTTTTAGGAAAAGCAGATGCTACAATTCCTGAATCTCCAGGACAACAATGTGTAGAAATGTCCAGGGATTTGTTGTCTGCAAAAAACCCTTTTATATCTCACTGGTACTACACGAAAAGTGACAGACATGGCATCATTAACATCACTTCCATTACATTTTAAGGTATTGACACCAAATTGAAAAATCACAAAAGACAATTCTTTATCCATTTATTCAACATTCAGTAACTACTGCTTTAGGATATTTATTCATTTTTATATTGGCTAAGATTTTGAGTATCATAGTGCCTTGATTGAACACAAATAACTTTTCTTTTCTTTTTTTTTTTAGATTTATGCCACTTTAAACCACATCATTCATCCAGTAATGCTGAGATGAACTTGGAGGAAGACTTGAGAGTGGGCAGTGATGATGACCCTATGGTTGTGGGGGGGGGGGGGGCGCAGCTTGCCTCACTGACCGGCCCCTTTAACAAGAATAGCACACATCAGATGCTGTTCAGTGACCTGCAGTGCAGTGTGAACTGGCAGCGAGAGTCGTTCTGCCAAACCAAACAAGACTCATCCATGTTTTCTTTGGACAGATTTATTCTGCAGGATTACTGAGCAGCTGCCAGGGTTTCATCAATTTACCTAAAATTCGTGAAGACTAGGAGAAATTAGGAGGGGATTACAGATATTTTTGAACGCAGATGCATTCGCTTATGCTGTTGCTCTAAAACCAGGAAGCGGTGAGAGCATAACAGGATGATCATGGAACAAACACAATACCTGGAAAGCAAGCAGAGCCACCTTCTCCCATAAGCCCCAGTCAGAGGGTTAGAGGGCAGACAAGGATTAGAGCTGACTGTTTCGCTCATACTCCATTAAACTCCCCAGCTGGTCTACACCTATTACAAAACTAACATCACAGTTACAGTGGGATACAACTGCAAGCTGTGTTTTGTTTTTGTTTTGTGTACATGAAAATTGGTTGAGGAATGGTAGGAATGCAGAGGGGAGGGAGGGGGGAAACCAAAACAACAGCTTAAATGAGCTAAATCCACTGGTCTATTGTACTTATTGCTTCAGTTAAATCAAGACATTTAATGTCCACATGTTATAATCAGTTCAAGTTACTTTCTCTAAAACTGTACATTGTTTTCTAAAGCAACATTATTACACACTAAATGTACATCTTAACTTATATTTTAAATTTTTAATATTTTAAAAACTTGACTCTGACAGGAGGTAGAACATAAACTATTACAAAAGGAGGCTGTCAGCTTAAACTAGTTTTATCCTCATATTATTTTCTCAATAGACTGGTCATACCATTAAAAACATGGTTCTCTCAAGATAACAGATTGCAAAAGTTGTGTTAAATATTTAAAACTATGTACCAAAATATGATTTATGTATAAGTTAGTATTGCACAGAAAGTGAACCATAGTTTACTGGCTCTAATAAAAACCTAAGGAGCTTAAAATCCAAGAGAAACATTTTGCACTCTTGCTTCACACTTATTAATCTGGCTGAGAATAAGCAGCAGGTTCTTAAAAAGCGAACGCTGTATTTCTTCAGCCTTTTTAGAGAGCATGTCTCGCATTTTCAGAATGGATAAAGTCATAAAGTATGAACTCAGGTTTAAAGAGTTACAAACAACCTATAATCCATTGCAAAGACGTTTGTAATCTCAGAGTGGGGCAGTTACATTCAACTGTGGCTTCTTAAAGGAGCACAGCACTTCCACAACAGAGGTGAAATGAAGTCTGACAGGATGCTATTTCTCCTTTTCCAGAGAGACTATGGTAGCACAGTTGTGTTGCAGTGCAGAGGGCGGCTTGTTGGCCTCCAGGAAATGGCTACAGGCGGAAAAAGCATTGTAAAAGCCAGATGAGAGTCCAGCGATGTCTGTGGAAATGTAGGGAAGGACACCTGGTGTGGCCTGGTTGTAGTAAGTGATCTGAAACAGAACACAGGTCAGATGTGGTGGGGTAGAACTTTCCATCTTGTCATTACTTTGCTTTTGTTGTTGTGAACTGTTGTGAACTGTTGTGAACTGTTGTGAACTGTTGTGAACTGCTGTGAACTAAGCGAGCGATGCCGTAATGTACTAAAGAGTAACTCTAGGAAACATTCATGCCCTCTCTCAGTTGGCCAACCTTGGTGACAGTACTGGACTCTTCCCAGATTGTGAAGCCAGCGCAGAGCACCTCTCCCCTGGTGTAGTCCTCCGTGGGAGGGTGAGTGGGCAAAGTGACAGAACGCAGAGCGATCAGATATGGGTCCCTGAGAGGGACAAAAGAGGATAGTATCATGAGACTTTATGAAAGAGCAAGCGGGAGGCAGAAATGCAATAACCCTGTTGCATAACAGATACTATAAAGGTAGAAAAGGAAATAATTCATATCAATGTGTCTATTATTATATGGTATGTTCCACACCTGAAGTCACATGGCTTCCTCCTAGATGCCAGTAAAATGAAGTCCTTGCCCTTGCCCCCTTTTCTGACAGAGGGTGTAGCTACGCGATAAAGGGTGTCATCCTCATCTGCCTGGGTGATCACCTCACACTCCCTGCAGTTGACAAGATTAAAGCAGCTTTATATCTCACACTGCTGTCACTTTAAATAAGTACATCAATGAGTTAGTAATGCATTACATTTTTCTAGCAATATCCAGTTAACACAATCACTGCAGCATCAGAGTGAGAGCTTTCAATATGTGCTAACACACAAATAGTTCCTCTTTCATGACATGTAACATTATGGGAACATAGAAAAAATAAAGCTGTATAACTTTTCCCTCATGTTCCTCTTGTTGGTTGCTGTAATAGTATATTAAGACTGAGGAATCCCAAATGAAAAGAAATCTCATGAGAAGACCAAAACCACCAAGAATCAATCTTACAAACAAGTATTGCAAACAGATAAGCCTATTCTAGCTTATCCCTCTGTGCCACAGAGCTCCATTGTTGATCAAAAAACACTATTTTCTCCTGTTTGAGTGACATTTACTACAAACTACAATGTCCAGCTTTTATAGGAAGTGACAGTGTTTTTTGAAAAATGAACTTTATATTTGTGACCCATTTTTAATGATTCAGTAGAAAACAAACAGGCTTTAGTATCTTGGGGCTACTGAGCAACAGAATTACTTATTTGTTTTAATCTCATCATGCAATCATAAAAATCTACATTAACTGCTGAATGTCATGATGTAAATGTTACTGACTTGTAATGTTGGTCCCACTCCTTTCTCCTCCTCAGGTCTGACAACAGGTGGAACGTCTGCTCTGCTGGGACACTGACGTGCATCTCTACCTTGAAACACAACACCTGGTTTTCCTCCAGTGTGTATAGTCTGACCTGAGGAATGGAGCACATTGACAAAGAGGAGGTGGGCCCATCGTCTATAAATCATATTCAATATAGATATGTAATGCACGCACAAAACTGTCACATCAATTGTTGGGTTCATGAGTGATTGTAAATAAGGCGCATCTATTTAGAATAACAATTTTTTTAGGTCTCATTCTCTAAAAAACTTGCAGTATTCCACAATTTAATTGAAGCCGTGTGGGCCTACTCTGAGCCGTCACCGTGACTGTGCATTTTCAGTTTGTCCAACATAATACAGATCAGGACGCACTGTGGAATCACAACAGCTGTAACTGTTTATCAAGTGATATCCTGGACAATAATACATGTCGTACTGACCTTATTTTTCTCAGAGGTTAACACCCAGTTGTTTCTGGTATCCATCAGTTTCAGTGCTGATACATTATTGTAGCTCAGGTACATCTGAAAGCAAAACAAAGGGCTGTCTGAACTCTGAAGCATGAATATGGTGGCAGTATCTGACAACAGGTAGCCTGGTTCTGTTTGCCCGAAAAAAAACTGCAATACCTGGTTACTTGGATCCCAAGGTACAGACAGAGGCACCTCGGTTTGCTTGCAGGAGATAATGTATTTCCTGTAAACACGTAGGGCAGCAAGGATTTACATTCAGAGACAAAAGAAAGACCAAAAGCCTGACCGAAATAAACACTTTCTAGCAGTGATCCCCACATGTTTGGGTATAAACAGTCGAATACAGATTATACTGGAGGCAGGGTACTTTACAGTTGAACAATGAGTGTATTATGCTTGACAGACTCTGCACCAAAGTCTGCTCAGCTGGGATATGCTACCCTGCCGTGTCATGTGCTGCTGCAGAGTTTTGTAAACAGTAGATTGTGCAACTCTCTGGACAAACTATTAAATGATAACACGGTTACAGTATTACCTCCAGAGTTTTATACCACATTATGATCTATAGTTGTGTTTTCAGTTATTGTTTATGTATACATTTTGTCAATGTTATATCCTATGTGCGTATGTATGTATGTATGTATGTATGTATGTATGTATGTATGTATGTATGTATGTATGTATGTAATGTTGGACATACTATAGGGCTATTTGGGCTCGAAACATTTTTAAGTGTGCAGATGATGGTGTGACTAGTACTTTGGGAAATAGAAATATTTTCTGTGTATAGGCCAACCTTTACATTGTAAACAATATTCAGTATGTTTCTGCAATTAACCATGTTAGCCCTCAGTCAGTCTACAAACAATGAAACCTGGAAACAAAGCAGGAGACACTAACCTATCAAGACGAATCTTCTTTCTTGCAACGGCTTCTTTATAACGTCTGTTTCCATCCTGTCAAACATCAGAAAATGTAATACTGAAGTCCTATCATAAGAATGCTAACCACGTAAACTTGGTACTGAATTTATTTCTTTGCTGCACTTGATGACCTCTCTAAGGCAGCAACAGGACACCTGGAAAACTCACCACAGGCTCAGGTCGAATCCGTGGCAGTGTGCATGGTTTCCTATCACTGTCCAGTACCTCAAAGGTCATAAAGGCACTATTTATATGACGCAGAGGTTCTCCACCCTTGTAGGCCTCTGCACAGACACCCACCTCCATACTAGAGCATGCATGCAGTCACATGGATCCACAAAAAGACATGCAAACAAATCAGTAAAGTATAAATACACAAGTAATTGGCTTAATAGAGCAATAGACAGATTGAAAACATTAGTTAGATGAGCTAAGAATTTTTTCCCTCCCTTGTGATGCTTTTACCTGTGCTTGAAGGCGTTGTTAACAATGGCTTTCAATACTAGTCGGTCGCCAATGTGAGACGGGCCACGAAAATGAAACATGTCTATGGTCCTCAAGGTTGGATGAGCGTTACACAAGCGACTAGATCGACATAAAAGAGAAAAAAAGAAGAAGGTAACTGTAGTTTGTCTTGCGTGTTATTGTTTTGGACCTTGGCCTCATTACAAAAACCCCCCAAGCCTAGGAATTCAAAGAATAGTTTGATATTTTCCAGAAATAAACATATTCACTTTCTCATTGAACTTTAGATGAGAAGACTAATAACACTCTCATATCAAGTAATGTCAAACTATTTCTTCTACACTAGTTTAACTCCTATTCAAAATGAACTGTGAAAAAGCTGAAATAGCAGATATACACCTTGCTGCAATTGTAGCTACATTCTCCATCCAGGCCATGATTTGCCCCCCAAAGGTGCTAACTTGGTGGTTGGCATGGGGTGGTAGCACTAGCTCCACACTTTCCACCCGTGTGCGCTCAGCTGGCATGGCGTCCTGATACTCCTGGCATTCTCCTGGTGAGAGTGCAAAAACAAAGAGCTTTAATCCATCAGATTTCCAATGGTGCAGATGCCTGGCGAAGTGTTATGAAGCCTTATGTGTACCCAGTTGAGCTGTGCTGCTGCTCAGTAGGTCTGTAATGATCTCAGCATGGATGAGCCTCATTCTCCTCCGCTCTGCTGCCAGGCTGTACTCCATCTGCTCCATCTGTGTGTGAGGGATCACCTGCTTCAGCTGTACCTGTGTACACATACGCAAACCCTGGAGATGTGGAACAAGATTTTTAAAAAATCCCCCTGTGTCCGTATCTTCAGCTTCCTGACTCTTACCTTCCCAGCTTCAGTTCGTCTGGCAACAAAGGTGGCAAAGGCATGGCAAACTCTCCACTGCCTGGCGGTATAGAGGTCTTCACAAGTCACCAATATGCCTACCTGAAGTGCAAACACCACATCAATTTCACTTTTTCTAAAATATGATGAATGTTCATTATGTTGTAATTTAAAAAAAAAAAAACCCACATCCACTCACCTCCATACTTGACGTGAAGGCTCTGTTGACCTTTGCTATTATGTTGACAACCTTTCCCACCCTGGAGCAGACAGATACACATGACTCTCTTTACTATCAACATGGAGCTGTGATTATACAGTCAACACAATCTGAACCTCACTACTAAGACATAATGTTCAGTTACATCAAGGCAAGTTCTTTAAAGAATGCATTTATTCCAATTAATATGCATTTTGAAATACATAAATAAAACATAATTTTGGTTGTTTTGAATTTGTTATGATAGTATCATTACCAGTGTTTTGTAACAGAAAAGTAGCCCTTTAATTATCATTTGACCTTTTTTCTCTTATAAGCAATAAATGCAATATGATTCTCTCCTAATCAGGTGGAGATACCCTGATCAACATTATATATATATATATATATATATATATATATATATATATATATATATATATATATATAATATATATATATATATATATATATATATATATATATATATAATATATACACCTTACCCTATGGTGTGCTCAAAATGGATGTCGTCCACAGAGGCAGTGACACAAGAACATCCTGAGTGTCTCTCAGCTTAAAGAGGAGAGATTACACAAATGTATATAGTAGGTAGTGCACAAAGCCACAGTTTATCTGCAAGCAGGGGAAAGAAAAAGCTAATAACATAGTATGTGAATCTATGAAGGAATGAGGAAGTTATCATATTGAAAGATTTTAGTCTAATAATACATCTTTAATACATTTATCTATACAGCACCAGAATATAATAGTTTTTTTGCTGGATATAGATACATTTCAACATGAGACAACATATATTTGTGAGATTTTTCTGTGTAATTTATACCATGTAATCTTTTATATCTCCGGATGTATTAGGCAGTGTTGCAAATAAATGGGCAGGACTGCTTTATGAAGATATTTTTTACATGATTTTTATTTGTGATGCAGTGCCTTTTTTCTCAGGTATTTTGGTTTTTTTGCTGGAATAACCAAAGATAGACATATCTTTATGATTATTTAATAATTATCTCAGTATCTCAATTGATTTTCCAGACTGATACCAGAACAAATCAAGGTCAGGTTGACCTTTTGTATACTTGACACACATACAAAAACAAAATAACATCAAATTATTATAGGTGCATCTTAAAGAGTTTACATATGTCTTGAAACTACTGGGGGTTTAAAAATAAAAATTGAGATTCTGCATATGGTCTTCTGATCCTTACTTACCGGACAGGCAGGCGGTGGAGTCCATCCACTTCAGCAGCTGTCCAACACTGAGCTCCCCACAGTGGTTGGCATGGCACGGCAGCACAATCTGACTCATCTTCACTTCTGTGGGGTTTCTGTACACTTCCCCACTCTCAAGAATGAATAGCGGGTCCTGCACAGTGTCAGCATCTTTCCCCTCAGACGTCATGATGCACAGCTACACAGACAGGGAACACACGACAATGTGTCACAGTAAAACCACTTCAGTACTTCCAAGTTTGTGTTTTTCGCTTGGGTACGGAAGAAAAAATAGAATTACAAGTACAGTATGTGATCCAAATGTAAACAAAATTGTTGCCACATCAGCAAAATTCAAAATTGACTGAAACCTGCATCACTCATAATTATGTCAAAAAATGGTTTTATACAGATGAGACCTCCAGTTTAATAATGATGGACCTGGCCCCCCCCCCCCCCCCCCCCCCCCCCCCCAAACAAATCTTTACACAAGCTCATTACTTACTTTTTCTTGAGCAAATAAGTGTTGGCTCAATTAGGTTATTTCACTCTCAACACAATATAATTGATTGACTTGTAAATGTAATACTCCAATAGATGTATATTAGCTTGAAGTTATAATCTGGTACAAATGGTGACATTTATGTTTGAGCTGTAAATTGTCCCTTTTAAATAAAATAAATGTGCATTTTATTACATGTTGCATAAATAATACATGTCAGAATATCTCAGTATCAAGGCTATGAAAAGCCTTGTTAAATAATGACCAAATAAATCACTGATTGGACATTCATGAATTATAACTACATTAGTTGTGATTGAGTGACTAACAAAACTGATAAGTTAATGAAGGTCAGAGTTGCTTGACAATGACTTAGTGATACTTTCATCTGACATAAACCATTTTTAGTAAGCTGCAACAGACATCTGTTCACATACACATTTTACTAATTCAGTGTTGAGTCAGAAGAAAACAATTTTAATATTAACATTTTCAGTTTTTGTCCACTACTAAATCTAAAACAAGTTTGTTCCGGTGCTACAACATAAGGCGCTTTAATTGACTTGCAACTCAGTTTGTCTGATGAGAAATTGCTCAACAATTTCCCCACAACCCGGTTTAAAACAAACCTGAAATGCCTCCTTAAACCTAATGTCACTTGGTGGTACTGGCTTTTATCCATGAATGAAACTGTAGACAGTAAAATTTCAGGCTGGAACTTGTCTTTTTTCCTTTTTTTTCTTAAGGCAGTTGCAGTCAAGCTGACACCAAAACTATTTAACCACATGCCCCTAAATGAGGTATTATTGGAAACAGTTGGGAAGTGTTTGCCCCTAACTTTTGCTCCAATGGGACGCCCGTGTAGTGGTCACCTGTTTTTCCTGTTATCGATGACAGCTGTAGTGACCTTTACATTGACTTCACCACAAATGAGGCATACCAAAACATCCACCATGAACTTCTGTGGCAACATATTACCGAATAACAAAATATCAAGCGGACTACAACTGGATTTAGCTTGTTATTTGTGCTCTAAAATACTGTTAGACGTCACCACAAAAACGACATGCTTACCCGTGCAGTTTAGGAGTTACTGCTGAAGTTGAAGTCGAGATAAAGTCCCTCAAGTGCGAATTAATGTCGGCCACAAGCCATATGAACCAGCGATGAATGAGCAGTCTGCGAGCCGCACTGTTGCTCTGTCCATTTCACCCATTCCTCACCATAAAACACACACACACACACACACACACACACACACACACACACACACACACACACACACACACACACACACACACACACACACACACACACACACACACACACACACACACACACACACAGAAAAACACTTCTCAGAGAGAGGGAGAGAGCGAGCATCCCCTGTTATTTCCCACCTGCATTCCGTGAAGTCCCGCCCTTCTATAACTCTTATTGGCTCTCACTCTTCATGCTTAAAGCTAACATAACCAATCCAAGAACGAAGGCAGTGAGTATTAGCCAATCAGAGACAGAGTAGAGCGGGTTTTTGCGTAATGCGGGTAGGACTAAAAAAGGCCTGCAGTTCTTCTTCTTATAGGTTTTTTTTTACGGTTGACATCCAAAATGCTGCATTGCCGCCATCTACTGGATTTAAACTAAACTATGCACTGATGACATAAAATAACAATAACCTCTTCCTACCCATTTCCCACTCTTATATCACCTTTTATTCAAGTGTTTGAGAGAAACTTTTGCGACACACCCTCTGTAGAAGCTCCCACAATATTCTCTAAATCTACATTTATGTCAATTTTCTCAGATTTTCTTCCTGTTGTCACTGAAACTACTTCTACATTTTTAAAGTTGAACTACAGTACACATGGGTTTACAGGCGCCCTCCAAGACATACAGTCAATTAGAAACAATATTTGAGTGAGGATCATGTAGCTTCTCTTCCTCAAATATTGATATTGTCGTATATTAGTATAAACTTTATGGATGATAGCTTTAGCCATGTTTCGATCTATATGTTTATAATCTGGCTTCAACATTTGGGCAAATATTTAATCTTATCAGTTGTGAAAAGTTAATGAAACCCTTGAATCAAATTAAAATGTATTCGTTACAGACTTCAACTAAGTAAAATATTCTTTAAAAGCATTTAAACACTTGCTAACTCTGAGGTTTATTTTTTATCCCAGGTCACTCGTGACAGGCATTTTCTACTTCTGATGTGGCAAAATTATTTTTTCCATTTTTATAAATAATACAAGCTTCTAATGTAGTAATGAAGGAACTTTATTTGTATGGGGCCTCCATGTGGTAGTAAAAGCTTATCAGAGAAGTCAAAAATACAGCTGACATCAACAATATAATGTTAAATGATTTCAATTGATTATATAGATTATAAGAGATTATACATCTTGTATAATTTCTTCTTTTTTTGTTATCTAGTCAGGGGCAAGTCAAAGAAACAATGACAAGGTAACTGTTAATTTCTTCGTCTGATTATATTAGACAGCAGCTTTATTGAAACAAGTATACAACAAGTTTACAGCTTCTTCATTAAATTACTCTCATTGATATCCAGCTTTCAACGTCAGAGCAGCAAACTGAAAGCACAGAAGAGGCAGACCTTAAAACGAATGGCGTGCGCTCATTGGTCTGTCTGAACATCCGTCATGCTCTAGCCCCGCCTCTTCCCCCCGGACCAAGCTCGGTTGTCGGGTTGAGGAGGAGTGCGGTTGGAGTGCGAGAGGGTCGCGGCCGCGATGATCTGACAGATGAAATAACGATTTTAAAAAAGAGAGAGAACTACGGCGGGCGTCCTCCCACACAAAACGATGTTCCCCAAAGGCAAAGGCACACCGGTGCCGTCGGACGGCCAAGCGCGAGAAAAGTAAGCTTAGAAACGTTTATTACTGTGTATTTCTGTGCCTCGCAAGTTGCTCTCTTGTTGTTCGCTGGACAGGCTAGCAGGAGGCGATTTCCTCCTGCCGAGACCTGAATTGAATGAACCGCCTTGTCTGCTCGCCATTCCTCCCCTGAGCTGCGTTTCTGCTGCTCCTTTTTGGCTCTTTAACTCACATCTCAGACCGAGTCCGTGTGCAGTTTGGTTGTGTTTTATCCGGAGGCTGTTTTTTGTCATTTTCAGTTGCGGATCTCGGAGAGGAGAAAACAATAACATGGGCTCGCTGCTCAGTACATTGTTTCTCTGTTGAGCTCTGATAGGCTCCGTTTTTATTTCCCCTCAGCCCCATCAATGCCACTAGGATACTACTATACCTAGCTAATACACAGCAGGCTGGAGCTGTGTGTTTTAATGTGTCACATCACGACGTTAAATTATACTGTTGCTTTAGCACTTTCTCCTCCTCACCTTCTCATTGTAGTCAATCTTTACAAGGCTTGGCTCCCCATTTATTTTTTTATGCATAGGCTATTTGGCAGCCATTGTTCATAGGGCCTGTACCCGACTCCAGTCACATATAGTGTGCCAGCAGAAAAAGATATTTAACATTTATTTATTTATTTTTTTTTGTAGTTGGTAATGTTTGTTGAATCAACCCTAATATTATGTTTTGTTTCACACAGGTTGGCTCTGTATGTCTATGAGTATTTGTTACATATAGGAGCACAGAAGTCTGCACAGACCTTTTTATCAGAGGTATGTGGAATTTTGGGCAAAAGCTCAACCATATTGTCATGCCCCTTATTTATTGTAATGCCTAATATTTTCTGTAAATCTCCTTCACCTGCTTACACACTGTATTATTCTAGCAACATCAATATTAAAGTGTAATATTGAAACCCCTCTCTTTCTAGATACGATGGGAGAAAAACATAACACTCGGAGAACCCCCTGGATTCCTGCATTCCTGGTGGTGGTAAGTGATAATGTTCCCATCTCCCCGTAAACATGTCCAGGGGTTGTTTGTGTGGTTTTGTTTGCTTCATGACCTGTCTTGTCCACAGTGTATTCTGGGACTTGTATTGTGCTGCACCAGAGAGGAGAGAGACATGTGACCACTCCAGTGAAGCTAAAGCCTTCCATGACTACGTGAGTAATGCTTACATGGGAACTGTTGCACATAGCGCCATGTCTTCTGATAAAGAAGACCACAACTTTCCTATCAAGGCTAAGAAGTAGTGTAAATAATGCCCTTGGGGCTGTGCAGTGAGTCAGATTTTTTTTTCCTTCTTTTTTTTTGAGCTATCAGAGTAAAGTGCTCATAATCTCTGTTCATAAACACTCAAGTTCTGACAAAATCTGCCACATTTCCCCTCGAGAATAATACAGCTGCCATACGTCTGGTCATTGTGATTCCCTTTTTGCTTTGAGACCTATTGTGATTCACTCTCAACTGATGTAAACTACGATGTCTAATTTCTGCTTCTCTTATATGCATTCTTCAATGTGTTTTGCAAGTCATTTTGTATCCTCCCCCCAGCACCTTTTGTTGCTGTATTTAACTACAAAATGCAACTTGGGACAGCATTTTTTTTCTTCCTCTTCAGAATTTACGACCGGTCATCTTGCCCAGTTGGTGGGTCGAATGATGCACCCAACAAGGAGCTTTATAGGCTTCTTGGAAACTGATGCTGATATAGCATATCCTCAGTTAGGCCTGTCGAGTGCTACACTGAAGCACCCTGCTGTAGTTGTTGAAACAATATGTAGAAACTCAGGTACAGCTGCAATGACATAATCCTGATGGATTTAAAAATGAAAAACTGTCGAGACAGTCTCAAAAAAACAGAATTAATGAGATGACGCTCAGGACAAGTGCATGCTTATCTTATATTAGTGCCTCCATATTTGCATGTCATGGGTGTTTTGCATCTTGATAATTACGCAGCTTTGGAGATGGTGGTGTTTTCATGTGCTGCATTGTGTCCCCCTTTGAGTGAGCATTCAAAAAGAACATCAAATAGATCCTGCTGTGGATCAAAGAAAGTGTGAGCTGCTTGTCAGTGGCTTTTGTTGTTCCCATCCTTATGTTCTTCCGGCCTTATCCGAAAACATTTGTTAGTCGAGCACCGTGTACTTGTTTTAAATAAATAAAAAATACTTTTCAGGTTATGCTGTGCAAGCAGAGCCAAAGAAAAACAAAGTTACTTTCAGGTAGATCGGTGATGTATCAAGCGGGAATGGGTTAAAATGGAGATGTTGGTCCTGCTCTTGGCAGATAGGGTTGTCAGGGTAACAGGCCTCCTGATCTGGCAGGTGACCTGGGAGCCAGGAGTGAGGCTACAGCGTGGCTCTGCCCTTTCAATAACCACATTCCTTATTATTCCAACTCGTACGGACAAAGGAAGAGCACGGTTTACTCGTAAAAAACCTTTATTGAGCCAGTCACTTGATGGTAATTAAATACAATATCTTTAATTGTTGTGGTTTGTTTGTTTGTGTAGAATTTGCCTTTTTTATTGTTTGATTGTACGTTCAAACTCATGGGATATGATATATATCTCTGAATCCTTTGTTTGTTTTTTAGAGTAGATGTCATGTTTTCCGACATAAACTGCAGAATATTGCACTTTTAAAATTATCTGTTTTAAGAAAAGCTGTGAGAACAACAGAGCTAAAATTGTTTTGCTGTTTCTCTTGGACTATGATGGACCTCACCAGTTTTTAAAGAACAAACGACACAAAATAAGCTGTTAGATTGCAACCCATGGTTTGACTAAGAGCATTTTCATAACATGGAAAGCATTAAGCAAATGAGGGAACAGCGAAACGTCAGTCTGGCCAGTGGGCTGCTGTGGTGAGGAGCTTTGAGAGTTTCTGTGCGGTTGGCTCCCCCCGACCTCTTGCGGTTGTCCTTCGCTCTGATGTTGGTTCTCCTTGTGTTCATTTGTGGATGTTGGGGGGTCAGGAAAGTGTGTGTGTGGACAGTACTAGTCCTTGGACCCTAGCCTTTGTCTAGGTGTGGGGGAGGTGAGTGCTGCTCTGTTAGCCGGCAGCGCTCGTAAAGCCCTGGTGTATTCACGCTGGGCCTGACGAACGCTCCCCCAGGGGCATGGTCGCCATGGCATCAGCAGCTGATTGATGGCTGTCACAGAGCTGAGGGGCAGATTGGAAAAGGAAAGGGGAGTGGCACTGTGGCATATGCCCAGCATCCACCGCGGAGGAGCTGAGGGTATAAAAAGAGGGGGGTGGGGAGAGAGAGAAGTGGAAGGGACCTGCTACAGCAGAAGTAGCGAGAGAGAAAGAGCATCCAGTCGGGATCCAGAGTGGGTTTTATGATGTTGATTAATGGTTAAACATTTACAAGCTAAACATCGGGGCTGGTTTCTTTTTGAGCGTTAGTTCCAGTGGAAGAAGTGAGGCTGTTAAGAGCAGGCTGGGTGAGGAGCCGGCATTGGGTGGTCTTTGCTGTAAATCGCCCCCGCCTCTTCCTCCCCTTGGATGCTTGTGTGCTTTTAAGTATATACATGTACACACTGAATCATGGTAGATGAGTTCGTGTTGGGGGTGGGGGTTGGGGGGTAGTCTGTCTTAAAGGAGGTCTCCTGGGTAGTCGTAAGGAAGGCCCCAGACTAGAGCCTCATAGCCTGGGGCAGGGCTGAGACATCTGCCCCTTTCCTGTACCGGGGAGTCTGTGGAGAGACGTGGCTCTTTTAAATCGAAAGCAGCATCGGACTGTTTGGGACAGTCCAGCAAGCACAGCTGTGTGCTTTAGTGGGACATGATAAGGATCTCACATAACATGCCTGGGAACCCGCCATGCTCGTTGCTTTTCAGTCTGGCAAACAGTTTCTACACAGCTAGGTAGATTGTTGATCTTGTTTTATGACTTCTTGGTCAATAACTTTTAAATACAGCTTTGTTTTACTTGATTGCGTCTTTGAAAGCCTCATTCCAGGAATGGGTGACTTATGGGTAGAGGAACTAAACAAACTTTAGTTGCTTTTTCACTGCAAAGAGGCCAGACAGCATGATTGTGTGAGCCTAGGCCATCTGAGCCTTACGACATGAGCCATAAACTGTAGATTCATCTTTATCTATAACAAACAGAGTAACATCTGCCTGCACTTGCATTACAAATGTTGTCTTTCAGTGAAAATAAAACGCAGCATGCATTTCTGGAGTGGGAGAGGTGACGACTGTTCTTTATATGTATATATATATAGATATATAGATATATAGATATACATACATCTATTTAAAACAAGTTTTAAATATGAATATTCTTAAAAGACGAACTTAAATTAACACACGTATTGAGAATAATACCACAAGCTCTTCTGAAGTTACTGTGGACTTCAGATATTTCCGACACTAATTAACATTTGCAATACGGTTTTGTAGTGATAATGATATAATACAGTTGAATAATTTAGCCAATTCTGTGCTAACAGTTCTACAAATATAAAGCCTGGGTCATGTCTTATCTGATGCATGTGCTTTTGTGGTTAACTTGGAGATCTGTGACAGGAAGACTGCTGCAGACCATGTAGTTGTTGCTGTGACCGTAAATATCGAGCCAGGCACATCCACTTTTGATGAGCATAAAACTTCCTTTTGTTACTAAGTTGCGTAAAGATGTAAACCTTAAAAAAAATCCTGTTCCTGTGACATTTTCTAATATCCTGTGATGACAAGTGAGACCATATAAATGTAAAAACAAAGTGTACAGTATTAAACTTGGCTTTGTGACAGCCCTTTATGCTGTTTGAGGAGGATGAAGTTAGAAACCGGCACCTTATGGGAGCTTAGAAAAATACACAAAGAGGCTAGATTTTTAGATAAATTGTCTGCTTCGTTAAAAGAAATGAGAATACTACAGCGGGGGTGATTCTTTTGCCAGGAAGTAACCATGAATTTGCAAAAGAGGTCAGCGCTATGAATAACTGTAACCTGTTTACCATTTAATTTAAACAGTGTGAGAGACTTCGATGAAATTGTAAAGCTGTGGCATAAGCATCATGGTTTGTTCAACTGTGTGCAGAGCAAAATGATTGCGGTTGATGATGTTGACTTAACTTGGAGCCTGGATGGTGAGTTCTAGTAAAGCGGTGCAGGCTGTGCAGGTTAAACAGGAGAATTGCTGTGTTGGTTCTTCCTTGTCTGTAATGGCGTGTGGCAGTCTGCAGGGTGACATCTTACTTCCATTCTTGTTTAACTTGCACATGAATGACTTGTCTGGGCAGTTAGGTTCTCGCAAAACAGGTTGTGTTTTATAAATGCAAATGATTTGGTTATTTTCTTCATGCACTGTTGCTCTTCAACTGCTCAGTATACACTCCCAATACGGTGCAGACCTTGACATTAGCTTCAATGCCAAAAGTGTAATTTAATCACAAATGGATGAAGAGAAGGTAGGAAACACAATATTTCCATATTTGGTAAAGATGCTCTTAAATTAAGCACTGTTATAGGTTAAAAAAACATTAGTATTCAAAGACTCACTCACGCTCACAATGATGTCATGAGAACGTTATTGTGTGTGTGCGTGTGTGTGTGTGTGTGTGTCGAGATTTTAGATTTGAGCCGTGTGAACGTCGACATGAATGCTCCCACATGTTGGGAAAAGATTAGAAAAGTAATCAATAAATCTGTCCGTGCAGATTGGATCAGGTAGAGAAGGCATAGTTGATCCATTAGTGAAAAGCTGAAAGTTATACGTGAGTGATGTGTGCAGAAGTATTTGTGCATTTTGAGAATGTGCAGTGATGAGTTTGATTTGCAATGATTATTTATTTATTTATTTATTTATTTATTTAGGCCTTGAGATAGTAATGCTCCCTCTGTCCATCATAGCATCACAATGCTGTATTGTAGTGTGCATGTATACATTGTGTTTGTGGTGCATCATATTAAAGTGTGTGATTCAATGGTTTAAAATGTGTACATCTGAATCTGAAAATAAAGTGTCACATGTCTTATCAGTATAAGTTACAAAGTGAAACTTGAACAAGGCTCAGCAGATTCATCAACATAAAATTCTGGTATTGACTGGTGTTGAATGGTGTTGACTCCCCTCACAAGAAGAGATACAATCAAAGAGAAAAGTAGTGTCATGAGTGAGTGAGTGAGCACAGTGTTTCTTATGCCTTTGGTAAAAAAAAAAAAGCATCATAGACCGGCCAGGTCACCAAACATGCACATGCTGCATTTAGTAGGATCAGGTTTTATGGTATTTGGGTATGTGAGCTAAATTTTTTTCTAAATTAGGTACAGGAAAACCCAGATGCTTGGCATTTTTTCAGGATTTCTGTCTCTTGAGATCCGCCTCTTACATCTTGCTGAATTTTCTCCACAATCCGAGACAAGACGTGACTTCTCCCTCTGGCCTCACTTCTCTCCTTGCTGAGGTATTTCACAGTGGCAGCCTGAGCAGATATTATTAGGGAAGGTGCAGTCGATACCAGGGAGTGTGTTGGCCATCGACCAGTGATGTCTGTAGAGCTTTAGGGCTCCGGACAGAGATGAGGAGTGTTTGTGTATGTGTGTAGGTGCTTATAAGTACATCCTTGTAGTAATCCACCCATGTTAGTGTACATCTTCACTATTATGTGAGTGAGCTTCGCATTTACAAGCTGGGGCTGAAGGGAGTCTCTTGTTCTGGTGCTGTTCTTTTCGAGCTAAACCCCACAGCTCTGAAGACATTAGCTCATCTCATATTGCTTCAGCTACAGGGAAGAAAAACTGAGTCAATTAGGAGCGTGTGACTGAAGCAAATGGCACATTAGTGAATTAGGGCTGTGGTTTGAGCAGGAAATCGGCCCAGCGAGCCCCTGCTGTGCAACAGCACTTTGGAGCCACTGACTCAGTGAATCCTCTTGATGCTTATCTGATCCACTAGATCCTGGATCAGCAGAGCTCAAAACCCTCAATAACAACCCCATCAGTACACACAAATGATGTGGTTCTACTGACCAAATCCCTGACTCAGGGGTTAAATGACTTTTAAACAGTAATTACATTGAATTAAATTTGAATTCCTAATAAAAAACAAAAGCTTGTTCACCAAGTAATGATCAATCCTGGTTTGAACGAGGTTCATGAAGCCAAGTGAGATGGTGCTCATGAACCCGTTTAGATCAACTGCCAGGACAGGTTTAACCAGCATTACTGTGTTTGTCCAAAACGGTTTTAATTTCCTCAGATGTGCTTCTCTTGTGGCCAGCTTTGGTCACAAATGTTACGTGCGTTCTGTGATGCAGTGTGTGATCTAAAAAAGGTGAAATATTACCAGTCAGCATGTTGAGTGGTTTTAATGTCTTTTTTGTCTCGTCTTTTCTCTCAGAGTGCAGCAGCAGCCCCCAGTCCTGTAATGGGAGGGATGCCCCCTGGTGACGGCATGCCAGGAGGACCCATGCCACCAGGCTTTTTCCAGGTCAGTTCATCACCTCATTAATAATACGTGTTACTGTTAGGAATCTAATCTTTAATCTAACCCCCCATGAAAAGTATTTTCATTTTCTAATTTGCTTCAACAATTAACAGTTATCAAACTTGCCATTAATTAAATTCCCTGTGGTTGGACAAATGAATTGATGGGCTGGTCATGTCCTCAGCTGCTGCACTGCTGCAGTTTTGTAAAATGCTGTCAAGTTGAACAAAAGTGTCTACTTTAGTGTCTGTACTGCTTTTGTCTTTTATTTTGCTTCACTCTGCTCAGTGAACTTGTAGTACACATCATAGATGATCTGTCTGCCTGGGTCCCTCCAGTGCTGTAAACAGGCAGGCGTGGCCTGGCCATTTTTCCTAATGGAGAAATCGAAAGGTGCAGCACCTACTGTAAATCAATATCATGAGGATAAACTCAACTGGCAACTGTATGGAGCTAGCTCTAAGAGGTGACATTAAATTGCAATGCTTCTGTACCTCCTCTGGACAAAACTACTCACTTTAATTGATTAATAATTAATAGTAAGTTATTATCAGGAAAGACATTTTTGACATTGATACATGAGCGCACACACACTCATACTTTCCATACCAGAATCCATTGGAGGAGGCTCACTTAGACCCTTCACTCTCTGTTAGATCAGAAACATTAGCTACACAGTGCCGGTGTTTAGTGTTGTTATAAAGCTAATTGCATAGAGCTTAATTGATGCTGTTAATTCCGGGAAATTAGCACTGATAACATGCTGCATGCAGCAGGCTTCTTAATGTCTTGACTGACAGGCAAAAGAGCCCAGATCCTCTCCATATCTCTGTCTCTTTTTTCTCATTCAAGGCTCAGTCATTTCCTTGCTCTTCTCTGCGCAGTCTCTCTCTTTTACTGTGTTTGGTACATGAAAATAAACATCTTATGTTGTACATTTGTACTTTTTTTTTTTTTGCGCCACACTTTGTTTCTTGCACTCCAACTGTCCTCTGCCCTGCAGTAACGCTGCTTCTCTCTCTGCCCCTCCTTTTTCACTTCTGTTTCTCACTCCCCCTTTTCTCTCTTCATCTCATCATCCCCTCTCTCCCTCCTGTATCTTCCTCCTTGCCTCTTCATTTTGTGCGATGCCGTAGGGTCCTCCTGGTCCCCAGGGCTCTCCTCACCCTCAGCCTCCTCCCCCTAACAGTATGATGGGACCTCACAGTCAGGTAACACTCCCTCTCTCTCTCTCTCTCTCTTTTTCTCTGTTTTGCTATCTGCGGTCATTTGGCAACGCTGGTTCTCAGTGCTGATGCTTCATGCTTTGGCATTCGTCTCAGCTTAATGCTTTATGCTGCTTTCAGTATTCGCACAACATGCAGATGAGATAGTAGTATAGTACAACATTTTGAGAGTGCAACTTTTTTATTGAAATCTCATGGGGCAATGTTGTTTCTGTTGTAGTCCTTTATGTCGCCTCGCTTTGCCGGAGGCCCAAGAGGTCCCCCCATCAGGATGGCGAACCAGGTACACCTCACACACACACACACACCATGGATGCATAATACATAACATATACAACCACTGGTGTATATATGTTTGTAATATTTTGTCCACTCCATTATCAAACACGAAGGTGGCAAAATATTAGGAACACGTTACGATATAATGCACTACACCACCAGCACCCACTACGACTTCAGTAATAAGAATACAGTTGAATTATCACCTTTCTGACTGCCAGCAAAAACTTTGTTAGAGTAGAATTCATGGCAGAACTCTTGGAAAGGATGGTATTAAATTGCACAGGTGTTCCTAATAATGTGGCTGGTGAGTGAATATTTAGCAGCATCATTGAGTCTTTGTGTTTTTTCTCCTGTAGCCACCAGGCGGGGGACCGGGCCCTCATCCCATGTTGCCTAATATGGACCCTACGAGACCACAAGGTGTGAATCAGTACTGTTTTCACTGTAGTACATCTGCATAATAGGAATTATTTCCTCGCTACTCTCTTCATATAAACTGCCTTTATCCCTCTAGGCCATCCTAACTTGGGGCCAATGCAGAGAATGAGTGGCCCTCGAGGCATGGGCCCTATGGGGCCTGGCCCTCAGGTAGGCTACTAACATATAATATATTACCACTGCTTTGATGATCCAATAGTCACTGATATTAACTTTATTGTAAATTTTATACCAAATAAATCCAAAGAAATGTTATTTCAGAAATGGCCATATCAGTGGTTTTCATGTTTCTCCTGTTACTGTGGTTTAAATCGTTTAATTCAACTTAGAAATGCTGATTAATCACTAAGATATATATTTTTTCTTAATTGGTGCCTTTTCAGAGCTTCGGTGGTGGGATGAGGCCCCCACACAACACCATGGGTCCTGGTATGCCAGGAGTGAACATGTGAGCCTTCAGTTTATTTGTACATGTATTCAACACAAGTTGTTCAATTTTAATACAATATCTTACTCAGGTTTATATCTGTCTTACCATCTAGGGGCCCAGGGACTGGTCGGCCATGGCCCAATCCTAACAATGCCAACTCTGTGAGTACTAATACACACACACACACACACACACACACACACACACACACACACACACACACACACACACACACACACACACACACACACACACACACACACACACACACACTTATACCAGAGAAATGCTGGTTCAGATTGCAGTCAGATCTCCTCTCAGAGCTGCGGAGGTCTAATGTGTTCTACGGTTCTAGTCTGGGATGTAATTGTAGTATTATGTGTCACGGTTTCCTCAGATAGCTATAATGCTATTAGGATGATCAAATGATGAATGATGACATTTTGAGGTATAGAAGATGGTTTGCATTCCCATTTCTGGTCTGTAATGTTTGTGTTTTTGGTTTCAGATGCCTTACTCATCACCCTCTCCTGGTGCATATGGGGTGAGAACGCATCCTGACATCTTAACTCATCCATACTATTTGAGCTCTCACCACAGAATTTCATCTTAAATAACATTTTCAATGGTCCTTGACATGTACATTGGTAATATTCTATACAGGGAGCTTCTGGAGGAGGAGGACCCCCAGGAACTCCCATCATGCCCAGCCCTGCAGGTTAGTACTTCCCCTAACTGAAGCTGTTAATCACAATCCATTTAATGCACTATAGAGTACCAATTATATGTATGTTTGCACTTTTTCCAGACTCAAACAATTCGGGTGACAATTTGTACACCATGATTAACACTGGACCCAGCAATCGAAATAATGTAAGTCACTTTTTTCTTCATTCAGGTACTTTTAGTGTTGTATGTTGTGAGAAGTACGGTAAGGAGAAGTACTATTATTCAGAATACAGCAGAATGATTGAACACTTTTTAGAAAATGTCTTTTGCAGCTCACTTCATGACTAATTACTGTATAAACCCGTTTTAACAACACACCTAAAGCCCAATTTCCACTGGGTCCGTCAGCGGCACTTTACGGCTGCGCCGCGGTCACCGGAGCAGATAGGTGCCATTATAATCAATGAGAGTATTTCCACCAGGAGCGTCTCAGCAACGTCCCAGCAGCGGCTCTCCGCGCCGCAGCGCTATCAATCCGCAGCATTTCTATTTTTGACGGAGCCGTTTCTAACTCACGACAAGCTCAACTGAGCAGATCGCACCAGACAGGAAGTCGGACACAGAATCGGCATAATAAAACTTCCGTCTTTCAAAATAAAACAACCCGTGCAGCCTCCCAATCGTATTTAAGCAACACACACGAATAAAACAGACAGATTAAGACACCATCTAGCTACGTAGCCTACTGATACATGGTATAAGCACAAAAATCAAAGAAAATTACCAAATCAACTAAATTTGAGCAAGTTAACAAAATTGGGCCATGACGCTGACGCTGGGCAGAGGACGGAGCTAAACCGTGGCGCAGCCGTTCCGCAACGCTGATGGACCCGGTGGAAATCCCGGGTAAGGGTCAGTGTCGGACCTGAATATTTCAAGTGGGTCACTTAGGAAAAGGGGGGGACACTGGAAAACAATGAAGTGATTGAGGTATAGTGCGTCTGGCTATGGTTTCCATTTTAGCAGTGTGTTGATATGATTATTGAGCGCAGAAACCCTCAACAGCCACAGTGAGAGAAAATATAAAATATTTATCTCGGTAAATGTTACTGGTGATCTCGAACTCTCTCTACACTCTATCACTTTTCTGTCTAATCAGAGCCTAGAGATAGTAGGATGGTGAAGATATCCATGCATCTGATCAGGAATGAAATTAATTTGACTTACAAGTATCCCATATCACCAAATAACCCACAGTGTATCTGTAGGTTTGTATCTTTCTAACAATAAGGCATAAGCTATGAGATGACATCCATCAGCACTCAGACACACATAAAGTCCAGCTCCTGTGTGCTGCTGCTGGAGGAGAAACACTTATAACAGAAAAATGCTGGACATCTTTGAAAGAACTTGACTTATTTAAATTTTCAATTATTTGTTATAGCTTTGATGAAACACATCTCACGTCCTTGTATACTGAATCGCCTTCATTATCCCTGGGTAGCATGATCCACCCATGAGTGTACAAAGTAGATTTTTATAGAAACAATCAAATACACTTGTTATGCTTGTTCCGTTTGTGTATTATTTGATACTGTAGGCTACTGTTTCAGTCACTCTCTCGGAGCTGAAATTACCAAGAACCGGTTTTTCTTCCAATTGAAAAGTTCTCAATGGCAGAAATGAGTAAATGCACTGTTGTATAGAAACAGCTTTCCAGGGTATATTTGATCACTCAGTAGTGAATGTTAATGATGACTTCCAGCTGTATGCTAACTGTGCTGTGGAGATGTGGTGAGTCCATGCTTTCTTGTTTCCTCTTCAGTTCCCTATGGGCCCCGGCTCTGACGGACCCCTGGGAGCCATGGCTGGGATGGAACCACACCACATGAATGGGTCACTAGGTAACGCCATCCGCTACGGTACATTTTACAAACACAACAGAAACAGCAAGGTTTTTGTTGCACTCTCACACTTGAAAAAATGATTCTAGGGGGTGTTTTGCCCACCATAATAACTATGGAACATAAACCTTGTGTTTTTTGCATTGTTTCATTCTTAGGCTCTGGTGATATGGATGGAATGAACAAGGTAAATGCTGTAAACAGCAAGGGTCTTATGTGAAATACTATGTAAAATTAAGTGTTATACATTTACGAAAACTGATTGTGTGCTCTTTCTTTCCAGAATTCCCCAAACAATTTAAGTGGCATTAGCAATCCTCCTGGGACCCCAAGGGATGACGGGGAGCTGAGTGGAAACTTCCTCCACTCCTTTCAGAGCGAGAACGTAAGTCTTACCTCTTTCCAGTTCTTCTCCTTAGCCAATGTCCCTGGATTGTGACCATACTGTGATGAACCCAGAGGTAGAGCTCACAATGAAGCCACAGTCACAACGTATTGGCATCAGTGACTACAGTAGCACTGCGGAGAGCAAGCTGGGTGTTTGACCGAGGATTATTTAGTAAGGACAAGGTGTGTTTTATCCCTCTCTTCTCTGTGCCCCTTTAGTACTCTCCAACCATGACGATGAGTGTGTGACCCACCTCCAACCTGCCCGACATTATTGCCATCATTCCGAGGATTTGAACTCACTATAGGACACGGCCAAACACATCAGCACCGAATCAGGGACAGGCGCCATTTTGGTTCCACACTAACGTCAGAATGCTGATCGGAGAAAATCAATACGGCTGGCAACTACTGCTCCTTGCTCAAAATGAAGGACAATTTCTCCATTTATCACAAACCCCAAGTGTGACAAAACCAGCTACTGAAAATGCATACATGACACGTTTTTATGTTCTTTGCAGAGCCCCTTCTCCCCCCTCTTACCCCACACCTCGCCCATCCAAATTCCTCAGCCCTAGAGCGAAGAGAAAAAAAAATTGTTGAAGTTTACCTCTTCTACTTTTTAATTATTGCTTTGTGGTGCAAGATGTGCAGGAAATGTCTCCCGCTTCCGTCACTTAAAACACTGGAGAGTGTGCATATGCATTGTGAGCTTGGAAAGTCTTTGTCTTGTCATTTTACTTATCGCCATGCATACTGTGTCACATAAGTCAGTTGACATAGGACTCAGAATTTGCCTTTTACTCTGGCCACCTTTTATGAAATGTAATATTCTTCCCAATGCCCACCCTTCTATTTAAGGAGGTTTTTAAGAGGACAAGATGTGAAAGCTTTTATCGTGATGACCTTTCACAGTATGTAAGTGCTCAGATGGTTCTTACAATGTCAAATTGATCCTATTCGATCAATTTCAGTCTCTTACTGCTGACAGCGACGCTACTCTGCACTCCTCACTGTTTGGTTTAAACAGCTGGGCTGCTGTTGCGTTCTGTCAAGGGAAACCAGACTTCGGCATAAGAAGAAGTGAGTGCATGAATGCTGAGAATCTGTGTACAACATACTACCTAGTGCTGCTCTTCTCTATGTGGACACCTGCTTTAAGATGTGGTGTATATCTCTTTACCTGCCTGTGCTTAACACTCTGTGCTCTTCACCTTCTGTGTTCTTTCAAGTTTGGTTGATTATGATGAAATGGCTATGAATGAGCTGCCCCATTTTAATCTCTCTTACATATTGGTTGTTCATACTTCCCTTCTGTATCACCGGTCATCCCCATGGCCCCTGCCCCTCCCCTCTTGCCCACCCATGCATTTTTTTATATTTTGATACAATCTTTGACTACGTATATTGCCCCAGTTATTCAGAGTTAGTCAAAGCTTTCTAAACTGATTGTAGTAGGCATCATTATAAACTTAGCAGCAGTCTTGTAAATGTGATGAGAATTTTTCGTTTCATTTTTTTCTTCCTGTGAACATTACGCATTATACACATCTGTCCTATGTTGCCTTTATTTGCGGATATTTTTTTATTTCAAATTGAGGAAAGATTGCTTGTTAATATAATTTTACAATAACTTAAATATCTGTGTGGGTTGCTTTATTTTGCCTGAATGTTGAACTATGCCATATTCCTGATGCTGTATACATGACTACTGTTAATTGAAATAATTTGGTTAATGCATGAAAAAATTATTTACTGAATGGTTTTTTTAAATGTAAAAGACCATGAGGGATAATCTTCAATTTATATTTTGTACACAGTAGAACAGTAGTAGTCTCTGTATGGCTGCTTCTGCCCCAGAGACTCTACACACACCAGCCTGTAGCAGGCAGTGTGCACTGGTCTCACAAGATCACTGATCCCTTCACATACTGGTGCTGCTGTCCATAAGACCAGTAAGAGGAAATCCTGGAGACTTTGTGGCAGTGGAAATGTGCGGGTTGACACTGCTGGGAGCTGGGATATCAGGTGAGAGGAGGGACAAAATATTATAGTTGTTTTCACAGTTACCAGTAGATAAATCAGGGGCGATTTAGCTTTACTATAACCGTTTGCTGGATTTACATCCCTTGATGACGGTAAATCTCGAAATAGGCGCTGCATCTAAACTGTGGCAACCTAAAACTGTCTTGAAGGCAGTTTTAACAGTGCACTACCCTATCCTAACTAGTGCAGTACCCGTTCAAAACAGGCCTGTTGTTTGTTTCTCGAGAACAGCATATGCATGTAGGAAATGACAAACGTATCAATTAAAACGATTAATGAACGCATTAAATGGTTTTAATCCAGACAGACAATTACTAGAGCAAATAAACCCCACCCCGCTATTATGTGACGGTGTTTATATCAAACAGCCCCTGCTGCATTCAGACAACAGCATTAAGCGGCGCTGTTCGCTTGTTCTTTCGTGTTCATCAATATTAAAGTATCACGTTTCCAAATTGCACCAAATTCGACAGTGCACGTCCTTTGGTCCCCAGCAAACACCCCAGTGTGAAACAGATGAACGTTTTTTGAGATATAGCCTATGCGAAAGACACACACATACACATTACTTTTTTTGTTAGGTGAACTCTATTTTGTGTCAGACATCCTACAGCATGTCTTGAACATACATGCCAAGTTTGAGTCACCGTGCACAGTTCAATAGTCAAATTTAAAGCGGACCTATTATGCTCATTTCCAGCTCTATATTTTTATTTTTGGACTCCACTGGACTCGGTTTGCATGATTCACAGTTTAAAAAAAAAAACCCCAACCGTATTTATCTTATACTAACTCTTTATGCAGCCTCTCAGTTCAGCCCCTGTCTCGTAACAGGCAGTTTTAGTCAAGCGTACTCTGCTCTGTCTGGCCGACTTTACGCTGTTAGTGGTCCTAAAAACCAGTTGAAACTGCAACATATTTGGAGGGATTTGTTGAGCAGATCAGTTGGAAGTAATGCAGGGAGGAATACTACAAGCAGAAATGGACACAGTGATGATGAGCTGTGATGATAAGCACACCTCCAACAGGTAAAATACTTATTTGACTTTGCCATGCACTCACAGCGTGGCAATTGGACTAGAGTCATGGCTTGGCATGACTGCCCCCCAGAATAAATGGGAACACCACAATGAATGTATTGCAGTGAACTTGCACACTATGGGTGGAGCAGATGATCATATGAAGAAATCCGTCATGAGCCGACATCTGCTCAGGCTGAAAGTAGAAACAAACATTGTAAACCAAGCATTCAGAGCAGTCTGAAGTTAGTGCTTTTTGATCACATGGATTAATTCTGCATATGTTAACCTCACTAAATACGTTCCCCACTTTTAACATGAACATCCGAGGCTGTGACAGCAATACATCCATCATGTATAAAGTACACTGGATGAACAATTCTTGAGATATGCAAAGGAAAATTATACAGACAGACTGACAGATTTCTTGCTTTATATATAGGGATATAGACAGATGATAGACTTGTAATCATAATGTATGGCCCTGTAGTTTCAACGTCTATTTCATTTCTATCACAGAGTCCCTCTAAAAACTATTACCATGACTTACATATTAACAAAGATGCAACTATTTCATTGCTTGGATCATGAAAACTATTACTGGACAACATCAAAATGTATTTGAATATACTGTATGAGAAGTGCTGGTGTGGAAAAGAATAAGGGGAGAGAGAAATGAGCAAAGCCAATTGTAAAAATACTCATTTGGGTATCTAATTGTTTCAGAGGGAAATTAAAAACTGATTGTTGCATCTAAATCCCATTATGAAAACAGTTAAGCCATGCTGAACTCATTCATCACATGCAAACACTTTAATCAAAACACACATACTTAAAAAATAAACAACCTCACATTTGATAAATGGTTATCTGACACTGAGAAAGAACTGAGTTTTGGAGTGCAAAGGGACTTTTCCTCAGATATACATTTTATATGTAAACACTGCCAACCTAAATCAATCGATATATGAAGATAAGACAGTTAGGCATTAACTCATTTCAGGGAATCAATCCACACTCCTCAACTCACATGTCTGTATTTGATCCATTGGACGCTTACCATTATCATTTCCAGACAAGACAGCAAACAACTGACAGATTATCATGTGGCAAAGCACTGCTACATGTGGGGGGGTACAAAACTCAGAGGAGCAACAATACCTGTACAGATGTGTGCCAAACAGTTCCTGCACTTCTCATTTTGATAATTTACTGTGAGAGCAAATTTTCTATCAGCATGCAGTGGAAGGAGTATGGAAATACACTGATCATGTGGTGGCAGTGTCATGATAATACAAACACAAATCAATAAATACACTTCAAAATACTTCAGATCATATAACGTGTAAACTTAGGACTTAATGGTCTTCCCAGGTTATTTGATTTACTATAATGCAAACATTTAGGCTCAACATTCATCAATGAAAAACATTTATTTTTTAACAAGAATACTCAAGGAAAATTAATATTGTTTCACAGGATGGTTAATACACTTTAAATATGTCAAGTCATGAATGCACCTTTGTAATTCCAAGTAAGGTCTACTGCTAAGTATTATGTCATCAAATTACAGTTACCAGAGGTTTGCACTGTAATTGTCATGTAAAAAGCAGCCTTCTGTGAAATCATTTAGAAGCATTCATAGATCATGTAAAACCTTAGTTATTCATGCAGTATATAGTGGTACAATGATACTGAGATTACACGTAGTGATTACTGAACTTGTCTTTCAAAGTTTATCATAAATAACACATGGAAACACTTAACATCCCTTGTACATTTTGTGATACCTCAAACACAACCTCTGGACTGGACCGTCTGTCTGTGTTTCAATTTATCTGTCTACAGAGTCCAATGGTTTACTCTGCAGTCGTCACTAAGAAACACTGAGAGGTGAGGTCAATCTCAGAGGTTGACAGTTGAGAAAGCTTTTTTTTCTTCCTTTTTCTTCCCAAATTACAGGGGATCCTGAAAGCACTGTGAATGCATGTTTTGAGGGTTACAATATTTCTATTCATGCAGTTTTTGATGATACTGAAGAGCAGCTATAGAACTACATGTAAATGCATCATTCTATTGATTATTTTTCTGATTACAAAAGTATGTAGTATTGTGATATATCAGTAATACATATTGATTACAAAATAGGCAGCCCCTATCCCCCACTGAACACAGAGACCCCTTGTCAGATGACACTTGTCAGATGGCAAATACACAGCTTGACTTGATTTAACAATCTTCTTATTTCATCTTCTCCAGGAACGAACGCACCTCCAGTGGACTGTAACCCCAAGGCCCCATCCCTCCCTTGGGAACACAGAGTGAAGAATGTTAGACATATGACAAATAGCATTTTGATTTAGATACACATTTCTAAGAATCAAAAAGAACATATCAGTAGAAGACATCAGACACATGTTTTTACCATGACATAATGTGTACTACTGCATTTCTGGCATAGCGAACATGAACCTGGCTGTATTCCAAGAAATCTAGTGTTCCTTTCTGGATTCTTTCTCACGCAATTGTGTTTACAACAGTAATGCTGGTGGTACTTCTAGTCACGCGATTTCATGATAGGAACAGTGGGTTTGGAGTGAAAGAAAATGTCCCTTTCTGTCATTATAGAAACTTAATTTTGGGTCACATAAAAGCAAAGTAAAGACATTTGTTTGTGTATCAGGTTTGCACAGATCTCACCTTGTAGACAACTTTCCCAGCCTGCAGCACATAAAGCCTCTCAGGCAGAGCTCCATACTTTATGGCGGTGATATTGTTCATTTCATCCACAACCACTGGACACAGTGGTTCCTTTTGAACCACGATCTGTGCTGCAGACAGCCTTTCCTCCAGGCTTCGATGCTGGTTGATGTCAAAGTTGTTGGTAAAGGCCCAACCATCTGAAATAGAGACACAGTATGTGATTTTATTGACGCTAAATGCAGCAGAATAACATCTAAGTTCAAATAAACCACATTTTATGGTTGTTGTGTAAGTGCATGACAGTGTCAAGAGTTCTATCAAGGTGAACGCAGCCCTGACTTTGGTAGTCTTACTGCCTGATATCTTACCACAGAGCAACATTGCATGTGTTAAAGACTAAAAGACTCAAAATTAGACTATTAAGTACAATTTGAAAGCTAAAGGACACCACCATGACAGTAAATCAGTTTTTAACCCATAACTGTATCAAATGAGATAATCAATGAAAAAGATTTATCTACTGCATTCAACAGTTCTCTGTTGCAGGGGATTTTCATCAGGATGTTAAGAGATCCAGAGAAATGAAGGCCATTAATAGATATAAAGTATACTGCATATATGAGGGTAGACTGAAGTACTTTAAAGGCACATATCCATTTTTAAAACCAGCTCTGTCATTGTCAATGGGTATTTTCCTGAGACATGAGAGGTTTGTCAGCAGTGACAAAAACAAAGGGTTGCCTGTAGTTGTAGTTGCGAAAATGATGTACCACCCAGACAATAAATCCAGAGTTCTCTATGATAGGTTGACCATTTAATTTCTACTTTTGCTAGAACATGGCTTGCATATGCAATTGCTTTATTCTGTTGTCCCTGTCTCTTAGCTACCACAGCACCGAGATCAGAACATGAAGCATCCGTGTAGAGGGAGAATGGCAATGTGAAGTCAGGGAGTGCAACCACTGGATTCCTTGAGAGGGCATGTTACAGGTAAGTGAATGCATCCCGACATTGAGAAGTCCATTGGAAGAGTGTCTTCCTTTTCAGTGAGTGCATGTACCAAAACATAATGTGCAAAGTTCCTGATGAACTGGTGAAGTGGTAATATGAACACAGTCCAGGCAATGCTCTTACTTTTGTTGCAGAGCAAGGAGAAGGCCATCATGAACACCTTTCACATTTCATGGCTCTGGCTGAATGCTGTTCTTGGATACAACATTGCCCACAATTTAACCTCTGGCAAGACAGTATTTTGATGGATTTAACTTGAGGCCACTTTCCTGATATT
Source organism: Scomber scombrus (assembly GCF_963691925.1). NCBI lineage: Eukaryota > Metazoa > Chordata > Actinopteri > Scombriformes > Scombridae > Scomber > Scomber scombrus. The sequence continues at coordinate 13,193,317 of NC_084977.1, read as the reverse complement.
TGGAGAGAATTTATTTCAGGTGCTAGGGATTTTCATTGAAGGAGCGGCTGTAAATGAGGACATCATCTAAATAAACAAGGCAGGTTTACCAATGAAGGTCACCACTAAGTGTTGGCATGTGGTTTGAGTGTTGGTGAGTCCTACTGGTATAACTTTAAGGTGATAAAGTCCACTGTCTGTTGTCAATGCTGTTTTTTCATGATCTTTCTATTCCAGCTTAACTTGCCAAAATCCATGCTGAAGGTCCACTGTGGGGAACCAGGCAGAACAGAAAAGAACAGTGCATCACTGACTCTGGGATGAAGGTATGAATCATTGATTGTCACCATACTGAGTTTCCTATAGTCCAGGAAAAAACACCATGTGCCATTTTTCTTGAGCATCAAAATCACTGGCGCAGCACAGGAATTGTAGCTTTCTTCAATGACCTCTGCTTTCAAACGGTTTTCAACCTGAGTCAGTATTTCAGTTCTCTGTTCTCGTGTTACCCTGTAGGTTGCTGTTTAGTTGGCGTGGCATCACTAGTGTGAATACGATGCTTGATTATGATTGTTCGACCTCTGTCTTCTGAGTATTAACCGAATACTGTTGACTATTCATGAAACAGCTATTTCAGAGACTAAGTTGACAGGTTCGCTTCATCTACTTGTGCAGGTAGAGCTGCATCATATACAAGTAGGATCAACATGTCTCTTCTAGCACGATGTCAACAGATGAGGCAGAATGACACACGCCAAGGCATTGTCCAGAATCCAGCTCAATATCATCTCTGGAGGGATTAATAAATTGATTGTGAATACACTTATTTAAATTAAAATCAAATTCCTGCTCGCCCATCAGGTAGCTGAAGGATTCGATGAGGTGTTCAGTTTGCCAGCCAGAGTTGACATGGAGATGCTGGATATTCAGAATGACATACTGAAAGCAGTGACTTCTGGAGTCTTGAAAACAGTGACACATTTCCTCTTCTGTCATCCTGTGCCCTGAAAACGAGGGTATACTTTGGGTGTACTTCTCTTTGTGAAATGGCTGATCAAATCCAAGCACAGGAGCCGCCTCACTGACTCACACCTCACTGATCGATGAGGTCGGCCTCGTCAAATTATAAAATGAACGTTTAAGCAATCAGCCACAGCCATCTCATTGATTGACTGTGAATAAGTACAGCCAGCTATAGTTGTAAGAATTGTAAATATTGCCAAATGTTGTTGTGAGTACAGCCACTATGTTGACTTGTGTGTGTGTGTGTGTGTGTGTGTGTGTGTGTGTGTGTGCGTGTGTGTATGATAGAGAGTAGAGTGGAGTGTGAGTGAACTGATAAATGGATTTAACCACTTAAAAAACAAACAAATATGAAATACTGTTCTTCAATTATTTGGTGTCCCATTATACTTAAACATGTCATCGGAGTGAGATGTAGTGAGTTGGTGTGGTGTGTTTAAGGTCCAAATTATTTTAAATAACAACATATGTTCTTTATAGAAATACAGCAGAGGTCTATAACAAGCTCTAAAAATAACAATTTAAGCAGTCTCCAGAATGTTAGGTGGTTTTCTTGGTAATTACCAAAAAGCGTCTCAAATTACCAAACTCCCCCCTACATGAGCCCGACCGATATATCGGACAGATATATGGATATCGGCATGGACGTTGTCTATATGTGCTGATATATATACATACACATATATGAAGTTGTATAGGCAGCATTTTATGTAAATTTCAAATTGAGCAACTTTCACTCACCTGTTGAATGCGCTTCTGCGATGTAGATAACTAGAAAGTCAGCCACATCGCTGAAGTCCTTGACGAGTTCCTTCAACTCATCAAGTTTGTACATAAACGGTGGTCATGTGCAGCTTCCAAAACTCAGCACCAGCGGTCTGTTATCTGCAGAAAACAGCTAAAACTTTAGGAACGAGAGAGAGGAAAGAGAGTTGCAAATGTTGCATAGCCTCCCTGAAAGCTTTAATCTCCGTAACGCACCTTTAAAGAATTTGTGGATGCTTGTTTTCTCTCCCTCCATGGTGACCACGGCTGAGTCCGGAGCCTCTCCTCCCACAAAAGCCTCTTGCCCCAGAGACAGCCACATGTGCTGAGAGACGGTTTTAATAAAGTTTAAAGACGTAAAAGTCAGACCCCAATCCTCATACTGGAAATTTGGATTCTGGGTCATGGTGGTCTTTTCGCCAATTCTGAGGATTAGGTTCTTGGTGAAGCTTGGTGAGATGAAATGCATGATCCTGAGCATGAAGTTCAGCACTAACGCAAAGCAAAATGTGCACGCCGACGAAAAATACACCTTCAGTTTTTGTAAAAGCATGCTTGCTCCTTGATGGTGAAGCCCTGCTTTACTGTGTCACTTGCAAAACTGCCATCTGATAGTTGAACATGTCAGTGTCCACCCACTCCGCCCAAGTTTGATATCTGCTGCCTTCTAAGCCTCGTTGTGGGCTCGTAATTTCTAGCACTCAAGTAGCAAACGCTTGCTTGTACTGCTAGGATGCTGGGAGAGTGATGGCATGCTCCGTTTCACTTTAATGCCCCCTCCTTACTTTCCTAATTCATTTGTACTCCGTAAACTGATGTTTGCTTAAACCAGACCTCCAGGAGACACATCCCACGAGTCCCCTTTCACACCATCTACTGAATGTAAGTACAATTTTAATTAAGTGGTTTCTTTTGCCAATTAGCTTAAATCAGACGTTTTTTTCCACCACTCCGTTGATCTGCTGTTTTGTTATTTTCTCTCAAATTAAGGAAGATAAGAAAAATCTGGTATATCCCTGAATATCCTGCATATCCCTTAATAAAAAAGAAAAAATCTGGCACATGTATCCCCATACTGTGTTTGAACATTTTCTGTCAAAGGGCTGCTACACCTGCTTCATTGTTTTTCCAGAAGTAATGAATGTATAGTTCAAGTTCAAAAGTTTGGACACACTTTCTTATTCATGGAAAGGTGTGTCCATCCAGACTAATATATATATATATATATATATATATATATATATATATATATATATATATATATATATATATATATATATATATATATATATATATATATATACAATGTCAATATTTTGTGTTTACTTGCAATGTTATTTATGAAAGAAAATTAATTAACTCAACCAAAAACATTTGGAAGAGTGATCTGTTGTCCATTACAGTATGACTTCTACATCTCACAATTACAACTTCTCATAAGATCCCATATTATGAGTGCAGTGTTTCAGTAACCAGATCTGAATCTCATAATTAGGCTCCATAACATGTTCACCCTGTATCAGTTGGTCTGTCATAATTTGGCTATATTACAAATTTAACAGCATGTTGTTTTTGCTGCAGGGCCCCAGTTTAGCAATATTTCCTTACCTCCTACCAGATAGGCGACAAGTAGAAGACTAGAAGACTGGAATTGGGCAGTAAATCTCCTTTACTGCTCATTTCCAGTCTTCTGGCGCCCCAACAGGTCAACATGCAGGACATTTAATGACTAGAATGTTAAAGATGTGGGTGATATAAAAATTGTTTTTGGTTGTTTGTTTTGGCTGTATGTAAAGAATAGACAAACTATATAAAAAGTTCCCTTACAGGCTGTTATTGCATATCACTGTGTGTGTGTGTGTGTGTGTGTGTTGTAGCCTCATGGAAATGCCTATACAGACTTGTAAGTGGCATCACCATGATTTTCTCACACCTAAACTATATAGTCTGCTTCTTCTATCCCATATAAACTTGATTTGTCCATATCTATCAGGTCAGGTCTGTGTTTTTATACCAAATGGTAAGGTACCAAAGGTCATATTTAAACCCAGGATCCCTTCTAATGTAGACTTAGTTGTTGTCACTTTGATTTAAAAATCGTTCAGGTCAGATGTGTCGTGCTGCAGAATGAAGAGGGGTGAAATAAATGAGATATACTGCACAGGGTTGCTAGACTCCTTTATCGAAAATGTATGCAAAACAATATAATATTCCCCTTATTAATCAATAACTCAATTTCGTTTGTGATGTTTTGTTGACGTGTTCATATTTCCAACAGCACCAAAAGGCAGCATCAATCCTTTATTCCATTCGCGCATTTCCGCATTTTACCGCCTACATCTTAGATTAAACGCACAGAAAGAACAAACACACCCAGTTAATCCTCCATATTATACAAAACTTCACACAACAGCTTGTCCCACCTGCCTTGTATTTGTACAGTAATAACCTTTGTTTAGTATCACTGACAGTATTGTGTTTTCAGTGAAGGGGTTTCTCCTTTAAAATAAAGCCACTGGATGGCGCTGTAGAATAGCGTTACTAAAAAATGCTGCCGTGGATAAGGAGAAGTTCCCTCAACGCTGGGTTGATTTTAGGAAGGAACCATTTAACGCGAAAGTTGAGAAAACTTGGAGGATGATTCTCTATTTTTAGAAATGGTCTACTTTCCTAAATGAAATCCAAAACTTTCATCTGTTCCTAAGAGATACTACACGTTTGTCCTCTTAAGACTTCCGTGTGATCATTTTGATTAATTGGCAGCAGATATTTCTCCTTGACTTTTGAAAAGTAAACGTTGCCTAATTAAACAAAAAACCCTGAACCCCAAATAATCATTTATAGAAAGAGAGAAAGAGAAAGTTCATGAAAACAAACATAAAAAAACCAAATAAAAAACAAATGTTGAACAAAATGCCTATCAGTTGATAATAACATTAATATAACATTTAATTCGCTGATGAGGGATAATATCCAATCATTAGCTTAAATCAAGTTATATTTCTTAGTTGTGTGATAATTCCTTTGGCACTTTTTCCAGTCTGTATTTAATTTGTCCATCTATAGGCTATTAACTGGTAAACATTGCAATAGCTTATATGTAGCCTATCTGAAAGTCCGAAATGACCTGCGATTATTTGCGTTAATTACTCTTATTATTTTTTCCTAAACAGGCTTTGCAGCAGAACTGACGTGTTACTTGATAACATGACTGTGGCTGTCCCAGACTATTGTCTAGTTTCCACGCACATGATCGATCTGATCATCTGGAAAACACTCGTGTTGTAGACCTGGATTACATTTTATATGTCGAGCTTGGACAGATGATCAAGATCGTGGCATACGTGCATTATCACGTAAACTTCACACCCAAGCACAGAATTACAAACACAGTCGTCTTCATCCAAATCTCATCCTCCCACAGAAACACGGACAGAGTCTTCATTGGTGCTCCTGAACCCTGCAGTGAACTGGAGCTATCGGGTGTCAATCAGAGAGAGAGAGAGAGAGAGAGAGAGTGAGAGAGAGAGAGAGAGAGTGAGAGAGAGAGAGAGAGAGAGGCGCATAGGATGCTGATGACTGATCCTCTCTGAGAGGATGATATCGATCAGGCTTGCAGAATTTTCCCCCTCCAGTTTGATAAACATGCTGCTGTGCGCAATCAAACCTTTACTGCTCCTTATAGGCTAACTGGATCAGGTAGGTGTTACCAATCAATAAGGGTTGTACAGCGTGTTGATTCTTCCTGCTTCTCTCTCTCCCTCTCTCCCTCTTTTTTAATGAATCCATGTTTGCGCAATTTGGCACACGGACCAGCGGGAGGCTGACTTTGTGGTGATTTATTCATTTTTCTTCTCATGTGCGTAGGTAATACGAGCAGCGGCTGCACACTGAATGGGAAAGCCGTGATATCAATGCAGAACTCCTCAGCGCTGTTCGGGATGGTCAGCCACTGTCAGACCCCAACTTTCACAGACTTCACCGCCGGCTTGTCTCTCTCCGTGTACGGCAGCAAGGCAGACATCTGTGCTCGGCGCGCCGGGAGCAGTGGTTTCGGATCTCAGATTTGCCGGAGTCCTCATGACACAGCGACTCACATGAACTGCGCCAGCCCGAAGCGACTCAGCGCGTCGGAGGAAAAAGCGCATCTGTCAGCCAAAGCCCAGCGCTCCTGCTTCTCCCTCCCACCCGCTCAAGGTAGGCCCAGTGGGTCCAAATGTAAGCAAGAGCCCGCAAGTCTTTAATTGACGCAGCTGGAATTAGAGCTGATTAACAAAGTTGATGCGCTAATTGAGTGTATCCTAAACACAACGGACAAATTGCTGCTTTGTGATAACATTTAATGTAATACCAGTTATCGCCCTGATTACAATAAATTGTGGGAATAACGAAGTAAATTCACTCAAACAGCAGCTGTGTAAGCGTCTCTAATTCGAACAATTAGCAGTTTCGAGGTTATTTGAGATGGTTAAAAGCTTCAATCTAAAGTAATGCTGCTTCCATATGACTCCTCTAGAGCATCCTTTGATGCAGCTGTACTGTGTGTATTTGTGTTGAGAGCCCTGTTTGCAGTTGTGGATTAGGTCTGTTAATTAAACCCAGAGCTCACTTGGATCGCAAGCCAATTCATAAATAACACCAGAATCAAAGTCTCTGTAGCACACAGGGGCCATGAGAAGTGATGTACAGTATATGCAATAACTGCCAAGCAAGCGTGCAATTTCCTATGGATGTTAAGAAGGCATGGCAGCATTAAGTGGGATTGGTGTGACGCTGACTCACTTAACTAAATGTGGAAAACTTGACGACCTCAACTTTTGACACTTTAAAATAATATTTTGTTAATTATTTATTTATCTCTGGCTTTGCTCTCAATTTAAGAACATTAATTTGACAAACAATTAGGTAGCTATAAGTCCTTAAACTAATATTTAAATATCCCTCAGTGATATGAAAAAAAAAAGAAAGAAAAAACAACTTTGGCATGGGCTCTCATCAGTGAAAGTGAAAACTTTAAAACAACAATTACATAGATGAGATAGACACTGTCACACAGATAGCATCCAGAGTGGAAACTGGGTTTACAGACTGTGGAAGTCTGCTCCATCCTGTTTAGACAGAGTGTTACTGTGAGAGGGCGGAGGTAATTACAGCCCCATCCTAAATTATGATTAGACGGAACAGACTTTTATATTAGCAATCATCCTTGCAGCAAGAAGAGGATCAACGGATTTGATTTTGTTTCTTCTTGCTAAACACAAACCATATGTCTGCTGAATGTGTCTCAGCATTTATGAGTTCTCTTGGAACACAGTTGTGCCCTCAGCCCTCCATCCCCAGCATCCCCAAACAGAATGAATCGTCTCATTGTCTTCGCAACGCTTTTGAACTCTCTTCCCGTAAATTGTGGGAATGCAAGATGTGTTATGTGTTTGGTGGATTATGTCGTGCAGATTAATATTGAGGCGTACATATCTGTTTGTTTTGTTCTGGCTCTCTGAGTCAGTTGAGTGATATTTTAATCCATGAACCCACAAGATATTGAAATTATTAAAATTGTTTTTCAGCCTCCTTTGGAGTGCAAACCCAACATCTTCTCCCTTAAGCACATACCGATTCAGCCACATATCAAAACATATTACACATTCATGATCTGGCAGTTATATATTTTTACATTATATTTTACTGTTATTGGTAATAAAAGATTTCAGTCAGTTTAACGTGTGCTCCTTATGTTGCCGTCTCTATCCTATATGCACAGTATTCCAGGCATTTTTATGTTTTTATATAGTCTCCTTTGGTGAGCTTGGACTATAAATGTGATCTCAGGACTCATCAGTCTTTTGTATCATGCCTCATTTCACGCTGATCGTGTTACATATACTCCCATTCGGGGACAGAGCTGGAGTTTAAACTGCATTCTCAACCATTACTTCAGATTTATACTGAAAGGAATCTCTGAACAAACACAAGCTATAATATTCATCCTGATGGAAGTGAGACAGTGGGGGGAAGAACTTACCTCAGACGGGAGATTTCTGACCTTTAACATGTACCCTGCGATTACGAAATTTCAACAGTTACTCAGAGATTAAAGTGATAAAATATTGTGCACGGCTGATGTTTCATCTAATGCTCACGTAAGGATTGTTGTGGAGGAGGGAAGCCGTTGCGTACCAGGTTGTATTATGAGATATTTGCAGTCAGTACTGCTCTGCTTATTTGTTAGTTACTTCCAAAAAAATGCAAATCCACACACTAAGTGAATTTTTAATTATGTTAGCGTGTGTGCATCCATTAGTGTTTACACATGTTCACTCTCTCTTACACAAGTAAGAGAGAGTGAGAGATTGACAGTGAAAGCTGCCTTTTTAATGAAGGAGTGAATTTCAGAGCTGAAGTGCCGTCATGTGTTGAGGCTCTCCTTCTCCTTTGTAAAGGTCGACACAGACTTGGATTACATTTTACAGGCCTGGTGTCCTGAATGCACAATAACCATGCATTCTATTCCCGGCATGAATTGAAGTACATTTTTTTCTGTGTAGCATTAACTGAGACGTATGTCACACCTAATGCTTAGGTTTGGAAACCCTGCGTACACTGTTGCTCTTCGTGGAACAGCGGCAGATCATCCTTGCACTGCGAGTCCAATGTGCTATAAATATTAGTGCCCACCAGCAAAGACAATATTTAGCTTGCAAAGAAAAACACTTGACCTCTCTTGAAAAAGAATATCAGGTTTGAATGAAGTGTGTACTCTAGCATCATTCGATACCTTGCTAAAGTTTCTCCTGGCTGGGACGATGCTGCCGAGTCTGTGAGCTTTTTTGTGAAATATGTTTGAGTAAGGAGTGTGCTGGAGTCCCTCACACCGTCCGTCTCTCAGATAAATGCAGAGGTCTGTCTGTTGATTCAGCCCATAAAGAGATGAGTAATGGACTTTTGGTTTTGATCATTGTTGGAACTTTTTACATTTCTATGGCTATTTCTTGTCGTCTCTTGCCAACATACTCAGCTTGTTTCCTATAAGCCGCTACATATGGTATTTATACGTGCTGTATGCACACCTGTATGCAAGCACACAAACCCACCCACATCCATTTCTAATACATACAGACCCTGTGCCAGCATACATGCTGAACACATACACTGTGCACACATGCCACACACTGACATACCCACACATATATGGATATATGCACACACACACACTTTTTTTCTGGTGAAGTGGCATTGGCACCAATGTTGAATTCTCTCAAACTGACTTAGTTTTCTCTGTTTTCCCCAGCAGAATTTGTAGACGTCAGACTGCGGGGTGATAATCTGGCTGTTATGAGAAACAACCCCCCATTACAGCACCACTTTGAGCCTCTGCTGTGTCAAACACTTAATAACAGCTTCCCAGTAGCTTGTGAATAGTATTGGTTGCATGAGAAACACAGTAGGTGCATTTAGCAAAGTTGATTATTATAATCAAACAATGTGGTTTATTTAGTATAATTCTTTATGGAAGTACAGCTGAAATGATTGGTTGATATTTGGATTGACAGAAAAATAATCAACAAATAATTTAATAATTGACAATTAAACATTTTTCAAGACAAAATTCGACACATAGTTTACACGCTTCCATTGTGATAATTTTCTGCTCTTCTCTGTTTTATATAATCATAAACTTAATGTCTTCAATAAGGATGACATTGTGGGCTCTGAGAAATTGTGATGGGCAATTTTTCATATTTTTTGTGCATTTTGTACATTTAGCTATTAATTGATTAATATATATAATATAACTGACATATTAATTCATGATTAAAATGATTAGTTGAAGAGAGATAAGAGTGAGCAATTGGCAATATATAGAAATGATCATTACTTGATCTTTGAAAGCCCAGTAATACATTTTTTTCATATAAAATGTCTGATAAAGGAGATTACTTGACATCCATTCACGTTATAATAATATAAATTATTACTAAGTCGTCAAAAAAATGGCGCTCAGCCTAACCTACACAGGAACTGGTGTTCATACTTAAATTATCTGTTTGGTTAGTTGTCCAAGGACCTTAAGTAAATCTTCAGATTTGTGTCACATAAAATGTTTATATAGCTATATTCTGGGAAAATGTTTCTTCAGCTGTTTCGAGGGGTTTTGAAAAACTTAAATTGCCCTGTAATTCAGGTTTATAATTGCTATACGTTTGGTTTTGATGTATGCATGGATCATATTATTCATGTTGGGTTTGGCTGGTGTCACTGTTTTATCTATCAAACAGAATCAAGGATGTGACAGTTGGTCTATATGAATCAGTGACTGAAAAGTCTTTTACGTGGTGGAGAAGTGGTTGTGTGTTTTATCTTGTTGCTTGATGTAAAAAAGACCAAAGAGATTGTGGCTAGGCAAGTGTTGCAGCAGAGATATTTAAGTTTGAGTTTTGACCACAATTTAAATCAGTCGTGCAAATGATGAACATTTATAGTTTTAACCGTTTGCTCTTCATTGGCAGGTTAGTGTTGCTGACCTTTGCAGATCATGGGTCTGTGGAATCAGTAAAAGAATGATGATGTGCCACTGGATGACTACTGAATGAGTAATTTGCTATGGTGTCATTGTCTGGTTACTGAATTGATAATTGAAATTAAGCAGTGAAAGTCAAGGTGTCTTTTTTTTTTTTACCTCAAAATCCTCAAGGAAGATTTTTGAAACTCTAATCATGACATCAGTTATAGGCTTCCTAAATGTAACTCCACATAAATGAGTTAAACATTTTTATTTAGTGCCACATTTAAAGGGGATCTTTTTTTCTGCTTTTCCTTATTTTCAGTCATCTTTACATATTATATTACAGTGTCAGATGTTCATATAAAATGTGGCCAAAGTGTTAAATAAAGACGTAAATGTAGGTAGAATTGATCCCTGCTCTCAATTCTCGGTTTCCAAAGCTTTTTTCAAGTGACAGCCTGAGCAGAGGTTTTCTCATGATGGATTTCTTTATATGGTCATCCACTCCATGAACAGCACATGGGTTTACTGCTCTGTTCTGCTAACATTGGTGTTTTTCCATTTATTGGTGGTAGTCACACCGAGCCATGACTCGAGTCGAGCTGGCACGCTGTGAGTGTTTTTCCATTACAGAGCATGGTAAAGTCAAAGAAGTTGTTTACGTGTTGGAGATAAGTTGGTCATCTGTTAATCTTCTATAAACTTTGTCGTCACTGTAGTTCTTTTAGCTTGTACTATTCCTCCCTGCATTATTTCTAACTGATCAGCTGAACAAACAGCTCCATATATCTCCATATTGGGTTTGCATCGGTGGTAACTTAACACAATTCTGACATGGTTGCCCCTCCTCTGGCTTCTGGAAAGATGGCCAATCCAAACAGAGTGGGCTCATCAGGAAGGGGGGCCTTAAAGAGACAGCAGCTAAAACTGCCTGTTACAGACAGAGACTGAACAGAGGGGTTGCATAAAGGGCCAGTATAAGACAAATGAGGAGTTTTTTTGAACTGTCAGTCATGCAAAGCTAATCCAGTACAGTCCCAGAATAAAAATATAGAGCTAGAAATGAGCATAATAGGTCCCCAATAAACGTTAAAACTTTTTCTTATCTGTTGAATATGTTGACATGTGTATACAGTTTATACTGTAGTATACAATATGGCATTGTATTGTTTATTTTATATTGTTGAAGTGTAGATGTAAGACACATTAGGCTGTGCGTGAGAAAAATCTGCTGGATCCTTTAAATGCTCATAAAGCTAAAATATAAGCTTTTCCTTGCTGAATTGTCTCTGACGAAGACAGTGAATCCTTCCTGTTCCTGCAAATGAGAATCTGTTCTCTGTGGAAAAGAGAATATGTCAACGTGAGTACCAAAATTTCGCTTTATTAAGTGCGGTTAAAGTTTGACAGAGTAATGGAGAATATCAACACCACTGTCAGTCAAGGCAAGGCCAGGTTAAAGCAGCTGTCCTCCCAGATGTTGTGAAACACTGATCAACCCTCAGAGGAAAATCTTTGCTGTTATTGCCGCTGAAAGAGATTCAACCTTTTATTGAACTTGTAGTATACTTATTTTGACTGTTGAGGTTGACCAAGAACTTCTTTTTCTCCACCAGATAGTGAAAATGTTCCATATATGTTTTTGGTATCGCATGTCAATTTGCACTCAGCTATGTTTTATATAACATTTGTCAACAGGAGCCCACTAACTAGCTAACAGCCAGACATTCTCTCTTTCTGCATTTTTGCCTCTAAATCATGTGTAACTGGCATGTTTATGTACATCAATGTCGTGCAGTGGTAGTAACATTCAGGAGGTTTCTCACCAGTCAGTAAATTCCCATGAGCCAAGGAGAGAGCCTCAGCCCACGTCTTTTCGTCTAGTATGAGCTCAGCAGTGAATTATGGGCAAATGCGAGGGTGCTGCCTGGGAAGGGTGTTGCAGGGTGTAATGTTTGCAGCATGTTCCATTGATTCATAAAGCTGAAGCCCGGTGATGATTCTGCAGCGGTATTCCCGTAAACCTCCGTCTGGCTGAGAAGTTGAGGAGCAAATGCTGGGTAATGGAATGAGAGCGCTTCCTGAGTCACAGCCACTAGAGAGGGAGAGTGAGAGAACACCCCTGGTCTGGCATCTGGTTGGCTGAATCACCTCAATCAAACTTGGCCATGAATACACATGACGTGTGTGGAAACAGGAGATAAGTGGCAGAGGAAGAGAAGAGTGTTGCACCAACTTCAGTTAAGGTTGGATTCAAAGAGAGAGAAAGAGAGATTTACGGGAGGTTATGAATTGTTCTGCTTGAGTATCCTCTGAAGTTGCAAAATGAACATGTGCCTGTACAAATCTACAAACAACTTAAGAATTTAGGCACTGGTGCCTCTCTGCAATCCTTTTTCTTCTCCATTGTCAGTGTCAGTTAGGTCAAATGTTCTCATTCTTATGTGACCAGTGTGGTATGACTATGGCATCTCTCTGTAACCAAAGGCATTCTGACTTTCGAGAGCCTGTGCATTCTGCCAATGAATCCAAACAGTCACACAGCAAAAATATGATCTGGTTTGAGTAAGTGTCGAAATATCTCTGGAATACCAGAAGAAATGTGCTCCGGGCCTCAGTTTAATCAAGAAAAGTTGGCTCAGATATGTCATCATAAAAATTTATTTTTAGCCCAAACCTTGCCTTGAGAAGCACTTAAAGTTTCACACACTGCATTTTCACTGATGAGGGGATTGAGCTGCCAGGTCCTGTGAATTAGGCCAGATTTGTTTTACTTCTTAACTATTTGTAGCAAAGATAAAGAGACTTCTCTACTTCTGTCTCTGTTCCTTTGGACAGGCATGCCACAGCTGACCGCATGTCTATAGAGTCTGTATTACTCATGCATTTTCAGACAGCAGCGACTCCTCTCGCAGACCTCTGTGTATGACTTAGCACACGGGTGGGTTTTTGATTTACATCTCGGCTGTGCCACTTGCTGTTCTTGGCTCGACGCTGCTGTGTTTCATCAAAGAAAAATCCGCTCCACTCTGACTGTGAGTTAAGACTGCCGTCCGCCGTTTTGCTTCCTCTGCCAGAGCAGGGCCGAGAGCTGACTGGGCACTCGCAGCTGTCAGCTGGAATGAGAGACAGAGAGAGAGAGACAGAGAGACAGAGGTGGCAGTACAGAGATGTGGCCATCGGGACTCTAAATAGGCAGCAAGAGCACAGATTGCGTGATTGTGAAAGGGCAATTTTGGTCATCTGAGTCAATCGTGAGGTGGCTCCTTCTTCATCTTTTCCACCGAGGAGTATTCTACTATCAGCAGTTTATAATAACTTAGCTATGCAAGATGTGAGTAACATTCACAACATGTTTTTGTTGCTAAGAGTGCATCAGAGCTTTGTGAACAGGTCACCATTTAAATCTGCTACGGTAGTAGTTTCAAATCTGAGTGCTCAACATGTTTAAATAGTGACTGAAATGACCCTTTTTACAAGGCTGGTCATGGCGGAGATTAATCAGCAAGCCAATCAAAGACTGGCTTCAACCGAGTGGGCAAAAACAAATGGGCAAACATGATGCGAGCTGAGGCTGTTTTAATGCCTTCATTAGAGCGGAGGAGAAAGCAGCCAAAAAGCTTGAGTTTTATCCTCTCTCTTGTTCTCTCTCCGTCTCTGCCAGGAAGCTGCCATGGGGCAGTGCCCAGTCAGCTCACCGCACCATTGGCTGGCGCTGCCCCAGAGGACTATGAAAGACATTATAAAGTCTAATAGTGCAGTTTATATAGTTTATTAGTGCTCGTTAATAGGAGCACAGCGTTGTGGAAGAATTACTAATTCGTCATGTGCAATGCAATCCAGCCCCTGCGCTGAATTAACTTGCTTACCAGGACTAATAAGTACGTTAAAGCAAGAGACAGAATAAAGGTTACTTGCTTGTCTTTGGGTTGACATCAATCATAAACCTTGAGCGTGACTACTTGCACTTCTGTACTCTGCTGATTTGGACTCAGATATTGTGCACTACATCTTGGGAGATACAGATCTGTAAGCATTATTATCCCAGATAGAGAGCCAAGTTTCATCACACAGAGTCAATATCTCTTGCATTATTCTTTCAAGAATATATTTTAAAGCACTGGCAAGAAAATGTTTGAGTCATAATGTATTATAGTTTATGTATTGCTAGAGGTCTGGTCTTCTAAGGTACAGTGCAGAGAGTGATATCATCATGTTCATCCAGCATCAGCTCACAGGCAGTGCTGTAGCACAGGTAGTGTTTTGTCAAAATGTTTCTTTTTTGGTCCCTGTCTAGAAATCTCAACAGCACGGTGCTGCATGATGTGAGGAAGTGGAGGATTTTGGGGTGCCCTGTTCAGGTTAATGCTTGTATGTCCAAGTTGTAGGGAGCTGGGAGCCTCGCCAGCCCAGACTCTGGATGTTAATAAAGTTTCAAGAGTCCATGCCAGCACTATGATCTGTAATGCTTAGGGTTATTTTTACAGACTTTTTACAGACAATTATATTTGAAAGGGAAGGCTGTTTTTTCAGTGGGCTAATATCAGAGCAAGGAGATGGCATATGTGATAAGAAGATGCAATTTCCCATGATGTGATGCTGTGAAGTGCATGCGTTTTTCTTTTTTCATTGTGTGGGAATATTTTCTGTATGAGAACTGCCAATGTCAAACTGGTACAGTGAATAAGTAAATTACACTTTTTTACTTGTGTTATTTCAGTGAAGTGTTGTTGAAAGTAAATTTATTTTACCTTCATGATAGACGCACACCCTAACACCTGGTAGCTGTCTAACTACAAGCACAGACAGATGGCGGCTGAGTCAATGTGCTTTGACAGAATAGGAAGAGTGACCATTGATGATTCCCCGTTCATTTTCTCAGCTAAACCCTGGATTGTTTATTAATTCTCTTCCATGTGTCACACATGTCAGTGTCTTTGTCAGTGTTAAATGGACTTCGGCAGCATGGTTGCCAAACAGGGAGTTGAAGGAATCTAAGATGACTTTGGCTTTGTAGTTACTGTACTGATGTCGCTCCCTACCAGAGATGTCGGCTTAATTTCACTCTCTGGAACTGAAAACTGCATCTCACAGATGAGCTGCTTGCTCTGGCCAGAAGTTTCCACTGGAAAGAGAAATTTGTTATCTCCGGGCTCCAGTAGTATCTGTCTGCTTTATATTTTCGACATCAAATTGCATTTGGAAGAAGGCTGTGTGGTTTTTATTCTGTTGTCCTGTAATTCTAAATGAGGAAATAATTCAGCTGCAAGTTGTTTTGTTGAGGACAATCCCCTCTGTTCTTCTCTGATTTACAGTTGCCAAGATAAAATGTAGGACCCCCTTTCACTATTTGAACCGAGGCTCATATGGGCTGTGCAATAAGTGTGTTAAATGGATCCACATTACACTGAGTAATAGCCTCAGTATGCTCTCTTCATTAACATGCTTAACATTCCCCTGAAGACCCAGAAGTCAGCTTCTATAATACACTGCTTAACACAAACATCATGTTGGACACTTAGGATCTGTTATGGGGCTCGTTGATGGCAGTTTTAGTAGGGAGCAGATTGAACAGTGTTTGTGTGCCAGTGTATGTGTAAATACTGATGTTTGGGGCAAAGTGGAGGACAAGATCGACTCGTTCTTGAACTCTGGGCATGAAAACTTAATAAAAGTTTTGGTTTTTGCAATAGAACAAATAATCTAGCTAATTAGAGCAGATTTTCGACACAAAAGTCTAGTGAAGAGGTTAATACATTGCAGTGCAAAATGTTATTGTTTTTAGCTTTTTTGGCTCGAAGATGAAATGTGTTGCAATACCGGTCAGTCACTTGTTGCATGTTTCCAAAACGGGACACGCAACCTTTTTTTTTTTTTTTTTAAGTAAGAAATCTCAGTTTCTGGCAAAATAAATTCTGAGCAACATATATTTATTTTTAACAGCCCTATTAATCAGCAATGACATATTATGGTCATTAAATGCTTTGGGACAGTAAGATACATCTGTGTGTATTTCATTTTGTGTGTACATCATTGCATTTGCACATAATTTATGTGATTAGGTAGGTGTGTACATTTAAGATTTCTGTTTTTTTACCAATAAATGAATGGTTCTGGTGGGTGGATTATGTTAAAAATGGAACTTGAAAGATGAACATAATGGGAACCAGTGCGTAGCTGTCCTAGCCGGAATGACATTTACAACCTTTCCCCCCGGCTCAGCATTCAACCTTTAAGATGAAGCCAAAACCCATCAAGAGGAGCTTCACTCACCTTAAAAGTGCTACGCTGAGATTGTTGGATCCACACAGACTAGGTTCACACGGTTTCAGTAACCAATAAACATTCCCGTGGCAGGAAATGTCTCTTATATATCACTGGGAGTTTTTGACAAGAATATTTAGGATGAGTACCTGGCTTTTTCCCCAGTATGTCTTCACTGAAGCTGAGTCATAAATTCAGTGGATGGGCAGAGGGAGTGAAGAAAGGAGAGCAAGATTTCTCTCTTCACGGCACATGTTGACTAATACCGATAAAAAGCCTAATCAGCCACTTTCAGCTCATATCGACAGTGATCTAATAGGCATGTGTTTGAAAGTTGATATGAATTAGGCACCGTCAGATCCGTGACAGCCAGGTGCTGAGCACTTGGCTCAATGACCCGGAGCCTCGGCCAATTGGAAAACGCTTTGCAGAATTTATCTACAGCCTTCTCCCTTGACAAATTATTTTATTGTTCCCACACAGTTGGTTTTCATTTAGTCTTTTGGCTAATGAAATGCTGAGAGCATGTGGACTATTGTTATTTCTTTATTCAGCATAGATACTCTGACTGGAAGTGTTCACATCTGACAGTACACTCCCCATGCAATAGAAACTGACCAAAACATGACACACGAAGCATACAATTGTGCACAGATGGCTCGCAGAGTACAACATTTTAGCATATACTGTGAAATCTTGATTTGCTTATTACTACACTGCTGATACTGTATGTGCCTCCCTAGCATTACCTTAGTGTCTGTCAAACAGGGTAATGCTGTTTCCTGAAGGAACAACTTCCCTTCAGCGAACTCCAAACCTCGCTCCAACACCTTTAATCACATTATTCAGTGTGTCTCATGTACCCGGACTAGTAGATATGCTGTGTGAGAGCTGCAGATGGGAGAGATATGGTGAAACTCGCCTCGCGTCCGAGCCCTGCACTCTGCTTGACCTGAGCTCAGTACATCAGGACTAGGCCACTAATCTTTTACAAATGCTGGGAGCCTCCATGACCGGGCCCTTGCTGAGATGGCTTAGTCAAAACAGGCCTGCTGCTCCTGAATACAACCTCAGCCTCCTAGCTTAATTCAAACGATGATTAACTAACAAATACCTGCTGCTTGTTCAACAGCATTACACAGCCTGGTGCGTTCGGCAGCGCTCCATGGAGTTTGACAGTGTGTTTGCTGTTCTGTAGAGGAACACACAGGCCTACTGTGTTATAAGCATTTCAGGATTTGTTGGTAAGATGATACAGGACATGCTTAGTGTACACAAGCATAGTAATACTGAAGTGGTTGGGGAGAGTTTTATAGTTTAATTCTTGATTATATCTTTCAGGAGATGTGCTTTGTTCTCTGAGCTGTAAACAAACTGCATAAATAAACGTTGCCGTGCTGAATTGTGAAAACCTGCAGCATTTTAAATAATGAGACGTGAACAACAAATTGACATGTTTTCTTTTCTCCCTGTTAGCATTTGTAACACTCAAACCATGATTAATATTTATTGTGAAAATAAATCCCCAAAATCAGCACGTAACAATTCATGTTGAGAACCATAACCATAATAGCCAAGACTTTGAATGTCTGGATTGAATTGAAGGATTTTGCGATTGGTTGCTGCTTTAGTAGTAACCTTATGTCATCACACTGTCTCCTGCCAACCAACTGAACTGGTAAAGCAAAACAAATACATTTTGCCCACGACGCAGGTAAAAGTGATAAAAGAAGGCCTTTGCGTCCAGTTTCAAGTTTCAGTGGTGTCATTCTCAATCTCAGTCACTCTAAACCTGTCTCACTGCCTGTGTTTCCAAAAAGGCCCATTTACCATTGCACTTTATCACAATAGTACTGCCTAAACGTATCAGACATGCCTGTGCGTCGTCTTCTCGTACACTGTCACTGTTTATGTGGGCTCAGCCACATTTTTTCTGGACTTCAAACAAACACCATGAGGTTCAGGTCTTTCACCAGGCTCAGGCACGGGGTCAGACTTTGTGCATAGAGAAGTTGGCATGCCTGACCTGTTGAATAAAACATCACTACTTCTGCTGTAACTTTGAGAAATGTTAGAATTTTCCGAGTATGTCTTATTTAGAGCAACATGGATGCAGAATATATTGTGAAGTTCAGCTATATTTTTTATAGTAATCATTTTTATATCATTTTTATATAATAGTTTCTGAAAGGGTTTCAACAGCAGCAGTTGTTGTAAGTGATGAATAATTTTGTGTGTCGTTGTCATTCTTTGAATATATTGGTACTCATATCTGATCGCACATAAATGGCAGTGTAGTAGCGGTGCCCAGCATAAATTGCCAGTATGGTTTTTTTTGTTGCTATTTTATAAATGTTTGAAAATGATTTGATACACTGGGAACAATAAATCTTCCACAATTTTTGCAATAACACAGTCATTATTGTTCTAAAGAATGCTGCATTTTGTTCCAACTACAAAAAAAAAATTGGAAGTTCAAGAACAAATATAAACGGCATTGGATACATTTTTAAAAAAGAGACTTAGCAAGGATGCACTTTCATCTGCCTGGAAAAAGCCACAGGCAGTGAAATATTTAATGTATAGCCCCTAAAACCACAATTCAGCAAAAGTCAACAGTACTTGTTATCTGTGTCCTTGATAGCTTTTGTCATAAATGTAAATGCCCAGTTTACCACAGCACCCACTTTTACAGGGCCAGACCTGTCATTTGACACGAAAATATGGCCAATCTAGGCCACTGTAACGATGCCAGTCTTCTACAAGCCTCAAGAGCTCTGAGCCATGAAGGGAGTCCAGCGAGAGAGGCAAAGCATCAGTATATGTACACTGCAGCCTGCCAAAGTACACTCATTTAACAGCACAAAAAGACTTGCACTGAGAACCCGCATGTTTATGTTAGGGATGATGTAAAATGGCCAGAATTCACATTTCACATCAAATTTCTCTTTTAAGATGGCTTCTCTCAATTTTTACATGCAAGGAAACAAACATTTGCATTTCAAAGTTCTTCAAATAAAAATAAATGAAAAGCAAACCCTTTTATGGGTTTGGAGACTATATTGGAAAACAGGTCAGGGGCGAAACGAATATTTTTTATGGTTCGTAAAAGAGCTTCACAATGAATGCCAGCTTATGTGAAAGTCTTGACACTTTATTCAGCCCTTACACTCTTTGGCCAAGAGCAGCCAAACAACACACATAGCAAAGGCTAAGTGATCCAAATGAAGAATGATTTCTTTATTTCTGCTTGTTCATCGTCTGATTAAGCTCCTTTTCACAACCAAAAATCAGTTTAGCCATCCACCCTCACTTTTCCTTTTTGGGTTTATCACATTCAGGTTGACATAAAATCAATCCAGTACTCAGAGTCATCTGTGTTTGGTCCTGGTATTTGCTGTTGCAACCCACCCGCCCAATGCACATTTGCATAGTACTGTTATTAGTGTGTCTTCACAACACAAAGGTTCTGGGTATATTCATATTCCTGCTCCTGTTTGATTGATTTCTGCATGAAGTTTTTCTCCCTGTAAGTCTGAGTAAATGAAGACATTTGCATTAACAGAATACTGTAGGTTGACTATATAGTAAGTATGCATGGTTATGTATAATAAAACATGATGTACTTAATCTGTATAGATGCAATGCATTCATGTCCGTATAATTTGAATGCAGGCATTATTGATTGATATGGACAGCAATTATTATTATCAACAATTATTATTGCTTAATGTACCAATTATTAATTCATCACAATGTTTTAAAAAGTGTCTAAAACTTCTGTCACAATGAATGTCTGACCAGCTGTGGTAAACCCCAAAATTTTAAAAATTCAATTATGTGCTTATATTATTGCTTAAATTATGCAATTCTGTATGAGTATACTACCTCAATAAACCTGATTTCTAGGCTGCTTTCTTCCCATTACTGTTAGCTACAGCAGCTATCAGATAGAAAGCACTCTAGATATCAGTCAGCTAAGCTATCAGTCCTATGGGATCATTATCCAGTCAGGCTAATGAAGTTGTTCATATGAAAATCAAGGGACAGAAATGTGTTATTACCGTTTCCATTGTGCAGTTTCTTTCATTTGTAAAAACAGAAACATGCTTTTCTCAATACATACTGAAGAATTTATATTTACTTTCATTTCTCCATCATAGACTAAATGGATAGAAAAAACTCTTTTTTTCCAGTTTTCTTTGAACATTTCTTCTTCCTCTACTCTGACACCAGCCCCTGCTGCAGTTACTTGTTTGTGTGAAACAATAACATTACTCAAACTATATTCAGACCATATCATTGCAATAGCTTTTGCCTGTTCCCAAATTCAAAATAAAATTGTGACAATTTCAATTTAGCTCGTCAGTGAACATGCTTCTTTCTTCTCTCTGATTTCCAAAGTGGTGAAAACGATCCGGTTGTCTTTTTCACAGTGTGAAGGAGGGAGTTGAAAAGTTGTCTGTTTTCACTTTGATGTATATGAATTCTATGGAGATATTTTGTAGTTTTGTAGTTTTTATTTGTAAAAAAGAAACAACCCACTATGACATATACAGTGCAGTCTGTAGGAATCAATTATTTTCAATACAAGCTCACCTTAGATGACATTCTTGGCCTATAGGTGATACATGATAAGTCTAATGTTCTGTTGAAAGCAACACCTATGGTCTCTTGACTTTTGTCCTGCCTTTGTCAGGATACACTGTAAAACTGTGTGTTTATTAAAGCACCAAATCTTAAAAATACCGATCTCTTTGCACTGTTATTGTTTCTGTGGGGTGTTTGACCTTACCCACAGTCAAACAGAGTGACAAGCTCCAACTTCGAAATAGTTTCACTACTGAGACAAAACTCATGTCTCACACTGGCCGTAACCCTCGGCTGACTCACGGGGTGAAGGGACGCAGCAAGAGCAGAAATCATAATAAAAGGAATCTTATTACAGCCATTAAACAAGAGAAGGGAAAACACAGGAGGGCTTTAATGCCTGGACATCTAAAATGCTTGCACTGTGAGAATATATTTGCTCATAAAGCTCTTTGATGGTGGCCCTGTCTGTTCCAACACACAGGGCTGCTGTCTGTGTAAATAGCTATATATTGACCTCCCACCGCACAAGATTGTATGTGTTTCCATAGGTGTCATTTGGTACCATTTTGGGGTTTTTACAGGCCCCACTGTGCCTTAGTCCCTGTAACTGCGGGGGCTCAGGAGTCATGCCATCACTTCTCAAGCATTGGCCAGCAGTGTGCTCTTTCTGAGGTTGTAGAAGGATGAGGGATGGACTATGAACTGCAGGCCTCCCTCCTCCTCATCCTCATCACAGCAGCATTATGAAACTGTTTGATGTGAAGTGATGTATAATGTCTATTGGACTGTCCATCTCAAATTACCTACAGTGCGTGTTCTTGTCTCTACTGTATGTGTGATCTGTGTTTGTGAGTGTGCGGTTGTGGGTGGTATGGGGTGGGGGGTCACCACTGCAAAAGCCTTTGGTGAATGAGGACTCCCCACACAATAAAAGAATGGTATTGCTGACTTCCTTGGGTATGTGTGGTTTGAAACTCAACACAGGTTTGCTCAGTGGAAAACCTGGGGCCCTCTCTTATTTATTCTGTATATGTATGAAAACCCCAATACTGTGCTGCCCTCTGAGTGCGTGAGGAGGTCCCTCTTCAGTCTGCATTTTGGTCATTTTTCAGGCAACTTAATGCCCTTTAGTGGCAGATGTTGACTGCTGACTATTGGTTCAAATCAGTCACAGAATAAAAAACATTCTGCTAAGAGGAGTCCACAACAAATAAATATTCTTCAACATCATAAACCATGTTTTCAACAAGTTATTTCACTTCACAACCAAACTGTAAAAACAACACATTTTTTCAAAAGTGCATCATTAGATAATGGTTGTTATAGTGGCCATTGTTGTGGAGTACTTGTTCCATGTGTCATGTGTCCTTTGTTGTAATCTAACATTTGTTCTGAGGGTTTGCAGACAGATTTAGTCCCTTCTGTTTGCGCAGATCAGCTTCCTTTCTGCAGGTTTAGAAACCACCGGCAACATGAAACAACACCAATAATCTAATCAAAATAGCAGCTTCCCCTCTCTGCCTCCGCTGTCAAAGCAAACTGGACTTTTGAAGAAGTCATTTTCCTCAAAGAGATGTATTTTGGGGCTGAGTTAACCCCTAATTACCCTGACTAGCCAGTATTCATTGTGGACACTATGGAGAAGCATTGGATTCAATTTAAACCGGAAACTTCCAAAGCCAAAGCAATTACTATGCATGCTTTGAACATATCCTTTTCACAAAGTAACATTCCATTATTCTTCCTTCACTAAAACAACAAAAAGTAACAAAGAAGTAGGAAGTGAAATTGGATTCCTCTTTTGGTTCACAAAACATCTGGTTTGGCCCTTGTTTTAAACAACTAGCATCCCCTCTGAGAATAACAGAAGGTTATGTGCACTGTGTGTAGGTAACAAAATAATCATTTTCAAATGTTTCCTCATTCAAATGTGATTTAATTACCAACACTTAAATTCAGCCTCTCAGTTGGACCACCGACCATCAAGGGAATTTTCCTCCAGACGTTTTCCTAACTATTCATTTATTTCTCTCCCACCACTGCCCCTAAACCATTAAAAAATATACAGTAATTGCTGCAAATTGATCACTTGTTTTACAGAAGTCATATAAATCTCTGCTCTTGTCAAATTATAATTGATGGCAGGAGGCGGTGCTGGGCGAGAAGAAGAGAGAGTATCTGTCAGATGGGCCTCGGTGCATCTGCGACATGGAGATACTCTCATGTTCTGTGGTTGAGTTTGGCCAATGTCATTTCAGAGGAATTTCCTGCCATCTGTGTTCAATCGAATTCTCTCACAGATTTGGGTTTGCTTGTAAATATTGGGTGCTGGCTGAAGAGGACTGAAGGAGTATTGTGAGTTTTGTACCGACAGCCTCTCAGACCAAAATGAGCAGGCCGCTGGTGCAGGAACGAGCTTGGCTAACAACGCTTTATTAATGGGAGCTGCAGCAAGACTGACTAGAATCTGACTGCTCAGGGGGGAAAAAATCTAAATCTAAGATCACTTGTAAGGAAATTAAGTGAATCTTTTTCCGCTGACCTTGTGGCTTGGTGCAGCCTTTTTGTGTCTATTTTCAGTCATGGTGCTGGCATGGATTTAGGGATTAGGATTGTCTGTCAGTCAGTCAATTGATCAGTCCACCACTTTCCAAACCACAGTCCGAACTATATTTCAACAACTATTGGATGGATTTCCATGAAAATTAGGATAGATATTGAGGCTGCCCAGAGAAATGAATCCTAATGAATTGGATGTTTCCTTGACTTTTTCCTCTAGTGCAACCAGACTTTTGCTGTCATGATATGAAGAAACAAAGAATGCTCACTTTTAGCAGGTATTTAGCTCATACCTATTTCTTTATCCCATTTGCATTAAAAAACATGAGAAATAAAATTAAGCTATCATGAGTCTCTTTCATTTGTGTATGTGAACAAAACCACCCTCACAAATGGCCTCTGTTTAACAAAAGTTATTTTTTTTAACACCCAGCCATTATAAACAGCACAGATTTATTATGCCAGTAATAGTAATTTTGACAAACAGAGGCCATGCTGATGTTTGACAAATAGATTTGATTTCACTTCAGTTTCAGAGGGATGTCTGCTGTGTTTGGATATGACTTGAGCGGGCACACGGACAAACTGAGGCCTATTGTTCAGAAGCAGCAAACGCAGCTTCTGTACTAAATCCCCATGTATACTTTTTACAGCAGATTTATATACATTGGTTATTCTTATGAGTGAATGCAGCACACACAGACAAAAACACAAGCACTCAAAGTAACGCATACACGCACAGAGATTTAGGATCTAAACCTAAACCTATCAAATAAACACTGATAAAAAAACACATCATAACACTTTAAGCTCAGTTACTTGCAGGAAAGAACTTGATTCTGTTGAGAAGTGAACCAGCCGCACCTTTGACACTTTCTGTGAGGGTGTGGTGCTTTGAATGGTCGAAAGTCCCAAAACTCTGCACCAGCTACATCACTCTGCCAGTATTTACTGCGGCCTCCCCAAACAGAGCAGCCTCTTGTCTGGCTTTGAAGCACCTCCTGATCCCATGCCGAGGCTTGGCCTGGTTCCGCAACCGTGTTGTCCACCAGTCCCATAAAGGTGTCTGTCACCGGGCCAGGTGTTCCTGTCATGTCTTCCAGCCAAGTGCATCATGTCTTGTCGGTCTGCTGGTATATCAAGTCAGTACATGGACCAGACTGATACTCTAGTTTATGCACTGTTTAGCCTTTACAATTGTGTGGCTTTTCTGCCCAATTATAGGATGTGGTTTGGCTGAGGACTCCTTGTAAAACTTTGTGATCCCTTGTCTGATTCTGGCAGTGTACAGATTTGAGGGCAAAAATCTTGTTATGATAGTGATTGTCAGGATAGAGCTGTGGCTGCTCGTGACTTTAAAGTGGTTTGTTGACTGTGCACATTTTTGTTATATTAACAAATGTTCTAAAAGAGTTTGACTTGAAGATAGAATATCTGCTTATTTTTATGATAATCAATCATTGCTGTGGTTTTATTACTGCCTTTGCCAGAGGTCAGATTGCAAACAGTGTCTTTGAAAACTATGAGGACAGGTTTCTGAGTGCTTGTACGCTGATCTCCATTCTTTCTCTGCTTATGTTTTGTTCTTCTGTTGATTCTGAATGTCTCACTGTGTTAGAAAAATAAACGCATCACTTCCTGAACATAAGGTCATTTTATCTGTTTACACTGGGTGTTTAACAGAATAAACAGAACAAAACATGTATTTATTTGTATAAAAAAAATGTCATTTGTAATACCTTAACCTTTCATAGCTGAGAATAGAGGTATTTTGTTTCTCAAGTATTTACAAACAGGTAAAATTAAACATTTTACACAATAATGACAAACTGTATGCAACAATCTACCAGATGGAAAAATGAAGAAAGGAAAACTGAAGTCAGTCAGATGCGCTATTAAAACCTTTTGAATTAACACATACATCTGATAATGTTATCAGTTGCTGCATCAAAAGCACTGTCACTGAATATGAGTGAAATGTTTGCAGTCCAAAGAATCACATCTTTTAACTTCTGACTGATCTGAGTTTGAACACATATCTGCTGGTTTTCTTCTCAAACCATACTTGCATGATTTATGTTGATGGATCCGTCCACATAAAGAGTGGCCAGACAGGCACCACTAGTGACAAGGTGCAACCACCAGGTGGTGACATGCACAAGTGTAAAGTTTTAATTATGTTAATCAGAGAGGACAGCAGCAGGGAAATAATTGGCTGTGACGGTTGGCAGGAAGCTGTGGGACGTGATCTTGGAAGACCACAAGCCATTTAGTGGATCCACCTTTGTATGTGTGTGATAGAGTTCTTTTAGATGTATGTGTGTGTGTGACAGAGAGAGAGAGGTGTGTGTGTAAGTGTGTACGTGGAGTCACATTACAACACTACAACATTATCTGCTGTGTTTTGGGTTTTACATACAGCGTCCCCTCTGCTAGCTGTGCGGTGAAGCGGTTGGTCATTGAGTCTTCGGTGGGCACCAAGCCTGGGCCTGGGATGGGGTGGGTGGGTAGGTTTGGGGTGGGAGGGTCGCTGGCTGCCAACTATTTGTTTGTGTTCATGACTGCGGTTAGCACTGCTCCATTTGAAGAGCTCAGTATTATGAGGACGCCTGCTTCCCACAACATGTGCCCTCTTCTCTAAAAGGCAGGAGAGCTAATCATTCACCGACCACTGCATTCATCAGTGTGACTTGAAACCGTGTTGCCACTTAGTATAAACAACCAGACGATTTCACAGACAGGTTTGTTTGGAAGACATAGCTGCAACTCAGTTGTTATAGTAATGATTTCTTTAATGTTATAACTGTTTTGGAGCTAAAGTAAGATATTTCCACACTGTGACCAGAAATAGTCGAGGCTTGCTGGATGCTTCTGAAGCTGCACAAGTCCCTCCTCTTCACTCTAATGTTTATCCTTTCGTGTTCGACTTTCTTGCAGCTAATCTGAGGTTATTGTGTGACCAAGCTGACCATGAGAAAACAGGGAGGAACAAAGGTACCTGACTGAGAGCGGCTAAAATCAGCCAGAACAAATTGATTTTATCCTCATGAAAGTTCTCATGTCTGCTGGTACTTGTAATCCCACTACGAAAACACTGACATTTCTATGCTCCTACAGTAATTTAATAGAGTTTTTCTTCTTCCCCCTTGCACCTGCTTTAAGAGGAGCTTTCTCCCGAGACATTGTTATTTTTCATTTACTTGTGCCCCCAGGTTTTTCAATCATACAACCATTACTAAGCAAACAAATAAGTTCCGGGCCTATGCCGCAGACACAAATATAGACATGAGTTATGAGATTCAGAGAAGCCGGGAAAGGCTTTGGAGCCTAATACACAACATCTGCACTGGACAGGACGCACAACCAGAGCATCCCTCTACAAAGTCCTGTGGCCTGCTGTCGCACACTTGTATCTGTTGACCTGTCTCATGTTGAAAGGGAAGACGGAGTAGGGGAGAACCATGGCAGGTGGGGGTATGGGGGCAGACAGAAATAAAATGATCATTATTAAATGTTTAAGTGCTGAATGTTATGATTTATGGAGCCAAAGTGGGGCCAGTTGAGGTGTCACATTGGATTTCCAGAGGCATCTGTCTTGCGGTTTTGGCAGCGTGTTGTACCTTGGGTTCAGATGTTTGCATCACACTCCTGACATCCCATTTCCCTCTCCAACACCCCCCTACCCACCCACCCCCAACAGCCTCCTCCTGCTTTAAGTAGAGCACACCTCTGATCGCTCCCCTTTCCTCTCCTTAAACCATCTATCCATCTGCACATCTGCTTTTCATTGAGGCCTGCATGTCTCTGAAGACTTGAACACATTAAACGCTGGCACAAGCACAGTCCCAGTCTGGCACTTAACACAACGCTTAGGTGACTTAAAAGGGAGAGGCGAGAATTATAGAAAATGAAGTGTCACCGAAATAAAAAATCGCCCCAGATTACCACCAATTACACTTAATAATGCTGTCCTGACCATCTGCTGATCAGATGGAGGACTGGTGTTGTCTGTGGAGAAATAATGATACCAGAGAGAGCGAGAAGGAGAGAGATTCATTGAGGGAGACAGCAACAGAGACTTTCAACTATGTGATGATGTGGTTTGATCTTCTCAATACTGTAGCGACTGGAATGCTTTGTATGGTAATGCAGTCATAACTGAGTATCTTGGGATAATAGCCGTGTTGTTTCAGAAGGGTTAAGTTCTACTAGATTGGAGACATGTGTCTGCTGTGCTTTATTAGTCATTTATTAGTCACTGAGGTCAGGGGATAGTTTTTTAGCCAAGGCACAACACTGCTGAACTTGAACATGACTCTGATCATCAGCCCCTGAGGCAGCCTGAATAGGTGTACAATTACAGCGCACCCTAACTGGCCGTGATCCCCAATGTGAAATTTACCCAGTATGTGAAGCGTGTTTAACAATCAATGTAATCACCGTCACAGTGACCGCAACCTTCCACTAAAGACTGAGTTGTGTCCTAATTATCAGAATTATCGAGTCTGCGTTCATTCATTGTTCCTGTCTATTGTCTTATTTTTCAGCCTCTATGGTCACAGTGGCTGCATTCATCAGTGGGAAAAGGATTAGAAAGCACTTTCCAGTCACGGTCATGATGCATCAGAGTTTTGCGGCTATGTGCGCTGCGTTCCCAAAGGATTTTGACAAGAAGGAAGCGTGACAAATGGATGACATCAGAGCAGGCGTATTGCAGGGTGATTAGAACCTTGTTTCCCTCCAAAACTTCAGCCAAAAAATAATCATACATGTCCCAGGACAAGTTCTCGAGTAACCACGTTTATCCCTTTATAATTACACTCTTGTTTGAAGCATTAGTTTATTGTGCAATGGAATGTAAAAGCTGACACACTGCTCCTTTAACCTTCCTTCTCATCTTGTGTGTCAGTTTACCATCATCCTGTAGTGATAATCACTGAAAGGAACATGCTACTTTAATTATACAGTTGAGGTGGCAGAGTGAGCATGAGATACCATGTGATGACATTTATAAAACTGAACATCACTAAATATAACAGAGTATTATTAGACACCATGTTATCAACAGGCACTGTTTCTTGCCATCCATGTGCCAAAGGTGATTTTTATGGAGGGGTGGTGTTTTAAGAGGCAGATAACAATAGAGTTCTTATATGTGCCTGCCTCTATAGTTGGCAGTGCTGACATCAGTGGCTGTTTGCGAGGATGAGCCAGCACATCTGTACATGGTCTCTGTACTGAACACAACACTTGCCCCCGGTGCTTCTGGCAATGTCCTTCCTTTTTTCTCTCTCCATCCCTCTCTGTGCCCTGGCGTCCGTGATCTCACGCCCTTACAGCGTCACTGCTAGTGCTAATTGAGCCTGAATGCTTGCAACTGTGCATATCAGAGCAGCTTCCCACCCAGCTTGTTCGAAGGTGCTCATTCAATCTACACACAACACTGAACTCAATTTCTAATCATAATTTGCAGGGATTAAGTAAATGCCTAGATTTATTTTTCTTATTACCGTACCTACAGATTGTAATTTGTGTTTGTTAATTATATCAATGGATTACACAAACATGTTTTCCTCAGAACATAACATGAGAAGATTTCAAATTCAAGCCAAAGGAATGTAAAGTATGATGAATACACAGCTGCCTTACCCAACAGACCACCTATAAACTCTGCTTAACATAAGAAGAATGGTCATCTCTCTCTCTTTCTTTTTCTCACTCATTTATTTTCACACCCACCCACGCACACACACACCCACGCACGCACGCACGCACGCACGCACACACACACACACACACACACACACACACACACACACACACACACACACACACACACACACACACACACACACACACACATGTTTGTCTTTATATCCATATAGGGACACTCATTGACATAATTTCCCTAGCCCCTTACCCTAACTTTAACCATCACAACTAAATGCCTAAACTCAACCCTTATACTAAACTGAGTTTAAAGGTAAAGTTAAAGTTGTGAGGACTGGCTAAAATGTCCTCACAACGCTGGTTTCCAAGGTAAATTGGTTCTCTCAAACACAGAAAGACATGCATGCACACGCACGCACACACACACACACACACACACATGCACACACACACACACACACACACACACACACACACACACACACATACACAGCACACGCTCTCCTCCCTTGTGGCCGTTTCTTGATGTCTTACATTTTCCCTCAGTCACCAAAGCGCTCTTTGGCTTCCACCCCCTGATCAAACTATGCCCACAACACACAAAGAAATGTTCAACACTGAATTACCATGGCACATTCAATATAAACTGAATTTACTGTCGGGTCCCATCCAAGCCACCATATGCTGAGGAGCCCTTTTCCCCAAACAGAGCATGACTGATTCTTTTAAGGTAGCAAAGCTTTAAATCATTGGAGCACTTACTTATTGCAGCAGTGGTATCAGGACCTTTAGCACTCATCCAACACTCTGACTTTAATGGAGAAGGTGTCTGCTGGATGGAGACACTTAATCCAATCAAGTTTCGCAACATGATGCAACTCTCATCACAAATGTTGGACATAGGAGTTCAGGCGAAAGGGACTTTCTGGAAGTACTACTACTTGTTTGTATTGGAAATAAGCAAATCAAAGGCACACAAAAAGGTCTCCCTTCTGCCACAAATCGTCACAAACCTAGATGCAATTAAAAAGACGTGAATGTCAGACGCTGGATGTAAAAAGTTCAGATTTGAAACTTCCCATGAAAGAACATAACAAAAAAGAAACTTCTTACGAACAAATGGGACTTTAAAGTCACTGTAAATTGTTTCGCATTGGTGGTGTCGCCAAACAGCTAAAATGTATCCAGAAATCCTATAATGTTGCCTCTCTGCCTTGCTACATACTTGGCACCAACTTGT
The DNA here is from genome assembly GCF_963691925.1 of Scomber scombrus. Lineage (NCBI taxonomy): Eukaryota > Metazoa > Chordata > Actinopteri > Scombriformes > Scombridae > Scomber > Scomber scombrus. The sequence continues at coordinate 13,162,721 of NC_084977.1, read as the reverse complement.
AATTTTTTTGTGAATCAACCTATTCTTCTCCTGGTTTGTGATTAGACTGACAGGCTATGTTTAAGTATAAGTGCAGTGGTCTATTGTTGAGACATTTCCGGTTAGTTCCCAAAGTTAATCCTCAAAGTGCATTTTTGTCTCATCTCATATTTTACCATTTCCACTATGAGAATATATTTGGTATGTCTCAGTAATTATATTTGATACTGGACAGGCATGGAAGTTTTTTATAATAGTGTCAATGACTATACCTGACTTTAAACAATACCCTAAAAATAAATGTGGATTTGTAAGCATAAACATGTTTTTTTAGTTCCACAAAAGAAGACCATAAATCCTATTTGCATGAAGCAGTAATGTTAGTGGTCAACCACCCCACTGGCGGACGGTTACACTGACTAACTGCCAGACAGCAGCCTGCTACACAACAGCCTGACTGACAGAACCCATTAGCTTTTCTGCTAAAGTCTCCCGCTTGTGTAAGAAAAAAATATGGACTTGCCTTGTCCTGCAGCTTAGCTTGTTGATTGAGCCTCCAAACAAACACTCACAGGTGGAAAGCACACTTCTTACATCTATTTGCAGGCTAGGTAGCTAATTTGCTGCTATTAAGGTAACTGTACCACAAATAAAACCTGTATAATTCAGATTTAAAGCGGGATTTAATGCAAGGGATACAATTCAGAAGTTAAAAAAATGAGATTTGATATCGAGCCCTAATACGAGGTGTAGAGTTTTGCAAAAGACATGTAAAAGCAGGCTCAGTGTAATCCCTGTCCAATGAGTTTAAGCAGTGGAGATTCATCCAAGTGATTTTTCCCCCCAGAAGTGTGTTGGGAACAATGGTTGTATTATCATTCTGTTTTAGTACAACAACTTGCAGACAGGTAATAAGTGCTCTGGGAACATCTCTGTCTTGTCTCTGTGTTGACTCATTTACATGGTGGACTTTTCCTGGCAAACATCCATTCTGTAATTTGGAACAGAGTAACAAGAGTAGAAAGAGCATTGTCTCATAATTGGAGTTACATTTACCGGGCTGCGTGTTGTGTGTCTGTGTTTTATGTGGTGGTGACTTTGATATGAGAGAAAGAGCATGTGCGTTCAGTCAAGGCCTTTTTGACTTAGTGCCAGTCCATCCACTGCTTTATGATGACACTGTTTTTATTTGGTTGTTTGTGTTTTTGCATGCATCCATATGGACAATTAAGGCCTAATTAAGAAATCTCTGATGATGTAGGTCATCTCCGTCATGTCACTTCTGGCCATCCTGATTGAATTACTCCTGACTCGAGGCAGGGAAACACTTGGCCTCACATCAGTGGGCCTTGATTCTTTCATACAGAAACACAGTGTATGCTAACTGGTGGGGATGCCCAGCCAACAAGCAGTGAAAAAAAGAAAAGGAGTAAAACAAAAAGGAAAGAACAATCCAGAATTTGATAAACAGAATGATTTGTATTGCTTGAAAACAGACCAGAGCTGAAAGACATCTTGCCTTCTGTTAACGGCTTTGAGTGAAACCAGCATTATTCCTCCGGTCCCCCGGCGATACCGGACTGTTTGCATTGCTTGCTTTGCCTTTTCTCTACTTCTTTGTGTTTCTGCTGTGACCCACGAACAAGACAAAAGAGACTGAAGCTACATCAACTTTAGGAGGGATATGTGAATAGATGTTTCTTAAACTGAGGATAACATGGCTCACAGAGTCCTCTTGTTTTCTCTTGTCTTTTGTTCATTCCTGTAACCTTTTTCCCATATTCCAAACACTTCCTCTCTTTCTGTCCTCTACTGTTTACTCTCCCTCTCCATCTGTTATTCATGCTGTAACATCTTTTGTTGTTGGGTTGTTTAGTTTTTTTCATTTCTGATTCTGGTAAATATTTTACTATGTTCACATCTAATTCATTTTCTTCATCTTGTATTCTTTCTGTTCTCCTTTTTTAATGTTCTCTCTCACATACAGTGTGTTTGGGTGACTTTATTAATAATAGCTCATAGTGTGTGATAACATTGTCAATAACATCGTTAGGAGAAAATTGAATTTGAGAAATTGAGTTAGGAAAGTTGGAACAGGGGACGCGTGGCCGCCTACACATGAGTGTGTGGAGATATCGGCTTTCCCTCAGCAAATATTTCCTCATACACCCCCCTCCGTTTCCACTTTAATTTCTCTTTGTCCTATTTTCATTAGGCTATATTTTCGGTCACACTCATGAAGCTTGTCATCCTGATCAAATGCTCAGGTTTGAACACCTGAGGCCAGTACCTAGGGATTAAAATGTGCTGCAGCTGAAAAAAGTAAATACTAATAAAAAAAATTAATGTTTATTCAGCAACGAATACTAAACTGCATGCATTTTCCTCACTAAATAGATTATTTGTAGATGTTATTAACTATGAAACATAAATCTGTTATTAATGATTCTTCCACTACAATTATTTCTGTTTTCTGAATTTTATACCATGGATGAAAATCACACTTTAAATGACTCACACTGCACTTTAATTGAGTTTTCTTCTACAATGAACGATTTACCTAATAAATACATAAATTAATGAAATAAAACAATGAAGTCACTATTTACATTAAAAAAAAATGATTACATGAAATTAAAACTGATGGTAAAATTAAAAACACTGTATGTAATTTAAATTCATGACTCATGCAATGGTTACACTTCTACTGGCTGCCTCTTCCGGACACATTCATTTCAGTTAGTTTATTTTTCCAAATTGGACGCATCGGCATTTGGAATACAATTCCTCAATTACTCCAGCAATAATATTTGATAATAAATCTCTTCAGCGCTATTCTTACTGTCACCAGTTGAACTTTGCCAAAAAGCTCTCCATACATCACTAGATACTACAGTTGTGGCAGCCAACGATTATTTCTCAAGAGAATATTCATAATCTAATAAAACTTCACAATGTCACCAATGGCCTGGATCCCATTGTAAACTGATTATCCTTCCAGGGCAGTTAATAGATCATACATTCAGTCTGCTTAGCCAGGGTCATTTGATACACATATCAAGGATGTACTGGTCATATCTTATGTGAAGAAAAGCTGTTTTCAATTGAAATTGTGTATCAACTACACACAGATCATTTGTAGAACCAGTCTAGTGACATTTCTCCTTCTCTTCTTTCAGTAAATAGTGCCTATTGCTCAGAGAAGGATGTAGACACTGAGCTGGGTGATGCTGAGGGCACCCTGATGCGATGTGGGCAGAGCCTGCCGCTGCCAGTGGGGGGTCATTCAGGGGGGCTTTACCCCCAGAGCCTCCACTGCGACAGACCTACACCCGACCTCCTCCTGCAAGACGGCCCTCACCAAGTCACCAGGTAAACTGTCACTATCGCTGTTGTTTTCTAATAATTATTCCTAATATTGTTCCTGTTCTAGTTTTGAATGTTTCCTGTTGGGTGTAGTGTTACTAACAATATGCAGGTACAATGTGTTTTTCATTATCTTTGCTATTGTGATTCAGATGCACACATATGTAGCTGGAAAGATTTACCTCGTCTCATAAAACTCACTGAGAGGGTCCAAAGTACAACATTTATGTTACACTAATGTGCTTCTTCTGTTGTGCAATCTTTGACTACTGTTGGTCAAGTTGGAAAGAATTTCCAATGAACTTCTTTTCCCTCCTCTTTTCTATCCCTCCATATTCAGTCATCTGACCGAAAGCGCTTCTGGAAAGCCATTGACTTCTCTCATATTGTCTCTCAATATTTTCACTACAGCCAAACAGGAAATGGTGCTTCTGAATAGAAAGGAAGGGGGGTGGGGGTGGGGGGGTCAAGTCTTTATTAACAACAACGATGACAAACTCTGCCAGTGGCTTTCTCCAATCCTAGCTAGCGTCGGCTCTGTTTTTCCCCCAGCGTGCTCGGGGGGAAAAGGACAAAGACGATTCCTTCATGAGACAGCCCGGAGTAAAGAGAGCTCTTCTCACATCACTCAGGGGCTTTGGACAAAATCCATAATGAGCCAACTGACAGGAATGATTATGTGGAAGATCACAGCAACGCATGGAGAAATCTGACCTGGGTTCCCCATTCAGCAGGGCAAAGATTCCCACCATAATACACAGTATTGTAAACGGTGACCCTTCATAGGCTGCAATTATGCCACCAAAACAGGTGACTCCCTATTTATCCCCAATGTTGGGTTGGGTTTAACCCCTTTGTGTTATCAAAGCCTGTCAGATGGTCACACTAGCCAGTGGCCTCTCAGTCTCAGTAGCCATCCTTCCCTCCCCCTCACTCTATTCTTAGTCATAAATGCCCATTCATATCCTCTCACTACCAGAAGATCCTGTTTCATTTATTCATAAAAACATTTTGGATCATCAGCCGCAGATACTACCTGCTGTCCAGCAACACCTTATGTCACTGAATCCCGAACATGACTTACAATGAGTAAGAAGAAAATAATTTTAGGTTACTGGTATTCATTTAGGATGACATGATTTTTTTCCGTAAACCTGAGAGAAGGATTGGAGGAGGAGTGGGAGCAGGAGGCTAAATTTTGACAGCACTGCTAGTGGGATGAACCAGCCTGTGTCTGTCAACAGGCACTGAGCTAATAGCGCTCATATTCTTCTCTGTGTGTTTTTTTTCTTCTTCCTCACAGATCCTCGTCTGCCTTCCAGAGGACCCTGACGGGGGCCTCACCCGGCCTGAGCTGCGGCATTACTAACAGGGCTCGATCCTCTCTACCTTACCCAATCAAACAAGAAAACTCAATGGGTTACAAGATTTCCAGCATGGGGCCAGGGGTCCATAGCACATCTCAGGCTGGGTTTCAGAACTCTAGGGCTGGTATAGTTTTGGGATTGCCGAGAAACGAGATGGTTGGAGCCACACACAACAGCGGTAGTGGCGTATGCTCAGTGAGCGGCGTAGGTAATGCTGTGTCAGGGGATGTAGCGCAATCGTTTAATAATGAAGATGGCTCCTCCCCGCTGGCTTTGTCCCCAACGAGCTCCCGTCATTCAGCACGGCTGCTCAGCACTAGCAGTCTGAAGAGACGTTGCCTGTCCCTGGTCTCGCAGTCCACCAGCGCTGCTGGCACCAGCAGCGTTGCTGTCACTGGGTCCCCGTCAACTTCCAGCGCTGCATCCGAGGAGATTAATATCACTGCCATCATCTGCTCCTCCTCCCAGATGTCGATGGTTACCTGCGTCAACGGGTTCCGCACTAACCTCTCGCCCAGCCACACTAGCAGCGCCGGCTTCTCCTCCTCTTCCTCCTCCTCCTCTACATCCCCACCCTCTAACTCCTGCTCACGGGAAGCTCCCCACAAGCCCCCACCTCACGGCAGCCCCCAGCAGGCCACACTACACGAGAGCTGTCAGCTATCCTCACCTGCCACCTGCCTGCTGTCCCTTTCCTCCTCCTCATCATCCTCCTCAGTGTCATCAGTGGAGCCAGAGCAGGGCCAGGGGCTGTGTGAGGAGCAGGGCTCCATGCAGCAGGGGCGCAGGGCTGGTGGAGCAGCCGGGGGAGATGTGGTGGGAGGAGGAGGCTCGGATGGGTTGGGGCTACTGATGAGTGGGGTCCTGATGTCTGGGACGCTACATTCAGGGCCTGGCACTGGGGCTCTCTTGGATGGGGGCCAAAGATCAGGGGCTGCCCTCAAGCAGGAGCCCCTTGATGACTTCTCTCCTAGTGAAGACGAACTCTTTCAGCACCACTATCATCATCACCATCACTTAAGTGGTCGCAATGGACACCTTCGTCACCCCCACCACCCTCCTCGACCTACCATGCCTCCACCCTACCACCTGCATCAATATGTGGGGCCCAGTTCTGGGGGCCTGCTGCATCACCAGAGCCAGCAAACAGCACCAGCCTCTTCCCTGGGACTCAAACCGTCCTCTGGAGGCCCTCCTGGGTCCCACACAGCCCCAGAGCGAGAAGAAGTCGGAGTAGGAGTAGGAGGAGGAGGAGGAGGAGGAGGAGGAGGAGGGGGAGCACTGGCTGATAAGCAGGTGTGTCGCTGGATTGACTGCAGTGCTGCATACGAGCAGCAGGAGGAGCTTGTGAGGCACATTGAGAAGGTCCACATCGACCAGCGCAAAGGTGAGGACTTCACCTGTTTCTGGGCTGGCTGCATTCGCCGCTACAAGCCCTTCAACGCCCGCTACAAGCTGCTCATTCACATGAGGGTCCACTCCGGAGAAAAACCTAACAAGTGTATGGTGAGTCATTATAAATCTGTAAAATAATCCACCCAATACTGACCAGGTCTAAGAAACCCATGCCAGGTTTGTTGACAGTCCCCCCATAGTAAGCTGTCTCATTTATTTCATAAATTATTTTTTGTTCTTTAAAAAAAAGGTTATATTTAATAGTTTAAATATAGGTCTAGCTTGCCGCATAATTGCAACCATCTGTTTTTTTTTGTTTGAATTAAACGCAAGCACATATTTCATAAAGTTACACAGTCCCTCAAGATGATTTTTCCTCCTCAGATACATGTCCATCGTGTCCAAAAACAAGACTGGACTTGCTTCACTGCTGATTACTTTTCAACAGAAACTTTTTTATTTTGTTTTGGTTGAGAAACGGTTATGATTGTAATTTCTGTATTTTTAGTGGAGCATGTAAAAAGGAGGATTTTTTTTCTTCCCACTGAAGATGTGAGCTGCTGTAAGAGTAGCACTACCTCATCAGTATAAATAGATTTGTGGTTGTATTCTTTACAGGTAAGGCTCCAATTCCACAAGTCAACACACTAATCAATGTCAAGCTGTCACTCCCCCGCGCCCTTTAGAAAATGGAAAAAGCCCTCCAACCTTAAGAGTGATTTAGTCCAAATACACAATTAGTCCACAATTTGTGTAGGGCGAAGCCATGTTTATTTTCACGAGCACTCTGTTTTTCGAGAAGGGATTCAGATCATGAAAAGCCAACACATATGGTTAACATAACCAAACAATGCCTACACTTGATCCCTTTAAATGGGAGCTTTAAATGTTTAGCTGTCCCACAAGTATTAAGTGAATTGGCTTCATATCCAAGCCAAACATGAGGAGAAATGTAGTAGTCTGGAGAAGGGAGCCACGAAGGGATGGTCGGTAATATTTGCTAGTCTTGCTCAATTCACGGCTTCACCCAAAGCCCCCTGTCAGAAGTGGTCCTCTTCAAGTTCAGGAACCCATCCAAATCCTAATTATTGAAGAACTGAGTCTGCAGTAGTGCTACAGCACCTGTTTTATCTCAAGGTCTTTTTTCCTTAAAAGAACGTTTATTTTGTAAATAACTTGTATAATAGTGGCTTGTAAAATTAGCTGAAGTGAGAGAATACAAAAGTTGAATAAGTCGTTCTTGTTGATTCTGACCGATTCTGATATTTGTTAGTGCACATTTGACTTGAATGCTGAGTGAAGCCATAAAGACACAAACTCAACTGTTGCTGCTGCGCTCACTGCTTTGCGTCACTCCGGGATGTTAATGTTTCTTCCCCCTTTTGCTCAGTCATGAACTGGAAATTTGGAAGTTTTTTGCAGGGATGTATGTGCCCCAACTGTTAATTCTGCTTTAGGTGTTTATTGTATTAAAGGCTATTTGTCTTTTTGTTGTTGTTGCTGCTGCTGGTTGGAGCCTTACATGGATACATTCATTACATTTGGGTGACACACATCAGGGCTGGTTATGTCTCTGTACATATGCTATAGATGAATGTGCGGCTGTAGGTGTGTGTGTTTATGTGTGTTTTCAGAGATGTTTACCATATGTGAGCGCCAGAACAATTCGGCTCAGTGTATACGAGCCGCTGGACTCTGTCTACGGACATGAGGTGCTGTGAAACTCTGCTACACACCCTAACCTCCTGATCACCCTTCTTTCAAACATACACACGAACACACATATTCACAGCCATGCAGAAATGCAAAAATAGGGATATAGTTTCCACCAACTCTCACAATAGGAAGTATTGATTCTGTGTACAGTACGTTGGGTTGTAACACTCCTTTTTTTCCGACAGAAGATAAACAGAAATGTGAAATGTTTTAAAAGCTTGAATCAACACGTCTAATCAGCAGGGATTGAATGTATGTTGATCTGGGAATTCAGCAGATAAACTTGGAGGGCCAGAGAAAATAAACATGTTCTCTGTGTGTATTTGTGACAGTGTTTGTGTTTGTATATAGTCTGTACGGATTTAAGTAGGTAGTATGCACTTATAGGAAACCTAGTGTCTCTGTGTGTGTTTGAAAGCGTGTGCATGCTCGTGTGTTTCAGTCGTTTCCATTCCAAGTCCTTATTTTTGTTGTCTGAGCTTCTGTGCTTTTTGGCCACTAGCACTGATACCTCTTGTGTTTGTTGTGCTCATGCAATAGACAAAGGCATTCAAGAATTCGAGCAATTCACATAGAGGAAACAGATGAGACATTCTTTTTTAGGACCAAATGCTCTAAAAAAACCCAGGACTAATCCCTTTATTATCTTTCCAGCAGCAGATTCCAGCAGGCGCTCATGAAGCAGAGCTCTCCTCACATCCAAACACAACACTCCTCTCTCCTCTTTCTCCCTCTCCTTCGCTCTGTCTAAACATATATATATTGTATCTCTCTTTCCTCTTACAGCTGCACAGCATTTACTTCATGCTGTGTCTTGGCAGGAAAAAGTCATTATCACAACGCACAATTCATACCCCGACCCCTGCGTGGGCCTGTCACCGTCTGTACCTGGCTAATATTTTAAGATATTCCACCTTTAACAACAACAAAAAAAAGTCAGTTTCTTCCATATGTAAAAGGCTGAATTTGTGGCTCTTAAAAGTTCTGCTACCTTTTAGAAAACATGTTTGGTTCCTTCGCCCCCAATTAAAGCCAGCCCTGGGCTGTAGGGCAGGCATGTGCTGAGGGACATGCGGGCGAAAAGGAAACAACATAATCTCTCTGCAATATCCTGTTGTGTTTCATGCCTAATTCACTTGTTTTTTTAGTTTATTACTTTTTTTTTCTTGTGTCTGCATAAATATTAAAAATATATCCAGCAAGAGTAGACCTGACATGGTCCCAGACTTGGATATTGTTCTGCTTTCTCAGAAGCCAGCCCTATGGATTCGAAGTGTCTGAAGGCAGGACTGTGAGCTACGAGGGTCAGAAAATATCCCTATAAACCACAGAGTCTTCTCTGTGGAAAAGGACAGAGCGTTCACATAGCACGCTGTGCACTTTATTTGGTTTGTTTGGCATAGTTGTTTTGGTCAGATGTGGGAGTAAAATCAACCCATAAAATAAGATCTTTAAAACGATAGTATGGTTTAAATGTTATTAGACAGGGTTATGATGATGTTGTGGGGTGAAGGATTCAGAGTGAAAAGAGAAGGTGGGGAATTTTGTTAGAAAGAACCCTGCGGGCACAGTTTCAAATATGAACAAATATGTTTTTTCTATGAATTCAGTATTACTATAACATACTATATAATTTAAACACGTACTGTAAATATTATCATTATCTTTGTCATATTGATTATTATGATTTATCACTGAGTAATACACCTATTCAGGTCATTTATGTATGTCATAAAAAAATGTTGTCATCACTTCATAGATTATATAACATGAGAAAGATATACAGCATGAAATGCTATGATGACAAAAAAAAGTATTAATTTAAAAAATCACTGCTGTATTTTTAAAAAATTCGAACAAAAGCAGTGGATGGATGAAGGACTGTAAATGGTGATGGTAATGTTTTACAGAGACAGTTTTGGCGTGGATACAGTTTTAAGGATCATTTAAAACTTTATTTTTGCACCTGGCTAAAAAATATTCAAAGTCATGCTTGTTAAGTTTTATGTAAGTAAAGAAAGACTATCCTAATGGTGATTTATGTCTCATTAGTAAGTAAGTAAAAGGTAAACATTTTTGCACCATGCAAGAATGCTCACGCTAATTTTCTATAATACTTTTTTCATGATTTGATTGAAGTTACAATTTTTTTTCTCCCAGAGCTCATATCATTATATGATATAATTGACAAATTATTTTAAAATAGCTTAAAGGAAAATTCCTCCATAAAAGGGTAGATTCACATATTTTTGTGTTTCTCGTGTGTTAAAACCAAAGGCGAGACAGAGAGTAACCCGCCCATTTCACAATGATTAAACACAGCCAGCATTAGCTGCTTAATGGGGCTCCATCCAAATACATACACATGTGTGTGCACACACAGACAAACACCACAACACACACACACACGCACATGCTGACACACTCAGTCAAACCACTTGTTGAAGGAAAGTTGGATCATGAGGCCTTTCTGGAAAAAAGCATGGATCATGGAATTTCCTCTTTTTTTCACTGGTGTGAAACCAGCAAACATATATATTTAGATTTACTAGACTGATTTTTGGAAGAGAGTGGCGAAATCCCTCGGCAGCAGACGTTGAGACATAGAGCGCGGGCCGGTGCCAAGATGGCGTGTGTTTTCAGTGGTAAATGGAGTCTTTTGTGAGCAATCAGCTCAGACTCAGGAGATGAAACAGGGAGTGCCATTAGCTAATTAAAACTGAGGTTCAGCACATGCCACAACACATGACCCTCTGAATGCCGCCTGAAACTGGAGCTGTCTGGGCACTGGGTGCGGGTGGCGAATGACGTTGATATTAATGTGTTAATACCCATATGAGCCTCTGACACTCTGGCCTTTCTGGACAATTTAGAGACTATAATCTCTCAGATTCCAGCTTCTGGACCACTGAGGCCAAAACTACCTGCAGTGGAGATGTATGGAGCTCGGTTCTCTTACAGATGATCCTAATGAGCACTTAGAGAGGCTTAGACATGCACTTACACACACATGTTGTATATCAATATATTTTCTGCAAAATCTTGTCTTTTAAGGGGTAAGACAATGAAAAGTTGAAGAACTTTAGAGAAACTCTGTTGATCAAAACACCAGAATATCAGTTACAGTACAGATGTGCAAAATCATGTTTTCATGTAAACGAAATAACCAACACAAAATATTGTGGATCAGGCCAGCTGGTTACTGAGGCACACACACACACACACACACACACACACACACACACACACACACACACACACACACACACACACACACACACACACACACACACACACACACACACACACACACACACACACACACACACACACACACACACACACACACACACACACAGAGGAAAAAGAGAGGTCATCTACATGCTCAGGAAACCGAGCTCCTAAAGTCTGTTAAGTTGACACAAATGCGAAGACTTCATCAGGCCCACATAAGGACCTGGTGGAGTTCAACTCATAGTCATCTGAAGGTCTGGTACCTCTCCTCCCCATTAATTCCTTTTCAGAATTAACTTTGTCAGTCATTCCCTGGGAAAATGAGTTCATCAGGTAGCTAAATAGTGTAATTTCTTTCTCCAAACCCATAATCCTGTGGTTACCCTCTGTCTTCCCATCAGGTTTGCTGTGCACCGCTTGGCAGTCCGGTCGTCATGCTAATAGTAACACAACACTGTCCATATGTTATATTCGTATGATGAAACTGCTGGCGGAGGGGGCTCTGTGACTGATGTTTTGGCATGCGAATGAAAGTCCTGAGATGGATCTTGCTTGTTTTCCTTGTTGAGTGAGGCAGGCCAACTTCTTGTCAGGCTAAAAAAGCTTTCCAGTCAATCTTTTGCTGTAATGTAGTCCAGTACTCTCCATCCTTCCAACACCTCCCCCACTCCCCTCTCACATTCTCTCCTCCTGTCTCTCACTATTTATCATTAAGATCTGGATTTAGGACTGCTTTGATACACTAAATACTTACTGCACATACACAATCACAACAGATCGGACTGTTCAACTCATGTCACCTTGTTGTTCAGACACTGAAACAACTCATGTAATGTGTCATTGACATAACATATATTTAATTTCTTAGCTATTTGTTGACCATTAACTATTTAGTTTTTAAACATAGTCCACAATCTGCTCATTGTTGTTATTGAGGTTGTTTTGCTTTTATTCTGATTTGCCAATTAAAAATAATATTCAAACTAAATATGATTTTTTTTTTAAATAATTAAAATATTTTTGAAATACAGTGTTATTAAAACGAGCAGAAATTAAATACAATTATTGTATTATATTTTTCAGTGTTTCTCTCTCCAGTTAATAAACAGATCAACAAGTGGCTGAAAAAGCTTCAGTAAAGCCCAGTTTTTATTTTTATTTTTAAAGTTATAAAATGAATTAAAGCCGCAAGCGGCGATGGCGGGCCCTCGCTCACCATTTCCACCGCGGGGCCTGAGGCATGGCGGGGCTGTGGCGTGAAGCAGAAAGTGAGAAAAAACCTGGAAGGAGGCCAAAAATGCAATGTTTCGTTCATCCAGTAGGGGGCAGTCACAGGTAGTTACACATATGGTCTGGTGTGGTCTGGTGTGTTCAGGGCGCCCACTCATCAGTCATGTGAAGTTTGGAGTGAATTGGACAAAGCATGAAGGAGTTATGAGAGGTTGATGGTTCATCCACCATGGGGCAGTAGAGTGTAACAAAACACAAGCGGTTGCGTTCAGGGTGGGACAGTGATTACACATGTGAAGTTTTGTGGAAATCGCACAATGATGATGTAAAATATGGCACTTCCTGTTTCCACTAGGGGGCGACACGAGTGAGATCGCCTATGAGCGAATGGAGACGTTGAGGTCGGCACCCTGGACCTGTGTACCAATTTTCATGATGATACGAGTTCAATAAAGCCATCAAAAAGCCAAACGTATTTTCATGGCGAGGAATTGATGGTAGCCACGCCCCCACAGGGACGCCATTACTCGTAGCTTCATAATGAAGCTTCACCAACTGGTTCTGCATGTTTTAGAAGTGGAATGAAGTTGATGGGGTCAACTATGTATTTTTCATGAATTTAAGTTCACTTCCTGTTACCACCGGGGGGCGCTATGAGTTACGTGGGAAGTTAATATATCGGGACGTTCAGGGCGGAGCCATCATCATGTCCAGCAAGTTTGAAGCTGATTGGATGAAGTATGTGGGCGTGAGAGCCACTCGTATGTACATGGCGAGCACGCCAAAGTTAGTTGAGCCCTGGCAGACACGCCCTTTGACCTACGGATGCGCAGAGCACAACTTAAGCTCAGCTAGGTCTGGAGATGTTGCGTACCTAATTTGAACTTGATCGGGCGAACGCTGTGGGAGGAGTTAATTTTAGGCGGGAAAAATCAAAACCAAAATGACCGACTTCCTGTTGGGTTGAGGTCATGAGGTCAAGAGGCTTTTTTGCATATGTGGGTATAATACATATGTGTACCGAATTTTGTGAGCATAGGACAAAGTTAGCAAAATTCCCTATGGGCATTTTTGGATTTTGTAGGGGGCGCTATTCCGCCATTCTGCGTCGACCATGTGCGACCACCCAAAAATATCGAATTTCGGATGAGGCCGGACGTCCGTGCAAAAGTATAAGCATTTTCGCATTTGGGAAAGGGGCGAAATTGGGGCACGAAATGTCGGAAGAATAATAATAATAATAATAATAAACATTACAATTTCAATAGGGCTTTCGCCAGGCGACTTGCAGTCGCCGCTCGGGCCCTAATAATAATAAACATTACAATTTCAATAGGGCTTTTGCCAGGCGACTTGCAGTCACCGCTCGGGCCCTAATAAATTAATTAAGAAAAAGTCTTACTTTGCATTCAACAATTTGGAGTGTAATATCACTAAAATGAATTGACGATTCACTATAAAATATTGTTTATTGGCAGTTAATATTATGCAAAATATTCATGTTTTGTTTTCATATATTTTATTTTAAAATTTAACATTGATTTAAAAGTTCAGTATGAATACTAAGGTCACTTGGGTTTTGAATGTGGTGTTGATGGACACTGTTACATTCAACAGAAATGGAGGAAATGTTTTTTTCCAGAGTTGATACTATCAGTGGCTATTTCAAAGATGCAGTTTGATTGACCTCAGTGTACACCTTGTATAATTTACTGTTGGTACAAACTGTTAAGGTATGTCAGTTTGTTTTTTGTAATAATAGCTGCCAAAAGTTGGCACACGTTGCCTTGTCTACAACTGCAGGTGTGGAGCTGCCGGTGCAGAAGTTCTGCAACTTGATTACAATAATATATTACAGCTTGCTACAACAAATATGTACCATGCAGAGCCAAAGGAAGACACTTTGAACTTGTGAAAGGAAGCAGGAGAAACTTTTGCCGTATACGCTGGGTGAGCAGCCAGCAAACTGCCATGTTTGGACTCTTTATCCATGGCTCGGATGAGGACATGTAAACTGACTATAGTAGATGTATTTGAATGATTGTTGCTTATAGAAAATATTGTGCACTTCTAGACAGAACTCAAGCTACGAAAAGGTCAAACAGCTACAGCTACCTTGCTTTCAACCTCATAACCAGGTATCAAAGCATGCAGGATTTACTACATGTGATACACTCTAATTGCATTTGTCTGGAATGCAATATTTTGAGTATCCCCATTTCCTCAACATTTAATCACGGTCTTGTATCTGAAACCTGAAGACCCAGGGCTGCGGCTGGTTATACATTGCACAAAGATTGTGTCATAATTGTGTCCCATCCAAAACCTTAATCAGTTTAACCTCTCTACTGAGCCAGATCAGTTTACTAATACATTGGAGAGATGAAGCTGGGGTGTGTGTTCAGGGGACTGTTGTGGGGATGCAAATCTGGTTCATGGAGCAGAGAGGACTGGTAGAGAAAGTCATGGGCCTTTTTAGACTTTTTAGAAGATTTTCCTTGGTTGTCAGTGGTCAATGGTAGGCTTTTTGGCTGTATACCGTCATGGATCATGTGCATTGTGGAGGCGTACTTAACTGTTTCTTTGCTTCAGTCAAACAGATAATTATAGCCAAAGTATATTTGTGGCATTTTACGTGGAAAAAACGGCATAACAGCTCCTTTTTTCCTCTGAGGTTACCGTCCTGTCTTGCTCCTCACATTCAAACACTGGCCTCGTTTTGTGCCCAGACACAATTTGTGCCACAGCGGCCACTCTGCAAACATACCCACCAAACAGGTCAGTTGGTAGTGTGTGTGCTGTGTGTGTTTTGAACACAGTTGAATCTCTTAGTGCGTGCAGATGTTTGTTTTTGTGTTTTGCTGACTTGTCAGTGTGGCAGAAGGCACTGCGTAGATCCGAGTCCAGAGCAACATCTACCCCCGTCTGCCATCACATCACCCACCAAACAAGCAAACAAGAAGGACATTTATACACACCGGGACCACTTGTGCCTCAGAGCCACACCACAAACTCAGGATGACAGTATCCCTCCACCCAGCCAGACCCACACAGCACCTGAGCAGACTAGGCTGGACCTGCAGTGGATATATAGGAGAAACTGAGTTGCTACCGTGCAAAATAAACACCAAGAGAAGTATGGATAAATTATGTAGAGAAAGAAGTCTTTACGTTAAGAGTGTCAAGTTTGAATTATGCACTGCGGTGCTCTGTGGTTAGTGTGCCAGGTTTAATTTGAAAGATTGAGGGAAGAAGTGAAGGCTAAAAGAAACAGAGCCTGACAGGCAATTCAGCCCCATTGATGTCATCCCAAAAAAAGGCATCTTTGCCCAGAAGTATGCATGACAAGTGATTTGGTATGCACTGAATGTGGACTCGAGCATTTTTGAAACATTAGCAAGGCCGTTGCACACACACACACAACTCAAGTGTTTGTTGCAGGTCAACCAAGCTTTCCAAGCTGAGACTGTGTCTGAGACACTGTCAAGGCCTTCAGTGTGTTTCTCAAAATGCCCACCAGAAAGTGAGACAGTGAAGAGAGATCCAGATGGAAAGATCCAACTAGAATATTGAGTCGTGGATTGTGGTGTTGAATGGCACATATATCAAAACAGTGAGGTTCTACCAAAACCACATCTACTGTAATGACTTATGATCATGATGATGATGGTGGGGGGTGGGGGGGTGAAATTAGAGAAAGAAAAACAGGACCAAAAAGCTTTTCAGTGGGACATATAAGGACACGATACACAGAATGATCCAATTTCTTATTACTCTATTTTATGATTGTGTGACCCAGCAGAATTGGCAATAAGAGACTCTGATATTTAAGCCGGGATTTACCTCTCCCCCATAGAGTTTTACACCCCAATGATCTCTAACTGTCTCCAGAAAGAAGCCCTCTCGCTTTCTGTTCACTTCTAAACATCTGTTTCACATTCAGTCTGTTCAGCTTTGGAATTAGTTTAACATTGATGTAAAAAGGTTTATGCAGGGTTTAGAACCAGATTGGTTTAGTTATTCGGGCAGAATTACAGTAGAATAAGAAGCCTTTAAGTCGGATCATATCCTTTTTTGTTTTGTTCTGTACCTCCAGCTTCCCATAACAGCAATCTTTCACGTTGTGTGTCATGTAGCAGCTGTCACTTGGATCGCGCTGCATCCCTGTCGGAGGCAAAACATCACAATTACCAGTATGCCAATTTCATTTTTAAAGTAATAAAGCCAAGAAATTTAGATTACGTCATGCATGATTTAAAGTTCAACCAGAAGATAATTATTGTATATGGGGAAAAAATAGTTGTCTTGTAATGTTCCTGCACTTTAACTGCCAAATTGTGTGAGGCCAGCGAGTACCAGGCTCGGACTCACGTTACATTTAAAACAAACATTTGTCTGATGAGAAATTTGAAGGAAATATTCCATAAATATGAAAATGTTTACTGAAGAATACCAGTGAATAGTGGATTTTTCTCAAGACCATCATAATTGCACAGGAATGAGGAGTGGTTTTACTCTCGAGTGAATACATATTCCTATAGGACAGTGGGCACAGGCATGTTAGTGCGGATTGAATTATTGAATATGAATCGAGAACTATGTATTGAAATGTGGTGAATTGATTTATTGAAATGTGAATGGATGGTGATGTGCTCGCTGTGAACGCCTGAACTGTGATTCGACTTGACACATTGAATGTCTAGTACAGTCTGATATATTGCAACCAGCCATATCCACACAACTGGAAACTGGACCCTGAAACCCGCAGGGAGCTGAAAAGAACACAACCTTGGCAGGCGGAGGAGTGAACAAATCTAGGGGCACCATGGCATCTCAGTTGCACCACATTTCTTGGGCTGCTGCTTTTTTACCCACAAGGCTTTGTGGTCTGGGTTCCCTCCAGAGGGTTGCATAAACGCACTCTCTTCCCCTTCACCCTGCTCATATCCTTGGGCTGGTGTTGATCACAATGCCATCTTGAACTATTGTTTAATTTTGCTGGCATGTTTTCTGTCTGAATACTATAGTGCCTCTGGCGTCGAGGCAGTTTGCTTGGCAACTCTCTGGGCTTCTGCAGTGTTTATTTGTTGTCACGTCAGAGTTATAGAGTCGGCCAGTGTATGCTATAGTAGGCGTGAGCCTTTAGACAGCTGTGTCAACTCTTGCCTTGTGTAGACAACGAATGGTTTTCCAAAAAGGGAGAAGGGTTTTAACAACTCTCTACAATACAGGAACACTGACTCCAACCCTGGAATCCATTACATCAAGTTGTCACACAAGAATTTAAAGCCAGCAGGCCAGATTGAAAATGACATCCACCCTAAAACCTGAAATCACGAGTGAGAATGCAACAGAAAGGGGTGTCCCTGTGGTGTTGGGTATATACATTAGCATGAAATATTCTCTGACCGCAGCAAGGATCTACACTTTTGAAATACTCCCTCAAACACTTTTCACACTGTTAGAAAACAGCTACTCGCAATGTGCTTTGGCTTCCTGGATAGATGCTGTGGTTTAGTGGTGATGTTTTTTTTTCTTCCCAGAGCATGAATGGTTAATGTCAGGATTTGTTGTCAGAGCAGGGGCATCTTTCCAGAGCTGTGGCAATGTCTGAAGATGCCAATTTCTCCATTACCGTGCAGCCTCAATAGACCAAGATGAAATGCAGTCTTAAGGCTCGTTGCATTTGAGTGAGTAATGTGACACATTTTTGTGTTTTTTTTCCTGGACAGCTTTCATGCTGAGAAATTAAGGAAATCACAGTAGAATTCGACAAGGCAGGTTAAGGTAGATTACACCATAAAAAGAGACAGCTGGAGCTGCTATCACACAAAGACACTCGGTTCAGCTTGAACCCTTTTCATTTCACTCAAAAAAATGTCTGAAATGCAAAAGCAAAAATGCGACTGAGTGGTGGAGTCACAGAGAATGGAGAAAATGATGGATGATGGTAAAGATCCAATTAAAAGACAAGCCCTGAGCACAGGCCAATCATCACATTGGATTCTACAGAAGTTTGACAAAAGAGCAATGAAGGGGATCAATTAAATATAACATTTTTGTTATTACTGGCTGTTGCTGAATTGGCATCTCTCATCCCTCAATGGCACCAATATAAAATGGAGTCACAGAGCATTTTGAGGTATATAACACCCCATTGTTGGGCTGCAGCAAGAGGAGCTTATTGCCAGAAGGGGGTAAAAGAGAGAGGAGTGAGAGACAGAGAGAGAAAGCGAGAGAGAGAATGGATGCAGGTGTGAGTGAAAGGCACTGGACAGATTGAAGCCCGGGTGTCAGAGGACGCCGTAGCTCACGGACCCGTCAAACAGGATCCTGTATTGACTGCCAGTAACATCAGTCCAGGCGCCGGCTCGGAACACAGATCATGTTTAGGATTTTCATTGCGTAACCCCCAGTCTATCTTTTTCATGGCGGGCTCGGATTTCGTCAATGGGTTTATAATTAATGCCTTGATGGTTACTAATGGCTGTGGCAGTGGGAGCTTTGTATTGCACTCTAATTAGCCATTATAAATGGTTAGGATTGCTAATGAGAATAAACGCACTGTCATTAGACAAAGTGGGATGGCTCAGGAGCTTTTCATTGAGAATGAGAGGTCACAGGATCATGTCTGCTCACTGAAGCAAACACCTGAGCCAGCACTTTTCATATCCAGTAGTTATTTAGCCGATATTCAACCCTTACTGCACAATAAATCTTTCTCAGCCTTCAGTTTTACTGTCTTAAGAAAGATATTATGTATTGGTCGGTTTTTCATACTGTAGGAACAAAAAAAAAGCCCTTTTCAAGAGTGTGTCTCAACTGAATACGCTCACATTCACATAAAGGCTACAACATCGCATGGTTAAATTAATAGAATAATAACAAAAATGTAATGTTAAATTAAGTGTGTTGTTTCTAAATATTGATACAATATTGAACAGTATAGTAAATTTGTCATTTATTTCATTTATATATTTATTGTTTCTAGAATAAATTGTGTCAATTTAAAGTTGTGTGACAATTAAAAAAAAAAAAAGATTTTAGTCAACAGAATTTTAAATGTTGAACCAAATAAATAGTTGAATTATTGGGTACATTAATCATCAAATTTACAATGATGCTGCTGATGACTAAGGGGAGCCGATTCTCTTATACCAGATGCAAAATATTTCATGAGCATTATATTGGTCATGTTTCAATAGAGCCATTCACATTAAGGAGACCAGTGTTTAAATGACAGAAAGCCTGATTAAAGCAGCAAATTTTGCAAAGTACTGTTGTAGTTTGGGTTTTGATTGCGTCCAAACAATATACAGCTGACCCATGTTCATACAGTTGAGTCAAAAGTATGTCTGTATGAAAATGATTTCTTGACACCCTGAGCCTTTGCCCAGAAGGAAAATTGAATATACTTGCCTGGGGCAACAGGGGAATTAGACTGGAAGTAGGTTTGGCTGCCTGATAATTCTGCATGATAACACACAAGACATATCCTTTTCCCTGTCCGTCTTTGAGAACGTGACCCTGTTTTCCTTTTTCCCTCAACCTGGTGAACCAGTAAACCCCAGGCTGCCCGGTTTAGGGGGAAATCACATCTTAACTCTCTAATCTGATGCAGGGCGGCAGAGCTGGCAGACATTTGAATGAAGGCCTCTGAATCACAGCAGGTTAAGTGCTTCCATGAAGCCTCACCATGTTGTTGTGCAGTCAGTCTCGCACTGTGCCAGGCCTCCACCGCAGGAGCAGGGGTTCAGATCCATCACTGCACTTCCTCCTCAATCTTCAGTAAAACAGTCTGTGAGAGGAACAAAACAGCTGGGCCGGCTCATTATGTGAGCAGCCTCATTTAGTCATCATAGGAATGCTTCCTGTTGTGCCATCCACATAGTTTTTAATCTGGCCCCCCAAACTATTCAGGCATGAGTGCAAAATGGCTGTTAAGAACAATTTCTTTAGTCATTTACATGACTACTTCCTCCCACCAATTTATCGGCTGAGCTCTCACTCTGTTCACTTGTTCATTCGCATCTGGACAACACTCCTTTGCTTCAGTCATTTGCTGTGTGTGCTCATATCTCACCATTCATAAATCAAGGCACCCCAAAAAAATATGCAAAATGAAAGAGAAGTGGGAGAAAACATGCTTCAACGAAAAACAAAGCAAGTGTGTGTGAATATGTCTCTCTGCTGGTCTGAGAACAGATTTCTTTAAAAGTCGAGTGCTATCTTTGATTCAAATTAAAGCCCTATTCGCAACAGATGAGGCTGGCTGCTAAAAGGGTCGCGCTTCGCAGTGGAAATGATATGTGTAAACTATGTAATGCGAATGTTTTAGCCAAGCTGTGTTTAATTTTGTATCCTGACGAAGCGCATGAGAAACCTGCCTCTCCTTAGCTGTCTCGTTGAATCATATGGATATAATTTCATCCATTTACGTTTTTCTGCTCTTTGCTGTGGTTGCCACAGGGCATTTGGAAGCAGGCAGATTAAATGCACATGTTCCTCCCATCCGCAGCCGGGGCACTCTGCTCCACAACCTCCCCTCCGAACAGATCCTGAAGTGTTGGTGGTTTTCCTCATTGGTCAGGGCATAGAAAGACACCTTGTGATAAACCAACTCATTCCACCAACCAGCTTTTTTTTCATACTTATAAAGTTATATAGACTGCTTTTGAGCATTGGCACTTTATAACATGTTTTATTTGGCTGCAGGGTATTTTTTGCCACCAAAACTCAGCCCTTCATCGTGTCTGTCAGGCTTGGCAGTAAAGGAGTCTGGATGTATTGGGTAAAACTAATCACAGTGAGAAGCCGGTGGAGGCTCTGAGAACCTTTTACTTTTATGGAGGGGCCTCTGAACATGAGTAATAGTGAATTTCATGCTAGTTAGCAGCCAAACAGTTGAATCTCATCTCACCATCATTAGTCAGAGGGCTGAATTAAAATTACTGCCCAGAGCCATGCAGATATACTGTGTAGGTATTGAAGGAGATATGAAAGGATTACCGCACATCTGCAGCAACCCCAGAAAAGCCTGACTGTCAGAGAAGATCCTGGAGCTCATTCTTGGGTGAAAAAATTACTCCTATAAGTGATGAACCTCTACTTAACCTCCAATTCTCTCCTCTTTCTCCATTTTTCATCATATTTGCTTTTAATCAAATTTCTGGCCCACATGTCAGCAGCCATATTTTCTCCCAACACACCACCATAACGGCTGGTTTGTTCCCATCATCAGCAGCTCCTGCGGGTTGCTAATGAGCCGCCGCATGTGAGGAGAGCCGTACACTGCTGCCTTTTAGCCCGACACTGTTTGGCCTTTTCCCCGCCAGTCAGGAGTCATTTCCCATGAAGGCCTCAGGCAGGCCGCACCTCCACCAGCCTGCATGCTGGGCCCATAATCTGTCTGTTGTGATCAGCTGCCTGTCCACCCTTTCAACCCGATCTCGCCCCCTTCAGCCATGTCAAGACCCTGCTGTCATCCGCAATGTTTACCGAGTTACTGAACCCCCCCTACTCAAGAGTGAGATGGTGTCAAACGGGGGTTCAAATCCTTCCACACTGCCAGTACCTCTCCCTTGTGTGGTTATCTGCCGGTTTACCTTAGACGGAGGTTTCAGAGAGGAAAACTAAACATGTTTAAAGCAATTAATGTGATTAGTGCCGTCTAAACTGTTTTCATAGATAATATCAAAGGTAAAATCAATCCTGTGTCAGAAGCCATCAACCACAGCTCTCTGTTTATACCAATTTAACCTAGTATGTGTTCATTACTTTCTGAACAGTTTATTCCTATTTTAGGCAACTTATCATGTTTCATATAGGGAACATAGTGACATTTACCATTTTATAGGCTTTTATGATCATTTTAATCATAATATTGGTCAGTCTAGTTGGAATCAAACATATTACGTTACGGTATAAGTGTCATTGGTTACTTTTTCACCAAAGTCGGACCATATGCTGCCCACATCCACACTGTTAAACAACTTTCACATCATATAATAACAGGAGCACTACTCTGTTTTAACTGAACAGCACTGTATGCCTCAGAAACTCAAAACGAAGTAGATTTTTAACAAACTCACTGAAAGAAGTCATTTTAACCCTTGAATTAGCCACGCTAAAACATCTTACTCTAGCATAACATTTTTCATGCAGGGTTTCTGGGTAATGTCCATGCCCAGAGGTGACATTGCATATTGGCTTCCTGGCAGGCAGGAAAACCTCATGCTCGGCCGTCTCCCCGCTAGTCGAGCTCCCACAGTAATAATATGCTCTACACGATTAACACGCTTTCCTCCACGGACCCCTAACTATAATTTAGCCTCAAATTTGTATTGCGGAAAAGAAAGCAATGAAAGAGTGATTATTCCCTTATACATAAATACACACATTTGGAACGTCAATAATAGCAGTGTTTGTTTTCCAAACTCAAATGCTCGGCACCATATTTCAGCAGTCAGCATGGACCGTATCTGTCATGGCTGCTATGGCGGTGTGGATGTTCCTCTGCACTGAGATTTTTATTAAACTTTCCCACCCTCGCTGCCTCTCCTGTTTCCATCCGAAACATTTGATTGGCACGACTCTAGAATAATATGTTTCCGCTGTACAACGTTGTGTGATTTGACCTCTTAAAGGCATTTTCCACGGCTGTATGCTTAGGTCTGGACTGTGTATGTGAATACATGTGTGTTGATAAAACCTGAATGATACTGTCTTCATGCTATGTTCCAGTTTAGTGGAACATAGCATTACTTTAGAGTAAGTGAAACATTTGGACTGTGGTCACTTTGGACATTTTCTATGCATTTCTCCTGAGTGCTCCAACTTGTCTTTTCTCACACCAGACAATGCACAAGTCCAAAAAAAGCTAATTATACCTTGCTCTTGCATATAGCACTGACTGTTGAACCTCAATATTCTTTGAGTATGAAACGTGTCATTGAAATGCTCTGTCAGATTCCTAGTTTATTTATTCTCTGATCATATATTTCTTAAATTATCTTCTTTTTAAATAAGTTTAGAACATATTTATTTTAGTTTTTGTACAGCTGCTTTCTGTTGAAACCAATTTAAATTCTAATGGCATAAAAAACAAAGGAGGACACTACTTGGATCTGACAGCAACGTAAATACAGGGTTTTAAACTTCTATAATGTAATGAATGTGTATCTTGACTTACTTGAGAATTAATTATCTTCATAAATATTTTAAATACTGATGCATTTGAGAATTTTGGCTTATTTAATTCATTAGAAACAGAGGTTTTATAGAAAGTAACATGTCTTTATTCCTTAAAGTGATGAATTTACAAGAAGGAATTACTTTTGTTTGGTACCTAATTTTAGTGGTAGTATTGGCACCAATGATACACACTACGTAGACAGTAGGATGTACAAAATTAATTCAGAGTGTTGTGCAGCTATAAGACAGCAGATTAAGACTCAAACTGAGCCACAGAGAACAACACTCACACACAAACACACACAGATCAGCCCTAGTCACCCAACCCGGCTCTACCATGACTGGCTTAGGTTTCGCCTATATTAAATGGAACCTCAGTGAATAGAAGGCCCTGCCTGTGCTATGTGAGTGAATGAAGGAGACCAGGGATGAGCATTGAGCCCAGATGAAGCTGAAGGCCCATTAGAGGAATGGTGTCACTCTCTCCTTAGCCGTAACCTGACCTGTTGTAAGCAGGCTTCACTAAAGGTCAGGGTACAATGGACAGTACAGACCACAGCGCCTTCCTAACAGTTTGTGGATGAAGTTGTATTTGCACCAAGGTCAGCGTAGCCCTTTGCCAGACATTGTTTTGGGTAAGATTTAATCATGGAGGAAGCTGTTAACTTAAAAGATACTGTCTGACATTTTAGGGAGAATTTTAGAGTTTAAAGTTAGAATTAGAGATATATTTTTAACCAGACAGAAAGCTTTCATTTCCTGTTTGTCTGTTTTCATCTTTATGTTTTTGACAAAGTAAGAATGAAGACTGCTCTGTTTCAGACTTCCATCCAATTCTTTGTTTCACATAGTTATATTCAAACATTTGTTGCTTTCAGTATGCTGCCACCTTTCTTAAAAGATGAAATCCTACACATAGTTGCTTGATTTAACTTCACCAGTTTATAACACTGATTATTTAAAAGGTGGCTGCTCTTTTATCCTTCCATCCACCAACTACTTCTGTCTCCACTGTCATCCATCCACCTATTCTGTACACCTCTTCTTTATGTACCAGCCTTACAGCCGTGCATCTGGAGTCCCCAGATAGGATGACAAGCAGGTGACTGTCCAGAAGAAGAGCCAGAGGAGCACCTGCTCCTATTCTAGCCTGTGACATTTAAGTTGTATATGTTGTACACTGATGTCAGCATGCTGCTGAATACCTAAATGGGACTAGATCTGGAGTGATATAAGCAATGTTGAACTATGCTTCCCATGCTACACTCGTACATTTAGTGACTCTTTATACAGCGGCTCTTGTGCAGAGGCTTGACAGGAGCCACCTCATCCACCAATCGGCTGCTTTTTCAGCTTAAGAGCAGGAGTGGACATGCGAGAAGCCTTGTGAATCATTCATGTGTTAACAAATCTGTGGTGCTCATTGGCTGAGTGGTTGGGATCAAATGGGCCAAGCTGGGTCGGATATGAGCTTGTTTACAGTCACTGTCACTTGTCAGTCTAATGTGCTATAGACAGTAGAACACTTATCTCATGCTATGCATTACAACCCATTAACTGCCACTGTACGGCACACTCTAGTTTCCCCTTGCATTTTTGAGGCAGGTGTACTGCCATGCACGCCACTGTCTTTCAAGTGGAAGTGCCTTTCAACAAAGGTCTTTGGATTGGCTGCGTAATTCTAGAGCCATGGAAAAAATGTCGGCGATTATACCACCCATCTTCTTAAGCATCTCTCACTTTTCCATGGCCAGTGTGCTGAATATGTGGTGTAGAGTGAACTCCTACAGCTGTACTAGTGATCAAGGGGACAGAGGGAAAGAGTGGGACAGCTTCTTTCTGAGTCACAGATGTACACATATACAGAGCCCACATTGTAGCAGAATTTACCAGCCTCGCACTCATTGATTTCTTTTTTCTGTGTGTGTATGTGTGTGGGTGTGCTTCTCTGTGTGTATGTGTGTGTGCATGCATGTGGGCGTTTGTTTATTTCTCTGTGTGGTCTTGTCCATACCTGTCTGACTGCGTTTGTCTGTGTGTATATCTGTGTGTACATGCGTTCCTCTGTTGTGTGTGTGTGTGTGTGTGTGTGCTGTGTTTGTGTCTTCCCTCCTCCACAGTTTGAGGGCTGTAACAAAGCGTTTTCCCGTCTGGAGAACCTGAAGATCCACCTGAGGAGCCACACAGGAGAGAAGCCGTACCTGTGCCAGCATCCTGGCTGCCAGAAAGCTTTCAGCAACTCCAGTGACCGCGCCAAGCATCAGCGCACTCACCTGGACACGGTCAGAAACTCAAAGTCTCAGCACTGTCTTACCTCACAAGGTTTCACCAGAGTAGATTAATGTGTAACCTGTTCTTGGCCAACAGTTAAAATAGTCTGGGTGGCCGGCATGTTGCAAAAGGACAGCTGTTTAAGACTGTGGGCTATAAATATTTGTGTCAGATACTGGTTATAGCTTCTACCAAAAGATTAGATGCCAATTTGAAATATTAAAAAACTTGTGTCATATTATTTGTAAAATAACTGACAATGAATTCATATGTGTGAATGCCTTTGCTCATACTGCTGTACCCCCACCTTACTTTTACACTGATATTAAAAACTGCACCACCGTCCAAGCCTCAATGCCCATTTCCACATCTTGACAGTGTTAGATTTTAATTAGCTGTCAGTCAGTGAGCATTCTCACTCTCGCTACACTGGCACTGACACGCCACAGATCATTAAATGATCAGTACCATTAGGCTGACTCGCAGCTTGGGCCATAACAGACTTGGATCGGGGCTGCGAGCTCAGACAGAGCGTTGCCTGTTTCTCTGACCTGTGGGACGGGAAGGAAAGGTTGAGTCAGCCATCGTAGCCACTCGTCATGTCTCAGTAACCTCACCAATACCTCACTTTATCACCATCTGTACGCCAACACAGCTTAGAGGTAAATAAATTGTTTTGCTCATATTCTGTATTTAACTACAGCTGCGGTATTTGTTCTTTGTTATACTTAAGGGAACTTTACAGTTTTCTCAACTACATTTTAGGGTTATTTGCATGTTAATCAACTATCTCAATACATTCACCACCTCTTAATTTCTCTATGTTTAAGATTAATACTAGGTACTTAAAGAAAATACACTCACCAGCGTTGGTCTGGTCAGGGCTTGAAGTGCTTTCAGCCTAGTTCCTAATAAGGCAGCTCTAGCTCTACCTGAATTTAATGAATTGATGAATCCAGTGTTAGTATAAATACAAGTATCAAGTAACTACTGCCATAGAACTGTATCCAGTCAAGTTAAGTGAATTTAATTTGGTTTATATACCCCAAAATTATAAATTTGTCTCAAGAGGGCTTCACAATCTCAACAAAACCTCTATCTTAAGTCCTTCACTTCAGAAAAGGAAAAACTCCACCAAAAGAAAAAAAATAGAGAAACAGAAGAAGGAGGGACACATGCATTATGTGCCATATTGTGTACATCTTTCCAACAGAAATAACGCTTTGCATTTTGAATAATTATCACAGAGTGATTATGGAGAATAGCAAAAGCTCTTTTTTCACTTTTACTTTGTGTGGCAGCAGTCAATATTAGTTAACGTTTAATTTCACAACTTTTTGCAAAACTTCAACTTGTTTTAGCATTATTTTCATAATATTTATATTTCCAAAATATTTTCCTTATGTGTTTTCCTGTATTGGCCTGCTACATGTTTGTTGTAAAATGTTTAGCTAAGTAGAAATCTGAATGTGGACTTGTGTTATTAAATCAGTTAAAGATTTTATTCCACCGCCCACTCTTTCCACAGTAGGCCAAATGATACAGCTAATCTGGGACCCCGATGCTTATGGCTTCACATTAACACCCCGCTAAGGCTTTCGCTTGCCTGCCAGTGCTGCCAAAAACACTTAAGAGGAAAATCATTTTTGAGCTTTAATGATATTTATTCTACACAGAAGTCATGCTTGAGGTTTTTTACCCAAGGTTCTGCACTGTATTGGGTGCGTTGCTTGGCAAAACAAACATGGCGGAGATGAGTGGCACTGTAAGCGCCTTGGAATAACAATGGGTTATTTACAGAGAAGGTTGAGGTATGGAGGCAGAGCTATTAAAGACGTGTATCCCCTTACACTTTAATGGCCATCTTATATTCCAGAGGATGAAAAAAAATTGCCGTGAGGGAAAATCCTTCAATCAGCGAGCTACATGCTATATTTGCTTAGTTAATGAGAGGAATGTGAAATGATGAGGAAACTCCATGACAGTGCAGTCGTTTTACAGATGCCATTTCTGTTACAATAATTGTCTACGTCCCCCTACACGACCAATCTGTACCTGTAAGTCAGCACACACACTGACATATAGACTGACAGTATGTAATAACACTGTACAACTTTAGTAAAGATTAACCCTATATGGGCCACAATATTCAAATGAGTACATTTCTTAACAAAACAAAAAATGCTTAAGTGTACCAAAGCCAAACATGGCCAGTGGTAGTAGTATTGTAGGTACATCTTAAGTATTTATATTAAATATGCAGTATTGATGATGTCGGTAGTGGGAGTGAGGTTTCAAGGGAAAGGGGAGGGATACCTACATGCAGCATCAAGTGAAACAGAGGCTAACATAACAAAACTCTGTTTTACGGGGAGATAATCTGGTATTAAATTATTTTATAATTGATCAATTGTCTGTTTCTTTTCTTGCTTTTCCCCTCTTCTTTTTCTTACTTCAAATTCTGTGCCTTTCTCAGCCAAAAGGTAGGACTTACCCCTTGCCTTTACTTTAACAAATGTCATACTTACTGTGTATTGATTGTGCTCCTTAATTTCACTATTTATTTCTGTGGTATCTTCTTTATAGCTGCCTTGCTTTTTTTCCTGTATATCCTATTTATAGTAAAGTGAATTTTAAATCTATTTAACACTTTAAACTGATGTGAAGTATTTCCTCTCTGCTTGTAGAAGCCGTATGCATGTCAGATCCCTGGCTGTACCAAGCGATACACAGATCCCAGCTCCCTACGCAAACATGTCAAGATCCACTCAGCCAAAGAGCAACAGGTGCGTAGAAAGGTAAGACAGTGGGAGGAAAATACAATGAAAAAAACTATACATACCCCCGTGGTGGTGTTGTGTTGTTCTTGTGACATTTCTGTCACTTATTATGTTTGATTTGCCTTTTTTTCATTCTTTAACTACTGAATAAAAGGTTTTTTTTAAGAAATTTCAATAATGAAAGTTGCTTAAAGTCAAACTTGAAGTCTAAAGTATATTTTTACATTTTGTAATTTACAGTATCATTGTTAATTTTGCTGTAGGTATTAAAAATTGTAGTGGGCATAAAATTGGGTGGCTCTGTGTATAATGATATACCCTGCTCAAGAGCTACTGTGCATCTTTTTCCTGGTCATTGCCATTGTCATCTTGTTCAAGTCAATACAGTAGAGCTACAAGTTTTACAAGCAGACCACTTGTTATAATCTGTCCTGCTATGATGCACATTATCCACAGATCTAGTTGGTTTAATTTAGGGTTTGGAGGCCGGAGGTGGAGAGGAGGGGCGGCTTTGAGAATTGTTTCCCCGACAATAGATCAGGTTTGACCACATTTCATCGTGTTCATGGTCAAAAGCCCATTCTTCCCCTGACTGGAAGAGGGTAAATAACAGAGAGAATGGGCTCATTGTTGTGGAAGGGGCTGGATAGTGGCAGGCTGGATGATGTGTGCCTTTGCTTAGAGTCGTAAAGGGAAACATATGTGTGCTTGTAGCATTGTTAATAAGCTGTAGTGCGGAATACCCCAGTGGCAAGATGTTATGGACAAATGTCAAACAAATGCTCTTACTCCACTCTTGGAGCAGGCCTGTTAGGAGTGTTGCTGTTGGGAAAACAGAGCCCCAATTACATGTGATGAATGTTTTGCAGGGCACTCATAAGGATCCCCAGGAGGACATGTACATACACATTTACTGACATACAGTATCTAGGTGTGAAATCATAATGTAGAGGATGCCAGCTGTAAAACTGGAGAAAAATCATGTTGAAAAGTTCGATTATTTGTGATTTTAATGGCCAAAAAGGTGGAAGGCCTTTAATGATGTAAGCCACAGATAAAGTTATCTGTCCACTTGGCTCATTGCTTTCGATTAACTATGTGGGAATAATCGGAAGATAGATTGTCATGATAATGTTGAAAAATGTCATGTCTCCAACCACACACACAAAACGTGGAATTGATTTCCAAGGAATCATTTAGGATGGATTTCTGGACGGATTGACAGACTGAAAGGTTTGGAATCATAATGAATAAAGAAGATCTTGGTGAGCGAAATTGGGCTTGTCATCTGTAACTGCCGCACTTTTCTTATACTTAACTACTAATGTTCCAAATGACTCACAGCGAGTGTGCCAGATTTTTTATTTCCCTTGGCATCATAAAGTTACCATTTACTGTATCACTATGATATACTAGAATCAAAATATTTAATGTCAGAGCAATAAGACAAAAATACATTTTGATTTTCTGAAAAGTTCAAAACAAGTGAAGTTATAGTGTAAATAATTACTGGCCCACCACTAAATTAAAATGGGATACACATTCGGTCTGAATGAAGCATAACAATTAAATGAATGAAGATAAATTAACTGATGAATTAATTTTTACACCCAGTGACTTTAAGGTGTAATGCTTTGTGGCTAACTGACAAAGCTAACATTAGCTTACTAATATCTATTTACGCATATTTTATTGAGGAGTAAAAACGGTCATGGAATATGTTTGATATATCTGCTCTAACACTTCAAAACACTTTAAAATAATAATGTGAAGTGGGCAGATTTTAAATTATATTCCCCAGAAATATACAATATACCACAAATTACAAAATGTTTTGCCAACGACAAATGACCAAATACATGATGAGGGAACATGTCACCCAGTTCAACACTCACGTATGTGTTTTTATTAGTTTGTGGTCAACAGTGGAGGTCTATATGGAACAGAAGAATTAGCTATTTTAAGTTTTTCCTACACAAGCTGCACTTGATGTAATTCATTGTTGGCATTGATCTTGGATTAATGGGATTTGCTGAGGATCAGAAAAACATGGAATATCTAAATATTCATCTGATATTGGAGCCAACGCAGATTCCATTATGACTTTTGGCAGAGTCCCATATCTCTAGTGGGTGTCATTCTTCTGGCCAGCCTTGCTGCATTACACTTTCTCTCTGCCTACTGCCGATATACAGCCATAGTACTATCCTGATCCCTGTCTTGACTTAATTGTGTCTTTGAGGGTAAATCTCCTGAGAAATGGAAAGATGCGGCTGTTAGTGCAGTCCTGGCATGGTCGTCAGTAACTGGAATGTTTTATTGCAGATAAATCCACTGATGTATACAACAGAGGTCAGCTGTTTCACTGATCCATGGGGCAGATGTCCCATTTCTCCAACTGACATTAGTTTAGGTTTCTTCTGCATGGCGTGTGATCGACTCTCCAGCTGAAATATGTCTTCAGTTGCCCCCATTACTGTTGGCAATGAGAGAAACAGAAGCAATCTTGCACTGGCTCTGAGTTGGTACAATGCTCATTTATCCGCCATGTTCAATGCCAACACATGACTCAAAAGTGAGTGTATGATCTTTCCTCTGGTTCTCCCTGACTGATAATGTATTCTCATTTGCTGAGTTACTGTTTCAAATTAACATTACAATCACATTATTGCAAAAAGGAAAAACATAAAAAAACACACCCATAGAGTCCAATGTACAAATAGGCAAAACTTGAGGCTGTTTTTGTTCTTACTGTAGG
This sequence comes from Scomber scombrus, assembly GCF_963691925.1. Taxonomy (NCBI): domain Eukaryota; kingdom Metazoa; phylum Chordata; class Actinopteri; order Scombriformes; family Scombridae; genus Scomber; species Scomber scombrus. Next base: position 13,131,432 of record NC_084977.1, on the reverse strand, counting down.
TTGTGTAATCTTGCAAACCAGATGGAGCTCCTACTAATAACTTTCTTGTAAACATTATGATGTTTAATCCTATGTTTGTGATTGACAGCTTCGGCCATGCCCTCACCTGGAGCCGGACGTCTTGAGTGACTGTCTGTCCATGCAGCACCTCCAGAGCTCCGCCCCCACACAGCACCTCTACAACGGCAAAGATGGACGTTCTCCAGGACTGGGCCAAGACATCTTCACAGGTGCACACAGGATGCTGCTCTGTCATCCAAAACCCTGATAATGTAACCTCTTTCCCTTATGAAGGCATTATGTAATCTAATACCCCTGCCAGCAACAAATGAAGTCTCTTAATCTTTTTTACACCACCTTCTGTTTGCTACTTGTTTGTTTGCTACTTGTTTTGTGGGGGGTTTTTTACAAAAAAATCTTAAATATAATTCTAATTACAACATGAATTTAGTAGAAATATATTTTACCACTTTATCATTTGCTTTGGCTTAAATACAAAATGCCACATGACACCGGTAGTAGCACCGTCCTCTGTGGTTGAGCAATTCAAAATGTGAGTGCAAGAGACTGGCTGCGTTTCAAAATATCAACGGCCAGGGAGTATTTGTTCCAAAACAGGAGAAAAGGCCAGCAAATGAAGCCTGACCGCCAAAAATCCCAACACCTGGCAAAGCAATCACCGAGTCATTGTGGTAATCAACAACCATGTCAACATTCCTGCAGATGTATTCTGATCATTTTGTGCTTCCAGACAGTAAGAATCATACTTACGGCGCCTTTGGTCAAACATAAACAAATAAATCTACTATAAGTAATCTTTTATTGTTTATATACATGTTATATTAACATTTTAGTCCTTGGACTGAAAAGTTGGTACTGTATTGTCGGTTACTTAAGTTTAGCAGGAAGTGTTACAACCTCTCTCTTTTGTTTGTTTGGTTTTTATTCCATAGCCATATCATGTTAGTCTGTCGAAGACTGCATAAACCATTAACAACCACCACAAACGGAAACTTTTATTCATCACATATGGCCTTTAAACTTCCATTTCTCTAATTGATGAATTTGACCATCACCAAGAGTCAACACCGTTTTGGATTGGGAACAAGAGAGAGATAAATAGACTATAACAATCTTGAAGACAAGAGAGATGCCCCGCAGCTTTCTTAGTTTATGGACACATCTGTCCTTGTTTTCTGCCTGTACCTCTTCCAGGCTTCCCGTCGCTCTCAGTTATTGTTGCTGGAACTCAGTGCACCGTTGATGACTGTGAACGCTCAACTTGTCTTTGAATGTCGAACCGGGCCTTTGGGTCTTGGCTTTCTACCCTCGGCCACCCTCTGTTTCTGAGCTTGCTCTCTTGTTTTAAATGTTTGAAAGCCCGGAGGATCTCGCTCGCAAGCTGATGCCAAAGCATTCAAGGATGCGGTGTTATTCAAGGCCAGCAAAGATGTTGCAGGTTGGCATTCAGATCTAAATTTACATGAGTTTCACTTTGTTCCAGGGCCATTAAGATGCATGTTAAAGGTGGAGCAAAGAGGGCAGCCATCTCATCATTAACACTTGTGGAGCAGAAAATGAGTAATGCTTCCAGTCAGAGCTCAACTTGTTTTCCTGTTCACCAGTTAGATGTCTGCTCTTATTCACATGGCTAAAGCAAGACTTACGAGAAGCCCCTCTCTGTTTTATAGAGTGTAATTAGTGTGTTCCCCGATTAACCAGAGGAAGGACTCATCATCTTTTTAGTGCAGAGGTTTACATGTTCCTGCTGTTATGCTGAGTGGCTGATATGCCTCTCCATCTACTTCTCACACAGAGCTTTCTTCCTGAACTCAACTATAAGCCTTTCAGGGCCAATCCACAACATCCATAGAACATAATCCTCCACTAACTCTTAAAAGTGCGCCCTCATATCCTCTCACTCTTCAACTGCAAGGAACTAGCGATGAAATTGAGGCAATCACAGCCATTATTTGTCGACTGTTTTGCCAGTCTGGTAGCAGATGTTGGGGCTAAAGGGGAAAACATTTAAGGTCTGTGATTGATGATTTGGGGGTAATGAATCAAGCTTGTAACCATTTCAGAGTGCTGTCCGATCAGGCCTCGGCATGCTTCCACTTGAGAACAGCTGGGCCTGAAAAAGGCAAAACCAGGAGCACCAATCTTTTCTCTTCCTTTCATCTCCCCCTGTCTTCTTCTCCTCTCGTTGCTGGTAACGGCCCCAGACAGTCAGCACGCTGCTTTCCTTGTGGATGCTGGGAAATAAATCAGAAGATAAACGAAGAAAAAGATACGGAGAGTAGATGTGATGTTTGGAGACCAAAATGTTACTTTCTTAAAGGAATACTTTGACATTTTGTTAAATATGATAATTCATTTTCTGTCTGACAGTTAGATGAGAAGATTAATACTGTTCTCATGTCAGCACAGTAAATATAAAGCTAAAGCCAGCAGCCAGTTAGGTTGGCTTAGCGCAAAAAATGGAAACAGGGGGAAAAAACGATACTAGCTCCGCACAAAGGTAACAGAATACATTTACAAGCACCTCTAAAGCTTAGAGATCCTTGTAGGAATCCTCAATAAAGAAATTAATATAAAAAAGAGATCCTTGTAGGTGTATTCTAATTAGTTAACAAATTATATCACGTTTGTTTGATACAGTCAGTAGAACTATTGGGAAGGTCAGATGTATTACAGCAGAACTGTAGAGTGATATTTCCAAGTGTAGCTCTGTTTTACATGATTGCAAAATAAATACCTTTGAGTTTTGGAGTGTTGGTTGAGCAAGAATTTTTTAGTACAAATTTAAAGGAATGGATAAATAGAAATAATCAGTAATGACAATAATCATTAGTTGCAGCCGTAGTTTGCATGCATTCTGAAAAGGAAAAATGAATCAGTGTTGAAACAGCACAAAACATTGTCAACATGCCCCCCCCCCCAACCTCCCCAACCCCCCCACAAACACATACACACGCACGCACACACACACACACACACACACACACACACACACACACACACACACACACACACACACACACACACACACACACACACACACACACAGACCACTGAATCAACAAAATGTAAATCAAATGTCATGTAGAAGAACACAATGATCAAAAAGTGAAAGACAAACACTTTACAACACTGAATCAAGGAAATTATACCATTCACTTGTGGTGCACATTTTCAGTAGTGGGTTGGAACTTGGGAAAAAAAATTGTATTTATATGTCCTTGCCTTTATGAACTGTAACTGTATTATCTCAAGTAAATAGGTTTAGTTTCCCATCAAAAACACTAATGCTGTTATACACACATATCGTTGGAAGTATGATAACATGTCAACATGCAGTAGTACATCATGTATGCGGTACCACTACTACACCTAATTATACCTGCCTGCATGTCACCCAATGTCAATTCAAGTCCACAGCAAGCCTGGGCCGGCCCTAACTGTAAGCTTTATCAAAAAAGAAAGTTTTAAGCCTATTCTTAAATGTAGAAAAGTGTCTGCCTCCCAGATCCAAACTGGAAGATAGTTCCAAAGGAGAGGAGGCTGATAACTGAAGACCCTGTCTCCCATACTACTTTTGGAGACTTGAGGAACTGCAAGTTCTGGGAGTGCACTGTTTTAGTGGGGTACGATACTATGAGCTTGTTAAGATATGATGGTGCCTGACTAAGAAGGGCTTTGTAGGGGAAGAAAAGGATTTTAAATTATATTCTGGATTTTACAGTGAGCCAGTGCTAATAGAGGCTAATATGGGACAAATATGATCTCTTTCTCTAGTTTTTTATCAGCACATGTGCAGCTGCATTCTGAACCAGATGGAGAGTCTTTAGAGACTTGTTGTTGCAGCCTGATAACAAGGAAGTGCAATAATCCAGGCTATAAATAACAAACTACTCTTCGCATCTTTTTGGGACAGGGTGTTCCTGATTTTTGCAATGTTACATATGTGAAAAAAGGCAATTCTTGACATTTGTTTTACGTTGGAATTAAAGGACATTTCCTGATCAAAGATCAGATTCCTTGGATGGCATTACCCTTGCCTCCAGGGTAATGCAGAGTAGTTATATCATTAGATAATGTGTTTCTGAGGTGCTTAGGTCCAAACACAGTAACTTTCGCAATTAGAAAATTGCGCGTCATCCAGGTCTTTGTGTCCTTAAGGTATGCTTGGAGTTTAGTTAACTGATTGGTTTCATCTGGTTTCATTGATACATATAAAGGGGCATCATCTGCATAACAATGAAAATGTATGGTGTATTTCTGAATAATATAGAGAGGCAGCATAAGGTGAATAGTATTGGTCCAAGCACAGATCCTTGTGGAACTCTGTTTTTAACTTTTGCGTGCACATGAGGACTCATTGTAACTGTACAAACTGAAATTGATCTAATAAATAAGACAGCTTAATGCAGTTTCTTTAATACCAAATAAATGTTCCAGTGTCTGTAATAGGATATGAAGGTGTCAGTGTTGTCAAATGCAGCAGTTGACTGAAAAGCTTGAATCAAGAGGATTTTTAAGAAGAGGTATAATTACAGTTACTTTAAAGGACTGTAGTACATAGCCTGTTAATAAAGATAAATTATTCATTTCTGTTGAATAACTAACTGAGGGAAAGACTTCTTTAAGCAACCTTGTCGGGATGAGGTCTAAGAAACAGGTTGATGGTTTGCATGTGGAAATTGTTGAAGTTAGTTCAGTAAGGTCGATTGGAGAAAAACAGTATAGATATATTAGGTTTCACAGCTGTTTCTAAGGTTCTTGTGTTACAGGATAAATTGGTGTCTGTTGATGGCAGGAGGTGATGAATTTTGTTTCTAATAGGTACAATTTTATCATTAAAGAAGCTCAAGCTTACTATTGAGAGTTACAGGAATACATGAATCAATGGAGTTATGACTCTTTGTCAGCCTGGCCAAAGTGCTGAAAAGAAACCGAGGACTGTTTTTATTTTCCTTTGTTTATTGATTCTTCCAGTTTGGTGGAACGCCATATTCTTTCATGTTTTCACAATGTTTGCTTTATTTGCAGGTTTGGGAGTTCTACCATGTAGCTAACCTCATTTATTTTATTATCTTGTTTTTGAAGGGGCGATGGAGTTGAGTGTCATTCACAGTGACCCTGCAGCACTCAGAACTCAGCATAAGAGTACTTTGTTGTATAGCATGTATGTAGTAATGGGCCAGCAAAATAGGATTCTGTGGAAAGGCTATTAAATGTTCAGTTTGGATGCCATATCAAAGGGTGTAGTTAGGATAGTGAGTAGGTTTATTTACATTCTGGGACAAGCCAATTGTGTTTAATAATGACAGAAATGCAGTGCTAAGGATATCATCATTGACCTCTACAGAGTCTGACATTGTCAACGTTATTTTTAGTGACTTTCAATTGGAGTTGTTACCGCCAATGTAATTAATAATTTAATTCTATTTACTCTTATCCTTAGCCAGCAGTTTTAAATGGGATTCTACGTCACCTGCACTGGCCCCAGCAATATATTTGACAGTGGTCATTGATGCCACTCACTTGATGTTTCTCAAGATAGAGCTGCCCATAAAAAGAGTTGGTTTCTCAGCGTGTGTGTCACTGAGTGGGGTGAACATTTTAGAAACATGAACTGGTTGATGCTGAACTGTGGGCTTCTGCTTTGGGCTATGCTTCCTTCGGACATTCGCCCAGCAACTATGGCTTCCCAGCTACTTGGGGGCTGCTGGGGGAGAGTAGGAGCTACACTAGGAGCTATACTGGTTTGGGCCACACTGACTACTGGGGGCTGACTAACCATTAGTTTCCATAGTGTGTGGCCCTGCCTCCAGCAATAAACTATCACATGTACCATTATCACTAAAGGAGGCAGAGGAATAGCTAAACATATGACACACTGAGCAAGAGAGAGTAGGGGAAGGACAGAGGGGAAACTATCACTAAGCTAAAATAGTGATCTGAATGGTGTGTAACCAACTATGGGATTAACAAGAAAGTCGCTGAAAGAAGGACAGCGCTAAGAGTGCTTGAACAGAACTAGACTGTCCAGTAACCTTATTCTTTCTTTTAAATGCCCTACTGTTCAAAGTCACTTTTCGAACACATGTAATGTTTTAGTTTATTATTGTGTAATAAGAACAAACAGCTGAAAGGATAACCAAGGCCAATCCCTGTGGCAGTACAAACAATGTACCCTAAATTACAAACAGCACAAACACAGAAGATTTTATTTTACAAAACTCTCTGATTGGATGAAGGTTGTCAAAACAAAATCCCGTTGCCATGAAATGGCTTTTAATTTGCTCAAAGGAAAGATGGAGTACAGGGCCTCGACTTTATTTGGCACATTTACTAAATTAGCTTTGTTTGTCTTTCAGGCCTGTACGCTGGCTCCAGCACCCCCCATCACAGCGCCTCAGTGGAGCTCCTCTCCCCTACCCCCAACTCTGCCCCCGCTTCTGCGACTGACCTGCCCTCCCGGCAACACCGTCTGGACCGAGACCTCAGCAGCCCCCATCACCTGTCTCCGCTGGCTACCATGGACGGCACGAGAGACGGGTGAGTCATCCACAGATGTATATTATGGATGTACTTAACTGTCAGGATGTGTCACTCTGGGATGCTTTGGGTCACTGGTAAGGGCGTGAGTACAATAAATGTGCCAGATGGGCGGTTAATATAAACATTTAATCTGGTAACTGTGAACATTTTCTGATGAATGAGTAGAAAATGCTACTAACAGTCATGCAAAGCTTTATCACAGCGCTGTCACATTATCAAATCATCTTCTGAATGCCCTCTTGAGTAAACTCAGATATATGAGTTTCAAAACCTGGGGGTATAAAGATAAACTAGAGCAACATCTTCACCGAAAAATACGCCCACTCTGTCACAACAAAACAGAAATTATTACATATGACGAATTGTAACGTAAGTATCCTCATAACTATACAAACACACAGAGGTCAGTTGGACTTTCTTACTGTATTAATGACACTGATGATACAATAATCCTCACATTGATTTTGACCCACTGTGTTTCCATTGTTCTTCACCTATTTATCATCCTGAACCCACGCAGAACCACAGGGCGAACCCACTTAGATCATGTTAGGTTAAACCTCTCAGTCCTGCTGACAAACCCATTTGGCTATCTTACTGGAAACAAATCGAACTCCACAACCCCTAAGACGCCCCTCATGGGAAGAGGGGTTGTGCTGGTCACCACAGGGTCAGCGTGACACATCACCAGCTCTATTTCTGGTGCTTGAATCAGTGTTCATAAGGTCTCCCATCTCTACTGGATATGACAGCCCCGGCACGATGACCAAACCGCTTGGCCGGACATGATTCACACTGTAATGAGAGAGAGCAGTGTGATGGGATCATCTCTTAGTGTTTATTTAACAAACAAACAACTTAAGTTGTGAGTTTTTTATCCTTAAAGGACAAGAATCAGCAGGTTCTCCCTGCAAATATAAAATATATCCAAACAATTCATATTACCTACATACTACCATGTACTGTAATATACAGTTAATTTATTTATTAATCATATATCAAATGCAAACAATGAGCTGTGTTAAATTATACTAATTCAAAGATGATGCATCCTCCACATAACTGAGACTATCTTTATTTCTGGGGACACATAAAGAGAAGGCAATAAAACTGGGGGCAATTTTAGTAACATTTAATGAATGTACCAGTATTGCTGGCACAGACAAAAATGTATTTATGTTCGGTCCTGTCATAAATTTACTGTAAATTTAATTACTTACAGGAATTTAAGAAATTAACTTGCGGTAACAAGAATACATTCATTAGTCATAGACTGCACTGAAACACATTTTCACAAAACTGCCTCTTACCAGAGATACCAACATTTCACCTGAGGGCATAAAAAACCTGCAACTTTTTTGCTCAATGACTCTTCAACAGGGTTGGACAACTCTTCTCATGTAAATGTGTTTTCCCATCTGTGTGTATATGTGTGTGTGTATGAGGCACAGCATGTTTCCTATTAGTGCCGATGATTTCCCCAGAGAGCCCGCAGAGCAGAGATCCAGAGCCCGAGTGTCGTCAGGAGGCACAGTGTGTACTGTACTAAACAATGTGCCGAAAACCAGGGAGGTAGAGAAGGAAAACAGTCTTTTACAGTTTAATAACATTGAGAAAGAGTGGATGAAATCAAGCGTCATAAACCCTGTAACAAAAGTGATCGTGTTACGTAAACACACTTTCTTTTAACTCTGTGGTCCGCTCTTTGGGTGTCTGTGTGTGTATATACACGTTTATGGGTGTATATACAGCATCGGCATATGACAGAATGAAATTTGATGGCTTTCTTACTCGAGCCGTACATGCTTTTGTGCTTGTGTGTGTCTCTGTGTGTGGGAGTGTGTGTGAGTGAGAGGTGTTTACATATCGTAATCCAGGAAACACACATGATTACATGTGATTGGAGTGTGAGGCACAGCAGACCGATCGGCTTCCAGCACAAACAGTGCAGCGGTGAAACCGTCTGGATGTAAACGTCCGAGCACCGCTCAGAGACGTCAGGTCGCCCTAGAAGCATCTGGAAGGTGATGTGTTGTTTCAAGGCTTAAAAGCAGGAGGAGAACGCCGTCAAAATTACCTTGTGGTTTCTGTGCCTCTTTCTCGGCGGCATGCACAATTACCAGCACGAGGAGAGGAATGGAAAGTGAAAAGGACCTGAGTAGGGGATGCTGTAACAGCGGTTACACAGGCAGGGTGACATATTGGATGTGAGACTTGGGTCTGAGCCTTTGGGTGCTTGATGAAGAACATCTGAACATGTTGTGTGGGTAAATGTGGATCCCTACATGCCTACAAGTGTGTGTTGATGTGCATATGTGTGTGTAGTTAGCAGTGATAATCCCCTTTTCCCCCTGCGTACATATGTAACATAAGTACCTATTAGACCAAATAAGTAATCTCCCTTCTTCATGTATACATTTGCTTTCCCACCCAAAGCTCCTTCATACTTGTGATGTGATGACAACACTGCATTAAAAATTGCAGCAATTACCAAATTTACAGATTTCATCAAATCAAGATGTTTGACCCAATAGCTCCCCTGAATGTTCACACACACATACACTGTAGTGCTCTATCTGTTCATCATCGAGTATAGGTGGAGGGTGGGTTGAGCAGTTAAAAAGCGACTTGGGGCAGGAGCTACAACTAGCCGGGCATGAAACGTCTACTTACATTTGCCTGAAGATGGAGCATTTGATTTACATGTTTAAAGCCTTGAGTATACAGGCTGCTGCCAAAGTCAATATCAGCGCCGCACTTGTTTTTCCCAAACGGTTTAGCAGGACATTAAACATTTTGACAAAATTATCAAACTAACCTGCCTCTAGTGTGGCAGCCTCTGACCTCATAGCTAAATGTGTTTACCCTGGCTCAAATGGGCCATTTAGACTCTTTTTACTTTGTAAATACAAGTGTCATTTTTCTGAAGCTAATATTAAAATATGCCAGTTAAAATACATTTGGCGATCGGCATGGCACGAGCGTATGTGTGTGTTAGTGAGTGAATGTGTGTGTGTAGGGCCTCTCTCATAGAGATGGCTGTTCGACCACGGTGACCTGCGCTCACAGAGAGATGGGTGGTAAATGTTGTCATTCACTGCTACGGCCATATGTGGTTATATAATTGCAGAGGGGAGAGTTTACTGCCTTTTCCTGCGTATTGATATTAGAGCCCCTCTGCAAATATTAGTCTGAGGTGGTTTGATACGTTGGCAGTGATTGACACAGGCTAATTGAATTAGAGTGGAGGCAGAGACAGCACAGAGCTACATTAAGAGTTCCTACTCTGAAGGGGGACGTTCACGGCTCGTAACTCTACACTGTCTGTCTCCCAGCCATTATCATTCTCCAATGATCCACAAAATGAGTGTCAATCTCACAAGCAAAACAAAAACATTTTTGAGGTAGTCGCTCATGGCAGCATGTGGTCAATCACTCATTTTGTGGTCTTCAGTTAATAATGTGTAGTCTTCAATTAACCTGTCTACACAAACCGTTAACTCAAAGAAAAGATTCAGATGATTTACTGTCAAATTCCTCCCAGAAGGATGGCGATTAAGGATGGATCCTTTTGTGTTTGGGGCAGTTATCTTTCTGGGACTAACGGAGAGCTTTCAGGGCCCCAAAAATATCCTGAGTCCTGGCTGGGGCCTGCAGGGCTGGCTTAGGTTTAGCTTAGCTTTAGCCAGGATGCTGCAGTCTGTCTCTCAAGAACAGCTTTAGCTTGCTAACCAGAACCAGAAGTGTTCCCACCGATCTGCGCCAAAGAAGCCCCCGTCATCCATCAGAGAGGCTTAATGGTCAGCTGCAAAGGGGGGAGATGAGAGGGCATGCACAGGGTGTGGGAGAACGTCAGGTCTGTGGAGGACAAGGTCTGATCCCTGCTCCCTAGTGGGACAGTTAGCTGCAGGTGAAGGGAAGATGGACGAGGAGCAGAGCAGAACTGCTCATGAATCTTGGAGTTTCTTTCCATCCCATCATGCCTTCATGAAAAGAGCCAAGTCGGCACGGGCAGCCTCTTCTTAATATAAGAAGCAGTGATGTTCCTGGGCAACAGTTGCACTCAAAGTAGTGATGATGTTGATGCCTGCGCACCTGAGTATAAGTCATTTTGTCCGGATTTGCTTGTGGCTTTAAGTTGAAATGCCCTTTTGATCTTCTTGTCATAGCATTTCTGAGGCCAGAGTCAGGAACTTCATTGCTGAACAAACCTCATTCCCACAATGACATCAGCTCTGCCATATTACTCATAGAGAAATGCACGGAGCCACTCAAGTGGAAGTCAGAACTGCGCCCATTACACCATTACCAACAGGCAAAGTTCTCATAAACTGTTAAAGCTCCTCCCTTTAAAAAATCCTCACATCAACATCTTCCTTGGACACTGCAGCAGAGGTCACATAAGTCACATCGATGTACAATAGAAGACAGCACGCAAGAGTACACTGATGTCTCTACGCTCTCTCAAACCCCGCCCTCACTCTTCTCAGTATTTATAAAATTAAATCTATCAATCTGATAGCCTCACCTTAAATTCCCTTCCAAGTCTAACTTCAGGAATCACAGGTCAACAGTCAACTCTCTCACTGCAGTGGGACAGAAGTGGGTGGCCCGGGTGGAAAAAGCATAGTAATGCTGGCTGGTCAGTGAAGATGAATATCAGGGGAGAGATTAATGTGGCATATGAAAGATTCCCCTCATACCTTCAGCCTGAGTAGCTTGCTAGCAAGAGACTAGTGAGAGCATGGCCGGGGGCAGCTGGCAATGATTAGCTTATGATTCACTTTAGCTGCACATAGAGGCAGCTTGTAAAAATATGAACAGTATAACTGTTTCCTGAGTTTGTGCTGACAGCAGCTCCTGAGGGAATGGTGCTCTCTGCAGGAACACATGGCCACGCACTGGGTCTGTGCCAACCCGTGCATTAGCCACGCTGGCTAACAGCTAGCTTCTCCTTAGTGGACTAACACAAGGTGCCGCACAAGCTTCCTCAATTTTGTAGAGATGGACATGAAGGTTAAGTGCAGTCCACGTACAGTGTGCACTTGAATTGGATACCCAGATTAACATTTTGACAAGTAGAACGCGCTTGAATGAAAACATCCAGTGTTAAACAGTTCTTCAGCCTGTTGTCTGTTTTCAGAGCTGTACTTAAAGTTACCTAAATTTCAAGTTGTATTGATTTGCTAATCCTGCCAAATTTGGGATTGTAAAGTCCATCTCTTTGTTTCAAAACTAGTGGTGGAGAAACTTTTAAGATTTTTTACAAAATAAAAATAGCAACACACTATAACACACTATAAAATACCCTATTACAAGTCCTGCATTCATTTTTCTACTTTGATAAAAGCATAAATGCATTAGTAGCAGAATGATCAGAAGTACAAGTGTTTCTTTGGCAGCAGAATGGCCCATTACTGTTATATCATTGTATTAATATACTGATTAATTACAAACAGCATTGTATTACTGTAGCTGGTGGAGCTAATTTCTAACTTCTGGATAGTTTATTCTATAGTAATTTATCATATCTTATAATCTGATTATTTATCTTTTATCTGCAATGTAACCAGTAACTATGACTGTAGAATATTTACTTGCAACATGTGATTGATCAACTGACAGAAAATAAGCAACTATTTGAATAAACGTAAAATATTTGAATAAATGTACTTAGGTACCACTGGTTATTAGAATGATGAAATCCTAGGTTTAGATCAAATAATATGTTCTTTGGCCCAGGGCCAGTCCACCAAACCGTCCACCAAATTCCCTGAGATTAATTTGTAAATTTATGAGATGGGCAAACAGAAATAAGGACATACAGGAGCAAAAACACGACTTCTCTTATTGTGGCAATAAAAAGATCACCCCAAAGCATATTTTCATACAGTTTTATGATGATCTCTATTGGTAAAGGCAGAAACACTGGGAGTCTGAAGCTGTATCCCACTACTAACTCAAATGTAAAATAAATTCAGCATTGGCAGGAAAACCAATTTACCATCTCCCTTCATCAGTCCTTCTGCCAAATGCCCTGCACAAAGGTACTGCCAGCTACTGAGTGCTGGGTGGGACGTCCCTCATGCATGGAGCAGTAGGTCATATAGTAGGCTCCAGCCAGGCCAGCAATGAGCAGTCATCTAAGGGCTCGGCCGCCTCCAGCAACACTCTGTCATCACATTCGTATAGCGCTTAGTGCAAACCATATGCTTCAGCAGCACAGCGGCACATAGTAACACAGCAGCAGTTTATGTGTTGGCATTCCTGATATGCAGTCATGAAAGGGTACTAAGTAGCTGTTGAATATTTGGGGAGCTGACTGGCCAGCTCCCTTCTTTAAAGGCAGGCCTGTTGGCTATCAGTCTGAATTTGGACCAGATTGCTGTTTCATTAAGTTAATGTCAAATGTACAACATTCAATTTTTGACCATGTTGGGTTTCTTGTTAACTTTCACATTTAACATTTAAGTGTTTTAATAAATACCAGACCTGCTGCATACTGGTTTACTGAGTGATTTTATTAAAGATTTGCATTTAATATTCAATATCTCATTGCATATAGGTGCTGATGTAGCCCTTTACATTAAAGCACTAGTTTGACATTTTTAATAAGCAAATAACTATTTATTTACCTTGACAACATACAATTCAGACTTGTGCCATGTTGCACCCAGTATGCCTTCTATGACTGAGAAGTACTTTATGTTCTAAAAATGTTAATGTGATGATACAATTATAACTTTGAAGTGGTGTGCCCATTTAAATGCGTTATTTTCCCAGATTCTGTAGTCCCTTGTTGTAAATACTTTACAGTAATAACTAAAATAATTTAAAAAAATAAATAAATAAAAAAAGTAATAATCATCATGATAACAGCATACTTTTCATGTTAAACAATATGATGTTATGTAGACTTTGTCTCACATGCTGCTGAAAGCTTCTGCAAAAGCTCACTGAATCGTGCTGTGTAGAGCATTCATTTCTTTCTCTGGGTTTTTCATGGTCGAGCAGCTTAACTGTGATGCTAAATGGTGGAATTACAATCAGCGGGTATGACATTAATATTTCACCATTTGCTTTGACTCGTTCGATCTCCAGATTGCAGTTTCCCCAGCGCACAGTGTGACTCTTAGACGCTGAGAGTGGATAAAACTAGGGAGTGCGCTCCGTTTAAATATTTGACTGGGCTGACACAGAGAAAGCAAGTTGGAGATTATGTTCCTAAATGTGATTTGTGACCACTGTATAAAATGACAAACCTTTATTTAAATAATCAATATCCACAGAAATAAGCTGATGTTGAAACCTCAGTTGTTCTCCAGGCTGTTAAGAGTCCACAAAGTCACAAATATGTCATCTTAATATTTCTTCACTCAAAAGTCGTGAATGTAAACACTATTGTGCTTTTTTTCTCTCCAGGCCACAAAGCATGGGGTTACTGCAGTGGTGGGCGGTGTGTGTGTGTGTGTGTGTGTGTGTGTATGTTTCACTTGAATGCACACTCTGCTGTTTGTTGACTTAAGATCATAATATGTGGTAGGAGGAAGATTACGTGTGGGGAGCCCAAGTTTCCACACGCCTGGACTGTTTCTTCTTCTGTGTGCTAAGGATCACTAACTGCTCCACTGGGTTTGTCGGATCATGTGGTTGGCAGGCCAGCATGTAGCCCCGGCTTTGATTGGGATGTCATAATACATGAAGCATTTTATTGAGAAATTATTGAGATTGTCTCGAAAGGAATGAATGATGGATTGAGAGCTTTTCAATGTATGTTTCATCCCTCCTCTCTGTGTCTCCTCCAGAGTGTCGGGTCCCCTCCTGTCTCCTGGGATGAAACAGGGTACAGGGACCCCTCCTCCACTGGAGAAACAGCATATCCATCCTCACCACAAGCCCTACTCTCACTATCACCACCATCAGCCTGCCAACGACGGTAAGACCGACCTAAAGACATCAGGCTGAATGCAGCAAAACTTACTTTTCAGTAACTTTGGCTTTCATTTGAATTTTTTTATTGGCATGTCAATTAAATATCCTGATTTTTTTCCTGTGGCAGGTGATTAAATTACGTGTTACGTAAATTACGAATTAACTTGAAAATACTTGCATGCAAATACAATTCTGAACATCCCTATATCGCTATTGAAACCCTCACTGTACTACCAAACCCACATGAAAGGACTCAAAGAAAGGAAGTTGTCTCTTAGAGCAGTGATACTGCCCTGTGGCTCTGTCAGAGCATTTTTAGGACAGAGAGAGATTAGAGTCGTAGAGACAGAGTGGGAAAAACCACATGCCGGAAGCCTTTCCCCTGCGCTGAATTAGCCAACAAAACGCTGGCTCATGTATTCAGCTGTTTCTCAGCGCCCAAACACGGCAGGCTCAGCTGTCACTCTCGAGCCTTTTCCTAATGCTTTAAACACTGTTTTCCCTGTAAAGACTACACATGGACGTCTCTGTAACCATGCTGTGGTCAGGGAGTTGCGTAAAACTGCTCCAGGAAAGGCTGCCTTCCCATTATCGTGACTCCTGCGGTCGATTCTGAGTACAAACTGAGACGAGTTAGCGCAAACAAAAATATAGCATTGTCATAATTTGAGATCCACATTAAGTTTCATCTGGATGGAGCGGACGCTTACTGACCTTGGAAACAATCACCCATAGAGATTGGTGGCAGTCGATCAGGTCTGGCTTCTATTTTTCTCCTTTCTTTCTCCTCCCCACTCCTGTACATCCTCTCTCGTTTCCTAGAATACCAAGGCAGCTTTCAGAGCTGCTTCCATTTCGGAGACTCCTACAGGATGGAGCAGACGGTCGGTGGTGTCCACGTCCCAGGAGATTCACACGCCTACGCTTCCCATCAGCACAATGGCTTCCACATGTCTACTAGCAACACTGGCTCTGCAGGTGAGGCCATTCATCCCATAATGCTTTTACCTAGGATCTATATGCCAGAATGTCAAAACTCAACTGAGGGATTTTGACAAAATATTTGAACATGCTGCACTGCATCCTGTCTATTCCAGGCTTCAGCTTGACCCAGGAGCTGCAAAGTGGAGCAGGATGCCAGTTCTCTTCAAGCCCAGAGGAGAGCATTTTCTTCCAGGTGGGCAGCTTTGAACGCAGCCTGAGCCACATCTCCTCCGTCTACACAGAGACATAAGAGCAAGACTGGAGCAGGGCGCACTTCACCACACCTACTCTACTCCTCTGCAGTCCAACTCCTTCCAGATGCATTTGCACACACATGGATCACCTCTTCTCTTGTTCCCGTTTCTCTGTTTTTCTCCATAAGATATGGGTCACATACTGTATTGAAATAATTTTATAGTTCAATCTAATCAATTTAGGCGCCAGGTTGGATGAGAGCCATAAAGCTGAAACAGATATAAACAATTTTTTTAAGTCAGTTTAACATACAACAATGTGATTGACGACTTAATTACCCGACACTGATTGGTCAAGATGCTAATTACGTCCATCTAATACTCCAAGTAGGTAAGAACAGTGGATCCCAATCCCCTTATTACAAAGTTTTGAAGATATGTCTTTGCAACGAATCATCACCATTTTTTCCCTTGTATTATGTGAATTTAAAAAAAAAAAAAAGATTTTATCAAGTAACTCACAAGACAAAAGGTCAGAGATCAGAGGAAAGTCTTGCAAAATAAACATAATTGGATACAGAGAAATGGATGTATTTCTGCTTTCCTATTCTGTTAATAATTATCTTCAGATATGTTGTGCAAACTTGTCACTTTTAATGAAGGAACAACATGATTCAAGGAGATTATAATGAAGTTGTCTTTTTTTTTTTGGTCCAGCCTTATTTTTAGTGACGAGGGAGCTGAAGAATGACGATCTTTGAAAATATCCACAGGCTTTCTTTCTCAGATTCAGAATCACTTTTGTTGGCCAACTCCAAATCATGTACAATGATTGACTTCATTACATTGGTGCTAAGACTTGCACACGTACAGTACAATCAGACCAAGTTTACACACGTAGTTTTTCAGCTTTAATATATAAATGTTAAATGCTAAAAAACTTCTGAATGGACTTCAAATGAAACGTCCTCTCCATCCTCATGTTTTTTTTCTCTCTCTCCAATCTACATCTTTCAATCTATTTCAGACTGAAGTGTAGAGACGAATATATCATTTTGCTGTGTTGTTTTAACAGTGGAAAAAATTTGTTTGCATTTCTGTATTTTGTTAAGTGTTTTTTGTTGGGTTTTTTTTGCTTTTGGATTTATCTCTGGAGGAGGGTTTGGGCTCATAAATTCTGCAATAATGCAGAGAAACCAACCTACTTTATTGTTATTATTATAATATTATTATATGTATAAAATGTACAGTTTGTTTACAACAATAATTTGTTTGTCATTTCAAGAAATAAATAATTGAATGACTGTTTGTTTGACCTATATGACGAATACAAAAAAATGCCGGAAATAAACATTGATATGTCTATAACATATTTATATAACGGTAAACAAATTTGACTGTAAAGCTTATCTGACAGGTGATGATGAGCACCATGAGAAAAACATGCAGACTGTGGGCATGTTGTGCCCTCCAATGGACCCAGGTAAGTACTGCATACACAGGAAACAAAATCCCTCCAGCTGACACAACACTCCTGTCTCAATGTCATGTCAGTGCCTCTCAAAGCCTTGGTGTGGTTGTGCGCATAAAAATCATCTCCACGTTTTATTTCTGCTTCTTCTTGGTGAGGTAGCTCTGATAATAGAAGTTACTGAAAAGGATGATAAGAGTGACGCAGTAACCAAACACCACTATGTTCATGGAGTCGGGGAAGTCGCAGTCCGTGAACAGGTTGTAGCCCGTGTGCAGAAGAAACATCATGAACTGCATCTGGAGAGGCCGAAAAGAAAGTTCACGTTGGTGTATGTTACTTGACAAACACAGAGTGTGTACAGCTAGTCTCATATGGAGCAAGAGGAACTCACCAGCTGCAGAGAGGTGAGGTACCGCTTCCACCAAAGGTACTTCTGCATGTGAGGGCCGAACGCAGCCAGGCAGTAGTAAGAATACATCACAATGTGGACGAAAGTGTTGACCAGGCCGATGAAAAAGGCTGTGTGATGTGGTACAAATCAACGGATGTTAAAAAAGTCATGGTGGAAATAAAAGAGTACCTTGTTTTGAGTATTAAAATTCAATACAGCTAAAAAACTGAGAAAATAGATTGAGAATAGATTGTCATAACTGATAGACATTTCAACCTTAAATAATATGTTTTAAAAATGAATCTCTAACAGAGTGAGGCAGCAGACACACAGTAGACTGACACAAAAAGACACTGCAGTTTCTGAGACTTTTTGTTTGGCTTTTCAGTTGCATTGGACAATGTAATATACTTTTATAACAATATACATCTAAACATTAGATCAGAGAGTATGTTGTTATGAGTTTCTGAGATATTGGAGGACTTCTTGTTCCTGGAATGAAATGTTTCCTGTTCCCCGCTTTAGTTTTGGCATATTTTGTCTACTTTGGTTTGATACTTTTGACGAACAGATACCGTTTTTTTGAGGGAATGGGGTTGTTTGCTGTGACTGTTGTGAATAATATCCTGTGTCCTCTTGTATGTTGTTTTTGTGTTTTTGTCCTCTACTGCAAATCAAATTTCCCCTTGAGGGACAATAAAGATCTGAACTGAGCTGAACTGAACTTTTACAACTCTGTTGTTGTTAGTTTCTTTTAGTTTTTTTCTGTTTTATTTCAATTAGCAGGCGTTCTGTTGGGTTGTTTTTCTACACTAAGTTTTGGCACACAATTAAATAATCATACTTAAAGTGCACACACAACCTTGAAGAAAATCTACCTCACTTTGTCCTAAGCTCCTCCGGGCAAAACTGGATGCCTGTCATGATTGCTATAAAAACAGTCAAATTAAAGGTGAATAAATACCAGCGTAAATCACTGATTCTCTGCAGCGTCCTTCAAAAATCCTTATTCATCAAGCTCAAGTTCAGTGTCTAGCTTAGGGGTGTTTTCACAGGAGTAGACACATAATTGAAGTAATAATTGAAGAATAACACTGGCATTATTCTAGTTCTCTTGCTGGTAGCAAACATGTAAAAAGACCAAAACCAACTTTGTGTCAGTCTGTCTCTCAGTGGTTTCAAACTTTCCTGCCCTGTCTACTGCACTCAGCACCAAGCCCATTTGTCTTTACAGAAGACATGAATCTTTAAAAATAGTTCAAATTCCCAGAATTTTATAAAAGAAAAAGAAAAAGAAAAACAACGAGCCCAAAAAGCTATCATTATAAATCTTTCAGTACCTTTCTAATCCTCTTCAAATTACTCTCCTTGAAATGCGATCTCAAATTCCTGGAAACATTTTCTGTAGTCTTCTTGTGTCACTGTGTCCTGCGCTCCTTCCCAATTTTATCTTCACTAAGCTGTAGGCATACGCTACCTAGTGGCAGATCCTACAACCTACTCCTGTACACATTTGGTGCTCTAGCCAAGTGAATATTTAGCAGACGGTGAATGCAGGAGTGACTGAAAATAAACTACAATACCCATAGTCATGATAATGACGGAACGTGTAACCCAGTACACCATTTTTGGACAACAATGGAGCATTGTGGCACTTTATCTGACCGTACCCATCGATAATCACTGAAAGTATGGCACATATAGTACATCACAATAGTTGACTTACACTGGCCTCCAGCCACATACTTGACACCTGCCCACCAGTTGAAGATCATGGTGCCATGGTGGTAGACATGAAGGAAAGTCAGCTGGCTGTTCTTCTTCCTCAAGATGAAAAAGAGCTGTTCATGGAAAGTGAAGCAGTGGAGAATGTTAAAAGTTTCAATTCTTCATTCTTGCACGTCTGGCTTTCACTAATGCTGATGATTTTTTAACAAAATGTGTACCGTGTCGCTGAGCTCTATGACTTTGGAGAAGAAAAACCACCAGCAGACTCTGGCCATCTAGGGGGAGGAAACAATGGCAGGATGCAGAAATGAAAATTGTACTATGTTACTGAGTGGCTAAATGTAACAAGTGAGAAACTTGCTTACCCTCACTGCCAGTGGGCTGGTGCTGTAGTCTACAGACTGACAGAGGTAGCTGTAGTTTGAGAGCCATGAAGTGACCAGGAACTGATAAGTATAAAAAAAAGAATGACACCCTGTTCATTAACTCTACCATCATTAAATAGGAACAGATAACAAGACAGGAGCTGGAAAACTGAGTACTTTCATCATTACTGCACTCAAAAGCAGCACATACACATACACACACACACACACACACACACACACACACACACACACACCTCATGGAACATATAGGCAGACAGGCCGACCATGGCGAAGTTGTAAACAATGAGAACAACTTTGAGGTCAACGGGTTCCCTGTCTTTCATCAGACGAGGGCCGGCCCAGACCACACAGAGGTAAACCAGGAAGATGAGTGCCACAGGGATGGGCGAGTAGATCAGCAGCCACGGGTCAGTCCTCTTGTCTGGAACATGAAAGAGCCCCAAGTTAGATTTAGACTTTTTTTAAGGAATTTTTGTTCAGCCTGCACAGAAAATGTCATGTTTTTACAGTTTGTCTTCTTCCAGTTCAGCCTAGATGGCCTGTCATGCATCCAATTTTGTGAATGTAAACAAAATAATCAGAGTCAGAAAGCATAAGCATCAGTTTGGGTCCCCCAGCTCCTTCAAATCCCATCCGTCCACTACAAAAATGACTGTAACAAGATCAAATAATCTCAAAAGTGGCGCGGTTGCAAACCATGTGACATATACTATCAGGCTAAGCCACAAAGCAGTCATTGTGAAGAGGAGCAGAGGAGCACATCTGCAGGTCAATACTCTCACACACTCAGCACACACACACACGTTTGTTTTGACAGACTTGGAGTTTTTCCCCCACAACAACAGACATTAGTTTCGACAAAGCTAAAATAAAGCAACTTTAACAGTAAAGTGTGTTGATTATAAAGTTAACTGGATACGTAAGAGAATTTATAATCATACCTCCATTCTCCACTATCTTCTGGTGCAGAGACAGCACGCTTTCCCATGCAGAAGCCATCTGGAGTCATAAATAATGTTAATAACTGTATATTTGCAGAAACTATATTAAAACGTATAGGCAAGATGTACTCACTAAAGCTCACCTTGCAAAATGCAGATTTTATAGTCAGTGACGGAGCTGGAGAACGTTTGGACTACACTACACCTCAAACTTTGGCAAATAATTTTTAGCAACCAAAGTTCGACTTTCAGCACATCTGCAGCCAAATCCAGCTGCTCTCCCTGCGAGAAATGAATGACGAGCGACTGAAACACAGCTGCAAGTAGCCGGAGGCTAAACTAAAACTCATTACATTAAGAACACAGAGGTACAATGAGGAATTAGACTTCCAGCTGAGTAACTTTGAATCCAAGTGAAGAAAATCAGAGTTGGATCACTTCCTGTTTGTCAACTCTCGCTTCAGCTGATACTGACTCAGCACATTAGAGGGCGCTGTTTCCCCTGCATGTTTATTTGTTGCCTCAGTTTTGTATCACTGCATATGTATAAATTGCACTGGGTGTATTTTTAATTTATGATACTTTTGTCCAACTGGAGACAAGTTACCTAGTAAAATAAAGTTATATATAAAACTATTTGCTCACCAAGACTTTAAAATTCTATTAAAAGTCTGCTGCCTCAAATGAGTTTAAACTATAAATACTGTTATAGAGCATGTGACATTTGTGTATGTGATATTATTATGTGTATATAATATTTATATAGATTGCTAGTTGAGAACCTAAGATAATCCTCAGGACCATGACTTGCATCCATGTACAGGAGACAAAAGTAAAGTGATATGCAGACATACACCTAAGACAATACCATCTGCTGTGCTCAGTAACAGCAAATTATCATTTTGTCTCATCCAAGGCATGGAATAAAAGTTGTGTAAAATGAGGTACAATCAATTCTTCTGATATATGTTCCAAAATATTCTCTTCTCTTCTTGGAAGATTAATAACATAGCAAGCATATCACAAAAAATTTAAAAATAAGCGGTCATAAAAATGTCATATTTTATTAAAAAAGAATGTAATATTAGCATAAGAGTATACGAAGTATAAGTACATAATATCAAATTATTCAGTTCAGTTCTTCAAACATAAAAATGTAGATAATAAATGTGTTTTGAATGGAAGGACACATGCCATCAGCAGGTATGAAAACCAGTGGGGGGTTTTTTGCATCTGGACACTGTTCTCCAAAGTTGTTCTCTATTTTGCCCCCAAACCTTTTTAATTGAGTCTTTAAAACATGTAGTAAGCTGACATGAAATGACTTAAAGACTGCAATACTTATGTTGTATGCTAAAGCAAAAAGAAAAGATTATTACAATGAGGTCGTTAAAAATGTAGTACAATCCCTACAGAATATCATAGGAGCAACATACTAATTGTTCCTTTTTTCCCCCCAACACTGTATCACACTCTGTACTCTGTGTCACAGAGGTTCACTGTTAAAACTGTCAATTTACAATAACTGGTTGGACTTCATGTATTCATTGATGAGACCATAAAACCACAATATTTAAATGTGACAGCATAGCAGTGACACTTTTGACAAAAAGGTGCATATGTAAGGAAATGCACCATGTCAGACTTTAACAAGATTCTTCTTTCACTGTCTTGAAGAAGGAGCTGAGGGAAAGCTGCCTGCTACTGCCGTTCGCTGCACTCAGTTTGGGCTTTTTTGAGTTCTGTTGCCTCTTCTCGTTCTTTGGCCCAGTGTGCTTTTGCCTTTTTCCATCCTTAGAAGGAAGAGCAGAAACAAAATCCAAGGTCAAATCCGTCATTTGTCAAGGATTATATGAATATATAAAACACTTACCTTAGAGGCCTGTTTCTTTTGGCTGTCCAGAGAATCACAGAGCTTCACAATCTGCAAGAGATTTGACATGTTGATCTCATTCTTATATTGTTCACAGAGACAACACATGAACAAAATGTGGTCAAAATAAACTTAAATGACCAGCTGCAACTGCACTCCACATTCTCTGAGATCCAATTTATTAAGCGTGACAACCAGAGGATGTCTTTTTATTTTTATAGTTAATATTTCACATTACTTCCTATTTTAATTAATGTTTTTGCCCTAAGAAGTGTCTCTTGTTGGGGCACCAGAAGTGCATTTGGGGACATAGACTGTTGTTGAAAAACCATGTTTTCATTCAGTCATAATCAAGTGCACTCTGCAGGTACTACTAACCTCAATTACACAGCAGGGCTTCACATGCACACGCACACGCACACACACACACACACACACACACACACACACACACACACACACACGCACACGCACACACACACGCACACACCCACACCAACACAACAACATTATAAAACCTTTTTCACTCCTGTGGACACAGCAGCTTCCTGCAGAGCAGATCTGGAGAGCCACTGTGCATTTTCAGTCTGTGTTTGTGAGTCACCGTCCTTCAAACACACAATGTGAACCACGTATGTCTGGTGGATGTGAGAGAAGATATGCACCACCTGCAGACAAATGATCAGGATCTGTAAGAAGGTTGTTAAACAGCTCTAGAAAGAGTTTATTTGCATATAAAAGGTGTGCATGATAGGTGGTAGATCTAGGTTACCTCTCCCACATACTGGAAGAGGCCTTCAGTCAAATGGGTTCCCAGTATCCCTCTGATCTTAGCACATAGTGCCTTCTTCTGTTTAATCTCCGAGTTCTCTCCCTCCAGCAGAAGACTTGGAAACTCCCACAAGCCTGCCAGCAAACCTGCCAATACAAAAAATTGTTTGTCTTTGTTTCTTTCTTTAAAAATGCGCACTGCTGAAAGTTAAATGAAAACTACTGCGAAAATTTAACAGAATGTTTTTGTGTGATTTTGTTAAGCAGCTGAGACATGATTTTGGTGTTGGCGACCACAAACAGATTCGACACCAGTGTCCGATGTCCCAACACTGCAGGCACTGACCCTTGTTTGGTCTCTGTGTGAGCAGGTACATGTCCTCTCCCTCCTCTCCAGGTCTGATCACCACACAGGTCAGAGTTCGCTCCACTCGGGGCGGCTTCTTCGCTGGCTTTCTGGGGAAGTTCTGAACACCCAACTCATCGTCCCAGGGCTCCGACGGACACAATGGACATGTTTCACTGTTCACTGAGGGAGAGGAGAGAGAGAAAAGTACTTTAACATCATGACTAGATGAAAGTCTGGCAGAGAGCAAAGGAAGATGGACACTTACTACAGTCTTCTATATCAGGCAGGGCTGTCGTCTTCCTGTCAAGCTTTGCAAAGAGTTTCTTGGAGTTTTTCTTTTGTCTGTCATGAACCTGCACACACACAGACACAGACACACACACACACACACACACACACACACACACACACACACACACACACACACACACACACACACACACACACACACACAGTATAAGCATAACCTTTCCACTGTGGTCTAAGACATGAATGGTCCATGTTAGCTCTGGTTTCTTCTGTGTTCACAATAAAAGTTGCAAACCATCAACCATAAGTCACTCATGCTGGCTAACACTAGTTTCTACCTTGCAATATGAGTGGCAGTGAGTCTGTATGGGACACTGGCTGCACAGGGGTCCTTTTGGGGTGCAGACTCGAGCCCCGAGCTCCATCATGGCCTGGTTGAAGTCCCCTGGTCTCTCAGGATCAACTAGTGCATTAGCCAGACTCCTGAAATAGATGAGGTAAACATTTATAAAAGCCACAATTCTGTTTTTCTTTTTCTGCTTGTTTTTTTTCTTTCAGATTGTTTAGTAATATAGTTTCAAATCAATGTTCATTACTTTTTGCTATCATGGCTTTAAAAGGGTGAAAATCATATATGTATATGTATATGTATGGATGTATGGACATCCTTTTTGGGACACTTGTACTGACTACACTGGACATGCAATCTCCATTCCAATAAACAGATCTTTGAAAAAAAAAAACAACAACTAACAAAGGTGCAATGTATCACTGCACATTGACAGTATCTCTGGAACATTTATGAAGTAGTATTAAATGAAACTTCTTAACTACATTGATATGGTTTACAAAGAGTGACAATTATATTTCATTCTTTATTTTTCAGTGCCTTGAGCACATAAATTAGCTGATTTTAAAGTTCAGAAAGAGTACCTGGACTTGAATTGGAACAATTAAAACAAGAGATGGAAAAGAAAAGTGAGAGTGGACTGCAGCATTTAGGGCATAATCCAACAATTAGAGGTGCAAACTGAAAGAGTGTCAATCTTTTTTAACTGAAAGTACACTTTTTTTTGTATTGTCCGTCAAAGTCAAGATTCAAGTGCAATAATGAGATTAGTTTGGAATTTAATCTCACCAAAGTGCTTCTGTTACTGCAGGACTCGTGCTGTCAGCTCCGATGGCCCTCAGGCGACAAAGCACCCGAATCACATTGCCATCCACTGCTCCCGTAACCTAGGCAACATGGATCATTTCAGTCGTCAGTCAAAAATGAGGCAGCATAGCTATTGAGTAGCCTTAAAGTCAGCTCTGGCTCAAAGAAAACACATACTGTATAGCTCTGGTGCGGATGGGCATGTCTGCAGATGTGTGTGTGTGTGATAACTGACCTGGCCCAATGCAATAGAGCCTATAGCTGAAGCAGTGTAGCGTCCCACTCCAGGTAGCTGTTTCAGCAGGCTGTCAATTGTGCAAGGCATCTGTCCTTTAAGCTCTGACACCACCTGAAACAGAACAGGAACAACACTTTTAACACTGAGCACTGCTCTGTCTAAAACATACATTATAAATAAAACAAACATACAAGTGAAAATACAACCACTGAGGCACTGAGCAAATGAAGAAGGCAGCATTTGATCTGGTGTTTGATGTAGATGGACTAGAGTCACAAAGTATAACACAGACCTTTTGAGCTCCTTCGTGCAGTCTTTTTCCTCGTGAATAGTAGCCGAGGCCCGCCCACATCTGATTCACCTCCTACTCAAATTAGATCAATAAATTTAATTTGAATTCGATAGCATTTCAAAATCACCATCATCTTTACTGCTTTTTGTTATTTATTTACCTCTAATGTTGCAGCTGCAAGATCCTGCACTGTGGGCCACCGCTTGAACAGAGTAGAGATAGAAAGTAAAAGAGTGCATTCAATTACTGTTGCTATATTTAATATTGGTATAATATAAGTATTTCAATGTAGTAAATTCCTCAAAGTTGGCCTACCTTCATCCATTTGTTGTAGTAGCCTTTTACTGTGGCAACCTGGGTCTGCTGCAGCATGATTTCTGAAACCCACACTATTAAAAAAAAAATGAAAAAAACAACACATTAAACTTGTAACATAAAAAGGTGTCAGCTGCAGTTTTATGTAAATATGTAACGAATATTTTTTCTTACCTGCATAAGTCCTGATGTTGAGGTCTGGCTCTGTCATGGCCTGTCAGAGAAATACAGGAAGTCACTCAGTCATACTGAATTACTGCTGTACGTAGTAAATAGAGGCTTTTTTTCTACATTTCTTAATGGGAAAAATTATTTAAGTCTAGGCAATATAATCTCGAGGTTTATTTGCAAGACAAATGACATTTGACAAAGCCACCCTAATATAAATGAATAAGTAATGAATAAACTCATAAAATGAAGTAATAAAAATAATTTGCACAGAGAATTTGACAAAAAAAGCATTTTTTCTGTACAAGGACTTTTAAAAGACATGTTGGTGTAATTTTAGTGTGACCAATAAATTATGTGAGACACGGCTCTGACAGGATCATGAGAATATCCTTGTTAAAATATAAAAAGAGAGTTTCTATTTGTTCACTGCATTTACAGTATGTAACAGTAACCATGATTTGAGCCAAAATCACTTAAACATTGTACTTACACTCATGTATAATAAAGACATTGTGTATAAAAAAAAAAAAGCCATTGTTTTTACCAGAGTCCTCCATGGCAGCTCTCTCTTGTCTCTGTTGTACCAGTTCAGGAGCTGAGACCTCAGCAGCACCACATTAGCAGGATCAGAGAAAGTGTGGTACGTGGAGGGTGAAGCAGCGTTCAGGGTTTTCTCTGAAGAACCATAAAAACACTATTCTCATTCAATCTAAACAAACCTTTTAAAAGCAAAATTGCAGTTTGTGACTGTGATGTGAAGTTTTTAATGTTGTTTTATGATGGAGGAAACATGGATATTATTTCAATAAAATATAAAGTGTAGGAGCAATTTTTTATTAATACTGTTTGATAAACCTCCTGCCACTTGGGGGAGCTAGGCCACTGTCAATAACACCAATGTATTGGAAACAGTACACATTTAGTTATGTTTGCACTCACCAAAACCATGAGCACATCACAAATCTGAGTTCAAGGCATGAACCTACGAATAGGAATCTTATCATCACATCTAGTTTGCAGGCTAATCTCTCACCAGTATACAACTAACAAAGGTGTGATGAGAAAACTTGAAGCCTTCAGAGCACAAACATTGACAATGGACTTTACTGTGAAGGAGGAAACATCTTATGTCCAACAGGTACTTTTGACATGAGCAATATTTGCATATTCTTAGATTCTGTATTTGACAGTGAGGGCGAAGGAGATGTAATTTAACGTTTTTTTTTTTTTTTTTAATAGTACAAGAATTTTTACACACACACACACACACACACACACACACACACATATCTACAGGGGACCCCACAGATTAAAGCTTAGATTTTCTAGATGGAGTTTTGAATTATAAATTCTGAGCCTGTGAAAAGAACAACTTTGCAATACATTCTAAAGAAATGTGGCATTATCTTCACAACTGTATACTGCGTGGTTATTTATGCATTATACACCGAGCAGGGTTATATAAGGTCTGTCCCTCTAATGATGCGTGAAGCAGCAAACGGAGTCTTAAATACTACGTTAAATAACATTCATGTGTTGCATTACCTTCTTTCACGGTTGACTTTGACTTCTTTCGCTTTGCTTTTACAGTTTCTGCCATTTCCAGACTGGCTCTCTTGCCTTTTTGCATCACTGAACCTAACCTGCTCATAGTCAAATTCCACATGAAGCAACTTTCTAATACATTTTCTCTTCGCACAGCAGTCTTGTTTATCTCATGGGTTGATTTTGGCTCCCGCCACGTTAGAAACTCCCAGTCACTCTTCGTCCAATCAGATACGAGGAAGCAGAGGACTGCGCGTGGCGTCATCTCCGGTGGGAGCATAGACACAATAAAGATGACTTTACTATGTCTATGGGTGGGAGGGTCAAAATAATAATGCAGAGTTTTTATTATAGCGTCTGTTTCGTCTGTTTACAGTGTTCAAGTTGTTTCACATTTTCCTAGATTACAGGATATATTTACATTCATATCTTAAATACCCATATGTAAATTAGCATTTATAAATGTGTAAACATGGAACATAAAAAAAAACCCATCATGATTATTTTGTGTAAAAATTGTAAAACTTGCAGTAAAAAAGTAAAGTCTGCTTTTATCATATGAAAATATATTGTCAGCAAAGGAATATCCATTTATGGTGATCCTGTATTAAAACGGATCATAGATAAAAACATATTTGAAATCCAAACTCCAAACTTTCTGTCATAATTTCACAAATTATTAAATCAAACAGGTAAACAGCATAGGTTAATAATAACACAAACGCATCATTCCCACCATTTGTTTTTATTTGAAACATCTGCATCATTAAAATGATTATTCTTATAAATTATTTTTCTTGTCAGCCTTCAGAGTTGTTACCATCCAAAACTGAAAAACAAAGATTGACAAGAAAAACATTCAGTCATTCTCACTTACACAGGAAATAAAGACCAAACAGTATAAGAAGAGATAAACTAACTATAAATCATTACCTTCAGTTATTTTAATCTCTTCTGACAGCAGGATCGCTGCTTGTGTTTCATCTATATTCATGTACAACGCCTCGGCTTTGTTCTGCAGAGAGAAGGTGTTTGAATGAGTATCTCCTTCCAACAACTTCCACACTGACCACTACGATCACAGTACTTAGCAAGTTATTACATCTTACCATGAAGGCTTCATACAGTGTACTGCCCATGACTCTATGCACATGTTCCTCAATAACTGGAAACGACTGAACAAAGTGCTGGGCAGAGATGAAGGCAGACATTAATGGTTAGCATGGAAGTGTGCTTATGTGTTGTGTATGAAGGTTTGCATTAAGTGATATAGTACTACATTGGACAAACCTACAACAGTGATAAAACCTACAACATGTTTACACAACAAGAAATCTGCTCTATTTATATCTGTGCTCCCACTGCTGAGCTATTTCCTGGATACTGACACATCATTCTCTTATAAACCTATCAGAGTTTTTTAGGAAAAGATTACATGAAGAAGGTGGGTGAGCAGTCCACACAGTGTAAGTTATTTGTGTTTTGACTTTTGCACACTCATGAGAGATTCTTCAACAGTGTGTATAAATTACAGGGCGCAATGTATTGTCCTTGGAATACAAGCATGTGTAAAAGTATATGAAACCATACAGTATGTGTACCTTCAAGGCCAGACTGGCTTGTATTTGAGCATCAATGTGTTCTCTGTTGCCCACAATGCACAGAAGATGCTGGATCATTCCAATAGAGAGAAGCTCATGAGAAACCTCTTTACTTTCTTCAGCCAACAACCTTCAACACAATAAACATTATAAAATATTACAGTGCAAACAGAGATACAGACAATTAAAGTCATTAGTAGTTTACTGGCAACATAAATTGTCTGGGTAATATGTTCACAATGTGTAAGCTATATGTAGGACCATACCGTATAGCTTTTGCTGCTGCAGCTTGTTGCACAAACACAGACAGAGAACCAGTCATTTTGTTGCTCTCAGCCGCTGGTGGGATTTTACATGACACGTCAGCATGTAAAAGTTAGCTAGGGCTTACTGAAAAAAAGCTATCATATAAATTGAAGTACTTGTGTTAATGTAAAAAATGTACACCTCTGCTTCAGGCATTATTGAAATAGACACCATTAATTGTCACTAATTGGGTTGCTACATCAGTCGTTAGTAAAAGTCGTTACAAAAACAACGGACATCAAACAGCAAAGTGTCACCTTCTGTGATCTGGTGCTGCTGTACGTCTTCCTTAGTAGGTCTCAGCAGAGCCACCAGGCCACTGAGCAGCATCGGCCTTACATCAAAATTCATCAGATCTAAAATTAGATTAATAGCTGCCAGAGAGATGCACAAGGTAAAAATACAGGATAGCAATTTTTCCAAAAGCAAGTGCTTTATCTGTAACTTTATCTGTAATTTCAGAGTTTTAATACGAAAAACACACTGAGCACAAAAACACAATTTATGAGTCAAAGCAAAAGTTTACTGCCATCAGGTTTTAAATATCTGCTCTGCCTGCAGGTGTGTTTACCTTCATGCTGAACCTCCAGGTGCATGGACCTGAGCATATTCAGCAGAGGTCCTACAATGCTGTGATGGGCTGTCTTCATTTTGGACTGGTGAGAGAGAATGATAAGAGATTTATTGTTTTTCTTCTCATAATTAAAGACATGTTTTGCTAGGCTATCATTACAAAACAATATCTGTTTTTTAGAACACAGGCTTAATAAAACTATTCTTGAAAAGATAAGGTTCAGTGTTTGCAAGTGCGTGAGTGCAAATGCATGGTCTTTGTGTGCATTCATTGGCTTAACCTGCACGGTCCGTAAAGTGTGCAGGACCAGCTGCTGGGCCTTAGGAGAGCTACAAGCCATGAGGGCGATCAGGCCTTTGTAGACTTGGTTTTGGTATTTTGGGTTTCCATGGGACAAGGACTCTAGCAGGGCCCAAGCTGTCTCTTGGGTGTCATCTATGTTTGATTTGATCAGGCACTCTGCAATGGCTTTCACACCTGCAAGAGTGTAAAAAAAATAAAGAGGGCAAAGCGATTATACTACTACTAAAGCTCCTGCAATGCTAAACAAATTGTATTGATGCAAATGTTAAATGGAAGACACAGATTCAGTAATCTGATTGTCTAACTGTGTTTTTTTAGTTTTTTTTTAAGAAGTTTATCTGATTCTTTATCAAATTTACCATGGCTTTCACAGATAATCTCTTTGTACTTGCGTCCAGCATTTGAAACAGTGAGCAGAAGACATAGGGCTTCTGTTTTGTCCTCCTCTTTGCTCTGAGGATGGTTCAATATGTCCAGGAGAGTGAGAACACCTCCATCCTCCAGGAACTCCATCAGGTACTGATCACTGTGGAACATCAGAAAGGTGGGTCACTGATACTGAACTTCATAGTGAGTCTAGGCTTATAGGTGGTTATATATGATTTTATCTCACTCACTGGCTTGATGCAGAAAGAAAAATCCTGATTGCTTTCAGTTGGGGTCCCAAGAATGTCCCAAACATATACCTTAATATTTTAGTGAAGGAAGGGATCTCAGGAGGAAACAGGCTTACTCACTACAGTAACTAGGACGTTTCTTTTGTTGTACATGTATTTATGTAAAGTTTGATTACAGCCACAATATAGTAACATGTATGCAGTATAATACATGGAAATGAGTAGAAAAAACAATTGTGAACAGAACTCCCCATGAACAGCCAGTATTTTCAATCGGGTGCTGGTCAGTTACATCTTATGTGAAAATCTAAATAACCACCACACCAAGAAATGACTTTACTGTGACTTTATTAGGGATGAACAACATAATAGCCTGTAGCTTTTTCACGTTCACTAAGCAAAATTACATGTCACATTACAGTGACAGTCTTCATTTTTCAACATTGTTTCAACGTTTTTGTCAAAGGTGAACATACTTTCAAAAAACCTGACAATAATTTTACTCAAAATTACATTTTTCTACGGAGCCCGTAAAGGATCATGGTAAAGGAAAAAAAAATTTAATTGTGGCCACAATATAGCTATAACGTGCGCACGAAATACTAATTCGTGGCCACGAGATACTAATTCGTGCGCACGTTATAGCCTACTTATTTCGTGGCCACGAAATAGGTATAACGTGCGCACAAAATACTAATTAATAATATTAATATCATTCCTGGGTGCTTGGTGCACTCTCAATGCATCCCGTATTTCTGGTGACAGCTTCACATTGTAGAGCTCTGAAACTTTAAACTTGATGCAGCTGATTTAAACATTATGCTCAAGCTCTGACACTGTCCTATGAAATCACTTTAGTATTTGGCAAATCAAAGTGGAATGATTTTTATTGATCAGATATTATCTGTGGTAATAAAGGATTGCGCAATTTTCTAATCAGGGTTCTATTAGCTGTAATATAGCAGTGTAAACCGGACTTCAGCAAATCAGGAACAAGCATAAAGATCATCAAAGTGATAACATAATGGTTTAAAGGAATTATAGCACATTTCGTCAGACTGATCAATAATTTAGTGAACTTTTAATCTTCTGTGATTTTATTGAAGGACAAATGTCCAGAGAACACTACAGACACATTCAGTAGTTCAGTCAGTGCAACAACAACCTGCAAATCAATACAAACTAGATTCTGATCACTGATAGGCTATAGGTTCCCTTGGCAACGTGATACATACAGTGAGCGTTATTGTAACTGCACGGCTTCATCCGGTGGCATCATTAAATGCCGCGGTTCATATAACCTGACTGATAGGGGACCTAGTGGCTAATCTCAACCTAAAAATATATCTCAATTATCTGTGGAGAGAGAAGTTAATATTTTCATATCACAGGAAAAAAACCTCAAATCCTGTGTTTCATTTAGTCCATAAGGTTCAAAGATAAGGTTGAATAATAATTTAAAAAAATTGTTGATAGGATAACATTGAAAGGAGTTATGATCTAAATGGAAAATGAATAATTGTGTGCATGAGCCCAACCCATTGCTGAGGAAAGGATACGTGAGTCTCACCCATGTAGTGAGTCGAGCCAGAAAGAGACTGGAAACCTGTGCAAACTGCAGCTCCAGCTCATAAAACGTCTTCCCGGTGTTTTGAGTCAGAAAGCTGTTCAACATGTGGCTGCGGACCTTGCTGTCACCGCGGTCCCACTCTCGAAGAAAACTAAGCACTTTGTCGATGTTAGCTTGTTCTTCATGTGGTGACATCGTCCTTGTTTTTTCACGTTGCAGAACGAAAGATAACGTTATAAAGTTTATTAAAAGAACTAGAGCTAGGCAGAGTCTGGCTGTAGCTTCCCTACGAACGAAAAACTATTTTATCTGTCTAAATTAGCTACATTATCATGTTGTCATGGGCTTGATTTGTTCCTCCGTGTGGTTTCTTATATACAGTCTATGGTGTGGTGTTAGTTTAGGGCAGCTAGGTAACGGTCGCCTAGCAACGCCCCACAAGCAATTGAATAAAATATGCTTTATTGGTGTGAATGTGGGAGACATAATATTACCAAAGCATCAAATAATAATGAGAAATCCTTTCTTATATACAGTCTATGGAGAAATCTCCAAAATGTAATAACTTAATCTAGCTCCAAACATTGAGCAACCTGTTTGCGCTGACAGGGGGCGCCGTTAGGACGAAGTTAGGAAGATAAAGGGTTTGTGGCTGGCAAGGGTCCTAAAAACTTTTTTTTTCTTTCAATATTAGATTTTTGACCTGTCCACCGTAGAATATTGAATTTACAATATACTAATAAAGCTGACGGTTTCCTTTTCTTTTCTTCTTTTTGGCAAAAAATAAACATCCTGAGAGCCACTGTAGTGCCCCAGCCCCCATATTTTCTTGAAATGGTTTGATCCTGCCCCCAAACCAGGCAGGAACAGTACATGCTAACAGTCACCTACAACTGAGGGGAGCCAGTGGATTGTCAGGCCTCAGTTTCCCAAAGAAAAACCTGGTTTAAACAAAAAGAAAGACAAAAGAGAAAGAAAAGATGACAGTTTGTAGGTGTAGTTTGTGAGTGGTGGAAATTCACTAATGGATTGGTTCCTAAATCTAGTAGACTTTCTTTTGATTTTATGACTAGGGAATTGATGAAAGAGGCAAGTTCTGCTCCCCTAACATTAGTTAATTAATAAACTAAATTATGAGTGTTTACATTTCTTTATGCTTTTAGCTGACATTTAATCAATGTAGGCAAACTTTTAGCAAGCTAGTCATATTTGATTGTTGTTCCTGCCTCTCTCTGTTGTGCCAGGCCTTACAGATACAGCTTCAGGCCTGTTGTTTCATTAAATATCATATTGAATGTTCAATTTAACGTTTATTCACGTGAATGTCAGGAGTCAACCAGGAGGACAACAACAACAGCATGTGTCAAGATCACATTTTACAAATCTCTCGAGACTCAGGCTGGGTATAGCAACGGTCCATAGTCAAACCAGTACAATAGTATAGCTGTTTACAAGGCCCAGCAGCCCTTTTACCCCATCCGCCTTCCAAATGAAGGGGGAGTTGAGCAGCAATGTCTTGAATGACATGCTAGTTGGCCTAATTGCAGGGGATCTAAGGGAAAATATTTTGTATTACTATTATGAAGAAGAAGAAAAAAAGATTAAATCTTTGTCAGTGATGAGAATTGATAATATATTTAGTTGGTAGTGGCGGCATGGTGATTATGTTCTTTGATTTGTTATATATTATATATGTTGAGTTTTTTTAATTGAAGAGTGTTTATTCAAGTTATATTCATTTTAAGTTATTCATCAATGTTAAGATCATTTTCCATTCAAAAATGTTACTATTAAATTAGCATTTAGACTGTAAAATATGGCCTTTAGCCTGGTTGGTTGGAATGAAAGCCTGCAGCCACATGGCCTTTTCTGGAATAGTTTGGACACGCCTGTATCAGTCTTGCATCAAATAGTGAATTCCACTGTATGTTGAATGTGACATGCATGTCTGCAAAGTGTTATATTTCATTGCTTGAGCAAATTTCATACAGTAAGTATTGGACTACAGCTGCAAGCCTGCAAAGGTGGAGTTATTTAAAGCTTTGAATGGGTTGATTGGGTTCTGGAGATGTGGTTGCAACAATTGTGCAGGATTGGTGTGGTCCAGTGTGATATTCTTTCATGGGGCCCATGAAAGGGGTTATAGTCATATCAAGTCAATTACATACAGAACTAGCGTATAGTCAAAATCAAATACATTAGTTTGAAAATCCTTATAATATTGCAGACGATTATTCATCCTCTCTTTTTCTCACACATGCACACAAATCACTGAATGTTTTTGAACTGTGGCTGGACAATGGATCAATTATATTTGTAAAAAAAAAACGAAAGAGAAACTGTATCCATTCCATTAGTCTGTATACATATTAAAATATATGATCATATTTTTAATATACAGTTATTTAGAGCTAGAATAGATAGAGAGCCAGACAGATACTTTGAAAAGCCAGCTGAGTCAGGGGTCGTGGCACACAGATAACTTAACAGTGTATAGTTTTGTTATGTACTGTTTTGTCTACTAGCCTACCAGAAAACACGATGAAGTAGGACAGTGGGTGTTATAGGACCAAAGTATCACCCCTAATTTAATTTAATCTATTCAATTTAACCAATTCATGAATCAGCTACAACATGTCAGCATCTTGTAAATCTGTACTTCTAAAAAGTCTAATTAGATTATCTTTGTCTTTTCAACTTCCCAAGCTATTTATTTGGTCACTTAATGTTATGTAACCGTAACAAAACTACATTTGACATTCTTTTCAATTTACTTCTAGGATATGTTTAACCTTAAAAGGAAGATGGTGCTCATGATGTTCACTCTCTGACTTCTTCAAGGAGAATGACACAGCTTGAAAACAGAGAATGAGGACAGCTTTTTAGCCATCTCCACGGCAGATTTATAAATATTTTGCTATTCATTGGGTTACTTTTTAAAAACTATTTCCATTCTTTTCTCTTGTTGGTTTAATACTAATAATTGAATTCCACACATGAATTTCTGTAACTTCTTTGCATTTCATTCTAACAATTTTAAAACTGCACCCTTTATTCCACAAATTAAAAACTTTTTTCTCTAATTTATTGACCTACCACAACAACAGGTCGATTTGCTACGATATTGTAAATCTTTTTGCATTTTGTTCACCCTCCTGTTTGTTATATTTCTCTGTATATCTTCATTCTAGTTCATTCATTCAAGTCAATTTTATATGGGCTTTATGTGTTTCCATGTAAATCTGTAAGTATTTGATTGCATTCATCTGACAAAGCAAATCACAAATCAGAAAAAGTGAAACTGTTTAATAAGAAGTCACAAAAGGGTTCACCTGATGAAGAACTGATGATAAATTAACATTGAATGTATCTGATTAAAAATAGTTTTCTTCAAATTAACATTTGCTCAGTTTTGCTTGCGACTTATTTTTGTTGTTGCCTGAAACATAAACCGCTTTCATGTCAGTATTTTGCTGAAGCTCTCCACCACAGTCTGGCGGTTAGTATCTCTACCAAAAAATATTTAACTTCCTCCACTGTGTCCATTAATAGACAGCAGACATGTATTTTTTTAATGTACCACATCCTATGAAATGTACCAGTGTGTCATTTTCAGTCGGTCTCAGATCCTTTTTCCATATATTGAATTCTGTCCATGTTTGATGCCCCCCATGTTTAAACTCTAATTTATTGTACTGGCATGTGCATAAACTTCAATCTAGGGGTTTCCAGCACAACCTGACCTACTTACAAGGTGATTGAGAAGGGAAGATAGTTTGAAAAGGTCAACACTTTAGCAACACACCACTATTTACTGAACAACTTGACAGTTAGATCAACATGTCTCTGCTTGCAGCCTTCATCAGGGTTATGATGAAGGCTGCAAGCCACTCAAGGAAGAATCAACATTCTTCTTCATCATCCTCTTCCTCTCTGTCTGTACCTGCAGTGGGGATAGCTGGTATGCTTTTCTTTGCTTTTGGGATTCATGGTCACATGGTAACAGAAGATGCCGTACTGTCGAGGTGGAGTCTCCAACATCTGCATAAAAGGTATTTACTCTGGTTAGTCAGGGCTCTTATTTGATGTTCTGGTGATTTTGTTTTGTATTTGTGAATTCAAACTGTATTAATGGACCAATGTGCTGGTTGTCCTGCATTGCTTGCCAAACATCCATTGTTGAGAGTGGCTTTAAGCTGGCTTTTCTATGGTGCACAACAAAACGTCAGGAAAAGGTCTACCTGATGATGATGCAGCATTGAATTTATATGATTTAAAAAGTTTTCTTTAAATTAACATTTGTTCAGTTTTGTTTTGTTTTGTTTACTTCCACTTTGTTGTTGCCTGACACACAAACTGCTTTCCAAGCAAAATTTTGCTGAAGTTCTCCACCACAGTCTGGACACTCAGTATCTGTTCCACAAAATATTTAACCTCAACTGTGTTCATTAAGAGAGAACTGATTTATATGTTTACATAATAAGTACATCCTGTGAAATGAGCTTGTCATTTTCAGTCTATCTTTCAATTTAAATCTAGAGACAAGTGAATGAGAAAATAATTTTTATTATATGAATAACAAAAAATGATAATCATTAGACTTTGGTGCTTGAACTCCACAAGGACATCATCCCAAAGCAGCCGCAACATAGATCCACCCATGGAGTCCAGACACTGTTGGAGGTGGAGGCTGATGAAATCAGATGAGAATAATGGCCAATGAAGTGATGGGACTGCTGATCCTGCGGTGACTGGGTGGAGATGGTGTGCTAGATGCTAGACTAGAGCCTAGAGAGTGAGACATATTTAAAAAGACAACTAGAATGATGATAGGCCACAGATGAAAGTGTGTCGTGCTATTGGATAGACGTGATCGACAGGTGACAACTGAAACTTAAACTATGCCCGCTGAACATTGACAACCAGGAAAAAGGTGAGCATGCATGAGATTTAAATTTCATTAAGCTCCATTTACTACATCATGTCATTCCATGTCCATGTTTCTGTGTTCTTGTTCTGGTGAAAATGAGCATCAACTTCTACCTATGATCCCTTGTGTTTTAACTATATATGTATGTGTGTGTGTATATACTGTATATATATATTATTGTGGATTATTTCAGTTACAGCATAACATTAAGTTATGCACATTAGGTTATACGTAGGAAAATATACCTACAATATATTTCATTTGAAAAGAAACTTGTTTGTTGTTCACATCATGATGTTATGTCTGGGTCTTTGAAATTCATATTGATCCTAAAATCAGCTATAAAATAAAAGTGACCATATTTAGCTCTGCTA
Organism: Scomber scombrus; assembly: GCF_963691925.1. Taxonomy (NCBI): domain Eukaryota; kingdom Metazoa; phylum Chordata; class Actinopteri; order Scombriformes; family Scombridae; genus Scomber; species Scomber scombrus. The sequence continues at coordinate 13,093,598 of NC_084977.1, read as the reverse complement.
TGTCCATAGACAGCAGTTAATGGTTACTATTCAGAAAATGTGCTAAACATAGAATAAGAAAACATTTCTAAATACAGAAATTTGACATGTTCCCCATTTTTCTTTTTTTCCTAGTATATTGCAAACAAAATGAAAGAAAAAACGTTCTTATTATTCTGCATCCTTTTTGTCAGCTTGATTGCTGGTGAGTAAAACTGTGCTTATCCTATTAAAGCCTAAGCACAGCTTATTTTAACAATGAACAAGAACACAAAAAACCTTTCAGCATTTGTGTCTTTATTATATCTTCATCATACAGACATAAGACAGAGGGTTTTCTAAATGTATGAATATAATTGATAACTGGATTATCTTCTTTTGAACATATAATATTCTCAATGGAAATAAAGGTGGAACTCATTTTTAAGTACATCTGTTACATACAGTAAATTTTGCAGTTCCTAACTGGACGAATTTGGGTCTATTAACTTTCGTTTGAGAGGGCTGACCAATGCACAACTTGCAATAAGAAATCATTTTACTGTAGCCTAAATATGAGGCAAGATGAGTTCATGGCATGAGACAATAGAAACTTTACAATAACTGTACACACATGCCTAAATTTGGTTATAACATAATATTTGATTTTGTCACACCTCTTTAGCTATGGAGAAAGGTTTCATTAGGCTGGCTGGGGGTCAGTACTCTCACGAGGGCCGTGTGGAGATCTTTCATGATGGCGTTTGGGGGACTGTGTGCGATGACGGCTGGGATATGAACAATGCCCACGTTGTGTGTCGACAGTTACATTTCCCAGGTGCAAAGGAAGCTCTGGTATCCTTTGGCAGTGGTAAGGAAGTTATGCTTGACTTTGCCAGATTGTAAATATACATATGACTCAGTGAAACTGTTTGTGCCACTCAGATAAACTCAAACATTCAACAAGCACACAAGCATTCAACAGATATTATCATAATGAACGTGTGACTATTTTTCATTGTGTGGATGATCCTGTGTTAGGGGAAGGCAACATCTGGTTGGATAGTTTAGTCTGTGATGGGACAGAAACACACCTGCAGCAATGCCAATTACCTGAGTGGGGTGACCATAACTGTAATCATGGTGAGGATGTTGGCATTAGATGCAAAGAAGGTAAGGCAACCAAGTGCAAACAAGAAGATTAAATCAAAAAACACAATTTAAATTCCCAACACACAAAACGTGAGCTCATGGCATGAGATAATAGAAACATTACTGTACACAGATGCCTAAATGTGGTTATGTTTTTGTCACACCTTTTTTTAGCTACAGAGGAAAATTCAATAAGGCTGGCTGGGGGTCAATACTCGTTTGAGGGCCGTGTGGAGATCTTTCATGATGGCGATTGGGGGACTGTGTGCGATGATGACTGGGATATGAACGAAGCCCAAGTTGTGTGTCGACAGTTACATTTCCCAGGTGCAAGAGAAGCTCTGGTATCGTTTGGCAGTGGTAAGGAACATCTGCTTGACTGTGAAAGTGTGACGTCTGACTCAGTGAGATTGTTTGTGCAACTCAGATAAACTCACAAAACAGCATACTACAGATATCATGATAAAAGTGTGACTATTTTTCATTGTGTTAGGGGAAGGCAACATCTGGATGGATAATTTAGCCTGTGATGGGACGGAAACAAAACTGCATCAATGCCAATTCAGTGGGTGGGGAGTCAATAACTGTAATCATGGTGAGGATGTTGGCGTTAGATGTGAAAAGGGTAAGACAACCAAGTTTTGGCAGGACATTGAACTAAAAAAAAACCTACAACTTTTCTTCACAACACACTGAAACCACCCTGTAATGATCTCTATCAGGGCCAGAACCTATTAACACGGATCCCGGCAATGAGTTCTCTTTGGACCTCAACACAAACCTCTCTCATCAGCTTGGAGAACTGTTTGACAGTGGATGGGACTGTGACTTGAACATCACAGTGGTGGTGGACAACAACACTGTCAAGACAATCTGTGCTCACAGGATCATCCTCTCTCTGAACTCATTTCTCAAAACCTCACAGCCAGACTTCAGCAGCCTCAGCATTGATGTTGACTTTAACTGCAGTCAACACGCCAATGACTTTGTCAGGTAAGAGTTCAAACTACCTCTGGCTCTCTCATTTTCTTCCTTCATATTGATAACTTTAGTTATATTTTGACTAATCTGTTGAATTTTTAAAACATTTTTCATTTTCAGGGTTTCAGTTGGCTTTGCAAAATTAAACTGACTGTGGTGCCTAATTCCAAAATTAAAGGAATACATTTGACAAATTGTTGTTGTGTTGGTAACAGCTGAGTTTGTTTGTGTTGCAGATACTTCTACACAAGAAAGATTAAGATGACACTTTCCTCAGCCTATTGCATTCTCAAGATGGCACTGGACTGGGGTCTTAAAGAAATTCACAATGAAGGAGCACATTTTTTCCGATTTTTTCTCCCAAAGGACATCAATCTCCACCATCAAAAGTTTTTCTATGAGTATGCAGTCCATACCGATGATGAAGCACTGCAGGAAGTCTGTCTTCACTACCTGGCTTGGAACTTTGAGACTCTGATGCACTCCCCAGCCTGGACTGATTATCCATTTGGCCTGGTCAAAGCTCTTCTGTCTCGCTCAGACCTTGTTGTACGTAATGAAACAGTCATCCTGAATGGACTGGAGAAATGGGCAGCAGCCCAAGGACACACAACCATTCCTGAGATCCTTTTCAAGCTCATCCGTTTTCCAATGATACCAGCTGAAAACTTATACACACTTGATGGCTCACAGTACGATGTAAGAAAGTTTCAGGGGTTTCAGTTCAATGCCTTGCCCATTAGGACACTGATCAATGTCCTGAGGGAAGAACAAAATGTTTACATAGCCAGGATTTACACTGGCAGACCATGGAGCTATACCTTCAGCTCTCAAAGTATCAGCTCTTACAAGGATTTGGGGTTTCACCGTCTTCAAGGGAAGCGCATCAATACCCTGACATCTGATTTCCAAACACCTGTTCATAACAGCGCCAGTTTTGCTTTTAACAGCATGCGTTGGAAAACACAAGTATTTCTCAGTGATAAAGACTGTTCAAATATCTCTTGCCCTTATTTTCCAGCCATTGGTTTGAAGATTCAAGAAAAGAACAATGATTTACCCAAAGACACAGAGCAACGTATTTGTTACAAAAAAATGCTTGTTGTAATGTGTGAAGGGCAGTATGTTTTTCATGTTGAGGAATTTAACAATCAGGATTTTGTATCTGTTCCAAGCAGTGCCGAACGTGCCTATCCATGCCACTCAAACAAGTTGTCCTACCAAGTGGTGGTGCGTCCTCAATTTTGTGCATTTGACTTCACTCAGTGAAAGAGATAATGTAGGAAGAGGAATAAAGAAAAACATAACTGATATTCATAATATTCTGAATATCAGATAATGCTGAGATGATAAATTCACATTCAAATCTTATATAGACAATCTTGTCAACAAATGTTGACAAATATATAATAATTTCTTCTGTATATAAATAGATTTACCTTTCCTGTGCTTTGTAGTTAAAGGATTATTGAAGCTGTTGAAGCTCCTGTCTGTTATGCATTATGATGATGTGATTAATAGCCATGCCTTTGCCTCTAGTCTTAAGCCCGCTCTCAGGTTTATTACTGGTGATGTTTATAACGCCCATCATTGCATCCTACATGAAAATATTAGGTGGTCTTCTCTGTCTGATAGACTTGATAGTTTATCTACACAGCCCTTATTGGGAAGCTGCTATCTATCCTGGATTGGTCTTCTGGATCACATCAAACTCGGTCTAAGGATTGGCTTTCACTGCAAGTCCCTCAAGTTTACACAGAACTTGAAAGATCAGCTTTTAGTTTCTATGCTGACCAACTGGAACTCATTAAAAAGCACACTCAAAATTAAACTTAAGTAACCTTTAGTCAATTAAAACCTATAATCTATAACCATTCAGCTTCTGTTTGTACCTGTTTTAACTGATTTATTTCATTAACTGTACTCATGTACTTGTTTTAATTGACTGTTTCCTTTTACCTGTATCTTGTATCTTTTATTACTTTGTATCTTTTTACATCATTTTAAACTATTACGTCATTGTAAATGAGGGTACGCCTTCAATGATTTTTAAACTTTAAACTTAAACTGAAATGTAAATGTTGAGCGGACTTGTCAGATGAAGTTACCCCTGAAATGTTGTGGAGGAGGAGTGTAAAGTATTATGAATGGAAATACTCAAGTAAAAATTATTCTATATAGATATCTATCTAAACTCACAAAACACGTCATTAAACGATCAGTTTGACCAGTCAACACTTGATCAGTGGTTTCATATCAACCACTCATGTCTGTAATGTTATCAACCCTCTTTCACAACCAGTTCCTCTTTTATTTCTCCTCTGCTTTTTCTTTCCTCTTTCTTCATGTCTATCATCTGTGCCTCTCCACAACTGCTTTCTTTAACTGTAGCCTAGCAGTGACTCTCAAACTTTTTCAAATCAAGGACCCCTAAATAGACACAAAATAGGCCCTGGACCACCATCTCATAAGATTTTTGCTTTTAGATGTTTTATTACAGAAAGTGTATGAAACCTGTGACCCAAATAGTCATTTTGTCATTGTGTTACTTATGGATGAAATTATAGGGAAAATAAAGTAGCCTATTCCCCTTTTTGCCAGGGACCCCATCCAGGACCCCCCTCTTTAAGAACCATTGGCCGATAGCCTATTTACCTGACCTCTCTAAAGACAATTTAGTGAACAATGTTCTTCCGGTGGACTTGTATTGTTTGAATACATTCATGTGGTAGGCTATATGTTTGTTTATTACCACCAGGTGGGGGTAAGGGGAGCTGGAGCCGCTGCTGAAGGTTTGCTGCCCTCTGCAGGCAGCTTCCCGGTAAACATGGGCTCCTTTTCGGACATAAAGAAGGAACATCTTCGGCGGTGGTGAAGAAAACCACACTGTAGTAGTCGAGTGCGGGACAAGGTCGTACTTTAACACCACACAAATGACTGGCCTTTGTTTCTTTGTAGTGTTTCAATTAATCAAGGACCCCTTAATCGTTACGATGTAGCTACTTTTAATCCAAGCCCGAATAACGAGTGGTTCACTCGTACGGGGCGACACTTCATTTCTCCGGAGGAAACGCAGATATAGCTATCGCCACAGCTTCACGTCTCGTTTACATTTTTCAAAACATTGAGGTCGCTTTTCCTCTGACCTTACACCATCCCCTCACCTTTGTTCAATTGCTGTGTAGTATTTAAAGGCTAATGAGCGTGTGAATAATGGCAGATAGCCCGACATGGCACGTCAGAAAAACACGGGGAGAGTGACAAGGACGAGGAGAGGGAGAAAGAAAGGGGAGGGGAGCTGACATTAAAGCAACACAACAAGGAAACTACACTGCAGAGCCACAGACGCCTTCATTTTATGTTTTTGAATAATAGCCGGAGCTAGTGTGGCGAAGTGTGTAGCTATCTGTGAAATCAGCCCGGAGCTCAACCCTCCGCACAGCCTCTAGCGCCCTGGAAAGGAGCCGCTTTTGACCGAGTTGGATTTAAAGGCGCTTTCAGAGATATGGGTGAGAAGAATGAAAGAGGGGGTTTAATTGTAATTCTGAGTGAAATTAACAGAACAGGGAGCAGGCCTCTTCTTGCGGGGAGAGCCGTGTCCTAATGGGAGGTGGAAACAAAGGCCAACCGCATAGCTTAGCTGTAATTAATGAAATGCCAATTTAGATAATCTTTTGGCTATTTTGGTCCCCTGGGCTTCCTTTCACCAAAGATAGGATTGCTATCCATTTAGCATGCTGCACATATAAATGATGCAGGTTGCAATTACAGTAGAGCTTTCATTTGAACAATAATGATGGTAATTTACATTGGCTTTAATGTTCCTGGTGTACTTAACTTTGATACTGAGAGCTTTAACTGGGAGGCAGGTGCTTGGTTAATTTTAAAGACCTTGACCCTTCACAAGAGGCTGTTTTTATAAATGATAACATATGATGGTTATAGTTTTTCTTGCAACATTAACATGGACAAATAACACATCACTCCAGCAGACCGGTTTATAATGGTGCTTTATGTTTGAATGGATGTGTCCTCAGACTCAGAACCACCAAGCTCTCCACAGGTGGTGGAGGATGGAGGTGAGGAGGATGAGGAGGAGATGAGCGGAGGGGAGGAAGCAGACTTGCGGTCCAGCTCTGGCCGAGGGTCCCTGCTGACCCGGAGAGGCATCACCCTGCGAGTTCTGCTGAAAGATGGCCTAGTGGAGCCGGGGGATGGCGTGCTGGCCATCCACTACCTGGTAAAAACACACATCACAGCTGGAAGCAGTGAGCATGTTATTGATCTGAGTGTTATGTTGAGTTGCTGTGTGTCTGAATCAAGTCTGATGCACTGATCATGAAAGTCACCTAGCAGTAATGCAGTAATGTGAGTAAACCCTCATACATTTTTCTCTTCTCTGCTCCTTCAGGGTAAGAACTTTGTGGGGGACCTGTTGAATGATGGGAAAATCCGATGGGTGGAGACGGGCCAGATCTTCAACTCTCCTAGCGCCTGGGCAACGCACTGCAAGCGTCTGGTCAACCCAGCCAAGAAGTCTGGCTGCGGCTGGGCATCTGTGCGCTACAGGGGACAGAAGCTGGTCCAGTACAAAACCACCTGGCTACACAAGTACCAACCCAGCGCAGACATGGTGAGAGGAAAACTGTTTATTATTATTATTATTATTCATGTGTTTATTTTTAATGAAGCAACTATACTGCAGAAGGTAGTAACATATTTACTGTGTTTTAAAAATCAAAAATCATGATCCAAGTTTAGATCTAGTTTAGATCTCAAAAAGAGACCAAACTAAGAAAGTTATTTTTCTACAGTTCTGTAAAAAGAAAAAAATAGAGTTCTACCACATCCTTTTTTGCTTATGTAAGAAATGACTCTTGACATAAAGAAAGAAGAAAGAAAAAGCATAGAAGAGATAAAAGAGGAACTGGTTGTGAAAGAGGGATGATTAAATTACAGGCACGAATGGTTACTATGAAACCACTGATCAAATGTTGACTGGTCAAACTGATCATTTAATGACATGATTTGTGAGGATAGATAGATAGATAGATAGATAGATAGATAGATAGATAGATAGAGATAGAGACATAAAACACAAAACACGTCTGTAACTATCCACAGGAAAAAACTAAAATAATTGCTAAAATACCCAAAATTGTACTAATAAAACAAAAACATATGCAATATATAATAATAATAAAAACATCTGTATGCAAAATGTGCCAAAAAAGCCTGCAATATGTACATGTCCATATTATTTTACCTACATTATTATACATCAAATATTACGTTTATTTCATGTGATGGCAGAGCCTGGTGAGTGAGGAGGATGATGATGAGGATGAAGAAGAAGGGAAAACGGCTGTGCAGGCAGATGAGAAGAACAAAAACACCAAACTTGGATTACATGGTATAATGCTCTTGTTTTCTCTTCTAACTTTGTGTAAAGTATATACTGGTTTAAACAAGCCTAAGTGTTCATCTGCACTGTTACAGACGTTATGGTTTCAAGGAGAACTGACAGAGAGCGGATTCCTGTCAGATATTGCACCTTGGGCACCAGGGATGCTGCCAGGTACGAGCTTTTATTCAGAGCGATGAGTGAAATGTTGTGTGGACCACTTTGTTCAGCATGGAGTGATTTAGAGCAAAACTAATATTAACTTGTACCCTCAGAGATCCACACACACTGGTGGAGCTGTCAGCCTTCTCAGCCATCAACAGATTCCAGCCTTTCAATGTAGCCGTGTCCAGTAATGTACTGCTGCTAATGGTAAGCAACAACTTACAGTTGCATAAATGATATTCAGCCTCACTACATGCCAGCAAACAACTATTTGCTGTGTAAAGATATAATGGAGTGAAGGCGACCGGACCAGTGAATTAAGCCACACTACTTTCATTTTATTTTGCTTAAATGGTGTATATTGTATTATGTGTAGCACCTTGCAACTTTGCTATAGACAAAAAGTTTATCTGAACTTTTCTGTTGTTTCTTTTGGGAGACGATCCGGCTGTGCATGCACATTAGTGCTTGTTAGTCCCTCTGTGTGTTCTGCGTCCGTTTCCAATAAGGCAGCTGTGTCACAAATGTTCTTGAATTACAGCTTATCAGTACACTAAAATATATTTCTGAAAATGTTTGAGGCAATGCTCTAAGAGAATCTGGATCCATATATGATCAGCACTGCCTAGTTTGACATTTTGATCTGAGTTTTGTGTCCTGTCAGTTCTAGGACTGCTTTCTTTCTATATTACTCTATATTGAGTAAGCAATGCACATATTTGTGGCTGAATTTCATGTATTGCAACTTTAATTTAAAAGAGAATTATGAAATACTGATAAAACATCAAAGGGCTTTTTCACACCTTTAGTTTGTTTGCTTTGGTCTGAAACAGTGTATGATTCGCTACTTTGATGCACTTTGTCTTTGGGTCAGTTTGGTTTCACATAGGCAAAATTTTAAGCAAAAATGTATCAACAAAAGCCACATGGGAGCTGTCACTCTGTTCATTGGCCAGAAATCTGGCAGGCAGAGAAAGTAGAGTTTGTTTTTCTTCCGGGATAGCTTTCCAAAATGGACTGGCAGAAACAGCACAGCTGGCTACGGGAGCTGGTTTAGTCCAAAGTGTGCAATGTTTCATGTAGTTGGGTTGGATCACATTCATACCACAAATGAAACGTACCACAGTTTGTTTCTAACTGGTCCAGTTGTTTTGGTCAGCATCCAAGTGTGATTACTGCCCAAACAAACCGCACCAAGGGGGAAATGCACTAGAGTTCGATTCAGTCAAACTTAACAAGGCAGGCAGGAAAATGCCTCAAGAGACTGAGAGCTTTATATTCTTATAAGGACTTCCACTGTCACCTGACCACGAGTGAGGTAGTGGGATACCTCGGAGGACGATGGGACACCAATACACAACGTGAGTGAGAATTTAATTGCAAAAAATATGCATTAGAAGAAGACAAGAATAAAGCTGTCACATAGAAACATTCTCCTTGTGGTTGCTGTATTTCAGTGTTGACAGTCTTAAGGGCTTTTCCCTGTCGAACCAGGCTGGCTGACAGAGACTCTGCTTCTGCTGTTGAGGAGGAGGTAACACATGGACAGTAAATCAGCAGTGCGCACTAACAGCATGCACCGTATGGCTGCAGGAAACATGAAGGTGAATGACATCCACTTTAAAAATTCACAAGGTCTACCTGTGCCCCAGGACAGTACAGACAGTACTTGTCAAACAGAAATAAATGCTGGTGTTGCTGAGCTGAGTTTGTTAACCCTTGAGACTTCTGTGCGTGTTTTACTTACCAACTTTTAATGCCGGTTAATTTCTGTTAATCAGCAACGACCAAAGTCAGTTTTATGTAAGTGTTTGAAGTTCAGAAGTGTCCTGGGATAAAGACCTAAATGTGAAATCTGAAAGTGGTGTCCTTCCCCTTATGCTCTGTGCGCTAATGTTAGCAAAGTGATAGAAACTCATAATTGCTTGGAATTTAAGGTGCTGAAAATAGACTCGTTTACAGAATAGACAATGTTAAAATATGAAACTTTGTAGTTGGGACATGCAGAAAAAGGCAAACTGCAACTGCAACAAAATTTAGCTGCACAATTAAGGGCTTTTGTCCCAAAAATTAGGATTGACTATTCTATATCTAAATCATTGTTGAGCTTCTTCTGTGAACCATAATGATTACTGTTGTAGTATACATTTATAAACCTTTACATAAGACAAATGAATTAATGTATGTTTAATGTTTAATCTCTTCCAGATCTGTCAGAACCTGTTCATGCGTGGGTTGTCGTTGGTGGGCTGGTACCACAGCCACCCGCGAGGTCCGGCCCTGCCGTCTCTGCAGGACATTGACTCTCAGATGGACCACCAGCTGAGGCTGCAGGGTTCTAACAATGGCTTCCAGCCCTGCCTGGGCATAATCTGCGGTAAGTGCCTGAGGAAACAAGCTGTGAAAGCAGATTAGAAAGAGACACTTTATTGATCCCACGCAGAGAAATTAAATTGTGTTTAATACTATTGTTGAAATGCTACTATATACATTACATAGCAGGAGATAGAGGAATAGTGAAAGAAATAGTGACACACAAATTGCACTACCCAAAAATTTGCACTTCATTAAGAAAGAAATAAAGCAAATGGTGACGTGTCACAGATGGTAACATATGCAGTTTGTACCATAAAATATAAATACTGAACTTAAATCACACTAGAGTGAAGTGTCTACTAGGGCTGCTATATTGATATTATATCGATATCATGATATGAGACTAGATATTGTCTTAGATTTTGGATATTGTTATATCGATGGCAAAGTGTTGTCTTTCCTTGATTTTAAAGGCGGCATTACAGTAAAGTGATGTAATTTCTGAATTTACCGGACTGTTCAAGCTGTTCTATTATTTGCCTTTTCCCTCTTCCACATATACACTTTAGTGAAGATTATTTTTTTTTAAAATCTCATTGTGTAAATATTTTGTGAAAGCACCAAAAGTCATCCCTGCAATATTGTCGCAATATCAGCTCTAGGGTCCTCATAATATACAGCAGTTACTCAGCTGGAAACATGGGTGATGTTGTAATTTTTCATTTTGGAAACATCATTTTTATTATTTTATTGATGCCTTGAAATAAAACAAGATAGATATGAGTCAGTGATGAATGAAGGGATTGTAATTGATTGTCAGTAAAATGTCACAATTTAAAAATGTAATGTACCACAATGATTGTTGCCAAATTGTCAGCAGCAGTTTGTATTTATTGTATTTGCCATGACTTTTTTCTTTCTTTCAGGACCATACTATCACGGTAATCAAGGTGTGGCGTCCACAATAACCCCATTCTGGGTCGTACCACCTCCTGAGGTGAGGACACAGGCACGTAACCGATATGTTTGGCCTACACATTGTTGATTTAAATAGACATTGCAAAAACTGTGCATCATATCATATTTTTTCCCCCCGCAGCAACGGTCTAATGACTATGGTATCCCAGTGGCTGTAGAGGTCACCTACGTACAGGACAACTTCCTCACCAGTGATGTACTTAATGAGATGGTAATGATACTGTAGAAAATACGGATACCAAAAATAAAAAAATATGTGTGATGTGTACTGTAAATCAGTGTGTCTCTGCCTATTGCTTCTACAGATGCTGCTGGTTGACTACTACAGGGCAGCTCCAGACCTTGTTCATTTCAGCCAGTACTGGTGTCCTGATACGACCATGATGGACAAGATCAAGGTAAGAGAATTTCTACCTGGCTGTCCTCTTAAGATGGATGCTCAGACTGTTTCGGTACATCATCACATGATCAAACTCCTCTGACTTTTTGTGTTCTTCTTCAGGGCTCCCTGAGTTGCCATGCCCCCAAAGACCAGGCATACTCTCAGATCTTAGAGCACGTCTACAGTCAGCTGATCAACCTGCAGTGAGCAGTGATCTGCTCTGCATGCGTGCATGTGGCCGCTATGCGTCTCAAAGTCCTTCCACTTCAAAAAACCTGTTGTGCAGAGCTGATGAGCGTACAATGTTAAAAAAACCTGCTTGAAAAAACATATAGATGCCTTGAAAACGCTCATCCTCGAGCGGTACTTAATTTTTGATACAGCATTATTGTCAGTTCAACACTGAAGGCACAAAACCTGTGAAGTTCGTACTAACCACTGATGAAAACCAAGAAATGCACAACTGATGCACAAAACCAGACCAGAGAACATGAGACTAAAGAGTGATAAAAAAAAAAACATTATGTTGCCGAAGGACACTAAAGATTTTAAGGACCAGAAGTCAGCCTGTGTTTATGCCTCATACCTTTTACAAATGGACCTATATGTGCCTATCTGTGCCAGTATCCTGTGGTATGAACAGATATTGCCAGATATGTACAATGTTTATGTTTAATGTGTTGTAATTGCCTTTTTAGACTAAAACCAATGAGGCATTTGGGAAATAAAGTGATAATGAGTAGGGCAAAATATACTACATTAGCAAAGTATGCAAATATTTCTTGGTTTGACCTAAACTGTACTTTACATTAGGTTTTGTGAATGTTTAGGTTTCTCAAGTAAAATTAGAGGGTTACAATGTGGTGCAGGTGATTCCATTATGCCGAGCAAGTCTTTGTTATTTTGTTTTGTTTATCCAGTAGCCTAATGAACCGGGTGTGTGTGTGTGTGCTGTGTTGTGAATGTGCCCCTCTACTGTTGGTTGGGACAGATATTTGCCCCTCTTTACCTGTACTGTATTTATTACTAACTGTGGATTGTTTGATGAACATGTATGAAGACAGAGCAATGCCTTAAGCCTGCTGATTGATGATCCACAAAACATTAAAATATACACACTGGAACTATTTAAACAGAACTGTCTCCACTTTGTTGATTTCCTTCTAAAACAAACTAATAAAAGTTATACTCTGTGTTATGTGCATGAAGGAGGAAAAATACAATTAACTTTTTATTTTGTATTTTGTTAAACCGCTGATGTGCATTCTTTATGTAAAAAAATACAAACGCAACAAAAAAGTCTTTTTCCTCTTTATTTATTGTAAGAAGGGGGAGACGGGATGAGAAAGAAGCAAGTACAAATACTTGATAATAAAAGGACAAAATATTGCGGTTAAATTCGGTACTCATACCAAAAGTAAAAAGGCATCTTATATCTAACACATACATTTACAAGGCAGAATATAGGACTACATGCAAGGATTAATTTAAAATGTTTTAAGGTCGTGTATATAAAAAAATAATACTATAGAGAGCCAGACTGATGTAATGCTGTTCAAAAGAGCATTTAAGACTGATTAAACAAATACATAGCCCTTTAAAAAAGAAATCAGTGGGACAATTTTTTTCAGACATGGATTAAATCTACATTTAAAAAAACAGTTTACGCTGGTGGTCTGCTGACAAACCAAACATTAGTCTAAACAACATTTGTCCAGGAAACTGCCTGTAGTGTCATAAATTTGCAGAAGTATGCACACATGCATTTCATCTTTACACAGGAAAGTGCCGATGGCTAGAGATCAAACCAAAAGTAGAAAAATGAAATTCTTGACCATTTGTTAAGTAGCTAGGTTAGGTTTTGGTTTCTGTATTAGTTACTGTACTTACGGTGCTTTCTCTCCTTTCCTTCTCTTCCAAAGGCACTATAACAAAGCTAGCAAGGACTTTTTCCTGACAACAGTGTGATCAAGACAACACCTCCTACAGTCCTTCAACGTTACCCTGAACTTGATACGAGCATTGAAATGTAAAAAAAATCACAGACGTAAACATATTAGAGGCCCAAAACTCAGGATTGGGGGAAGTGTTTGGCAGCGTGGAGTGATGGACAAACACAGATAAAAAAAAGGGGAAAGGTCAAGATGTAGTAAATGTAGCAGAGAGATACTACCAACGGAGAAGAAGTACAGTTGTCATTCACAAGTTTAACTTATTTTCCCTGCCAGAGAATTCAAAATAAGCTGGACTGAAAATAGATGTTTGGTAAGGACTCATGTTTGGTTAAAAAAAAAAAAAACAACATATTTTTCCCTTGATGTTTTCCCTTTCAGTCCAGGTCTTTCCCTCATACAGGGCACACTGGATTAGACTCCATCTGCAGGTGTGGCTAAATCCATAACAAGAAGCCAGCCTTGTCTAGTCAGCCGGTCTACATCAGCCCAAATGCGTTAACAAATAAATCAAATCAGATCCATTGTGAATGATCAGAATCACAGGGTCAGATTTAGTTTCAGATAACTGCACAGCAAAGATGAGTTTCACATTTTTAAGACAGGAGGAAAGGCAAAGACAGAGGGACAGTTAGTGATGAATGTGAAAGACTGAGTCGCTGCCAGCAGCGTCGTCTATTCAGGCACTGCACAGAGTTAATGGACGCCTAAAACAGGTCAAAACACTAAAGCAGGTAATAAAGGAAAAGGCTTTACATGCTCAGACGAACAGGCCCAAAACTAAATGAATATATGGCTGTTACAGAGTATTTCATTTAAAAAAATAGGCGGAAATGTTTCTATTGCATTTTACAAAGACTTTTTGGCTCTGTCTCCTCTATTGAACAGACTAGCAGACAACCACATCAGTGACAAATTATTCTGCATTTTCTCAAAGACAAACACGTGCCTGCTTTATGTGACAAAAAGGTGCAACGTCTGCATTCAACTTTGGGTCTGTGTGTAGTGGTGGATTTAAGTCTGTCACACACACGTCAATCTCATTTGAGTACCAAGGTGCAATTACAACATTTTCTCACATATCCAGTAAGCAGCTCTACTCTTAAAAACTACTGTAGTAAGTTGAGACAAACATAAATCAAGTACTGAAACAAAAAGGGACCCTCACTGAAGCCATCATTACTAGACAGCTTAGACATAGATCTTTTAAAAAGAGCTTTTTCAAATAGGCCAACACCTGAAAAAATGATTTAAATCACAAATCTTAGGCTAATTTACACTTGTGTTTCTCATTATAAATGTGATACAATATTATTTATTTATTACTTTAGATAAAAACTAGATAAAACCACATTTTAGTCTTGTAGTTCCATTTTTAGTTAGGAAAAGGTCATTCTCAGTCTGGCCAGCAGGTGGCATCAAGAGATGAGATACAGTCCTTGTTGGGACTTGAAATGAGAATAATATTAACAGTAAAGTTAAACAGAACAGTAACTGTGAGGTTTGTGTTGGCCCCTCCAGTCTTAAAACGGTCTGTTAAGTTGGCGACCAACCTGAGTTTTAAACAGACTGCAGTCATGCAAAGAGGATGATATAAATGTGTCTCTTCAGTCATCAAACAACCAGATTTAATATAAATTCTCTGTTTTATATCAGTAATTTGTGGTAAAAAAAAAAAAATCTTATAGATGTTTTATCAGTTAGTCCTCAAGAAATGTTTTTCACTGTCAGATTACAGGAAATGAAGGTTTGTGTCCATCTTAGTCCTTTTACCTTTGGGTGGAACATGTTGATATTCTGGTCTGGACTTTGAAATGTGATCATTATCTCCACATCTCCAGATGACAAAAGCGCTCGTCTGTGATGACGACATTGGAGTTGAATATTGTGCAAACCATCCCTTGGCTTCACTTTCCTCCCTCTGTACTAACTCTACTCCCGTTCTCCTCCTCCTCCTCCTCATCAGTCTCCTCTCAACTCTCTTTATATATTAGTGTGGCAATGGAACGAGGACCTCGACGTAGTTTTGAGGGAAGAATCCCGACTGGCTGTTCAGCATTCCCTCGTACCAGTTCTCGTCGATCTGATTGGTCAGGGTGATGATATCGCCCTCACGGAAGCCCAGCTCGCCCTCATTTTCAGGCTCGAAGTCGTACAGCGCCTTACAGCTCGGCTGCTCCGGTGCTGTGAAAAAACGAGCATGGAAAAAAAATAAGAGAAGAAGAAAAATCAGTTCATAATTTACTAACACATGTATGTTAGTAAAACATTAGTGTGTGGTAAAGTCAGACCATCTGACACACAGCAATGCTAAGTAAGTGTTGACAAAGTGAATATTTGACCAAAAACCAAAACATGCAATGACAGCAGGTTTCTGTTAGATTTCTCTATAATTTCCTCCATCTTTCCTCTCTGTGTGACCTCACATACATCAGCAGAGGAGAGTAGGGCTCCACGCACAGACAAACTAGGCTTTTTTGTCTCCAAACAATTTTCTCATTGTATCAGGTTTACTCCACAGACTGCTGGGCAGGCTAGAGATGGGGAAAGCTCGAGTAATTCATTCTCTGTGTTTTACTCCCGACTGTATCAATCTACAGCAACAAAATTACTGGAAACACTTTGCAGAAAAAGGACAGAATCTTAGGCAACTTCATTACAATTACAAACATTTATCCAAAGTGAGTTCAAAGGGACCGGAAATCAGCTCTGATATGGCAAGTTGATAAATGAAGCTATTAGCATGTGACCTACTTTTGGATCAGTGTTTGCAATGTTGATTTGGCTGCTTCAGAAATAATAACACTGTTAATGAATGTTTTATTTGTCTACTTCCTACTATAACCAGTTAGGATTGCGAGGTTAAAATGCATTCATTACAGAAAACATCCCACAACACACTGATGGCGTTAGTACATTTCACAGCAAATTAAAAAAAAGTAGTTTATTATTAATATATGATATAAAATGTGATATATGCTGCAAACTGCTCCAAGTTTACACATGAGCAGAAACACAGAGTATGGATGATGCTCCTAATACTAAACTCCTCTACTGGTGGGACAAAAACTCAAATACAGAGGTACTGTAATCAAAGTGGGAGCCTTTAACAAAAGAAAGATGATGAATACCGAATATCTATTATAATTTTTAGATTTAAGAACTCAACAAACAATATTTTGCTACAAAAAAGTCAAATACTGCTACAGGCTACATTAGTATGTTAAGAAAAAAGAAACCAAAAACTAACTTAATTAATATTAATAAAATGTGTTCTAACATGAAAAAGCCAAGTTCTCACACAATGGAAGTTAATAAATAAAAAGTGTTAGAGGACACCCAAACCAAACATTACACCTACTGCTCACATGTTCAATGACATGTCATTGAGTATTCAACCTGCCACCTGTATTCAAAGGCTTAACACAGGGACATTAATGTAGTAGTTAGGACTAAAACATCAGGCCTACCATGGTTTTCTATATACTGTAAACTAATGCAGGCTGTGCTGAGATCTAAACTAATTTCATACAGCAAATCAGAAAATCCTCTGCAGAGAGGAGGTTATTAGTAACTTTCAGTAGGGTAACTGGTAAATGTACATAAGTCTAAAATCTGACTGGAGTTTATGTGAAAAATGTGCCATATATAATATCCTGTGTGGCAACATCCTGTTGGGTTTCAAATCCTTGAAGACAAAAAAAAAAAAAAAGGTAGTATGTTAATTGTTCCTCAGATTAAAAGTATCATGATTGTGGTTTTGATGCTGCGTGTTTAAATCAAATGTGGACTAAGTCAGCATGTGCAGCAAGTCAAGTAGCACTATCTAAAGCACAGGATGTGGATTTCATATACCAAGTACATGTTGGTACATTAGACATGCAGTGTAAGCCACCAGTGAGAAGCAACTTACATCCTACTTCCTACATTTCACACCAGAAGCTGTATGAGCACACTGGACCATTTCAAGACTGCACACACAAAAAATGGCCCACACAACCTGTGACTCACACAATCTGGGCTTCCGAAAGGACAATCTGGCCGAGAGAAATGATGGCTCTGATGATGTCACAGGAAAGGGGAACAAGGTCAGTTGGAGAAAGGCCAGCTAGATGACATGACACACACACCCCTCCCCCTCACAAAGAAACACACGTCCATTTTCTCATGGTCAATGGCCGGGTGCATTTCGAATGTTCAGTACATGCCTCCATTTTCAAGGCCTCAATAAGATTAGAGAAAACACTGAGCGTGTTCAACATATTTCTGCTGAGTGTTACTGATTGGTTGCAGCTCTTAAACAATCATGTTGGCAATGCAGAGTTTTTTCAGATTTCTGAGGAGCGTTCTGAATGTAGCCAGTATAGCAGAGTCCATCTTCTGTGTGTGTGTGGAAACAGCTGGACGCTTTGTTGTTGTTGTTGTTGTAACTCTGCTATAGCGGCTCTTTTCCACATATTTTATGATGCCCTTTTGTGTGGCTTTGAGAGTGACTCAATTGTAAGGATGAATACAAAATAATGCAGAGAAAGAGTTTTTTTTGTTCTCAGACACAACACACTATCTTTGGCAACCATACAGCCGGCCTCCCCACACAAAATGTATTTTACTCAAGTGTTGACGGCAAAATGTTGATATTAAATCAACACCAAAGAATATTTAGTTTTTTATGACCCATCTCAATTGCAGACAACTGTATCTTACCTGAGTTGCGTGAAGGTGGAGGCGCCATTGAGGTTGAGTAGCCACCATTTGAATGGTTATTATCTCCGAAGTCAAAGATAGGTTTGGGTTTGGGTGTGTATTCGCGTCTCGGTCGAGATTGAGCATCATTCATCCTGTTCAAAAAAGATGAACTGAGTTGAGTTTCACATGTACAAACCTCTATGCCAGATCATAAAATGATGTTTTGAAGTTGTGGCACGACTGAACCACACTTGAATAGTGACAAGCAGAAAGCTGTAAGGGTGTGTCAAGTTTCATTACCGCACCTATCTCGGAGTTTGTCCGAAAGCTCCTCCAGCACCTGCACGGCCTGCCTGTGGTACTGCAGCTGGGACTCCACCAGAGATGAGAGTTGGCTCACCTGCTCTATCTACACACACACATACACACTATAATCACTTTAACTTTGACATAAGTCATTTCAGTAGATTAACAGTCTCATATTCTGGATAATAAATACTATGGTTCATAAAAGCCCCTGTAACTGCATATAGGCATATATTGCACCTTGGAGATTTGCAGATATGAATAACATTAAATCTTTTAAGTAACTGACAAAATGATCTTAACTCGTGGTCCTCTTACTAGCTTTCTCTGAAGCTTTCAACTGCATCTCACGTCAGTAAGATGACTCTCTTTTGTCTTTTTTTGAACTTTTTTTTCTGAACTGCTGTGCTACAGTATAATAAAACACACTAATTGTTTTAGATGTACATGCAGTCAGATCTGTGTTCCTGTGGCTCCTCACCAACATGTGTGCACACCTGCAGTTATCTACAGGGCAAACAAGTGCACCTCCTCAACCCAAACACTGATTAAATGTTCACCTGTGGCTATTTAAATTATCTACACTGCGTGTGTTATTGTGCTGAATGGGTGTGCGTCATCATTTATAGGTGCAGCAGATTTAGTGTATGTTTGCCATGTGGGTGTGCATTGGACAGCAGTGCCCCCAATGTGACACTTAGTCAAGCTCCACAGCGTAATAAAATGTTTCACATGATACAGTGGCGTCAATATACAGTACATCACAAGAAGGCCTGGACTGAGAATAACTGTAGTTATCCTTTTAAATGCTCCTCATTAATATCTACATATTAGGGGTTGATTTCTTTTATTATTTGATCTTTACATTACCTTTAGGATCTCAGCATTTTTTAGTCTGCATATAATTGTTCTTTTCCACTGTGCTAAAAGCAGTTTTAATGTCACAGATGCTGTAATGCTATGTTAAGTATGACCAGCCGTCATCCACAGAATAACACCTGATTTACAGATGAAGTAACAACTCATTATTTTAAAGTTGGACTGTACAGCGGAAGGATCAGACTTCAAATTATTCTTTGTAGGACAGTAAAACTGCACACTAAACAGTGATAGATCAGCACTCACATCAGTCTCCAGCAGGTTGTACATGCTGGTCTCAGCCACTTCCTTTGACTCATGAAACTTCTCCAGGGCCTGTCGAAGCTCCTCATCAGGGATCTTACCCTGTCGCTTTTTCTTGTAGTCGTAGTCCAGGCGACGACCTTCCAGCTTCTTTAGGTGGTGCTGAGATTGTTAGAGCCAGTTAACTTAGTATGTTTTTAAGTAATGACAAGAGTCTGTTGTAGACGTCCTTTATATATTTAACACTCTTATAAATTTGGAAATCTGACAATTTGAAAAAAAGATTTAATTAGATAAGTGTGACTTATATTTCCTGATAGTACGTAATGAAAGAGATGAATTAACTGACTGTTACTGTGCCAGATACCTGTATCTCTCTGAGGTCCTTGTCACAGAGCCCTTGCAATGGATCAATGAAGTTCTGTTTGACATCGATGTCTAGGGAGTCTTTAACTTCTGCCAATCTCTTCATGGACTCTCCAACCTCTACTAGTGCTCCGCCTGAACCACACAGACAGAGATTAAAAGCTCAATGAAACAATTAGATTTATAGTTAAGTACCACAGCACTTTATCAACACTGGACCATATATACAAACACAGATAATATCTAAAAACAACACATACATACACAAATAGACAGATGTACAACACTAAATTTGTTTAAAAGCAGTATACCAAACATACCAACCATGATCACCCATACGTTCATAAAAACAAACCCAGACATTCTTCTGCAGGGAAATTATGATCTGTCACTACAATACTCATCCAAACACACATATCTTACCAAAGTTAGTTTCTTCTCCGAGGTCCCGTCCATACTTGGTCATACACTCTCCTAGAAGCCCCTCGGCCTGAGGGTAGCCTGGGTTCTTCACCTGACCGCGGATCTTGGACATGGTGTTCAACATGGACAGTTTGGCCCTCGATGCTGTGGAGGTAAGAAAAAAGGGAGGTGTAACAAATTTCAATCAAAGAGTTCAAATGATTTAAATTAACACACGTAAAGAGGTTTTCTTTTCACCTGGGTTTGGCTGAAGGTACTCTGATGTTTTGGTGATCACCTCCGCTACAGCTTTACTGGTCACATCTACTTTCTACAAAAAAACAGTGAGCACACATACATCAAAATGGTTCAACAGAGCTAGTATAATCACAAAAGACCTAAAATAAAAGAGACAGGCAAAGTATGTTAATTTTATCCCTATCAGTTTTGGTATATGTTTTTTTATATTTTGTATATGTTTGTGCTATGCACCACAACAAGCTGCTCTGACACAGCCTGAAAATTGAATACTTTTTTAACCACTTGCATTTCCCTTTATACTGTATTTCAACATGCTGTTGATGAAGAACAATAGTCAAAATTAATCCTGGCACTGATGACTATGAGGTTATGATGTCAACGCAGCAGTTAAGTTTGTGTACTGTTTAAAACCAACAGGGCTCACAGCTTTGGCTAAAGATGTTTTTCTTTTACGACCACAGAAAGAGCCTGCTTACCCGTTCCAAGTCTCTGAAGTCATCATCTAGTTTTGTTCCTTCTGCACCTCCAACTTTCTCACTTACCATCTAGTGAGACAGAGAGAGATAGAGTGAGACAGAAAAAGGAAGAGAGAGTATAAATTAATGTCATGCTGCTGATAAGGTTTTGATCTCTAATTTACACATTCACATGCCTGCTCTCTGTCTTTTAGCAAAATATACTGTTTGTGTGGAGTTAATTTACCCTCAAACTTATACTGAACGCAATGTGATGTGAAGACATTTAACCTAACTCCACAAGTGAGGTTTCTTGCTTTTCTTTTTTAAACCTGTTATAAAACAGTGAAAATCTAAAAATTCAAAGTAGGAATTTAGAATAACAGGTAACACAGTGAGCAAACAACATGAATGTTACGCAATCCCTGTTGATTGAAAGCATCTGTATTACCATGTGAGATCTCTCACCATGTTTCTAGGTCACAGACTAAAGTTTAAAAAATAAAAACAACCCAATTTCTTTGTCTGTACAGTACAAGCATTTTTGTACATCCTTACTGCCCAATTTATTTCATTCGAAGCACTTTTTACTACTTTTAAGACATACAGTACATACACATACAATCAGTCAGAGAAGAAAAAATTAAATGAAACTGCTACTGAGTCTGAACAGCTGTAACTTTACAATCATTCAAGTGTTGACCTACGGTGCCCATCAGCCACGTTTCCATATCTGAGTTTCTCCAAGTAGAACGGGCAGAAAATCAACACCAGTAAGATAATGAAGACGACATGATGCAACAACATTCCCAGGTTGCACAGTGACATGTAGACCCATTTTGCGAGAACCACAATGACTAGTTTGGTTTTCTAAATGTTTTTATTATTATATTTGTACCATGAATTCAGTCCAGACTTCATTTTAGTAGAAATTAGACACCTTTCTTTTATTTACACTTCTCTAATAAGAAACCTTTTGTCAGGCCAGTGAGTGTCTTGCTCTTGTGCATTAACCAGCATTAAGATTTGAGAAAAATTTCAACAACCCTGATGTTAATCTTTAATTATTTTGCCCTATGGTATTAACAGAGACAGTGATTCAAACTGTCTGGACAGTTAATGAAACACCATGAGAAAGGCCAGGAGAAAGGGAAAAATAATTCACAGCATTTGTAAGATCCGAATGTTATATGTTAACACCAGTGTGCGTGTCAACAGTACGGATGGATGGTATATCATTTTATGGCACACTGCGATAAAAAAAAATGCTCACAATAAGTGGATTGCATTGAATTTCCATCATTGGGATAATCGTGAATATCTCACATGGATGAACTGAAAAAGCTGTCCAGCTCGGTAACTGTCAATCGTATATTGATTTCCTGATTTATATTATAGTATTTTGAATCGCCACAAGGGGGGGCCAACATCAGCTTGTCGATTGTATCCCACGAAAAACTACAACAAATTTCAAACTAGCCTGCTCGGAAAGGTGCGATTTCTCAATACTGAGAGAACAGTCCCCTAAACGCCTCTCATGCTGACTATCAGGACACTGATTATTTACTGATGCTCACTTCACACCTCACATGGAGGCTATCGGGAGGTGCTAAAATTTTGAGCTGCAGTCGATAGCATGAACTGCAGTATCCGTTCAAAACGTGCCTGAGACTTCCTTCACTATGTCTTGAACGTACCGTGTGAGGAACGGGAGTGGTAGCGCTAAACTTTCTGAACTTTCTAACCTTTTTCAATTAATTCTCTACATTAATTCTTATCACTACGACTGTCATCCCTCCTCTGAGCACAATGTGGGTTGCAATACCAGAGTGGTGCTGTCTGTATTTCCTCTCTTTGACCCCATGGTAGAAGCAACGTTGTTTATGAAGTATTTTTTGTTTATTACTCAAGAACTGCTCATCCAAACAACTTTACTCTCAACACTGCACATCCTTAGGTCTTCAATAATACGCCTGCCAAGTGTAAGTTGACTGGATGAACAATTGTTGAGACATGCGAAGGACAAGCATACAGATAGACATACAGAGATTCCTTCCTTTAGAGTTAGATCATCATGTTAGAAAGAACAGACTCACAATATAGCTATAATTTATTTATTTTTCTTTTAGGGGTGGGGAACTTTATAATTTATGGTTACCTTATTTAAGATTGTCACTAAAAAGAGGTCTGTGATGCAATAAAAAAAATTGTTTTTTTACAAAATGTAAGGTAAAGTAATTCCACTTTGTTTTAGTGACCTTTTAAGAGTTTTATGTATATTTAGATGATTATTGGGATAATATTGCGAGTCACAAATATTTTGGCCAGGATAACAGCCACATGCCAAGTCAAGAGTGAGTGATTTCTCTCTCAGTTTCAACTAAATTCGTTTTTAGACGACTAAGACCTGCACCATACTTTATAGGCGTGTATAATTAATGAAAAACCTGAAACCTTTGCCTTTCAAATTTGTCATAGAGCAACTGTAGTGTGAGTCATTTCCTACATGACTCAAACTATTGTTTATGACCTTATAGATTACTGGAACTTAAAGACTTTCTGGATCTGATGGACAAATGCTCTTTGAGAGAAATATTTAGTGAGTGAGTGAACAGTAGAGTCTGACAAGTAGTCATGAAGTTTGACATCAGAGCCTCAGCAATGTGGAATAATTAAGAGTTTGTTCATCTATTTCCTGGATGTTTACACTTATAATTCTAACAAACAGAGGATGAAACACACCATGGTTATTCCTGCACTATAGCAGCAGTAGCTGAGAGAGACTGTTACAGTCTAGGATCTTATAATGCTGAATTTCTGCTGTATGCGGAAAGCACATGACAGGAGGCCTGCAGGGATTCGGGTCACGAGTAAAGACACAGCCTCAACCCTTAGTCGACGTTTCCCTACCTACTTCAGCCTACCTTAGAGTAAAGAAAAGATTGTAGCTGGCAGTCCTAAATTTTTTCTCTCACTCACTATTAATGTAATTTATGAACAATCCACTCATAGATTGTGGTACTTTAGTATTATATACAAGCCATGAGACTTCAGCTATTAGTCTTTCTATTTTTTGGAAGCAGAAAGTGAATTGCAGGAATAATCTGTTGGCCATCAAGTATTGTGATGCATGTTTTTCTACTGCAGATAAAAACACTGAGTCCTCATATCAGTGTAACATTACTATTGACATGCACACAAGATCAAAGGCATGAAGCCAAACATGTCCACAGAAAGTTATCATTGGGAAGCTTTGGTATAAATAGCACATGCAACTACACAGTGGGATCAGTCTAAGTCAGGTATCTTTTTAATCATAATGACATGATGTTATTATGGTGTTAGTTAAAGGCAAGTGGTTAAAGGCAAAGCCTTGTTCAAGCTCTTGCTGGGTCTCAGGTGACTGAAAGATCGTATGGTCAAGAGAGTCAACTTATTAAACAGAGGCCTTGATAGCAAATGAGCTGTAAGATAAATATTTGTTTTGCATCCCAATGTATCATATGGAAATATGCTGGTTAACATTAAATGGTGGGAAAAACCACATTAGTTTCACTCTGTTATTATTACTGTCACACAACAGGTTGGTCTCTTAGCCGCAGCATACATGTTGGCTATTGTTAAAGTTGTCACATGTAATAAAAAACATGTTAAGAGTAAGATTAAAAGAAAACCTATTTGCTAGAGTAGACAGTATTTCATCCAATACTTGTGTGGGAGGAAATGCAATGATGTTGTATTTAAGATGAGGAATTATACCAGGTCATACAAGATCAAAACTAGATTAAATAAACAAACAAACAAAAAAACGCCCTGTAAAAAAACTGCTCGAGCAAGCCACATCTCTAGAGGAAATGATGGAACTGATATCGGATATTGAAAGTGAAAGTGTGACAGAAATTCAGCGTCCTTTCTGGTGGATGTATAAAAAACTATCTATCCTTGAAATTTAGTGAATGCTCAATCAGGATACTTTTTTTGGTGGTCTCTTCCTGTATTCATTACTTCACCTTAGTGACGCTTCTCATGTCCCATCCTTTTAGATATGTTTCTCACCGTCACCGCCCTAAATACTAAATTCAAACTATAGCTCCTTCCTTATTTCATGTAAATGAGTAACTACCATCCCCCTTTATATACATGAGCTAATTGCTCATTGACTCATTAGCTGCCTGCTGCTTCTTACACTAACACCACCATAATTACATCAGCGCCTGTATTATTAATATCAAAGATGAAGATAAGGAGTATTACTCTTGCAAGAGAATGAAGTCTCCACCAAACTATAATGTACTCTTTCAGCATAAACATGAATTCATTTCTCCTGACTGTGATGCTTTAAATCCAAATATAATTAATGTGTTAGAGCAGAAACAGTAAGTGTGACGCTGGTAAAAAAACACAGGTTTTGAAGAGGTTTGTTCAGCATTTCTAAACCTGTGAGCTAGTCCAAACAAAAAATATCATATTATAGCAAACAGAAATTCTCAATTCTGATTGGCTGTTAGGTGTCCACTTGTTTCTGGCGATTGCACGAGACGACTTGCACATGAAGGCTAGAGCTGCAAAGATCAATCAATTAACCAATCAAAAAGTTAATCTGAAATTACTTTGACAACTGATTAACCTGAAGGTTTTAGGTTTCTAAATGTGAAATCTTGCTGCATTTCCTTCTCTTTCATTGTAATAAACAAATAGCAACCTGTGATGGACTTTTTTTTGTGCCACTTTCTGTTATTTTACAGACCACTGACATTGATTAAACAAGAAAATAATCAAAGGTTGTTGTTACAGCCCTTCATCTGGTGCAGGTATTTGTTTACTGTTGTTTATGCCACTTTTAAAATCTAGACATCAACAGCAATAGCTCAACTAAAGAGCTTGAAGTTAGTGTTGCTTGTGTAACCACTAAAAAGTTAGATAAATAATTTGTGTCAGCTGGTTTTTAGCATCTGCATCATTGATTAAAATTGTGTATGGATAACTTGTTAGCTATAACGCCATACTTATTTTCAACTGTGTATTTAAGTGTTTAAGAACCAGAACTTAATATGTGCATAAATAAATATACGGCATAATTATTCTTAAGTCTATTGGATACTTTCCAAATATGTCTATAAATATGTCTTTTCACTATGGACACCAACAACTTCTATAAGTGTGATTTTGTTTGCGACCTAGAAGTCCTTGAGTCTGACATTCAGCTTTTGAGATTTAGTGTGACGGGAATTCCTTGAAAATCTTGTAACGGGGAAAGAGAGACAGTGAAAAAAAACAAGGACGTGTGTCCTCAGTGGCACAGATATATTATTTCAAGGCCAACTTCCTGCATGCCTCCAGCAGCAAAAAGAAAAACTGAACTATGTCAAGTGTTATTGGCTCCCATGGAGTTTTGGCAAGAAAAGCAGCTGCATTGCAGTGAAATAAAGGGAAAGCACACTCCTTCCCTGCATCATTCCTCAGGTCACTTTCTCTGCACTGATGCACTTTATCTCATTAAAAACACCTTTCCAATTCCTGGACATTACAATCAGTGCCAACAGTCCTCACATGACAGCCTTTAAATCTTGTTTATTTTACACCACACAACCAAGCCATCAGGGATCTGAGTCTGTTCCTGACAGGAAGCTGAGGCAGAAACCAAATGTCTTTCCTGCTTAGATCAGCAGGGGTAGGAAGAAAAGAGACTCAAAAAATCTCTCTTTTTTTCCAGCGTCTCCGCCCATGACTGGGAGAGCAAACCAAAATTAAAAACATTCCCCAACGAAGGTGCAGGCACTAAATCGTGTATGACTTTTCACATTTCCATGGTAATCTGTGGCATTTCTAATGCAATGGTTGTCCAGCCGTTCAGCTTCAAATGCCATACTTACTGATGTGGCTCATAAACAAAAAGCTAACACAAAACACAGCTGGAAACAGGTAATTAGGTATTTCACTTCAAAGGAGACTATCTAATATTCAGGTTATACTTCCTCACCAATGGAAAAAAGGAAGGCATTCCCATTAATGGCCCAAGCTGATACCTTATATGTTAACATATGGGTTAGTGGTGTATTTTGGAAGACTTTTCGTGCAATGTTTTTCACTTTTACAGGTCTGACTCACCCGGAGAGTCCCCTAAGGCAAACATAGCTAATGTTTAACTTGCCACAAGATGTGTATTTATTCAATCTGAACTGGTTAAACTAACTGGAAAACACACAATGTGAAACAACTGTTAAAGGTTACAGCTCAATAATATTACTTCAAGTAAATTTACGCTAACGTTAATGTAAAACATGCCCAAAAAGATGCTTGTTAACTTTAACGCTAGCTGCGAAATAGTACACAGAGTGCCAACTAAAAATAACACTGACATTTTAACACACCGAGACAAAAGTGTTTCTAATGTTAGCTTCCTGCTAACAGCACACAGCAACACCCACAACAACAGAGCTTTATTAACATGAACTAACTGTAAACAGTCCGCTACTGATGCTAAATGAGGCTAGTTGCTAACACATACATGACAGTCGCTAGCGAGGAGAAAAGTTTAGCAAACCTGGCTGGCTTTATAAAACTGCTTCTTGAAGCCCGCTACAGACATCTTGGACCCCGGCTGTCGTCAACTTCCAACGAGGGTGTAAAATAGGTCACGATATAAGTTAAGATAACGTTAGTTAGTTAGTTAGAAAAATGGGCCACGCAAAAAAAGAAAGGTTGTGGAGGAATCATAGGACCGCACAGCCGTCACTCCAAGTCGGGACACGCCAACTGACCACGTCCACGTCGAGGGAGACTCTTCCCACTGTCACAGCAGTGAATGGAGCAAAGTATGCAAAAGGAAAAAATAGAAAACGCAAGTATAAACAACCCAGGGCACGCTACTACACTGTACTGAGCACTAAATCTGCACTGTCCACTAAGTAAAAATCAGTTTGCTGAGTTTACGCAGTAAACGCTGTATGGTTGTTGAGTTGGTGCACACTGACCCCTGCTGCATATCACAGGTACTGACCCGGCTGTCTGCTGCACGACTCACAGGCCAGATGTTCCCAGTCCCAGTCTTATGCAATATGTAGGCCAATTTTAATGTATAGAGACTGAAATAAAAAACAAAGTTGGAAGTTCCTGATTTGCCAAAAATGTCTGCGATGGTTCGAAATAACCTGCCACAGGGTCCCAGAGCAAAAAGCTAGAGCTGCAAGATAGATAGATAGGTAGATAGATAGATAGAAGAGACACATACAATTAAAGCCTAATTTATAAATTATAACAAAACAATCCAACTCAAATATGAACAAATTGAACAGAAAGAACAGAATAGTGCTACAATATAGTGCATGATTGTCCATGGATGTCAGAATTGACAGGAGCTAAACTGAGATACTCCTCTCAAGGCTGTACTAAGACATTTTATAATGTGTGGCAGGCATTTATGCCCCCATTCTATGTGGTAATAATGTGTAATGTTTTTGTTTTTTTTGTTGTTGTTTTCTTTTCTTTTCTTCTGTTTTGTGTATGTGATTGTGTATATATAATGTAACGTTTGTAATTGTGATGTTTGTAATTCATAATCCATATAACTGAAAATTCAACACAAATATTTGAATAATAGAATTGAGAGGAACTGTTGAAACAAGGGGCCCGCTAGAGCAGCGGCATCTAGTATAATATTTCTATACTTGAATACTACCTATCTGTGCTTAATATGTATTTATTTGACTAAACACACACATTTAGAAAATATGAAAAAAATGCCATAAAACTGCATAAAATGACACAGGAACCCTCCTCGAGACAGGGCCTCAAAATTAGTCAAGGTAATAAATCAGGACCCATTTTAAGGCCTTTATCATGTAAATTTATATTGAGCTTTAGTCGTGCAGATCCCTAAACAAAATTTCAATTAAACCAGCACAAACCACTTGATACACAGTAAGCCTGGAACTTCAGGTCAGTTCCTGGTTGGTAATCCAGTCTTGGCTTGAAGACATCAAACTGGACCATGTTTTCTTTCTACTTTAACAGCATCTAACTATCTAGATAATTTCGGATTTATTTCATAAAGCTTGGAGATAAATTCCTTTTTTCCACTTTCCTAATATAATGAGGATGGATCACATTTCATCTGTGGCGCTCAAAGCGTTTGGGAAATTCAACAGCAAAATGTCTTCACCCACAATGTCCTCGTTACTTTCCATTATCCACAGATTTAACTGAGAACAGGTTGTCTTTGGCACTACTTTATAATAAAGAAATAGTCTCAACTGTTGACAGTAAGATCTGTGATTTATCCCAAGTAACTGGGGCATTGTTTCTACACACACACACACACACACACACACACACACACACACACACACACACACACACACACACACACACACACACACACACACACACACACACACACACACACACACACACACACACACACACACACACACACACACAGTAGTTTCAAGACTTATATAAATATGAAGCTAGTCGCATGGCTCCAAAATGGAATAGAAAGGTCCATTTCTTTTTCTTATTTTATTATGATAGCATTTTAAAAGTAGTCAAGAGAGGTCTGATTAGCCATTATTTATACTTATAAGTAACATTTCCATAAAATCCCCAGACATGCTACTATCTACCATATTGTGGCAACAATGCACTGCATGTTACCATGTCTCTGTCTGCTTTTACTGTATATGGACTATAATGACAAATGCACAGACTCTAAGGTGCCCGGAGTTACAAAGTGGAAAACACAAAGATATATGACATCACAAAATACAGGTGTGTAATATGTATGTATATGTGCAAAATGTCTGCTAATGTACACATATTATTGTGTGTGAATGACATCTTTGTGTAGCAAAACAGTATCAGTACACATCTGGGCATACTATCTCAGGAAATACAATATTACATAATTTTTTTATCAATTAGGGAAGATTCAAAACTTATTTCTAAACGTGTTTGTATGTATCATCTGGATGAGGATATGAAAGGCTGACTAATTCAAACTATGTGAAGAAAAGTCTATCTCAAATGAAAATAAGTATGTATTTCTTATGGGGGAATAAATACAATAAAACATGTTTATGTGTTAACAGTATTAGTTGATCTGGAGATGATTTTAAAGAACATGAGGGAAAACCACAATTGTTCATTTTAATTGCAAAAAGACTTTTATTACATTCTTAAATCCACATATTGTATCACCATTGTGCAATAACACATACTGTGTTAATAACCTCTTGGGCTCCAATATCCATGACATATCATAAATTATATCTTATTAAAATCTATATTGATTCAATAATAATAATCTTAAAATAGTGTGAAAATATCACAAACAGAAGGATCATGACAATAGAGAAACTTTTAGGGAGACATCTTTAAAAACGCTCTTTAAAAAAAATAGAATTACATCTCTCCAAGACAAAAAGGACACTAAACTGATGTGAAAAAACAATACATATAAGGATAAAAATTAAGAAACAAAAGATCACAACAAAACCAACACAAGATTCAGAGATTATAATTCATCTTTTATATTTATTTTAAGATATATTTTTTTAATATCCTATTTCATCTATGACTCGAACTCAAAGTCTTGCAATAATGATATTAGACAGGGGTAAAATCTTTGATACTTCTGTAATCAGACATTCACAAGAACATGAACTGTACACAGTGATCAAGGTTTTAAGGTCTTCTACAGTATGTTGGTGCAAGGTGTCTTGCTAGCTAGACTAACTGCAGACACTGTAGGACAGAGAGCCCAGCTATCTCCCTGAGTAACTCTAAACGGAAATGTAAGTGCAGGACTTACGTGCTGCCCCCTGGACAGCTTGTAGGCCTGCAAAATTGTATAGTAGGCTACTGTATCATTTGAAATCAACATTTCTAACATTCTAGGACTTTAAACACAAAGTATTGTACCTTGTTACAATCTGTATGTGTCATCTGGCCGTGTCAGCTGATAGCTGACCTGTAAAGAAATTGGCTGTGTATTTGGTTTACTGTATTCTAAATAACATTATCTGTTGTGCTGCGAGGTTAACTGTGTGTCTGTGTTGGAGTGCTCGTGAAAATATTAACTGTAATAAATGGCAACAAAGGCCCCAACACACAAAGAACAATGGGAAAGACATTATTGCACAATCCCACTATGCTACTGCCTTAAGTACCCAGAAAAGGGTAATACCCCTTCATACTATGTGAGATAATATAGTGTATGGCGAACAGCACCGTCCCAGCAGTGCAAAGCAAACCTGGCTGAAATATTAAATCGAGACATCCAACATCTGTCGTGTGATTGTCTTATTATGCTTAAGGTAGAAAACAAAACTATTACTTTCTCGTAGCTTCTTAAGAATACTGCTAGAATGACAATGTTTTACAGAAAATCCCATATGTCCCCCTACTTTGAAAAAAAGGTTTCAGGATACACCCTCGTGTGTCTCCAGAACCTGATAGATCTATATCTATGTAGGCCTTCCAGGACCTAAAGGCATGGATTGCTCTCAAAACACTAAAAAAGCAGAGGATGTACTCAGTACAAGCAGATCCAGCATTTATTTCTGCTTTTGTCTTCTGTCCAGTTTTCAGAGCAAAGTAATATAGTTTAAGATAGTTATCACTGGCCTTTAAATTTCACTGCTAATCATTATATTTCAAAGAAGCTCTCTGGTACAAATGCAGAAATACTAACTCAGGGGGGTAGCTGATGGCTCTGTCAACCCTTTGCTGTGCCATGTAGTGTTTGAAATAGGTGAGGTAGTAAGGGAGCAGGGAGTAACGAATAGAGGATTCAATTCTCCAATTAGACTACCTTGGGTGTCTGCAACAGCAGAGTCTGTCCGACCCCAAAGTAGTGAGAGTTGGCGCAGACAGTAAATCCCGTCTGACCAATGTCTAAGGAGCTTAAACAACGCTGTGACCCACCTGTCCACTCTCTATCCCCTCATCCAACCATGCGGGTGGCAATGAAGTCAACTGTCACATTTCAACATCAAACTCGCAGTTCATTTTCTTCAGTACTCCCAAAGTCTTTTGAACCTGCTGGTTGAGTCGGTGCTGGAGGTCTGGGCAATGGCACTCTTCTGCGGAGGGGACTGAGGTGTGACAGTTCCAGATGCTCCTCCATGAGAACCCATAACCCCACAGTGGTCAGCTTCCCAGCACTTTAGCTTATCCACGGCCGCAGGGTGTATCTAGCATTTCTGACTGGTTTAACAGAAGTTTCACAGATGGCAGTTTGAGTGTGAACCCGTAAAATCTTGTGCCAAGAGTTCATTTTGGAATCTAACAAAGACTCAAAAGTGCTAATTATCCACTAGATTTTCTGTTCAGCAACAACAATCTTGCCATCCCATAACTCCAAAGTACGGGCAGGCAGTATCTGTTTGAGAGACCTGAGCACAAGCGCATTTACCTCCTCTCTCTGCATGAATTCATGTCTACTCTCAAATCATCTTACATGATTTATATAGGTGTTATATATAAAAAGAAACATCTGAAAATACTTTCAAAATACCTTCTCTAAGTGGCATTTGCAAAGGAAAAGGGTATAAGGACTGAGGTCATTGATTGCATTAAAAAAAGAGCTCTCTTACATCAGTGTCTGAGGGTGTGCTAGTAAAAATACCTATAAAGATCAGCATAAGTGCTATGTTTTGTGCTGTGTGCGCAAGAGTTTGTAGGTGCATTGTGGCAGACACTGAATGTTTTTCCACGATTTGCACAGTTTCAAAACCCTGTCTGTCTGTGAGTTTGATCATGGTCCCTTTAAACAGTTTGTTCATACGTTACAAAACTGCAAAATATGGGCGCTACCAAAAATATTGAATGAAACAATATATTGTTACTAGACTGACAACTGAAACAGGCATCATTACAAATCTCCATAAAGTGGGTAAGGATTTTAAATATGTACATTCTATATCAAGCTTAGGGCTGTGCTGAGTGGTAAAGGGAATAGGGGATACATCCAACAATAGCTTTCCGGAACTGTGAGAACTGAGAAAGTCAGATTCATAGTAGAAAGGAATTCAACTTGATGAGAGATTTAAAGTGACCTCATAAAAAAATATTTTTGAGAATACAAATTATGTAGGTTACTCTTTAGTCATTTCTTCTAACTCCCTAAAACAACAGAGGTAACATGCACAGAGTACCCAGCAGCAGTTCCTGTAGTGTTACATTGAAGCTGAATGGACTGGCTTGCAGGGCAGTGTAAGCTACTCCACAGGGTTAGGAGTTCAGAGGTGAGAGGAGTGTGTCCTAAAGTGTAGCATGCAGAATTGTCATTGAGCTGCTGGTTGGTTTTGCCTCAGCTGATTGCCACATTTTTTTTACCTTCCCCTCCCTACTCCTCAATGTCTCTATTATTTGAATCACAATATTTAGCTAAACGGTGCTAGCCTTCGGTGGAGTCTGGGAAGGTGATTTCACTGCCAAAAACCTCCCTATACAGAGGGGGAAAGGTATATGCTGTCTCGGGGTGGACCAGACGGAAAAACTCCAGTTTGTCTATGTGAAGGTTGCAAATGGACTTCATTATGGGAAGCTTGGACACCATCTAGAGCAGAAATACAGAAAAGTAGGAAACGTTAAAAGAATAAATAAATACCAATTAAATATCTAAATACAGTAGATGAAACATCCTGTGGTTTTTACAAAACTGCAGCAGGCTCTTTACCTTAGCAAGTTTCTCTTCTGATGCTCCGTGTTTTTGTAAGCAACGCTGAAGAGCCACGTAGACCTTTTCCTGCAACTTCTGTATCTTGTGGACATCTGTCAGCCAGGGTCGGTCTGAGGGAGAGAGGGATGACAAGTTAGAACCAAACCTGAAGAGGTTTACAGTGTACAAAGTTATTGGCGCAATCAGCCAATAGGTCACACAGGCTAGTTGGTGAAATAAAATGCAGCTTATAGATGTTTTATTTTGCTTCTCTATAAAAACTTTCTTTACATAGACAGATTGATATTTCAATCTGAATAATGGATTTCACAGTATGCTATCAAGACTATGGCTTACTTGTGATGAGATAAATATGAATATCTGAATGTTTTAGTGTTCTTCCTCCGTTATTGTGTTGTCCTGTGATAAAGGTTAATGACATCAGTATTTTATAATCAGTTACTGGTAAACACAACGCAATATCCAATTACTTGTAATAAGCCTTAATTTTACTGTGGCCTGGCGCCAGATGCACTGATCCAGCAAACTTGTGCTACAAACTTTAGCAGTGCTGCTAAATATTACTGTTCACAGTTTCAAACTACAAGCCAACTGCTTCGCATGGACCTAATGTGTGACATAAAGTGGCCATTATAGCTTTACTTGTCCATTTTTCTCTATTACAGTTGTCTAATACAGAACTTCCCACTTCACAAGCATCTCTTTTGTTAAGGATAAATGATTGTAGTTAGAGAAATATAATCTAACCTGGTGAGAGAAGCACAGCAGCACTGAAGAGAGCCATTTCTTCCTCAGACATCTGTAGGCGACTCAGACTTTTAGCCAAGTCAAAAACTGCATTCACAAGGTCATCACAGCCTAGGGGCACGGAGAAGGAGAAAAATAAGTCATCATCAAAACAGAAACTACTGACTGCCATGGTTTTGGCAGTGAGAAAACAGATAAAAAGCTTGCCTGAAATTCAGAGCTAGAGAGAAAAATAGATGGTGATATTAAATGTGTTGACTCACCAAGAGCTTTGAAAAGCTGAGCAGTGGAAAACTTTCCATCAAAGAGCAATGTATTATTGATGGGGTTATAGGCCCGACACATACGGATCAGAAGAACATCCATGCAGCCTGTGAACACACATGGGGAAATGAATGAATGTCAAGGAAATTGTCACCTGCACAACAAAGGATGTAATTAGTGCAAAAAAGTTAGACAGTGCACAGTGTCTGTAAGTCACTACTTCATACCTGAGATAGAAAATATTGCATACATGCATCTTTGTTTCTATACAGAAACATTTTAACTGCCACAGTTGATTAGTTGTTGTGGATTTGACACACTGATACTGACAGGAATGTGGTTTTAATTAGCATACTGTACATTCACAACCCTTTAATTGTTCTCTAACCTCAAGAGTTAATCAGGTTCAGCAGATCATTTATGGGCGTGGTAACTTTTTTCACATTTTAAACATTGTCAGGAAAACTGACTGAAACATCTAAAAGCTTTGTGAGAAAAACTTTGTGTGTGTGCTCTTCTTTCATCTTCACAAAAAATAAGGAAGGCAAATATCTTTCTACCATTTGCTTTGGTTGTCACTGCAAACCATAAACCAGCTTCAAATTTGAATTATATGAGGAAGTAGATCAGACGTAGCTTTGTTAGGGACACTTTGCAGTATTATGATCAGAGATCAGAGAAATCAGCATGAAAGAGGGCTACATGATTAAAACAAAGTCTGCCATTCTTCAGAGGCACCTTTTCAAGTCACTCTATGCATGTGATGTCTTGCTGGAGGCACAGCTCCTGACTCTTTATGTACCTAAACACAATGTGTAGAACTGATTTTTGGCAACAGACTGTGTGTTTACTGGTTTCATGCACTGACCTGCTTTGAGGAGGATAATCTGATCATTCTGACAGAGGTCCATGAAGCCAGAGATGCGCTTGGCAAACTCCACCACATACTGGATTGCATTGGTGATGTGAATAGCACACTGTTGCCACATCACCTCCGCTGACTGAAAGAATAACAAGAGACAGAGAGGCTTTTATGAGAATTGCAACATCTGAGAAATATAATTCAGGGTTGTCCAGTTTCTTTTCTTTTTTTGTTGACTCTATAACACATCCAAGGATTTTGGTTTCCACTGAAGATGTGCTGACCTACACTATGTTTTAGAAATGTGCTGCATCTCTCTTGGAGCTACGGTCTACAATGTTGAGTAGTGAGATAAAAGCCAAGAGGGAAATGCATGATAAAAATACATGCATTTACAAACTCCACTGTAAGAATGCACTACATTGATAAATATGGAGCATTTTACATTAGTTTCAGGAGACATTTTTCTATAACTTTTACAATTTATTTTTGTGCAAGGTTAAACACTGAAAACATTCCTCTATAAACCTTGTGTGAGAAAACAACAAGGCACTATGAGCCAAAATTAAGTGATAGGAAAAATGTTTTACTTGTGACTGCTACAGTGTTTTTTAAACAGTGGATAACAGTACATAGTGGACCTTTTGAACAGATTTTTTCTTGAACAATCTCCATTCTCTTCAAGTTCATAGAAATTAGGTTTAGACAAAGATTAAACTGTAATAACTGAGTGTCACATATACCTTGGTCTGGTAGGAACGTGTTTCTTCTGGGCTATACAATGTCCACGCCATTCTCTTCAGTTCCTCTGTGCTGTACTGGCTCGTCTCAATGTGGGACTTCACCACACTCTGAGTTATATGTTCTGTGCAGAGGGAAAGTTTGATTTTATTAGATCTTATTTCTTCATAGTATGTTGTGAGATTGTTATTAGAATTATAAAACACATGGAAGCATATCAGTCATAGTTAGGCATTACAGGATTTATACTGACCTAGCTCAAGCAGGGAGCAGCCCTCAGGCAGTGGGTTGAGGATGGCGTGTGAGAAGAGTCCAGAGTCGTGCAACAGCTGGTACTCATGCTTGATGCTGTGGTTGCCTTCTACAAAGTCCAAGTTGGTCTGTTCTGGTGAACTCTGAGAGGATGAACTGCTGCCTGCACTGCCTGCCAGCATGTCCAGGTTACAATACTCTCCACCTGCATCCTCTGGGGTCAGCAGCATGTCGAAAAGTATGCCTTCCGTCAGCGTGGTAATGTCATCCAAATCACTGAGTGCAATGCTGGAGCCTCTTCTGTAGGTGCGGCCATGGTCGGCCATGTCACTATTCTCCTCCCGGGCACCAACCCCAGCACACTCCTGGGACTGCTGGTGCTTCTGGACCTCTGCGTACAAGCTGTCACGCTGCTTTTTGGACATGCGACCAAACTTCACGGCTGTATTAAGAGAGCATAAAAAAAATGAATTAACATTCAAGGAGGTATGGTCTAAGTCAAACAAGGACTCTGTGACTCATTCATTGTGAAAATGGCAGGTGGAAACTCTGAGTTAATTAAATATGGATCGAGTATCTGAACTCACCATCCCGGCTCATGCCCAGAGCTAAACACTTCTGCAGCCTGCAGTGCTGACAGCGGTTACGGTTGGTCCGGTCAATTAGACAGTTCCTCTGTCGTGAGCAGGAGTAAATAGCATTGTTCTGCTGGCTGCGCCGAAAGAAACCCTACACACACATGCACACACACACGCACAAAACGTGAATCAATGGTAAACAATGTTTGCATCTAAATTCCAGCTGGGTGTTGATGAACATAAAAAAATGCTCTTATTAGACTAAGTAGAATGAGGCTAGTGATAGCTTGGTAACGCTAAATAACAACTGATAATAGATCTGACTGCTCACCTTGCAGCCTTCACAGGTGATGACGCCATAGTGAATCCCTGATGATTTGTCCCCACAGATCTTACACGGAATCACTTCTATTTGAGCTGGAGAAAGAAAAGAATGCATGAAAAACATAAGTGAAATAGCAAAATACATGTTGACGATGAATACTCATTTAAAAAAGCTGTGGAAATCAGCTGGGTTTGACGTCACCAGAATACCTAAATTCTGTCATTAATTGCTTTTATTTATTTATTGAAACAAATAAATATAAGGATTGTCTGTGAAAGTGTGATGTAATGATTGATGTCATAGTGTATTGACAGTCTTAAAACTGTATGTCTGTCTTTTGGGACAACAGATCAAAAATCCACCTACATATCAACATAAATGTATGGAGAAAACACACCC
The DNA here is from genome assembly GCF_963691925.1 of Scomber scombrus. Taxonomy (NCBI): domain Eukaryota; kingdom Metazoa; phylum Chordata; class Actinopteri; order Scombriformes; family Scombridae; genus Scomber; species Scomber scombrus. The sequence goes on along the minus strand of NC_084977.1, from coordinate 13,055,859 downwards.
TAAAGGTAACAAGTTATCATACATTTGGCTACTGTCCAGTAGCATTGTTACACAGGAGCATTTTTGTGCCAGTTACAAGAACATTCAACATTTGCTTTTTAGGCTTATCGTGCTGACTACAGCTATTGTCAATAAAACACCACAGTCATATGAAATGAAGTGGACAGCCTAAGACAAAGCAATATTTAATCTAGAGAGCCCTGATATTTTAACTAAAACTGAACTCAAGCAATGCAACCACCACCCAGCATTTAACAATCGGTGCAGGTAGACTCATTCAATTTCATGACAGTCAAATGTCAGCTATGCAATACAAGGTATGGACGGCTGACATTTACACATTTTGCTGCACCCTCAGGAATCAAGAGAAATTTTAAGAACACAGTAGATCCTGTGATTGACAATATAAACTGTGTATGTACGTTATACACCTTGTGTTCATTGTGGAAGCCTGAGCCTTCTTACCAAGGAACAGCCTGTTCTTTTCATTATGTTGTTTATCTAAGTAGCTGGGCCTCCTCAAGCCCAGAATAGCAGGTCAATTGCATTAGCTGAGGCCCGGGGTTATAAAGTTTCACAGCTCCCCTTGCTCTGTCACTCCTCCTCCAGGATGAGTAAAATGCTAGCAAATTAATAAAGACATACATGCTGACCTTTTCAAGTCCTCCAACAGTAACATACAAAACAACTAGATGTGACTCTTACTGTGTAGACTGTGTGCAAGATTTGATTTGGCTCGGGGTCCAGGCTGCGCCAAACAATTTCTAAACCACTTTTGTTGGGTCATAGAGGGTATTAGGTAACCTGTAAATCACAAACAGTGGCTTTAACCACTGTTCACAGCTCTGCAGAAAATGGCTGTTTTCTAAAGGCTCTTTTAGAAGCCATTCACAACAAACCAATCACACACTGTAAGTCACCGTGCGTGGGAAGAGATATGCTTCACACACTGAGGCAAAGAGAGAGAGGTTAGTGACTGCCCTGAAAATCACGACTTGGGATTTAAAAGAATCCTACATTGTCCTTCTACATACTGTAGACTTTCTGTGCAGTGTAGGTGACATAGGTTATCTGAGTGTCTTGGTTGGGTAGAATTCCTGCTGGCTAACGAAATGCAACTGAAGGATATAAATAAATAAAGGGCAATGGAAAAAAAAAAGTCCCTTTCTCCATTGCTCCCTTTATCGCTCCCCCTCCAGAGCCTCACCCCTCCCCTCAGCCTGTTATATAACTGCCGTCTGGCCGCATTCCATGAACACACTCATTCAAATGTGGTTGTCTTGGCAACGGTGTGACGATCCACCCTCACCCTCCTATGCTCCCATTGGCTGCCGAGTGAGCGGCTTTGTCTGTGACTCACCGCCTCACCTGCCAGTCAGCTGAGCAGCACAGTCAGGCCCACAGAGCAGGAGCTGCTCCACTGACACAGTTTCTCATTCAGCAAATGAGGAGGCGTTTATGGTGGCAGTCTGGCAAGGAACAGTCTGGTTTCTTGCAGGTTTTAAGGTGGAACCAAACCTGACGCATGTAGGAGGGCGGAGCCTTCCTTTTGGTTTGGAAAGAAAATAATATAAAGCTTGATTGCTGTAAGACGAATGATCAGTTAAAACTGAATATTTTACAACTTGTAAAACATCTGGAAATATTTTCAAAAAACATCTTGTACAGTAAACTTGAGCAGAGGGAACAGATGTAGCTATTAGCTCCCAACTTGTTGCAGCATGTCAAGTATTTGAGTGAAATTTCAGCTGTGTTTGAGCTAGACCATAAAGCTATTTTTACTCCAGTGCAGTTGGCTGGCCAGAGATCCTTTCTGCCACGCTGGTCTATTGGCAAATAAATGTTGCACAAATCACAACATGGACCTGAAGTGTACACTGTTTAGTGTGACTAAGAGTGCGCAGGACAGTTACACTGGTATCAGATAGCTAAAACAGTCTACTCCCTGCAGCATGGGTCTAAACAAGAGCTTCTTTATTCCCGTCAGAGTTTATTAAGAGTGTTTACATGAATCTTTGTTCGAAGACAAAATGTTCTTAAACAAACAAGGAGTACCTACTGCTGAAACAATATCCAGTGACTATGTAAATGAAAAAAAGTAATTCAATAAACCTTCTGATAGTTTTATTGTACCCATGCAAAATTGTGGAAAAATATATGCTATCATAATTTTTGAACCTCATTATATAGGGAGTAACATGAATTATCTTTAAGTTCAAACATATGTGCTGATTTCAAAGTCTTCACTGTGTCAGTCAGTCAGTCAGTGTGTCAGTCTCTATTGGTCAGCACTTTTTATTACTGTAAACCCGCAGCTGGGCAGACTTTGTCCTCTCATCCCAGCTAATCAAACAGAGTCCAAGGTCCTATTTACCTTGCACTTTACATTTACCTGACATACTGTATACTTAACCTACATTGGAAGTGGCTTCTGGGGCCAGGATGGGAGGAATGGCATTCAAGGTATATTGTGCAATGTACTATGGTAAGGTTAGTGAAAAAAGGCTTTGCACAGTCAAAGTTCTCCATTAAATTATGAAATACCCAGGAATGTCCTCTGGGTGTGTTTGTCTGTCTGTCTGTGCCTGATTCAGGGCCTCAAATGCCACCTATTTTCTATACATTCTATACGAACTGTAATGACTGGTGCTTTTTCTCATCTCCTCCCACTGACCTACCTACAGAACACTGACAGTATAATATGGCCTGATACTAACCCCAAACTCTTTAAAAATGCACTGCAGGTAGGTAATTACTCAGCAGATGCAATAGTAATGGAATGAACGGTATTAGTGCACAACAGGTCCATCACGGAGGCTTACATCATGCATCGCTCTTAACTGTAGTTGTTGCTTTACTGTTGTCAGTGCAGTAGAGTGAGACTGAGTAACGACAGTGTTTCACAAAACAGGAGGATGAGGTCTTATGTTAAAAGCTGGGACATGTTCATTGCCTATAACTATAACTAGAAGCCACAATGCCATGTTGCAACAGTAAAGCTGTCAGTGCAGACAGGTGAAGATTAAGAAACTGGTTCTTTTAGAATGAATTATCCCTTTAATAATAACAGAAACATGTACATTGGGTGACTTAACAAAAAACTATACTTTGCAACAATTTTCTCATGCAATTAAGTTTACTGTTCTATACAATATGAGTTTGTCCTTTTCCCAATTTTCTTCTATAAACCTTCCATGCGTTGAGCAACAAAGCTACACCTGCCTCACACTCTGTGCCTCTGTAATCCCCCACCATTGATCATGCAAGATTAGGTGCATCCACTTGATCATGCTGTTTACGCTTCTCCGAGACCAAACCCAAGTGGGCCTCTGCAACACAAGCAAAACCAGACTGAGGAATTCAGCTCACAGCATGTAATTTTGCATTGCTGCTCCAAACCAAAGGAACAAATTTAGGACTGTGCTGTAACAGTCACAGTCACCTTGAATTAAAATATCTTTACGTGCGTTCACTTATCCTGTCTGCATACTTGGAAAAATAGATAAGGGCTATCAAAATGATACTACTGAGCCCAAGCAAATTTTAAAGAGCAAAATATTGTTTTTATGTAATCATTGTGTACATAATGGCAGACCAAAACACGCTATGCTCTAAGGAGTCATAATACGCAAAAAGGCACAGATCTGTGCAATCATTTTGCCTGCATACCAACATGGAGGTTGGGTGAAGAGTTGAAACTTCAGATAAGAAGACTGGAATCTTAGCGTGCAGTTGTCAGAGAGAAAGGGCACCTTGACACATACTGTAGCTTGCTGTGAACCTCCCCAAGGCTGCACACTCAACAGATAGTGGCTTTGAGTCTGAGCCCAGCACAGCAGAGCAGAGAGCAGCCTTTTGTCTTTACAGCTACTGTACCTTTGATCCCGGGCTAACCGACTTCCAACACAGTCTCACAGTTGGTAATCAGTTCTGCACGTAATCAGCGCAACAAGTATTTTATTGATGGTTGTTTATTTTCTCATAAATGACAGCAGCCTCACCTGTTTGTGTGATGATTTACAACAGTATTATTAATTGCAATCTATCAGGTATAAAAGTGACAAAGGACATTTAAATGATTGTGAAATTCATACCCTAACCTTTTCGCCTTCATGTATTAATTCAGTTGCAAATCTTGCTTACTGCATGTCTCCTTGTGTTTGTAGTGCTCCTTATAGATGGGTTTTTTTCTACAAAATCAAACTGACAAGCAGTGCTTGACAGGAATGAAATGCACTCTGGTTGATGTAAGTAAACTTAGCTGACAGAGGAAACTGGGCTTAACTGAACCCTCCTGTGCTTCATGGTTAAATGGGGGCTTGCTGTGCCCATATCCTGCTTGTCACAGCAGTGCAACACTTTGACAGCATCACACCACAAAACTGACTGTTCACTTCAACCTAAAAGTAAAAACAGATATGAGGGCATATTTTTGATTTTCATAAAAAATAATCTCACATTACACATTACATAAGTTTCATATAAAAGTTCAATTTTCTTTTTTCTATTTATTTAGTGTTTTTGTAAGTATGCATTTTGCAAGGTGCATTGAAATCAGTCTCCTCAGTGAGGTTCATATCTATCTTAAAGAGGGTTATTCTGCCCTGGCTACTGATTTAAATTATCAACATGGTCTCATCGGTTACACACACACACACACACACACACACACACACACACACACACACACACACACACACACACACACACACACACACACACACACACACTTGCTGTAATCCTCAATGACAGAACTAGGTCAATGGAGTACCCCCCCCCCCCCCCCCCTGTCCGCAGCAGCAGCACAAGACCGTAAAACCAGAACTTTAAAACACATTAAAGCATCACTTGCATTCAAGTACAACTAATAAGGAAAATGGCAACAGCATAACTGTAAAACTAATCATTGCATAACAAAAAAAATGATATGACAGTGTAATGAAACACAGTAAATGAAAAAGGAGGGGGGAAACGCAAAAAGGACTACGTAATCAAAGTAAATAATCCCTGCTAGCAGATTTTCCTGAGCTCTGACAGCCTCTGGATCACTCCGCGCCGCTCCCTCCCTCCCCTCTCTCTTACATAACTAGAGTCACTCAATAAAGTCACCAGCTGCAACGTATTTCTTCTTGTCACGGCCAAAACGAAATAAATGCACGCAACCATTACAATTTACACAAATACCTTTAACATAATCATTTAGAAATATTTAAATTATGTCCTTTAATAAATTAAAATAATAATTGAATAAATGTCATATCACTTTCAACTTTCAATCTGTGTGACATTTACAAATTATTTATGTTCAGCAGAAAAAGATTTTTATTTATTTTCCTCCGTGATGCAATCTGCTTATCTGTTCATTTCAGTGCGCGGCTTCAGTCGACGAACGCACTTTGGACTTTCGCAGGCTTCAAAGCAGCCTTCATCACCAATACAACTCAAAAGTTTCCTATTTACAAAACACACTCGAATGAAAAATGTCACAATAATTTCCAGAAACTCACCTCTCATGTTGGCGGCGCAGTTTAACCAACTCTTCGACTCATACAACTCCAGGTGGAAATGAAGCCAAGAAACACTGACAGCGACACGCACTTACTTGCTCCAAACCGGAGCAGTTGAAAACTGTCACAACAGCAAATCCTCATATGGATTTTCTACCTTTTCTTCAAACACGTCGATCTTAAAGAAAGAGATAGAAGCAACAGTGTGTCTCTGTTATTCACTGTCTGTCCGCTCCGCGCAGTCTCACAGCACTGTTGTGATAAAACACCTAAGAAACAACAGCGGCTCGTTGGCTCCAAGCTCTTCCCTGCTCTGCGGCTCGCTGTAACCTAGTTTCGGCGCGTGGACTACACATGATCCTCACCCCCTGGTCCGCCCGCCTTGTGCCCCGTGAGCTGACGCGCGCGCCACCCTCCGCGCGCTTTGAGGAGGTTCTCGCGTGCGTGGGAAAGTGTGGCAGTGTGTCAGTTCAGACCGACAGTCACCCAGCGTGGGAACTATTAAATATTGTGTAACAACAAGCTCACATTTTTATTTCCAGGGAAGTTATTTTCCTTTAAAAATCAGCAACAGTGTTTTGTCAAGAAACATGACAAATAATATAGTCAATAAAATAAAAATGTACATATGATTGAGTACATTTGTTGATATTGTCTGCAGCCACAAACCAGCAAAACACATCATAAACATATAAACAATCCCCACAACCATCCCATAGGTCCTCACCAATATACATCGTCATTCACCCCAAAAGAAAACAAAACACAAAAAAAACAACAACTTTGTCATAATAATATTTAATCAATATTGAATCAGAAAATGTGCTAAATGTATTAATAAGTGCAAGGGTAATTTAGTTGGTTGAAATTAGTATTACCAGAAGATTTAACTCAAGCCCTGCAAACATTCAGGCTAAAGTAATTGATTGTGTGAGGCTAAGGTAATAGATTTTTTAAATGTTTTCTTAAACTAAAACATGTACAGTAGAGACCAACCTGAAGTTGACTTTTGAATTTCTTTCAGTTAGGCCAATGGTTCACAAAGTTGGGTCCGTTGACCCCAGGGGTCTGAGAGGCGACTTCTGGGGGTCCTCAGCAAAAAAGGGGACTCATTTTATTTTCACTATAATTCCAACCATAGGTATCACGGTGACAGAATAAGTGACTATTTTGTTCATTGGTTTTATACACTTTCTGTAATATGTAGTGTATCGAAAAGAAAAAATCTTATTAGATGGGGTCTAGCATCTAATTAGTATTAGTATAGGGTTCCTTGATGTAAAAAGTTTAAGAATCACTGCTATGTTACCATCAAGTTGTGCAGCTGAAAGTAGACAATATGAACTTGCTTATTTTCACAAAAAACTATAAAATCTAGGTTGTATAATGTCTGAAACAAGACTCCATTAAGTTCCTGTCTACAGTATTCTATCTAGAATTATTTTTAAATTAATGATTTCTTTACATACTGAAATGATCTACATACATTTGAAATTATTAACATTATTGTAAAACCTATACAGCCTATTTAAAAATGGTCTGGTTATTGTGTTGTACATGGGCTATTCACCACCATTCACCACAACTTTGTAAAAGTTGTATTTTAACATTATTATATAGTAAGTGAATGCTGTGGACACACTATAATATTATGGTGGTATTTACCTAAGGAGCATAGATAATGAATATGCATTTCAATTTAAATTCATGTAATTCCTCACATATTGGTTTAAGTGTTCCCTCAGCTTGCTCACATAAAGAATTTCTGTCACTTTCAGTAGAAAATATCACACAGGAACACCTTTTTATAGTATAGGCCAAGAAAAATAGGCTAGAAATAGAGAAAGGGCACCCAGTCTTATAGAAACATATAAAATATATAAGGTGTTTCTCCATATGACATAAAATACTGTGGAAAAAGTATGTAGTGATTCATTAATTAATATATTGTGTCCTCAGTTTTCCTTTAGCTGGATGTAACATTGTGAGAACTCAACCGTATTATATCACTGGATTAACAAACACTAAGCTTGATAGAGTAATTAAGTGTGACCGCAGGTTGCCCTGTTGTGTTTTGTTTTATTTTCTGTTTCCTGAAAAGTTGAATCAGGTAACATTAAAAGCACTAAAAATGTTGTAACCCAGAAATGTTCGTTACAAATTGAATAAAAAGCTTCACAATCTTTCAATCAGTCAGTCTATCTACTGTATTTATCTATCTTAAGTTTATCACAGTTCACCGGGTACATCTTGATTACTGGCGTTATTTCTCTTTGAAATGTTAGTGTGAGTACAAGACAGAAAACAAACACACCCAGAGGCTCTGGCACAGAATAGCCTATGACACAAACCAAAACCATTAATAACAATGATTACAATAACAATAATTGACTTCCAAGCATGGGTAAGATGACGAGTGTATCATGTAACTCAGGCACAGTTATGAAATGAGGAGAAGGGAGAGATTATGGTAAGTAGGTTAGTGGAACAACACAGAGCTCTCACACCCCTCCCCTCGCTGGTCTCTCCAGTGTGCATGCGTGGTGAGTCTCCCTCTGTCTTTCTTTCTGTCTTTTTCCACTGTGAACGCTTTTGTCCTGAGTCATATCTAAATCAAAAGCTCATACAGTCTCTCAACACCACCTATACTTGCTTTACAGTTCATACCTCCCACTATTGTTCCTTCACGCTTGTGCACAAAAGGTTTTATTATCTATATTTTTCTATAGGGCCTGCCTATCCTATTTCTGCAAGTGCTCAGAACAAAACAAGAAATAACACTAGAAGATAAATGCAAAAGAGTAATGTATTGCATATATCTTGAATGCATAGTTTAGAAAAATACAATGCTGGGAAGACTGTTGCAAGAATGTTTGTTTTATTATTTTCCCCCGCTGTAAACTTCCTCTTCCTCCCATTTAGGTGGTTTTGTCAGTCTGATGGTTTCCTTCCCGATCCTCATCTGCCGTATTTCTTGGATTATATTATGTCGCTCAGCATGTCCCTCTGTCGCCATGAAGCAGCCACACATCCATCCGGTGTTTGCCTGCAACGTCACTGACCCCCTGACCCTGAATCTTACGTAACCATGGCAATACCCAAATTAGAACATGGAGCATGGAAAGAGGGCGGTGCTTAGAGCCTTGCATACAAGCACGTAGCTCTCAAACAGCTTTCCAGATTAAGGCAGATGGAATAAGTGCCTGGTGCTGTATTTTAGGGTTTACATACCCCACCTCTAAAACAGAGGAAGAGGTGGTGATGATCACACATGCAGAAATGTTGTGTGCACGTTCAAAATGAATGCAATGACAGTTTAATAGCTCAAACTTGCCTCTGTCCCACAGTACATAAAGCCGAGTATACTGAGAGGATTATTTTAGGATCCAGGCTCTGGCTTCCATAATCCTCTCTCCTCTCCACTCCCTCATCCTGCTAAACCCTCTCACTTCTCCCCTTTCAAATGCCCACTAATCTCTTTCACTCTGACTCTGTGTGTGGCTGTAATCTGGTTTGTACCTATCTTTCACCTGCAACAGGTTCACATCAATAGGTCAGTGTGGCAAGCTACAGGATGATTAGTCCTTTTCCTCCAGTTAAGCTTGATCTTGATCATTCCCTTCTTGTGGGCAACCTGAGGGATATCCCGCCTGGTGTTTCTGAGATGGGTGTCTGAAGGCGTAAGTCATAAATATTGTTGTCCATTGTTTCTTTCAAATAAGTTATACATTATTTTTTATGACGTGAAAATGTTTTTGTATTTTGTTCTCAAATACGTCTGAACACAGTTCCAATTACTGCACTAATTTATGTAGCAAACCTGGAGAGCTCTGAGCTTGTGGTCAGTTAGCATCCTATTATTGATACCACTACCGGTCAGTGGTGGATCTGATTTTGTCTGCTAAACCATCTTTCATTCATCCACAGCTGAAGGCAACAAAGGACCAACAACAGTCATGTTAACTGCTTTGTGAAGCTGTATTAAGGCGCAGTGACGCTTTGAGCTAAATGTTTTCTGTCAGCATGCTAACATGATGATGTTTAGTAGGTATAATGTTTACCACGTTCAATATTAGTTTAGTGTGCTTGCTAACATTTGATATTTAGCACTTAACGTAGAACAGATGAAGCTAATGGTGTGGGGTATCTGGTAGGCGGGGGTGGGGGCCAAACAAGATAGCAGATGTGATCCGATGAGATCAAAGATGGCGGACCTGATTTTGGGAAGAAGTCACGTCACACAAAAAGCAGAATGGTGCTGACTGGCGGTCAACATCTCTGCACTCAAATCAAGTTTCCTCAACACATTTGTCTGATGGCAGATATCAAAGGGCAGAGCAGCGTCCATGTGTCCCACATCTGACCTCCAAATTGGAGACTGCCAAGTTTGGAGACTCCCCTTGCTAGAAGACACAAAACTCCACCTCCGTTTCCGGATGGTGCTCCATATTATTAATTAATGTTAATAACTTCTCTTTTGATAATTATAAATTATTGCTAATTACCAGATGTGCTCCTACCAGATACCCCACACCATTAGCTTCACCTGTTCTGTGTTAAGTGCTAAATATCAAATTTTAGCAAACACACTAAAGTAATACTGAACTGAGGGTTAGTATGAGTTAAAAACCATAAGCAGGTTTTTGAACTGTTAATCATGCAAAGATTTTCCAGTAGGGCCCCATATCAAAAACATAGACCTGGAAATATGACATGCATAGTATATCCTCTTTAATAAAAATCCATCCAATAGTTGCAGGGAAATTTCCCGAAAAACACAAAAATGTCAACTTTATGGTCAAGGGCGCTCAATGTTCTCCCTGGTGCAGTACAGTATAAAAATAGTTTATTTGGTTTGGAAAGACGATACGGGAAGCATTGGATGGTTGGATGAAATTGTTGCAGACCACTCTGCTACCTTTATGTAGGATGGGTCCTCCCCTCCTGTTTACGCCAGAAGGAGTCAGACTGCAGGCAGGCGGTGGCATGTTGGCTGGTAGAGGAGTGATTGGTGGTAGAGGTGTGGCAAGACCAAGCCTTGAAAATACGGGAAAGGTGTGTGCAGGTGGAGGGCAAGGATGTGGAGCAGAGCAAAAATGAAGTACTTGGTGGCTGGGTATAAAAGAGCCCCTCATAGGTCAGGGAAGAGCATTCTGCCTACACATGGCAGTAGAGCTGTGAGTAAAGGATGCCCTTGTAGCACCTACTCCCTGGTTAAACGGCTGGACGTGGCTTGAAGCCTGGGATGTGAAAAGAATGTTGTACATGTAAAAACCAGTACCACTAAATTGCATGGCCATAGCCAGGACGGTAGACAGGTATTTGACTAGATTTACAGAGATAGGGCAGGAGGAAATGGAGCAGGTCAGGAAGAGGGAGTGCTGTGATAGTATGAACAGCAGGGTTGGTGTTGGTTGCTGTGAGGAGGAAGAAGGAACTACAGAAGTGGGTGGAGCCAAAATAGCTAAATTAACCATAGCTGAAGGAAGGTAAGGATGGAGGGATGCATGTGCAGGGGTAGGATGTCCAGCCTGAGGACAAAGGGATGAGAGAGATACGACCTGGCCCACAGTGAGGCCTCAAGAAGTCTGCTGCTATGCTGTAGTGGGTGCATGGTGATGTCATCAGCATGCCACTTGCAGGTGGTGCTGGGTAGGGAACTCAAAAGAGAGTGGAAAAGCCTGGCTTTATTGTTGCTGTGGCTCTGAGCACAAATAAACAGTGATGAGAAACGAGACAAACGGGGTTATACATGCATATAGGCACAGGAAATTGAATTGGGGAGAGAGGCATGGTGTTGTTCCTTAACTTCCTTCCATAATAATTTCATCTAGCCAAAAGTACTGGGCCGACAGACTGGCAGGATGATAGGCCAACCAACCAACATTGCCATACCTATCTATGAACCATTAGCGTATCTAAAAACTGCAGAGGTAGAGAAGATATTTTCTCCTGGGTAAGTGGTTTATTAATCAAACACTGTCACTCAAAATAACCTTTAACCTTACCCTACACTAATGCTACCGCCTACCTGAAACTTAACCATGAATGAGGTTTTGTTTGTGACAAGGTGAACTAGCAAATTGATGTGACAAGCCTATGATGAGTTCAACAAACAAATAAGCTAACTAAAGTGCCCTTCAGTTCACTTTCGACTTGGTATTCGTCCTCCCTCAGCAGCTGTTGCTACCCGAGATGGCTGAATTTATTACCCTCAGGTACCTATTAACTTAACATCCTGTCATCGGGAGTCACACTGCTTATTTGGTCTTGACGGGCATATTTAAACAATTGGCATCCAATTAAAGCTGACATTTAGCATGGTGTGTCTGTCCAAGCAGCTTCCGCACATAATGTTAGTGCTGCTGTCTGTCGATATTGCTCTGCTTCCATCTAGATAATATCACATATGACAGTCATGACAGGAAAGAACAACTGCATGCATTTGCAGAGTTGTGACAGGGTTTGATAAAGGGATAGAGGAATAAACATCAATTTAGACAGACTAATAGATAATACTGGGACCCAAAAGAGATTATGGCAGAGATTATGTTGGGAGATAAAAAATTGAGCCTTAGAGGAATATTAAATAAGAATGGATCTGGACAAGGGATAGCAGCCTACTGGGACTTACATTTATCTTCTCAAGATAATATTACTGATCCAGGCTTAGATGAGATCATGTATTCAGTGTTATACACAAGCAAAACTACTTCTTAATCAATGTTTCCACCTTCAAACACTTGAAACAGTCTCTGGCTTTTATATTGTTCTCCAACCACAATGTGACTTACTTGATTACCATAAAGACATTTGTGTGGCTTGTCTGTAAGGCCTGGAAGTTCATTACTTCATATCTCATTCATCCCATCTGCTGTTTTTTCCACACCCCTTCCCATCATAGCTAATTAAATGCTTATCCTTTCCTCATTTCTATGGTTACAACGCATGTTGTTAGAATGATGTCATCATTCATTCTCGCACTCATATGAATAAACAATTAATATATGAACTAAGACGTACATATCTGTACATGCCTATGTGTATCCAGTGCCTGAGACTGTCACATGCCATCCACACAAGTATATTCAGGTCAAAATGGTTTCCATGATATTTGTTAAGTATAATCAAACATCAGTCACAATCACTTTCTTTACACATTCTCTCAATACCCAACTCCTCTGAATTTCCTCGACAAAGCAGTTTACTAGTCTTGGTTTCAACACCAGAAAGAAGACAAGAAAGACATCGAGCTAAATGAACATCAGTGGAGATGATCTTGAAAAATATGTGAACCATACGGCTGGGTCACAGGGTCTCAGTATACAGTCATATGTTGTGTGTGTGTGAGTGTGTGTGTGCATGCTATTGTGTGGAAATTTATTGCAAAGTTTCGAGCAAGTGAGCTAGAGCATGACCAGGGAGCCATTTAAACACACACAAGCACAAAGGGAAGCTAAATTGTTTTCCCAACAATCTGAAGATGATACTGAAAGGAGATCTGCTGTTTCCAACACTTGCTTCCATGACAACAGCCATTCAGGGCCCCCGACCCCATGGCTCGTCTGTAATGAATCATCAGCCCTGAAGGTGAGTTAACACACACAAATGCACACATGAGCATGTACATAGGCACACGCATACACGCAACCATGTTCTCTTCTCATGCCAGATTGGCTTTCACAGACTGCCTGTTTACCTCCAACAAAAGTGTAATCAGGGAAAGACACACTAATTTACATCAATAGGATTGTTTTTCAACTGAAGCCTGTTGAGCAAAGAGGGAAGTGGATTGTACGTTCAACCACAAGAGCAGTTAATGCACCACACTAATTAATGACTGGTTCTGAGCCACACCTGGAATCTGTGTGGTAATGTGCATGGGTGTGTATGTGTTTGTATTTCGGGGGGGGGGGGGGGGGGGGGGGGGGGGGGGGGAGTGTGATCCATTTGCTTTGACATCTGCATTGGAGAAAAAACTGATTGTATATAACAGCAGTCAGTCACACCTTTTAAGACGGAGCTAAAGGTGCACACGGGGGCACAAGGGGAGGTTGAAAGATAAGGATATTCCAAGAAGGAATATTTCTTTCTTTCAGCTAATTATGACTATAATCACACTTTGCTACTTAGGTGTTGATAATTCAATGCACTACTTCTATTTAGTCTGACTACCTGCTGAACATCCACACTGATAAATCCATTTGATTGCAGCTTTTCTACCTTACATATTATTACCAGGAGTAGCATAAATAAATTTGTAAGTACACATGTAGACATCACAAATAATCTTTTAAGCCTGCAGGCTTGAGATTGAGTCATGCAAATTAGTCGTTCAAGATTCAAGATACACAGAACACCGTGCCCCAAATTTCCTTTGTGTCGTTAAAAGGTGAATTAAGATGAGTGTGGTGGGTTGTATATGGGCCACCGCCATGCTGTTGAGGATTTACTTATCCCCGATGAATCAGCATGATATGCCATGTGTATCTGACCTACTTACCAAAACATGACCCATGTATACATGAACCCACGAGCAAATATGAGCTGCAGGCACACGCTAAACAAATCAGACCAGAACACTGTCACGCCCTCGCCCGCCACTGCCTTAAAACAAATGTTACAGTCTAAATCTCAATCCAGCTTCAGTTGTTGACACATGTACGTTTTTTCTCTTTCCCCTCCCTCTCATTTTTTCTGTCTCTTTCTTACTCTCCTTCTCCTGCACTGACACAAAAATACATAAGAATGAAAACACTACAATGCCAATGTCGGTTTTCAGAAATGAAATCTTGTATAAAACAAGCTTTTTATTTTATTTTGATTTTTTACTACTTTCACTGAATACCCCCCACTTCTCTGCTTTGCAATTTTCACTCTATTTCTCTTTGGCCTGGTGGCCTATTTCTTCTAACCCCATCTCCATCCATCAGCCCCTCATCTCTTTTCTATCTTGTAGCCTTGAGTCTCTCTGGGGTCATGTCAGTCAAAGTCAGTCATCCACTTATCTTCATGCTTTCCATTTCTCTTTATTAGACATCACTCTCTGTTGTTGAGCTCAGTTTAAAATAAATCTTTAAAAAAACACAGATTCACTTTACTGGCTTTTATGCTACACCACCATAGATATTTACATGAACAAACTAATTAGTCTTAAAGGTCATGTATGAACTAAATTGACCCAAATTTTTGATGGCTTGTGTACCTTGAAAGCGTGTCTGTATAATTGTGTATGTTATAGTAATTTTTTAAATATCTTGCAGAGTTAAAATCACTACACTCTTGTACGTCATTGCTTTTCCTCTCTTCTCTGGAGTAATAACAAACATGTTGTCTCTCTAGGCATAAAGTGCAGTAGATTATTAGATTATTTTGTTTGGTTAATCCGGTCAATTTAAAACAGTCTTTTCTCTCAGCCTGAGAGACATGTCTTTGTTTATGTATGTCCCCCTTCTTCCATCCCTGGGTTTATTAGAGTCATGTGGTGAGGATTGTTTTGAATAATAACTAACTGCAGCAAAACAACGACCCCTGGTGATAAGAAGTGTAAAGGCACCTCGGGCTCCTTACATAATAGACTTCAGCCCAACCCTTTGGCACAGCTGTTCTCTGCATCAGATGTTAATGAGAGCTCATGGAGCTCAGTGATTATAATGAGAACATTATGATTCTGTTCATGTGTGTTTAAGAACTTGGGCATTAATATTCTCTCTAAACCAGATTAATCAGTTGAACACACACAATTAAAGTAGCTCCTATTATGCCCTGATGGAGTGTGTGGTGCAGAGCTTTACAGGTTGTTTTTGGTGCCCTAAGTCATGCAATCTTGGCATTTAATTTTTAACAATTTTCAACAATTTTCAACAATTTTTGACTCCAAACTGGTTTTGGAAACAAGATTTGATACATAACATTTAGAGTAACTGAAACAAGTCTTATTTCAGGTAATCAGTCTGCAAAAACGACTAAATCAGTGAATGCAGCTCAGTGTTGTTTTCTATCCTCAACAGTGTAAAGGAGATGAGGGGGGAAACATAGGGCTCAGTCAAATCTTAACCTGCTTTAAATAATACTGCATTCACCATAATATGACAGACAATAATGTTTGCATAAAGAGGAAAAAGCTGAATACAGAAGGGGCTGAATTTTACATAGCACTGTTATCCAAAGTGCTTTGTAATATGCGTCTTATCTGCCCACGCACACACATTCACACAGCAGGGGTGCCGGATTCATTTCAGAAGTGTGAAGGCCAGAAATTGTGTGTGTGGGGTGTGGGGGGTGTGGGGGGGGCGGACTGAGACTCTCATTAAACTTTTGCAGAGTAACTATAGCTTGCTTGTACCACAGGGTGGCGCTACAAACACGAAGCGGCTAACTTGTGCTTGTGGGATTAAATAGCTAGATTTCTTTTTTTGTTCAGTTACACAAAGTTCTGAGTTTACAAGACAGTAACACTTCTGCAAATTAAATTAAAAAACATTACTTTCCACTGCTTCACCGTTGTAATTTATAAACCTGCCATGCTATTGTTAAATAAGAATAGAAATAAAGTTGCTGCAGCACATCAGCTGATCCTCTCTCATAAAGAAGATGGTGAAGAAAGACAAAGATTCAAGTAAATTATTTAACAACAAGTTTTATCTTGGAAAAAACAAGCAAACGGAAATAGTTGTTCATTTCCTAACTGTGCTGGCATGAAATCCTTTGGCTCCCTCTACTCACATTATGATAATGAATTGGTCTATAGTCTATTGAATTAATGGACAACACTAATTTGAAAAGAAAATGTTCAAAGTGCCATTCGAATTGGGGCATATTACCAAAACTGAACTTTTAAGTAGTTCTAATAAAATTAATTCATCTCCACTCAGACTTTGTTTAAAATAAGCTGTGCAGCTTTACCCATCTCTACGTCCGAACAACAACCCTCCACGGACTGGGATCCGTCATCCCACCGGTTAAAAACAACAAATTATTTGGTCTTTGTAAATGGAAATGATGTTGTATGTGTTTATTTGCAAGTAGAACAGGAAAGTGATATCTAATCACAAGTGGTCTTTTGAGATGCATGTGGAGACACATTCTAATGCTAGGTGTGAACTGACGTAGAGCTGTCCACTTGCTCTCAGATCACCTAAAGCCAGTCTTTACCATAGACTGAAAAAAAAACAATGGACATTGCCACCATAATGTCACCCACTCTTTTGTGGAGTCCTGTTTTGAAGCCTCAAGTTTTGACCTTTGTTTTGACCGTTGCCCTCTTGGATTTTTGGAGCCAGATGTGGCTCCAAAAAAATTTGAAAGAGAAGGTGGAGCAAACCTCAACGCCAGCTGCTAGTTTGGTTTGCACTGACAGCACTTACAGTCAATGGTTAGCTGTGATAATGCTGATGATAATTTCGGCTAGTGAAAAACAGGCTTATAAAAAACTTACCGGAAAAACTCAACATTTGACTCCTTAGAGGGTATTTTTGGACAACCAAATACTGAACAAGAGTGTTTTTTAAGGCAATCAAAATGTTACAATAAAATTTCATGAACTGAAAACACAATAAAATAGCGAAAGCTATGCCTATACTCCTGTTCTAATCTGGGGTTACAACACATAATGTATATAACCAACACTGTCACAGTGGTAGCGACTTGTCAGTCACATCATCGTTTATATTCATACAATTTTTTATTGTCTATTTTACTCTCAATGGGATCCTAATGTACAAAACTGAGAACATAAACTCATTAGGAAACAGCTTACTGAGGTAATAAATCAAGTGAGAAGTAGGGTAATTTTTTCATAGATTTCTATACAATCTGATTTCTTTTGCAACCAGTGGAGTTGCTCCCAGGTTGCCAGTAGAGAGAATGCAGGTTTAAGGTATCATGACATTTGCTTTACTTTTCAGAACTGGAGCTTGTTGCTCTCCTAAGCATGTTAAGCAGCATGTTAATGCCAGGTGTGAACTGGGCCTTAGAGTGGACAGGATTGGTTGAAATGTCTTTTTACTGTAGTATTGCAATATAGGGCCATTTGTGGGTGAACGATAAAGTTGGGGGGCCAATGGTCCCTTGACACTCTACTGCCAGCATCTTTGTCACACAATAACACACTGATGCTACCTTGCAAAGTATCTACCTATATACAATATATATTTATGTTTTATACAATGCAATATATTTGTAATATATTTATATATTTTTATAAGAGGGACTGGAGAGATTGAAACTGAATAGGAGAGAAGATGGAGAAGAGAGGAAGTAAATTGTAAGGAAAGGGTGGAGGGGAACAGAAGAGGGAAAGAAAGAGAATTGAACCACAGGGAGGGTGAAGAACCTACTTCCAGCTTGGGGCCTGGAGGAAAATTATAGCACAGCTCCACTAACTACCTCTTCCATTAGTCACCCCCCACCCAGCTATACAGATTGTATTTACACTTACAAAACCATCACCCTCTGTAGCAGTGGAGCATAGAACGTGTCTGTTATTTCTGTTGGAAATTACCTGTAGTGTTAGTGTTATATTTTTTGTAAGAGGCAGTTGGAAAACAGCAACTATGTGCAGTTTGTTAGTTTGTATTCAATTATTTGTGATTCAAGGCTTAAAGAACTGCATTCAGAGCTTGCTGGTATGTGTCAAATCTGATTACTGTAGAAACGATGTGGTCCACCTTTCATTACAGTTGTGAATACAGCAATAAAAACATTCATTCTGAATCAATTAAGTATAGCAGCAGTATTTAAAAAATAAAAGTAAAGTTGCTTGTCAATTGAATAAATTGGATTTCAGGAGGAATTTCAGTGTGGATTTATTATTTCCTGCTCATAAAATCACAAAACACAAAATGTGATGTATGCATTACTTATTATCTTATATTAGTGTGTAGGATAGCTTATTAAATAACAGCGTATCTGCCGACACTTTTTAATAAGCCTGACCTAATGCAAACTGTGCCAGAAGTTGTGAATAATAGATCACACTTTGTCCCAGTATGGTTCAACTGACCCAGATCAGGATTTTCTCAATTTATTCATTTAACACATCTTTTTGTCTTTTAGTCACCTCAGTGTTAAAGACCATCTTTATGCACCTGAAAAACATGGTTCATTTTACTCAACTGTGCTGCCATTTGTGAAAATAAATTGAGTTTGTGAAATGTGGCGCAGTGCGTTGGGCTCAGAAACGAGGACACAAACAAGGAAACAAAGATATTCCTGTTTTCCTGTCCTGTTTCACAGACATTGTGATTATTCCACATCTTGTGATTGCAACTTGTGATCACTTGTGCAATCTGTAGATAAAAGCAGTAAATGGATTATGGACAGTCACAGAAAGAGACACAGAGAGAGAGGGAGAAAGAGAGAGAGAGAGAGAGAGAGAGAGAGAGAGAGAGAGAGAGAGAGAGAGAGAGAGAGAGAGAGAGAGAGAGAGAGAGAGAGAGAGAGAGGCATTTAGAGGCTTTTAATCTTAAGTAAAAACACCATAAATCAAAAAACATTTTTTAAATCTAACTTTTGCAGACACACATCAGAGAAACAAAAACAATGTACTTTTGTATGTTACTTTTTATTGACTATGTACTTATATTTACACAATTTACACAGTTGGAAGGGAGGATGACTGGAATTTACCATAACACTTTTCAATGAAAAAAGATTTCTCTGTACACAAATGAATTATAAATGCCATGTCGGGTAACGCTCAGTTCCTTCCATGTCACTGTGTGAACATCACAGAGGAAAATTATGATGAAACCGTTGAGTCGTCATTGCGGTATGACAGAAGAAGAAGTCTTATATCACTGAACATAAAGTTCAAGGGAGAAACATGCACCCACACATGAACACAATCACAGGTAGCTGCTAATCTATTGCCATGGAGACTGATTGTTCTCATGCAGGGTGAGTGGTGTGAATACAAGGAAAAAGTGGATCCTTTTCAATGTATTTGAACAAAAGCTGCTAAAATGAGGTGATGTTGTTAAACATCTGCTGTACATGTACAGAGGCAATCAGGAGAAAATTGTAAAATCACCTGAGGCTAATAAAATTTTAAAAGTGCTATTTATGATGCAACCTGATCACTTTCACAATAATCATCATTATCCAATCACAACCAATGAGCTAACAACATGTTTGGTTTTACATTTATACCTCTAATGCCATAACAGTATGTGAGAAGAATACGTTGATGTAAGAAACAAGCGTTGTATGAAGCAGGATGTAAACAAAGAGAGGGGAAGTCTGTTCAAACCTGCTTTGTGTTTGTCAGAAGATAAGAGTTTATTTCCCTCTTCATCTTACATGCCGTACAAGGCCGTGATCCTCTCCATCCTGTTAATTGTATAGAACAGAGCAATGATGACTGGAGGCGTGAATTGGATAGTGATGACACATGATAGTGGAGACGCTACAATTTGTACCTACAAATTGTGTATGAATTTTACAGAACTTGAGAGCTATACAGTGAAGTGAAAAACTGGGCGTTAACCCACATGTATAGTTGTATTACAATACTCGTGAGAACTTGCTAACATGGTGCACCCCCATAACCCAGTGGGTTCCAACCTTTTTAGTCCCTTACAAAGAAGCAGTTTGTACTTGTGAGTTGTAAATAGTTGAACTGAAGAATGCCTATTGGGATGTATTCAGTATTTCATAATAAAAAAATTGGAAAATAAGCATAAAACTACATACATGCACAAACTTGAACCCTACCTCATCTGAAACCTAACTCTCAAGAGTTAGAAGATCAATACAACTGTCATGTTTGGAAACCTCATGGTGAACACAAGGCTCCAGGAAGTCACTGCACCCTGCCAAAAAGTATTTTGGCACACAGCTACCCCTTGAAACCACAATATGCTGGTTTTACACTTCGTTTTTTGTGCAGATTAACAGCTATAACATGTTTATTTGTGAGCTTTAAAGGTGGTTGTAGGCAGATTTTGTTATCTTTGGACAGAGCCAGGCTGTCTTTTTCCCAGTTTTCAGTCTTTGTGCTAAGCTAAGCTATGTGGCTGTGGCTGGCTCCCTGCAATAAACATAACATGGAAATGTAAGAACGCGTACACATACTGTACACTTTATGTTTAGAATCCCCAATTTAACTTTCACATAAAGAAACAGAAACAAAGACCTTTTGTCTCTTTGCTCACAGGCATCTGAGTGTCTGGTTGTCCAGTACTGGCTCTTTCTTTTGAAAAGATGAAACATGACACTAACATGCTTCTGTTAAAACAAAAAGTAAAGACGTCAAGTCTTTGAGTCTTTAAGTATATCATTTCATGTATCAAACCCCCACCATTATGGACAGTTTAAAAGTGTGAAATCTTCTTCTGTGACACTTTACTACAGTATGGAAGTCTTAACTAAACCAAGCACACACAGTGGATCTGTCCTTAAACAAATGATGTTCAAGAAATGATGGTTCAGCTGAGTGATATGGCTGATTTGACCAGGTCAGAGACAGAGACAGTGCTGTGTATCAGAGCCGTCAGTCTCACTTTCAGTCTTGCTGCGGTCAGTGGACTGCAGTAAGACAAGGTACAAGATAAGACGTATCAGCAAATGATCTATAATGGCTTGGAGGAGGCTCAGTTTTCAATTAAGCCAGCCCTCATTGTGTTACAGCACATTAGTGCCATGGCTAATCAACAGGAGTAGGCCTGACACACATTTACATACAAACTTATAGCCACAACACACACGCACACATGCATGCACGCATAAGCCTCTGATTGAACCCACAGATTGATGTATGTGATGTGTGTTTTTATTTTTTTGTGTGCAGATACACCTGTTTTTAGTTTGCCATGTAGCTTTGATACAGTTTCAGTAAATTAGGAATAAAAATCAAATATGTGCTAAAATAATGTTGTATAGAGTTGTATAGCACTTTGCAAAAAGACACAAAACAATACATAAATAAAAGAAACATGGAATAAAATTACACACATTATATTAAAAGTATGAAAAATATATTTAAAAAAGTAGAGTCACACAAAATAAATAATATTTTAAGAAAAAGTACAATATGTTTTAGAAAGAGAATCAAACAAAGAAGTAGGTTTAAGTCTGTGTGTGGGTCTTAGGGTCATTTAATTATTGTATTTTTATATGCTTACAGGAAACATGGTTTTAACGTGAAGAGGAAATAGCACAGCATGAACACCCCAGATTCACTCAAAGTCTAGTCACGATGCACCAATAAACAGCATTTTTACATCTCATCGCAAAGAGCATCTGCAATATACTGACCCCTGAACCAAGTTTCCATAGAGACGCCTGGTTGCCTCACCAACCCTCTCAGCTGGACAATGGCAGAGGTAATCTTGCCATTACATAAAGCAAGTAAACACCTTTGTGTGCAAAGGCAAAGAAAAAATCAGGAAATGCATTGACAAGGGTATAGAGGGTGCCAAAATGGGACAAAAGCCTTTACTGATTAAACTGTATTCTGCTCTACTGCCCCAATAGACTCTGACATTTACAAGTGGACCGCCCTCTGTGTGTTATCAAACCTTGTTGCGTAGGCAGCCACTGTAACAACAGAGAAAAACACTGAATTGTTATTTAATGGATGATAATTGTTAATGACAATTTGATTGAATGTGATGACTACAAACATACAACACAAACAGTCTTTTCACCACCAACAAAACCCTCCTGGATGAAGACTATCACTGCATGAGCACACCACAGTATTTTATTCTCAAACCTACCTCAGCACCTATAGTTCTTATTATCATTACTGTCATAATATCAAGGTGTGTCATGTCTACACATAATGTTCAGACGAAAACTAGGCTAGGAAATTGTGTCCTTCTGCTCAGAGAACAGCAAAGTAAAGAGCAGGTTGGGATAATTCTGCCCTCTGCTTCAGTACTCTCCTAACCAGGTGAGGCTGCAGCAATTGCATATGAAGTCTGAAAGCTGTCATCACTCAAAAACACCTGAAATGCTCCAAGTTGCACGTTGAAAGGATGAGGCAGAAGAACGGATGGGCAGGTAGGTGTAGTGGTAAGTGGGGTTCCTTTAGGTCAGGCAGCGGGGAGGGGCTGAGCTGTCAAATCTGTCAAAAACTTAATTCTCCTTCACACCTTCCAATGTGTTTGATTTTCCTTCTTCTGATCCTCTTTCTCTTTGTAGTTGTAGTTTCATTCCATTATTTTCATCTTCACTTCACAGTGCTCCAGTTTCGTAGCAAATCTTTTTGTGTCCTAACACAATTCAATCTTTATTCCCTTATTTCCTGCTAACAGCTTCTGGAGGTGTGATGAGCCTGAGTCCAGAGGGCAAATGGTACCCACGGAATTTCTCAACATCTCAACACTGGAAAAATAGGTTTACTCACAGCTCACATACTATATGTAAACCTGTGGCAATGAAATATCTTTTTTACTGGACGTATTTCCAGTGGTGTAGAGAGCTGCAGAGACAAAAACACCACTGTGACATCACCAAAACCTCAGTGATGTCTATGTTTATGAAGATGTTTGTTATGTCCTGCCCACACTGTTTGCAAAGGGTGCAGCTGTACACCCTGCTGACTTGCCAATTAGGTCTACATATTTTCTTTCGCACCCTGATGATTTTCCAATTACACCTACACAGGCACATACGCTGCTGACTGTAATTAGGCCTACACGCTTGCTGCAACTCACAGATGTGCATATGTACCACTGCTGAGGTTATTGTTCATAATGTACAGCTATCCAGATCTAGTTGGAAAGCAGTTAAAATAAGGACAGAGACATGTTTGGATTAAAACAAAAGATGATGTAAAGGGCATTGCAGGCTTGACAGCTGCACTGCAGAGCTTCCAGTCTTAAGTGGGCGTTCATATTCTGTGTTCATAGATAGCAAGTGAATTAAGCATGTGGTCAGCTGAGGGTAACTACAAAGCTTATTTTACTGCAGAGAACTGAACTGAACTCAACCTCTGTGTTGGTTGTTGTACAGAAAACAAACAAGAATGCAGAGTTGGCTGTGATAACACAAGAAGATAGAACAAGTTGAGCTACTGGACCTTTAGAAAAAATCCCTAATTACCAAATCACCTTCATTAAAAAAGGAGTATGACACTGAGTGACTGCTGATCAGTTGGAAAAGTCCACTACAATCCCCCAACTTTCAATTCTCATCCAGCTGTTTGGTAGCTGTCCTCAATGTGACCTCCATATGGACAGGCCAGCTGGGAGTTTCTCCACAAGGACTTTAATATTGGAAGATTGGCGGTTCGATTCCCGGCTCCTCCAGTCCACATGTCGATGTGTCCTTGGGCAAGACACTTAACCCAAAATTGCTCCCGTTGCTGTGCCAACAGTGTATGAATGTGTATGAATGATTAGCTTCCTCTGATGAGCAGGTTGGCAACCTGCGTGGTAGCCCCTGCCATCAGTGTATGAATGTGTGTGAATGGGTGAGTGAGTTTAAGCGCTTTGAGTGGTCAAAAAGACTAGAAAGGCGCTATATAAGTACAGTCCATTTACCATTTACTAATAACATGACATTTATCTTCAAATCTCAACCCTACCCCGATTGTAATAAACAGTGTCCATCCACATTTCTGATAATCTTCCAGGACAAGTAGAAACAGTAACTCTCTCTAAATCTATGGCAGTAAGGACTGATAAACCTTGCCTTCTGCTTTGTGCTTCCCTCTACTTGACCACCTGGGGGCTCTCTACTCCCACTCCAAAAGGAAAATTAGATTTCATAGCCCAGAATTTCAACACATTTAACATTCACTGAATTTTCCCCTCTGATTTAATTGCTCATGGTTCTTATTTCATCATGTCCCTCCTGTTGATATGCCTTTCTCGCCTCAATTCCCTGCATAGTTAAAATATTTAAAACATTTTACAATTTAAAATGAAAACTTGAAATGTTCTTTAAATTGGTTTGATTTGAACTGTTCCATGCTGCGAAAAAAAGCAGGAGGAGACAAAAGGACAGAAAAGGAATAATCAAATTTACTCTTTGAGTGGTTTCAGCTCATCATTTTTTTTAGCGTCTTATGCTTCCCTCTGCTGTTCAAGATTGTTATTGCAAAGCACTGGCAATATTTTTTCCACGGTGTATGTGGACAAACTGACTGCTCCCCTAATACAACATCAGACTCCTCTGCACACTGCGTATGTTACAGATGTAGGCTCAGTAGAATCAATAAGTCCCTGCTGGGCTCGGCAAAGATGTTGAGTCAACATCTGAAAAATATGTAAGAAAAACATTTTATGCTATGACAATAGATAGATAGATAGATAGATAGATAGATAGATAGATAGATAGATAGATAGATAGATAGATAGATAGATAGATAGATAGATAGATAGATAGATTGATTGATAGATAGATAGATAGATAGATAGATAGATAGATAGATAGATAGATAGATAGATAGATAGATAGATAGATAGATAGATAGATAGATAGATAGATAGATAGATAGATAGATAGATAGATAGATAGATAGATAGATAGATAGATAGATAGATAGATAGAGTTCCAAACACAGTAAAAATGAAGACAAAACAACAACAACAACAAAAGCACAAATAAAAATCAGTTACAACAGTTATAGCGTGAAACAGGAAGGTTAGTGATCAGGGTTTTAAACTGTCATTAGGTTTGTAGGCTATTGTTTTTTACTGCGTGTTGAAGGTCATTCCAGGTATTTGGTGCACTGGAGGAACAGGCTGATTTTCCTAATTCAGTCCGTGCTCTAGGGACCTTTAGCATAAGCCAGTCACGTGTGCAAGTTTGATACGATCCAAAGTTCCAATCCAGCATCATTGATAGGTATGGTGGTAATTTCCTGAGATAACTACCAATGATTATTACGTTTGTAATACAATTAAATATTGGCCTCTGATTCAGCAGGGTGTAAAACATATGCCTTGTTTGTGAATAGTATACAAAAAGAGTTGGGTATGAGTTAATTTTTTTTTTTTTTTCGGTATTTGGAGTCTAAATATTGAGATGGTGAGGTGGATGAGAGCAGGCATTACATGGAGCTCAGCTGTGGAGTAGGGAGTCAAATCAAGGAGAGTACCCACTGGCACTGTTTCAGCCTCTTCATTAATCAGATTCATCATAATGAGTGTGTGTGTGTGTGTGTGTGTGTGTGTGTGTGTGTGTGTGTGTGTGTGTGTGTGTGTGTGTGTGTGTGTGTGTGTGTGTGTGTGTGTGTGTGTGTGTGTGGGCCTGTGGGAAAGAGGGACAGCGAGGAAGACAGACAGACAGACAGACAGACAGACAGACAGACAGACAGAGAGACAGACAGATAGATAGATAGATAGATAGATAGATAGATAGATAGATAGATAGATAGATAGATAGATAGATAGATAGATAGACAGACCTGATGGGACATGGACCGGGTGTAAACAAGCTGTAAATTATCCAAAAGCTGGCACATGCAGTCACCTTAAATCTTCAGGGGAGATTGAGCAAGGATGCCACAGATGCTCCTGAGGAATTGCACACAGTGTGGGATATGCAGCCCCCCCCCCCCCCCCCCCCCCCCCCTCCCTCCTCCTCCATCTTCCTCTATTCCTATAACTCGAGTACTGCAGCACCGGAGGACTTCAGTCCCATAAAACATCATCGAATGAGAGCCCCTGACAGGTCCTCATGGTCCTCCACCACTCGACAGATGTGAAATGGCCTGATAGGCTCCCTAGAGAGATGAAAAAGCTGGAAAAGAAAAGGGGTGATGTAAATGTCTGCCTACAACGGGCAATATGAAGTGACAACTCTCACTGATTCACTTACTTTATGATTGTCAAAGACTGTGTTATTTTACTGAGTGTGCAGAAGTCTTGCTCCAGGCTTTTGGCATTTATTGCAATAGTCATAGTCTGTTTTATGGAACAATATCACCCTCTAATGAACACTGATGGTACTTCAATAACTGCTCACTGTTCAGTGTTGAATGGCAATCCCGCTCAGTATATAGTATTACATACTCATCGAGCGCTTTTTTAGGAACACCTGTTCTAATTCAAATCTAATTCAATCCAGTGCAACGGCTCTGCCTTAAATTTAACTTTTATGAAGCTTATACATTTTTTAGTTATTGTTGACTTTGTCAGAGAGGTGACAAAGTTTACAAAAATAGTTCCTAATATTTTATCCACCCAATGAAGGGTCAAAATATTACAAATACTTTAATTATAATGCTGTCCAGCACACCTCTATGTACATAGTGTACAATTACCATTTTTCAAACAATGTCACCAACTGAAAATATATAAGCTTCGTGTAAGTAACAATGATTGCAAAACTGTTGTATTGGATTGCATTAGATTACACAGGTGTTCCTAATGTATCTCTACAATGTTAACTTGTCATGAAATAATTAACACAAATAGTTTTAAGCTTTGTGACTAAATACATTGTCTAGATTGTGCAGTGTGTTGTTTCTAGACCCATAAATTAGCTTTCTGTGTTTAAGTTAATCAGAAAGCTTAAAAGTCACAAAATAAGGAGATACAAGTTTTCACAAAACTGCAAGAATATTTTGTTATTGCTGATCCTTATTCATTTTTTTGTGGATTTTCCTCCTTTTATGGTAATGAATTGTTTTTTCCCCCTTTTCCTTATTTTTCCCTGAACAATAATAATGAGGATAACAGTGGTTGTTTCTCAATAAACGCATCGTGTTTTTGTCATTAGGTTACAAATACTCTATACTGTAGGGCTGACTGCTGGTTCAGATGCCTCAATATTACACCCCTGAGTGTAATTCCCCCTCCCCCCCCGGGCACTGCCCCCCCCCAATACAGGAAATATGTACACAACATTTAACATTAATTAGTAAATATTATTATTAATTGAGGCTCCATTCCATTTAGGTTTAAGAGAACCAGGTTCCTGCTATTGCTCAAGTGTAAGGGGAGGTCTGAATACTAACCTATAGGAGCTGTTTTCTTTTCTGTTTATTAATACTGCATACACATTTCCTATATTTTTTGGTTGTATTCTAATAAAGAGACTGAGAAATAGTTATATATGGTCATTATAGCACTGCTAAAACAACAAATCTAGCCAAAGCCTAAGACTTTTCCACAAAATATAACTTTGCAATAATAATAACGCAGGTCAGTGATATAATTCATATTAGAATCATATATTTTGTAAAAAGGACTCATGCTGTTTTGCATTAATAATTGGGATGCAGGATTGACATGTTATAATTATGAGATAATACAGTTTATAGATGAAGAAAATAAAATGAGAAAGTCCAACACACTGTAATCAATGGTCACAACTTAGAGGTCAATGTCTGAGTGGTTTATTAGAATAAGAAAGTTCACATAGAGCAAAGTCTCCATGCGGAGTGACAGGCAGAGCTCAGGACAATGTGGAGAATGGTGAACAGCTGGGGAGTGTTTATGTGTGTATGTGTATGTGTGTGTGTGTTTGTGTGTGTGTGTGTGTACCTGTGTGTGTGCGTATGTAGTGTAAGTGTGTGCTGTGCAGTTGTCGGAGGGTGCATGCATGTGTTGCTTTTGTGTGACGACAGACAGATTTCTTCGCGGACACAAGCACACACACTTGCATGTACTGTACAAATTCACACGTCGCTACTTCTGTACACACACAGAGGCCGTGTCGTCATGCAGCTACTGCACTTAAATTACATGTAAGCATCAAGGTTATGTACACGTAGTAGGGACATGTATTGTCATTTGATGACAGCCTGTCCGTCGGGGTGGGCCAGCCAGCCTCTGGTGAGAGCCACAGGACGGCGGGGTCCTTCACAGTAGCAGGAGACTCCACTCTGCAGGAGAAAAGTAGAATCTCTTTTTGAACCTCAGTCAGTATGAGTTCATTAATTCATCCTCTTCCTCCTCTTCCTGTCAGTTTCCTTTTAGATTCAGCATCCGAACAGGACACAACACGTCAGTGCTGCTCACAGTACTGCTTCATTGTCACTGTCAATATAACAATAATCATGATAGTCATCGGGTTCATCTTCATTGTCGTCATCAAATCCGGCACACCAGAGAATTGAAATTGAAATCATACACAATAGTATTCCATATAATTTCAAACCAAATATATACCACATGAACAAACGATAGAAAAAACAAACATGACAAAAATGATCACTGCTGACTAAATACATCTACAACTTTATGAAAATGTAAATGTTGATTTTGTTTTTCGCCTTGTTTTTGTGCTTTTTCCTCTCATAAGTCGGCTTGGAAGGGAGTGCGTCTGCAGTTTTCATGTTACCATTTCATGCTATCTCCCCAGTGCCATGGTGGATTGATACAAGTTAGCCTCTGTTTCTGGACTCTTTCTAGGGCATAGAGCACATACAGTGAAGCACTGTAGGGCAAGATGGCATTGGGTGGTGGTGGTGGTGGTGGGGGGGTATTGCATCGCTGGGCCACACGGCACAAACAACCCCAACACACAAAGGCATGGTTTATTCAGCAAGCACTCCGACACATAGGAAGACTGGGTCATGAAGGGCGGGTGGGAACTTTGTGTGTGTTTCTATATGGGTAGAGATAAAGAGGAAGAATGTGTGCAGGACTGGAGGCAAAACTTATGTGCTACATTTAACCCAAAAAAAGAGAAACAACCTCCAAACAAAATCATCTCTCAGCACAATACAATGGAAGGAAAG
Organism: Scomber scombrus; assembly: GCF_963691925.1. Lineage (NCBI taxonomy): Eukaryota > Metazoa > Chordata > Actinopteri > Scombriformes > Scombridae > Scomber > Scomber scombrus. The sequence continues at coordinate 13,026,708 of NC_084977.1, read as the reverse complement.
CAATTTATCGCATGAGAGGCTTTGAAAATATCTAAAAAGAAATTGTAACACATTGAGGATTTGATGTGGAATAAAGCAGGATTTCGATTATTTCTTTGTGCAACACTTTTATTTTTTTTCTGCCCGATTAAATTAACCAGCTAATCTGGTTAACCAATAAACAGGATGAAAGCACAGCTAGGCCTAACTTTAGGTAGGGATATTGCATGTGTGAGCAGAGAGCGGGATGAATCTGTTAAAGATATCCTATACAGGATTTGTGGGTTGGCGTTTGTAAACGCACACCTGAGCGAGAAAGAGCGATAGAGAGCAGCGAGGGTTGATTGAGTTAAAGAGCAAATGAAGAGAATAAGCAGTGCTGGCGAGAACACAGCCATGACACTTCTGTTTGTGTCATGGTGGTAACATTCTACAGCACAAATTAACATTCCCACACTGCCGCAAAACCCTGCAGGAAGGTGCTGCATTGCCAGATTTTGTGTGAATGCATCCTTTCCACTGTGGCCAGTCTGCTCTACATGTTTGTAGCTCAGCCCCACCCTCGCTCAAGCAGACACCCAGACCTGCAGCTCCTTATCATGGATGTATTATAAGAGCTGGATAGCGCTCTGCTGCTCAGCATTGCAGCCAGTTTCCCCCCGTAGATCATCATTGTAAAAGGGACGCCTGTAAAACTGTTGACAGGACACCTCGGACTGCAAACAAAGTCAAGAACTTTCTCTATTATGAATTTTTGAAAATTTAAACTTTCCTTGAGCCCAAAGAAAAGTGACTTAAAAATCTGTGACGTCATCACAATGTAAAGTCTGTGGGCTGTTGAGAGGGATTACTTTTGTATGAGTCCTGCATAGTATAGCTTTAACAATAAAAAGCTAATTAAAAGATGAAGCCAAAGCACAAAGGATGAAAGAGTAGGAAAGGGAATGACATGAATGATGCCTATGTAAGAAAGAGGGAGGATGATGACTAATAATAACTGACTTCCACAAGGTTACACCTTAAATTCTTTAGCTGCCCTGTAATGTTGAACTAAAGTAATCAAATTATGCAGTCAGTAAGATACAGTAACAACATGTACAGTACCTTTCCTAGAACTAGTCAGTGTTGGCCTATTTCAAGCCTGAGATCTATTTCTCATCTTAATTCAATTGCCTCCTGAATTTGGTTAAAATGCCTATGTGTGTGTGCGTGAGTGTCTGTGTGGCTGGTGGTTAGCGGACAGCTAAAGAGCTGGTTGAACGTGCACCTCCCTCTCAGGGCTGATGTGTCTGTAGTAATCTTCTCAGGGGCTCATCAGGCCATTAGAGGGTTGGGAATGTACTTTGCCTAATCAAGCATGTTTAGTGAAACACCAGAGGATATGCAGAGCGAGGACACGGCTGGCTGGGTACACTGGCCGAGACAGAGAGGCCTCATTCATGCACACGCATACACAGACACACACGCATACAGACACCCAGCACTCAGGCCACAGCATAGATGAAGACAGGGAGAGATAAAGAGAGGCAGAGATGAGGGGCCTGGCTGGTGCAGGGCTCTGTATCCTCAATACTAATGACTTGTTTCAGGGTGGAATGTGTAAAGAATACACTGTAGCCTACTAATGTGGAGAGTCGGTAATGCAGTAACATCATGTTCGCCCGCCTGACCTCCTCCTCTGTCCTTGCTTTCATAAATCTCGTTCACTAGTTTGTTTCAGACAGCACCTCTAGCTCTGGCTGTACATCATTTAGGGCTGCGTATTGAACCTCAATACTTTCTGGTACCGACTGAAATTTTTCTGAAGCACTGAGTATCGAAAACTACTGATTGTCTGGCCAGATTCATAGACCTGTTTACTTTTCTTTCTCATATAGTTCATTATTTAAATAAATACTCTAAATTTTACATTTCATTTGAGCAAAGTTCTTGTAAGCTGTTTGTGTTTAACATTGAAGGTGTTAAAGGAACAGTTTGACATTTTTGGAAACACAGTTATTCCCTTCCTTGCTGAAAAAAACTGTGTGTTCATACAGAGCATGAACTGAATTTCAGACATAACTTGAGTGAAACATTTATGTGTTTCCCGAGGCCAGAATTTCTGGCGAGTTCCAAGTTCAGTCAGAAGCTGAACTGAACAAAAACATGTTCAGTTGCTAGCTAGCTTACACTTACAGTTTGTATATTGAGTGTTTGGGGTGAATAAACATAAATGGTCCAGCGGTAAAAATTTTAGCAAATTTGCTTTGTGTTCTTTCTTTAGATGAGGATCCCTGGGGGATCAATACCATTTTTATGTTTGCAGTCACTCTACAAACAAAAGAGGGGTAATGATCTACTCATCTAATTCTCAAAATCATCAAGACAGCGAATAAGTGTATATCCTAAAATGTTGAACTATTCCTTTGTATGGAGAAAAGGGTTTTATAGGGAAAATTATTGGCACCAATATTGAAAAGTTTCAAATGACAGCCACATAGAGATAGTTTTGTTCATTGTGATATATTGTGTGTCTACTATTAGTGTCTACCACTTGATTCCAGATTCCCTTCAGCTAAGCAGTGCCCAGCTGTTCCACCTTACAAGTGACACTGTAAGCATAGATTTTTGAATGTCAAGCAAAGGGTTGCTACACAGCATTAATGGCTCAACAGTGAAAGAAATGTGGTTAGAAAACAAAAGGAGGATGAGAAGAAGAGATCAATGCTGTTTTTTGGACTCAATATGAGTAACACAATCATAGGTACAAACCCAAAGAGACTTACATACACACAAGAAAGCTCCCCCTCACACACACCACCATGACCCAGATGAACTAAAGCTATCTCTGGATCTACATTTGACTCTAGAATGGATGAGAGCAGACAAAAACAGAGAACATCAAAAGATCAGACAACAGAGTGAAAGAGTATCTCCACACCCAAGTATACCCATGCCCATCTGTTTTCTTTATCCCTCTTTTGTTGGGAAACACATTGAAAGACAGACAGAAAGGGATAAATCCACAAGGGATGACCATTGTGACAGTTAGCAGTGCCTCAACCCTGGTCTCAGCCTCAGCCTCAGCCTCAGCCCTCAGATCCTCCCTGCCGTGGCAAACCAGTGAATCACCAGTGTGGGTGAGGCACAAGATGCCCGCGCCTGGGTAGGTTGTATCCCACATGAAGGATGGAGTTGCTATCCTCCTCATTGATATTCTGCTAGGCTGTGGTGTTGGGCTAGGTCCCTGACTCTTAACGGCTATTTGTTGCCGCAGTCTCCCCCTGCTTCGGGGCACAAAGAGGCTCAGTGTCGGGCAGAAGAGGCTGAATGGAGCTCCCAAGCGGCCGGGCCTCACAGCCCAGTCAGACAGCCAGACAGCCACAGCTCACATTCCCTCCTTCAAATGGACTGCAGAGCCCAGGGAGGCTTCAGGTCAGGTCAGACGGACCCGAGCATACTGAGAGGCAGCAAGGGAGAGAAGAATGGAGGGGAGATATTGTTCCTTTTCCCAGCACCTTGCTCTTTCTGACATCTCTTAGATTCAGTTTGCTTTGCTTCGCTGAGAAAACAGTGATAAATAAAAATATCAAATTAAATTGGCTTCATCTTCACCCTTATATGTTTCTGGCTTATTATTGCTCTCTTTAACCTTATCTTGGCTCTGTTCAGCTTCGAGCATCTGAGGTACTGGAAATCATACAAAGAAAATCACACTGGTAATCGCAACCCTTCTCTATCCACTGGTCAACCATCCAAATATCTGATTGGAGCTTCAAAGAGACCCATAATAAACTGTATTTCTCTCTGTGATTGTTTATAAAAAAGGAAAATAATGTTAACATCAACTTCCTCCTTAGAGAACCTTCGTTTTATATAGTTATAGTTCACAGTTAAGACAGGACACTTGTTGGGGTTGTTGTGGCCACTCACACACCCAAACACAGACACATACACACATACATACTAAAGCATACACACACACTGCATGAATCAGTGAGAGTCACTGTCCTCTGGCACGGCTATGACAGTTTGTCTGATATTGTCTCATCTGAAATCCAAAGTAAAGCACATTGTTGTCTGCTGGATGCCAGTGGCACGAAAACAAAAAACACAAAAGCAGAAACAAAATTTTACACTCAGAGAAGATCCATGGTGTCAAAACAGTGAACAAAATGGCTGAGGGAGACCTTTCACATTTGGCGCTGTGAGCGAAATTGTCATTTTTAAAAAATCTCCATGCTGTCCTTTTGAGAAGATTCCCTTTCCTTTTGCACCCCTCTCTTTACCTTACTGTTTGTCCTGTGGTGTCAAAGTCATGCTCTGAGGGTCATACCACTATCAGAGCAGAGGGGTGAACCTCAACATTAAGAGGCGAGGAACGGAGTCATGAAGAGAGTGTTCTCCTCTTTTTTTTTTTAACTCTCTCTGTATTTTTTCTCTCTGTCTCTCTCTTTAGTCAGCTGAATGACATCAGAACATTGAATGACAGTGAGAGAGGACAGACAGGGTAAGGTTGACCGGGACACGGAGTCTGAGGGGATAATTTATTCCAGTTTACTGTTGGAGGAAATGGGTTTTCAGAGAGAGCTTGCAGTCAGGGCTCATGTATTTCACCTCACTGGCCACTGGGGGTGCGCTCTCCCATGTTCTTCACTAGAAGGTGGCTGAAGTCAGCCAGTTCTCCCAGCCCTCGAGGCCCGTGCATGTCTGGCCTGATGAGGCCCTGGCGCTGATAGGGCGCTCCATTGTTGCTGTTGTAGTTGAGTGCCTCGTGACTCCAGCGAGGCTCCCCATAGTCCATGTGGGGAGTGGGAGCGGAAACAACCCTCCGTCGGTCGGGGGAGTCCTGTGGCGTGGCGGGGTAGATGTATTCTCCCGCTGAGTTCCTCAGGGTGCCGGTGGTACGGCCGCCACCGTGCTCCCCTCTCTGGGTGGCTAGGATCAGATAGCGCTGGCGCTCTGTGTGCGGGGGCAGCACAACCTCACCTGGGTCCTCTATCCGGACCATCCCTCCACCCCCTCCACCTCCGTGCAGGAACTTGGAGCTCAGGTAGATGACAGAGTTGTTGGGGCAGGGAGTCCCCACAGCAGTGAGGAAGGTCTGGCTCTGGTCCCAGTCGGTGTCTGGGAGACGCATGGCCCGTTTCTGCTGCAGCGGGGTCTGCTCTGGGGTGGGCAGCAAGCCTGGGTCCATCTCTCCTTTTGGCCAGCCGTTTGGTGTGACAAAGGGGTTGTCTGCCTGCGAACGGCGCCTCTCACCACCGCTGGTTCTTGTTACGCTCATTACTGACCCGCTGCGGCCCTGCCCCAGCATGCTCTGCTCTTTGTCACTTTTGCGGCGGGCGCCGCTGGCTCCAGCACCGCGGGAATGGCGGTGGCGGTGACTCATGATCCAGCAGACTGTCAGGCCAGAGAGGATGGCTCCTGTTGTGAAGGCTGAAACTGCAGACACCACCAGCAGGTTTACAGACACCAGGCCATCAGGCTCCTCGATGAAACTCTCTTGGAGAAGCATTCCTAGTAAAACACAGGAAGAAAAGAGAGATATAATCACACACACACACACACAAAAGGCCATCAGTCAACTGGCGGAACCATCTAAAAAGCATCAGTATTTCCTGTATTAAACATGTGGGAGTTAACAAACGGCGAGACAAAATGGCCTATTTTCTCTCTCCCCTATGTGGGTGGGAATGATCACATGCTTTCCAGCCAAGGTAGCTCTGGCTAATTGCCTTCATTACGTAAAGTGGATGGTGATTTTAATAGCTGTAATAACTGTCTTCCTGATTGAGAATAGCTCTCAACCCTAACATGTTTCACAACATTAGCTTTATGGGGCGAGATGCCAAGATGCCATTAATATTGAGTACTAATTCAGAAATTTCATACAGATGTACGCATTACATAAAAATCAGTTACACTTCTCATCAATGTATTCTGATTTAAAACGATACCAACTAATCTTATATTTAACACCCATGTTATCCTATAATATGTTGGTTCATGTAGAAATAAAGAATATGAGCCCAAACTTAATTCCCTTACTGAGAATTTGTTTTAAAAATTTACTTTTTTGCTCAAATTTGCTTATATTGTTCTTTTTTGCATCTGTATAAGTCTTTGCAAGGATGAACATAAGGCACTGTGTTCTGCAGACAAGACCATGAATTTTAGTGTTTTTTTGTATAAGAACATGAGATGCACTCCCTCTGAGAGAATGGTTTATGAATTATTGAAGATATTAATACAGCAAGACCACAGCACGGGCTTCCACGGATCAATTAGGAAAATGCCGGAAGAAAAGTTGTTTTTTTTTTCTGTGTGAACTCCAGGGACCAACACCAACGAATACAATGAAATTGTGCCAAGGGAAGCAGATTGAAGAGAAGCAGAGGAAGGAAAGCAGAGGGTATTGCAGAGAGAGAGAGAGAGAGAGAGAGAGAGAGAGAGAGAGAGAGAGAGAGAAAGAGAGAGGTTGCCTAAAGCAAACGGGAACATTTGGGGCCTTAGACAAACATAGTAATAGTTGTTAAATTACAACAGCGATAGTGGCAGAAGGAGGACTGTCTCCACAAGGACAGCGAAATAAATCCTTTCGCGCAGAAAATAAATGGAAGTCATTAATAGACATTGGGAGCCACTTACTCACTTACCCACAACACAGACAAGGAGAAGGGCAAATAATGGGAGAAGGAATGAACATACAGTAAACATAAACAAACATACTTTTATTGTCTGACAAATTCATTTTTAATGGCAATATATGGAGCTGCTGGTTGTGGTACAAATTCGCCAGTACAATCCAGTCTGGTGGTTAATTAATGTGGCTTGTGGCTTTGTAAAATGAAATGTTACTTTACACATTGACAATAAGCTGCAAGACGCTACTGAACCGCTGTTAAGTGCCAGCGGTGCTTTTTAGAACATTAAAGGGGCGGTTCACCCAGACACACAGTAAAATCATTGTCTATACTTACCCGCAGGGCAATCAATCCCTCTGTCAAGTTTCAAGGGATTTTTTTGAGGTTTGAGCATATCTGATTGCCCCAACATGATAAGGTTCAACAATGGTTTGTGTGAGTAAAGCACGCACACTCAGGCGCGCGCACACACACACACACACATATACAAATCACCTTTGAAAAACTCTACAGCAACACTTCCTTTCAAATACGATGACACAGCTATGAAAGAAAAATGACAGGCTTTGTTTTTAACAGCTCTTTCCTTATGTGAGGAGTTGCTGAGGGTTGCACTTATACACTGTAGAAAGTAGCTCTCAATGAAAACACACAAGTACAAGAATGAAAACAAATACAAAATACAACACTGACAACAAGAGTCTCCAGTCGTACTAGTGGCTGTGTGATGCTGTACTTTGATCGTAAGACACACGTATTTCAACTAGTTCACATGCTCACAAGCCACACCTGGCATTTCTCATGCTGAGAAGTGATGAAGCCCACCGCACAGAAATTGCAGATGAGTTGGAAGTGGAAGAGCAAGGTCACATTAATACGGTAGGTAACCATCAAAATCTGCCACAAACACTTACAACACTCAACACCATTCATAAGCTGAAAGACACACACACACACACACACACACACACACACACACACACACACACACACACACACACACACACACACACACACACACACACACACACACACACACACACACAATTTTCATTTCTATTTGTGCTGGTCAATTATTATAAGTAACTAATTAAATAATTGGGAGAACTGGATGGGGCAGAGGGGCCGCTGCGGCCAAGTCAAGTCAAATTCAGTACCTGTCCCAGGACTGCAGATGGGAATGAGCTGTTAGCTAAATCTGGTGTAGAGCACCTTTTATCTTTTTTGAGATTAATGTTTTTTGTACATGGTCCCTGATATGAATACATTTAAATTTTTTTTAAAGTAGGGTTCCTCCACTTGGGACCATGACTGTCTGCACAAAATGTCATGACAATCTATTCATTTCTGTCTGGACCAAAGTGATGGACTGTCATTGCAATCCCTTAAAAAAAATTCTGTCTTTTTTTGTCAAATCATAGAAGTAAAACCTTGAACTAAAAGCTCCAACAATGACGCATAGTTAGTAAGAAGGACGGAGAACCCTCGTCTGTGTTTTTCTGTTCTTTATTCAGACAGTGAGTTAATTACTGGGCTGTAGAATATAAATTAAATGTAGTGAGCCTCACACTCTTCAATTATAATTACATTTTTGAGTTTGACCAATGGATCTTCCGCTCTACCAATGCCAGTCCATACACTGACACAAGTTAGCTGTTTCCATTGACTGAAACCCTGTGTTAATCAACTGGCCTTATTGGTCAATCAATGTCCTTTTGAACACTAATTAGTCCTTTATCACTAATCCAATAAGCTCAATGATACACATGGACACAGGTCTTAGTTACAGCCTGTTAAATATGTGACACGGACAGTTCAGTTCACGTCAGGCAAATCCTATCAGCGGGATTACATTCAGTCTTAAAGCGAAATATGATTCTTATTTGTTTTTCATTTCTCTATTTGCTAGATGCCATGACCTCTTCTTCCCTCAATTCCTTTTTTACTTATTTTATCTTTCTCCTCCATTAGACCATCACCGCTTCTGAATATTAATCTTACAATAATTCATTTTGATCAAATTGGGAAAAGTTTCGGTTCTTTTGAAGTAGCCAGGTGGCTTAAGTTATGCATTTGAAAGTGTTTATTTACATGAGTATTAAGGTTCATTTAGGAGGTTAGTTTTGTCCAGTGGGATGTAAAAAATGTATTGCTCAATATCTTGAATTTGCTCTGAACACAGATGTCAACTCATAATTCGGATCTCACGCCATGTCTTTATTCACTTCATTCATTCATGCTGTCATGCAGCCAACTCGTGGTTACACAGGCTAACCAACACAGTCTTTGTGTATTCACTGAAGCACCCATGTTCTTCCATGTTTATACTGATTTTGGTATTTGCTCTTTTCTCCTTGGGCAGATCCAAGCACACTGTTGGCATCTTTGTTAGAGTAGCGTAAAGTTAGCCCTGATTTTTGGTTGTATTTATTTTCAACTTTCAGATCAATATTCAGTTTTCAGTGACTGCCACTTTCAATTGCACTATCGCTCCTCCCTTCGATAAAAGGAATGTTTTCTGTGGGAGCAGCAAATGAGAGACAAAGAAGCATTTGGAGGTTACAGACATGTTCATCTGTCCACACACGCACAGTGCGGGGGAGTTTGAAAAGTCCAGTAATGAATTGATTCATGGCTGGATATTATTTTTGTCAGTAAACTGCAGCCTTGATAACATTGTAAACAAAAATGAAGCGCTGCGACCGCAGAACATTCGTAACAACACGTCAACATAACTGGGAAAAACCGCAGATTTCCTCTCTCACACATCACATCTGGAACTGTTCTTGCTATACTCAGCTGCAGAGGTTGTAGATATTTCTCTACAACATTTTCCTCCACTGTGGTCCAGGGTTGGTGTGTGGCACTTTAGATTAAATTCTGCACAGTGCAATAATACTGCTGTCATCTTCATGCAAGGGGAGAAGTCTTGACGTGCGTGTGTGTGTGTGTGTGTGTGTGTGTGTGTGTGTGTGTGTGTGTCTGTGTGTGTACAGACATTTTTGCTGTGGGAAGGAGACAGACTAGCCTTGCTAAACTGTATTTTTCTGACATGGACACTGAGATATGTTAATTATGTCATAATTTTCTTTTTTTCTACACACATCTGTCTTTCTCTGATTCACAACACGTAGAGGGAATCTTAAGCCAGTGGCAATAAGCTGAAAATGACTGTGAAAATGAAAGGGCGGATGGATAAAGGTTTTGGAGGTGTGTGTTTGTGTGACAGCAGACAGGTTTTTCCTGCATCCTACTGAGAGTTGACAGTAGAGGCAGCAGCTTGCAACACTCTCTCCTTCCTTCAACTCCTTCTCTCCTCTTCCAATTCCCGCTCACTTATTAAAGCTTAATAGAAGCCAACGGGCCTGCCTGTCAGCCTGACGCACACTGAGCTGCTTGTCTTGGAGCTTCCAGCTCCAATTACAGGGTAACAATAGAGAGGAGAGGAGAGGAGAGGAGAGGAGAGGAGAGGAGAGGAGAGGAGAGGAGAGGAGAGGAGAGGAGAGGAGAGGAGAGGAGAGGAGAGGAGAGGAGAGGTAGTTAGGATTATACAGGTCAAGGGAAAATAAAGAAAATGGAAGGAGAAGTGACAAGACATGAGGACATGAGACAAAAGAGGAGGAGAGATGAAACAATAGCGGCGAGAAGGTGAGAGGAAGGTGTAAGTGAGGATTAAAAAGGTGAAGAGGAGAGAGTAAAAGAAAGAAGAGAGCAGTGTGGAGGAGAGAAGAGGCCTAATTAGTCTTACAGTAGATGGAATGGCTCTGTTGAAAGAAACACTGATAGGATATTTGTGTGTGTGTGTGTACATATATATATGTGTATGTGTGTATATATATATATATATATATATATATATATAAATACACACACACACACACACATACATAAATATATATAGGTATTCACCAGTTAACTGTCACATTCAAAGAACAGAGAAGTTTGCACACAGTTTCATTTTTCCTTTGGTATTGGTTTTCTTTTGTCTCTAGCCCACAGTCATCTGTCCTTTCATACCCCGGTATCGTCCTTCCCTCCCTCCAATCCTCTTGTTAGCTGTTAATCCTCTCTCTATATCGCTCTTTCTTACCCGCCACTCCTTTGATCACCAGGGGTGGCAGCATGATGGGAGTAATGGCTTAAAAATTCAAAAGAGGAGTAGAGAAACTTTAATGCGTACTCTTTCAAATCAAGGTCACTACTGCGCGATCAAATTTAACATCAACGTGATGTTTCTGTTACATGGCGTATGTGACAGCTGTGGTCGTGTTAAGGGGAGTGATTTTTTTCCCTCATGTCTCCCTCCCTACTTCTGTTCTGCCGGTGAGTAAGGGAAATGAATGAAAAGCCCTGCTAGCTCCATGCCAGTTGTTAAACATTTCCCTTGATTAGAGCACTGGCAGAAGACTCCATGTATCTGCTCGGTCCATGCTCACAGTTTGGCTGCTTTAGACAATTGCCTTGTGAACATATGTGCGTCAGATAAAGAGAGAGAGCTAGATGAAGGCGAGGAAGATGATTTTTTTAACCCGGCATCAGTGATGTTGATGTTAATTAGAAGCATTCATCCAAATACGAATACAACTTGGGTCTAAGTTAGGTGGTTTTGGCCGTCATTTCTATTGGATATTTTAATACTTACTAATTACTAATAATAGTAATTGCTGGAATCTGGGAACACTGCACCGTCACGACAATGAAGTCTGACAAGCCAATAAACATCAGCGTTAAGACGATCAGACAAGCTGACAGTTGGATTAGAGTATCTAAACCACTGTATTTGGAGGTAAAAGTGGAAATGAGCACACTTGAAATCAGAGGGCGTAGGTTTGGTTTTAATTTTAACAATTTGTTTTGTTAGACGGCCAAAGTAAGTAAGTCTTTTCCCTGTTTACACACAAACATTGTACACATGAGGAGATTGACTCTGTTGTGTAACTGTTTTATTGATGTATTTTCTATTATAACTTGCCTAAAACAGGACCTTGTATATTCTTTTCGCTTTTTACATATATTTACATTTTATTAATTCAATTTTAATACTAAAATTAATATTTAAAATTGACATGATAAAAAAACAAATGCATAAAAACCTGTAGCTAATGTACTACTCTGTTTAAACCAACTCTCTGCTGTAAGCCAATATTAAATCTTACCTGAGATGCTATGGCTCTCTCCTTCTTTCAGTTTATTGATTTTGGCTGCAAATCAAGTTTCCTGCTCCTAATAAACTGTTTGATTGATAACAGGACATTCTTAATAGCTAAGCTTGGCTGTAACTGACACTGGTTCTTCTTTAAAGAAGGACCTGGTGTTGTAATTTGCAATTTATTTATTTATTTTTTGGGGGGGGGGGGGGGGGGGGGGGGGGGTTTCACCAGGAGTAATAAAGTTTTTTGATTTGACATTATGAAATGGGCAATATTCACAAATCAGCTAACAGCACTGAAAAATAAAACTACATCATAGTATCAACTGACTGATTTTAGTTTTGTGGGGCAAAGAACCTTTTAAATTCCATGATGTTTGAAATGTTTAAATTATAAACACTGACCGCTTCAGATTCATCATTTATCACAGTTCTGCTCCTGAAGTGCAGCTTTGCCAGATCATCCAGTCAGGTATGCTCCATATCCATCTCTGTCACTCTTTAACATAATAGCCCCTTTTATTTTGTAGAAAACACACAAACCTGCCATCTCTGCATAGATCTTATCTGTAACACTATGTGGAGTTAAAATCATTTGATATCTGTAAAAATATTGGTTGGGACAATTCAGGAACTCCTTGACCCTACCGTCCATCTCCAACTGCTTTGATCCTAATGGCAATCTTTCATTGCACAGGATTCATAGGATTCACCAGCTATAACAAATTTAAACATTGGTGATCCCACATTGAGCCCTTTTCCGACAGTCAGCTGGGCAATCTGTGTATTCTTGCAATGTTTAATATAACCTTATTATTATTAATATAAATGAAGACCAAAACTACCAGAACAACATCCAGGTTGCAATTAACTGAAATTATTCTTCATGGTAATTGTGTTTAACCGGGCTCTACGCTGTTGTGATTACTGTCTGGAGGTATTCGCCACTTTAGATGTCAGCTAATTAATTTGGGAACTATTTGGAGCTGCCTACAGTTCGATAAGTTCCTTAATCAAAAGCCAGGCGAGGGAACTTTTATGCAGTTTGAGAGCTGGAATACATGTATTAGAAACACAGCACATCAAAACAGAACAAAGAGACTTCACAGCATCCCCGTGGACCTGTCGATGCCACGAGCGCACACTTCTGAGCTTGATAGGTTACGACTGTGTCAGCGTACAGCCACTGATCTGAGCTTTCATCTCCAGAATCCAACATTTCGCTGCATGGTAATGTGTTTATGCACACAGTGATGGCGGGGATGCACGTGGCAAAACATGTGTGCCGTAGTGTGAATAAAGACGTATGAATATGTGTGTGTGTTAAGAAGTAAGTGTGCGCACCCATGGCTCAGTGATTTTGCTCATTATCCTCCACTCCTTTTCCTCTGTTGAAAGACTGCAGGCACTATTTTGTCTCTTGTTTTTAGCACATCTTCCTCCTTCCCTCTGTCTTACCCTTATTTTTCTTTTATACCATCCCCATTACTTTTCTCTCAGCCCATACAGTATATAGCTCACTTTATTTTTTCCCCCTCTCTGGATCTCTGCATCTGTCTTTGTCACACATAAACATGCAGCATACCTCATGTTGTGAGCTGTGAAGCAAACACCAATGTGTGTTCAAGGATGGAAAGAAACTGAGAAAGAATTAACGGGCTTTAAAAAGGACGCTGTAATGCTCCGTACTTGGAATAAACCTTGCTAGCTCGTAAACCATGTTTACTCTCGGGATGCTTGTAAAACCATTTACAGTCCATCCCTGACAGTGTTTTCAGAGCACGGCTAAGGAAAGCTGCAGGAGAATTCTGCACGACTCCCTGTTAAAAAATATATATTTATATATAAAATCTCCCAACCTCAGTTCCTGAGGGCCGGTCAGACGTGCCTGACTGATCAATATGTTAAAACATTTATGCACACCAGCCATGTGTTTGCAATTAAAATTCCATAAAATCTCCACGAAAAAAACCTGCAGTTAATAGATTCAGGTCTATTAGCGAGGGCACATCAGGCTTTTGGTTGGCTCAGAGTCAAGGTTTGCGATGATGACTGCATAATTACATACCTGCACAACTCTCTTGCGATTTCTACCTTCCACCCCTCACTCTCTCCCTGCAGCTATCATAATTTTTTACTTGTCTTCATCTAGGTTTCTTTCACAGTTTTCCTGCTCATAGAAAAAATCTCTGCTTGGGGTAAACGGAGTAAGTCTAGATTTGCTTTGGGTAGCATGTTAAAATCATCACAGGGGGCAGACTCCCTCCCGCTGCTATGTAATCAAAAGCTAAAGGACATTTTTTTTTTGCTTCGTTTCCCATAAACCTTTTTTTCACAGCCTATGCACACGTGTTGCTGTCAGGAATGTTGCTCTTTGAATTTGTGGAGTCAATTATATCAGGAGACCTTATTTTCCCAATCCGGTCAACCTTTAGCGAAAGGCAGCTTAACAAGGGGGCGAGTCTGTCAGCAGTTTCAGCTGCATCCAATCCAAACAAAGCAACTGGGCTGTGGTGGACACTGTGGTGAAATAAATTGTTTTCCAGAACCTTTTTTTTTCTATGAGAGTCCATGTGTGTGTGTAAATGGACATGTGTGGATATTTCAGTAGGACATATTAATTTCCCCCATATCCTATGACTTATATGTTACGGTGTTGGCTGTCCTTTCGTTAGGTATTCTCATTTTAGGTGCAAAGCCAGAAGCACACTGTGGAGAGCAAGAATAAATATTCACAAACATGTCATAGGCAATAAATTGGCGAGCAGGCCCACATAGCATTAGTCTAACGATCTGCCCAGAGGGTTCATATCTCTCATTCCCAAATCATGAACCAGGCAATTTCCACTTAATCTTTCTCACATGCTACATCCATATATCACATCACAGCTATCTATGGTGCTATACTGTACGCCCACCAGCTGAAAACACATGCCAATTTGTTTTTATGTTAACACCCCCATTGCTGAAGTGTTGGATTCATTCCTGAAACAAATTTCCGAAGGTTTAACAGAATGAGTAAACCATCAGGCCTCATGTCAAGGCTGTACACCATCTGGGTGGCTGATTGAAACTGCTCTCACCCCATTCCTTCAGCCACCCGCCTGCTCTGTTAATTTACAGACCGTTCTTAATGAAATGTCTCTGCTGTGACACAGGCCAAGGCTGCGCAGGTCGACGTGCCGATCAGACCACATCCAGAGCTGAACAATCGCTCACATTCACAGTGCCTGTCAGCTGACCTGGACTGAAGAGAGTTTAAGGTGATCAATACTGAGGTGCTGCAACAAACCACGGGGTTGAGAGAGACAGGAAGAGTCTGAGTGTTAGACACAGAGAGAGACAAAAAATAAAAGGTGAAAGAAGTAAAGAAAACATAAGCAGGGAAGATGTGTTGAGGGAAGAGATAAGTGAAGTGAAAGAGAACGAGATTGAGACACAGAGTGTGACTGAGCGAAACGTGTGTGAAAAGTGAGTGTGAAAAAAGCACAGTAGTGTTATTGAAGTGTTGCAGAAAGGAGGAAAAGTGTTGTTTGATGCAGGGAGTTAGGGGAACTCACCATGGTCGATCTCTGTCTGAATGATGGACAGAAAAACAATCCCCAGTGGTCTGAGCAGAGAGTAGTTACAGTACTCTGGATGTCACGCTGCAGGACTCTGTTAAGGCAACATGCATAACCTCCAGATCCTGCCTGCACTTTACTGGACAACTATTACTCAGACCTGGTCACAGACCTGCCCCAGGCCCTTATTCTTCATCTCTGTGTGTGTGTGTGTCTGGTGTTAAATTCTGCAGATAGTGAGATGACATTGGTTTTAACTGGTAATTTGTATTGTCACAGTCACAGTCATAGTGTGTAGTTGTGTGTGAAAAGACTCTAGGTCATGTTGCACTCACTCACATGTACCCTTTTCTTTTGGATGGTCGGCATCTGGATCTCACCTATCTTTTTTTTTTTTTTTTTTTTTTTTTTTTTTTTTTTGACCATTTGGTGTTAACTTTATTAGTATTGTTTTTCACAGTGGCCCAAAACCAGGCTTTTTTTTTTTTTTTTTTTTTTTTAACTTTTTATTTATCTACGTACATGAACAAAGAACATGAGATCATCATGGGAGGTACAGTTAAAAACAAAATATTCTATAACACATACATACACACACATACATCATAGTCAAATGTCACACTATTCAAGGTGCATATTCAATCCATTTTTCCCAGCGTTCCATACACTTCTCCAACTGAAGTCTTAAAACAAAAGTGAGTCTCTCCATACAGTAAATTTCGTGAATGATCCCGTGCCACTGGATCAGTGTTGGAGGATCTAGTTGCAACCACTTTCTGGTTATGGCTTTCCTACCACTTGCCAGAAGAATCTTAAACAGGTACCTGTCCGTATGCAAGACTGTTTTTGGAATTTTACCGAGATATAAAATAACAAACGAAAAATCTAAATCCACCCCTATTATTTTATTTATCTCGGTTGACACCTCCTTCCAAAATAGCTGGATTTTCGGACAGGCCCAAAAAACATGAAAATGGTTAGCCATAGGGGTTCCACATAGTCTCCAACAAAAGCCTCGGCTCTGTGTGCCTGTTCGTAGTGCTGTTAATTTAGGAGTTATGAAAAATCTCACTACATTCTTCCAGCCGAACTCTCTCAAAGATCTCGAATTTGCAGTGGTCGCTTGTGTCTCACATATTTCTATCCAGGTCTCTTCTGATATTTGTGTTTCTGACTCCTTCTCCCATTTTTGTTTAATGGATAACGTAGAGTGATTCTTAGAAGCTTGTATACTTCTGTATATTCTTGAGACCAACTTTTTATTATCTTTCTTTTCATATGCCTCATGAAATATAGAAATTAAATTGTATTCCTTCTCCTCCTTGATTTGTAATTTTTTATTATAATAGTCTCTGACTTGCAGGTATCTATGAAAGTCCTGCTTCTCCAGTCCAAATGTGGCTGAAATTGACTCATAACTCTGAAATGTACTGTTTGAGATGAGGGAACAAAAGGACGTGATCCCTCTCCTAACCCACTGTTTAAAGCCCCCGTCCAATCTAGCAGGTTCAAATACTGGATCATACGCTATCCAATTCAAGACTCTAGCCTGTTTCTCTATTTGTAACTTCCTCAAAACCTTAAACCATAGTTTCAGAGTGAATACAGTCCACTGATTCAAACTGTTATAATATTTTTCTGCTTGGTTTTTGTTTCCTATTATAGATTGTATTGGAATTTTTAACTGTGTAGTTTCCAAGCATTTCCATTTAGATTCATAATTTGGAGAGCACCAGTATACTAAGGGTTTCAACTGTGCAGCATAATAATAATCCTGTAAACATGGTAAAGCTCTCCCTCCCTTCTCTTTTTTTAGCTGCAGAGTCTTGAACTGAACCCTAGGTCTTCTACTGTTCCAAATGAACCTGGAGATCCAGGCATTCCACTCATCAAATTGTTTTTGGGGTACCTCTAGAGGCAGAGACTGGAAGAGATAAAGAAGCCGTGGCAACACGTTCATTTTAATGATTTCTATTCTATTACTCATATCCAGTGGAAGGAGGGTCCATCTAGAAATATCAGATTTGATCTCTTTATTAATGGGGCCGTAGTTATTTTCAAAAAGTTTTGACATATCTTTAGTAAGGTTTATTCCTAAATATTTTATTTTGGACGAGTCCCATTTAAAATTGTATTTCCCTGTAATATCTGGGTGGGGAATATAGTTAAATGTGAGGGTTTGGGTTTTTTGAATATTAAGCTTATACCCAGAGTATAAATTATATTTTTTTAGCAGGGACATCAATTTAGGGATGCTTGAGTCTGGGCTTGTAATAAAAAGCAAAACATCATCCGCGAACATACAAATCTTATGTTCTTCTCCTCTAATCATAGTCCCCTTTATCCCAGAGTCCTCTCTAATTGCTTGAGCGAGGGGCTCAATAAATAACGCGAATAGGGTCGGACTCAGGGGACAGCCTTGGCGTGTCCCTCTTTCCAAATGAATAGTTCGTGACAGGTGTCCATTTACCCTGATCCTGGCCGTTGGAGTAAAGTATAGCGCTCTAATACATTTAATAAAACCATCTTTGAAGCCAAATCTTGCAAGTACCCTGTATAAATATTCCCAACCCACCGAGTCAAATGCCTTTTCAGCATCTAGGCTGACTAACATTGCACTGATATTTTCTGATGTAATATGACTCACCACCTGTAGTGTTCTCCTTAAATTATCCTGTGTCTGTCTGTTTAATACAAAGCCTGTTTGGTCCAAATCAACCAGCTCAGGGACAATGGACTCCAGTCTCCTAGATAGGATTGAAGCAAATAATTTATAGTCTACATTTAAGACTGATATTGGTCTGTATGAGCTGCATTCATTTTTATCTTTTCCTTCTTTCAGGATGATAGAGATAACTGCTTCCTTCCATGATTGGGGGGCTTCTCCTGTTCTCAGTGTATGATTGAAACAATTAAGCAGAACAGGTGTTATCTGTTGTTTAAATGTTTTATACCACTCAGACGGATAGCCGTCCGAACCTGGAGCCTTATTAGCTTTCAATCTCGAAATGGCTTTGCTCAGTTCTTCTGCTGTTATCTCAGCCATAATTTCTTTATTTTGTTGTTCTCCTATAGATGGTAAATCTAGTGAACTTAGAAAAGTATCTATTGTTGTAGTATCTACCATGGCCGGTTGGTTATATAGTTCTTTATAATATAGTTCGAAAGCATGTTCTATGTCCTCTGATTCATTGCAAACCTTTTGTGTCTTGGGGTTTCTAATCTTATAAATCATATTTTTCCCACGTTGTTTTCGAATCCTCCAGGAAAGTAGTTTCATTGCCCTATGCCCTGTCTCGTAATACTTTTGTTTGGTAAATTTAAGTTGTTTTTCAATTTCTTCATCATATATGCCATTTATATCCTGTTTAATTTTGTTTATTTTAATTAATATTTGTGGATCTCTTTGTTCCATGTGTCTAGTTTCTAATGACTTCATTTCCGCTTGTAGTTCCACAAGTCTTCTCTGTTTTTCCTTTTTACGAAAAGCTGTGAGGGCAATAATTTTGCCTCTAACAACTGCCTTTGCTGCGTCCCATAAAGTATTTGGAGACACCTCCCCATTATCATTATTTTGTAAATATGTTTCAAATTCCTGTTGAATCTGTTTCTGCACCGTTTTGTCATTTAAAATGCCCGTATTAAGTCTCCAAAGTGTATTTTTCCGTTGCTTAGTTAGGTGCAGGGTTAGGTACACCCCTGAGTGATCAGACACATCTTTAATCCCTATTTTACAATCCCTGACTCTGTGCCAGTCTGATTTATACATAAACAAATAATCAAGTCGTGAATATACAGAGTGACACGGGGAATAATATGTGAATTGTTTTTCTCCTGGATGAGACTCTCTCCACACGTCAATCAGACCCAGCTCCGTAAGCATCCTCTGGACTAGAATGGCATTAGGACTTTTCTTTTGGCGCTGATTAGATGTATCTAATTTTGGTTGCAGGTGGACATTAAGATCACCACCACAAATTAGAATTCCTTGTGTTTCCAAAACTATCAATTCAAATAATTTTTTGAAAAACATTTTTTTGCTCCCTGGGGGGGCATACACATTAAGTAGAGTTACTTCTTCATTGTCTAATTTACCCTTTACTAAAACAAATCTCCCTTCCTTGTCTTTCACTTCTGAAATAAATTCAAAATTTACTGCATTAGGGATCAGTATAGCCACTCCCCTCCTACGGGCTGATTTATGAGATGAGTAATAGGTATTTTGAAATCCCAGTTTTTTAAATTTTTCATGTTCTAAAGAGGACAGATGAGTCTCTTGCCAAAAAACTACCTGCAGCTTTTCTCGTTTCATTTTAGCTATAATTTTACTCCTTTTAATCGGGTTATGCAGCCCATTGACATTTAGTGTGACTATCTTATATTCCTGATGATGCATATACTCTTTTCAACCTGTGTACAACTGTGTAACATTACCCATGATATCCCGAACAAGAACAGTGAACCAAAAAACAGAAAAACAAAAATCAAAGACTTCCAAGTCCGAAGTTCAAATAAAACTTCAAGTTGAAAGGAAATCCTCGTGCTCGTCGAGGGCCTCTCATCAGTATCAGAGGAGATACTGTGTACCGGTGACATTCTTTCTGAGTCAGTTTCTCCAAAACCGGTATAAAGTTTCATCTTGTCAAGTACAGTAAATAATAATATGTATTCTCTTTGTAAATTGGCAGAGAGTTGAGAAACACAGGAATTATCTTCTCAGGTAAAAGGATATAATGAAAACTTTTAGCAAAGAAAAATCTAATTCCTTAGAAGATTGAAAATTAAGTTGTAAAGGCATTTACTTTCGGGTGTTAAAATTCAAAATAAGTGGGTTTGGGTAATTTCTTAAACTCTCCTTATGTAAGTAAACAAAAATTAAAGGCTCAGAAGCCCAAATGTTGCCATCTTACGTAGGCTATATAATTCAAATATAGGTAAATTTAAGTAGAAATGGCAAACTGTAGTATTTAACTCTTAAATATAAGGTTCAGCTTAAACAAATCTGGGTAATTATTATAGTCTTACCTCACCTCGTAAACTGACTAATGATAAGTCATCCACTTTACATGGGGGCTAATAACACTTTTGTTTTGAAGCCCAGTGTAATTCAAAAATAAAATAAAATAAAATAATAAAAATAAAGGGGATGGGGGGGTGGAAGAGGGGGTCCAAACGAGGAGGTCGGACCCAGATCATCACAGGATGATATTTCAATTAACAGTCACTGGGCTCAACTTCTGTACAGGCACATGGCTCCAGTCACTCACCCCACAATGTGTGAATATGTTTACCCTCAGGTGTTTTCACTGGCCAGCAGCAGTTGCTCCAGGTGGAATACGCTGAAAGCTCCGTAGTCTCTCTTTGATCCGCCCTTGGTCCACTACCTGTCTGCGGCGATCTGCACCTGCTCTCTCCCACGTCGCCAATCTCCGCTGCTTCAGCGCTGTAGAGTCAGGCTCCTTGACGTTCTCCATAGGAAATCCTCTCCTCTTCAGGTCTTTAGCCGCCTCTGCTGCGCTCTCGTAGATCTGTGTGCCGCTGTCAAAAAACACCTTCAACTTGGCTGGATGTGGCGTTTGGAAGCGGATCCCTTTAGCTTTAAGCTCTCTCAGTATCCCCACATATGCCTTTCTTTTCTTCAATATTTCGGGGGGGTAATCTTGATCAAAATAGATCCTTTTTCCCTCGTAACGAACATCTTTCTTTCTCCACGCCGTACGCAGTACCTGTTCTTTCACTCTGAACTCGAGGAAGCAAATCACCAGTGATCTCGGCGGTGCGTCTGGGGGAGGCTTTGGGGCGAGCGCCCGGTGGCAGCGCTGTATTCCGAGGTCCATGTCCGCGGCCGGCGGGCCGACTTCTGATTTTATTAGCTTCGTTATAAACTCCGACACATTGGACCCCTCTGATTCCTCCGGTACTCCGTAAATACGGAGATTGTTGCGGCGCGAGCGTGCTTCTAGCTCGGTTAGCTTAGCCTGCAGGGCCTCTTGGCTCTCCAGCGCCTGGGTGAGAGCCTCCTTCGCTGCCGCGTCCCAGTCTTCAATGTCAGATATGCGCTGTTCGGCCTCGCCCACTCTTGCTATGGCAGCTTGTAGCCCACCTGTAGCTTCTTCGAGTTTTCGGTTGATTTCTCCTCTAAACTCGTTCAACTCCTTCTTCATGTCGTTACGAAAGGAAAGTCGAAATTCACTCATTTCACTTTTAACATCCGCCCTGAGCGCACGAATCTCGTTGTAGATGGCCTGCATGACGGGGTTAGCTTCTTCCTCGCCAGCGCCGCCATTGTTCTCGTAGCTGTCCTCGTCGCTGTAGTATTTTTCTTCGACATTCTCTCCTCTATCACGTCTTGAGCCTTGTTTACTTTCAGTCTTTTTTTGCTTATCCCCTTCCATGTTAACTTTCTGTGCAGTTTTTTTAAATCTAATGTTCTTCAAAAGGGGATAAATATCCAACCGGTTGGGAGCGGGGTGTTTAGGCTGCCATTCGCTTCAGCGTCACCACCGGAAGTCCTGGATCTCACCTATCTTAGTGAGGACATTCATTGACATAATGCATTTCCTAGCGCTTTACTTGATTTTGATTTGTATTTTTTTAGACTTAGAAGTAAACTGTACTTTCAGTTTAATCAGTAGATTGTAATCAATTCAAGTATTGTTTTAGTCGAAAATGAACCTTAATTTAATCTACTGCAATCAGCGAACATGTACAATATAGTTTAATTTTTGTGTAGTTTGTGAAGTTTTTAAATTTTGTCAAGTTTTATTCGACAACATCTTTGCAATCAAGCACACCAATATTTGTTTTTGCCCCACAGCTGCAGTTTGTCAAGGTTGTAGCTTCAGGCCTATGACTAAAATCAGCAGCACTGATTAAATACCAGACATTAAATACTGCACCTGTAATTCAAATATTATGTAAATGGCATGATCTAATCTGTAATAACTTCAGTAAAACTTTAAAAAAAGCATTGTCTCAATGTATTTAGGGTTTTTCCCACAAACAAAGCAGTAAAGTACAGTAAGTGTAACCAAAGCCAGCTGAAATAAACTAAAAGATATTAGACTGGATTAGATTTATAAACTGTAGGATGGATTATTATTTTTGGTTTTCATTTATTTTGTTAAATCCAGGAATTTATCTGTTTGTTTTGTTCTCTTAAAAAGTCAATCAAAATCTTCTTTTATGATTACCCAAAGGGACTCGTTGGCATTGTATTTCTCCATTTTTATCTTAACTTTCTACAACCTGAAACATTTTTTGAACTGTAAAAGTCTGTAAATGGTTGTGATCTTGCAGCATGACGCAACTTTTGAATGTGTGGGAACATGAAAACTGAGTGAGTAAAAGTTTAAATAGATTTGCTTTGCTTAAAAGTTTGGTATGCTTCTTGCGTAAAAATGTCAAAAATGAAAGTGTTGAGTCTATATGTATGTGTAATAACCTTACCACCTAAAATCTTACTTCACAGTTGAAAGTTAGCAACCCTCACGTACACAAACACATCTATCAGCGAGGACTTGTGGCTCACTGAGGGGTCAGAAGGTGCCCTGTGTTTTTCATGGCTTTCTCTGAGGCTCCCACAGTGGGGAAGGAGATGTGAGGAGCAGAGGGAGGACTCAGGGGAAGGAGTCAGATGAAAGAGCTGAAGCCCTTGAGGAGTCCTCACACCTCGCCAAGCTTTCCAGAGGCTGAGGCTGCTCTTCTTATCTCCTTAGAGCTCGCTAAAAAATTCTCCATCTCTACACTAAAAAAGTGCACATGCACCATACAGCATTTCACTTCCTTTTTTCCTCTACTATGCCCACATACACACAGGTCCTCATATTTCATCAGCCCAGTCTTGGTATTCACTGAGGGGATCAGCTCTGTTCTTCAAGCCTTTCAGCTCCTTTGGGTGGGAGAGATGTGTGAGTTAGAGCGCAGTCTGGCATCTGGGGATGCACAGCTACACACCACACTTCCTCTATCTCTACTTGTCTATTCTGTCTCCCTCTCTGCCCTTGGTGTCTGCCTTGCTGGAATGACAGCAGAGGGAGTTAGGAGAAGAGGAAGGACGACTGTGGCGTCAAGGTTACAGAACCCTCTCAAAGTCTGAAAGAGGAGCCTGCATCAAACAAAAATGAACTAATGTGGCGAAAGCCCGCCCTCACCCCCACCTTTCTTTCTTTCCGTTTCCTGTCTGTCTCTGTCCCTTTGTTGGAGTTCAAGCCACAGGGCAACACATTTATCATGAGCAGACTTAAGACCCTATGCTTTAACTAGCTGCCGTGTAAATACAAAGAACTGTGTTGGCTTTATGGGCTCCACCTCCTAAGCGTCAACTCAGGCCCCTCTCCAAACCGCAGCAATTAGAATGGAATTAGATGAGACCATGGTCGTAAATTTGGCAACAAATTTTCTTTCCGGCATAAAGCTCCTCAGAAAATGAAAACCACCAAAGAGAAAGACAGAGCTGCTCGTGGCTCTGCGGTGATCGTCATCCACTCTAACATGACGCCACAACAAGGAATCTCCAATCTGCCGTCGCCTCATTGATGTTTCAGTGGACCTCAATTACGGAGTGATTGCATCCCGCTGTTCCACCAGTCAAAACACTGCCTTTCTTCAGGAAATATTTTCACAGCACCATAATTGCCTCCATCTGTAGCTACACTGTGGAAACACTAGCTATGTCATTACGGCTGAGTGAGTTCACAGTAAAACGGGTGGCAAATGTGTATGTGTGAGTGTGAATGTGTATGTGTGTCGGTGGAGGGTTTGGATGCATGCATACTCTGCTTTTATTAACAGACGTTGCCACAGAGGAAACAGAGATTTGAGAATAGTGTTGAGTTGGAACGATGAGAGAATGTGATGAAGCAGGATGTCTCTCTGCAGCAACAGCGTCACGGACGCCCCCGCACACCGCCTCTTACTTCTATTTGATGGCTGGTTTAACAGAGTTGACTTAAGCTGATGAACTCTCTGTGCAAACACTGTTTGACTTGTTCCCCCAAAAGACCTGCAAACAGCAAAATAAAATGAGGGCGTTTTTAGCTTTTTGCTGCTGAAAGGTTCAGGAGCTTTCCATTTCTGCAGAGGCTGCAGGGTCTAAATGATTTTGGATATAAGAATGTTTTTCCTTTAGATTTAATAGACCCTCACGGAAAATTAAAAGAGAGAAGTTGGAGGTTTGACAGACCACTTAAGCTACTTTTATGCTGTAACTGATCTGCCTATCAGCAAGGGTCATGACCTGGAAAAACTGAAGCCAGCCAATCGACACATCGTGATAACCTGGCGTAAGTGGATCTGACATCCTATACCTTATGTTAACGCCCGAACCAAAACTGACTCATTATGCTGTTTACAGAAAAGGTTTATATTACCTGTCACATACACATTTACACATGCTCACACACACAATCACAAAAAACAAGCCGTTCAGAGTTAGTTAGGTGATTTTTGCCAGTGGAGTGTGGTCTGCTCAAACATCATTAAACTAAATCCAGCATAAATCCAGCTGCAGTTGGTCACGCTGACTGAGTTGTCCACTGTGAAGAGCCTACTAATTTATAGGGCACACAAAAGCTCACACAGAGATACTAATGGCTGTATTTTCCTGCAAGCAGAATCACAAGTGCCAACTCTGGGCACAAGTGGGTGTAACTGACTTATTTCTGCAATTTTTAAGCCCAGGGGCGCAAGCACAATCCTGCCACAGCACAGTACAAACTGGGAAAGAGGCTTAAGCAGAAATAAATATTTTCTTAGTAAGAAGAATACTTATCAGCAGGTGGAGTCAGGGCAGGATTCACTAATGGCCAATCACATCCGGTCTAACTGTTTCCTAATGGAGGTACAGGCCCAAAACCCACAGTTCAAACCACCCCAGTATGTTTTTCAGCAATCCAAATACAGTTCCAATGGCAGATGATGTCTGCCTGCTTGGAAGAAAATAAAATTCAGCAAAAGCTTCATCCCATATGCTATAACTGAACTAAACAAAAGAATGAAGAGATTGTAACTGTGGTGAATGGATATATGTATGGTGGCGGGTATACGTCTGTGCTATTGATGTTGTGCTTGTAACCTGTGAAGTTGTTTGTGTAATTCTCGTGGCTGTACGGAATGTGAAAATAATTATCCTGGAAAGGACAATAAAATCTATCTATCCAGCTTGTTTTATATGATATTTTCGATTCCCCCCAAACAAACAAAAGTTAAAAATGCATCCACCTGCTAACAAATATGATCTGTTGTCCAATAAAAAACACATGACAGAGTCATAGTGTTGCACTGGGTGACATGTTTATTTGTCACAATCAAGACAGTGAGAGTTGTAGCAACTCTGCCACTGCATTTTCCATGTCTGAGCATAGATCAGTGATGGGCAGATGTCACGCCAAGTGTTGCCTGTCCATTTATATTGCTTTCCTACTTTTATGAGCCAACAGGAATAAACTTTCTATTTTGACAGAAACATGGTAGTCTGAGATTTGATAACAGAAAAACTTTCCAGAGATCACTGATAAATGTACGGCCTACTTCTATACTCCTGATAAGGTCCCCTGTCTGTACAGGACAGAAAGGGGACCTGTTTGTAACCGTTCATCAGTGTGATGTGTAGAAAAACTGAGGAGCTGTGTGTATTTCGTTAGATCCTGGTGTGTCAGAAAATTGAATAATTAATGAATGTACCCAGACAGTTTGACCTGAGTTTAAATATTACATCATATCACTCAAATTACAGACTGCAGATTAAACAAACATCCTTTCTGCAGATGTTTGACACCAATAGGGAAATACTTCATACAGTACATCCCAAAAGCAGTAGGTAATGTTATTAATAAGAGTCAAATAATTGATGAAATAACTGCCTTGTGTCAAAGAGGCAAAACTCATGAAATACATGAACATCTTGTGTGATTTTGAAAAGGTGTGTGTGTTAACTAAAGTATTTTAATTTTCTCTTTTTGCTTGTGTTTGTAATAAAATGTCATCTAAACAGGTGGGAATGCACAGTTTCGTGCCAGGATAGTTGCATCACTTCATCCCCCTTTGTGTTTTTATGGAACCACTAAATTACCGAACAAGTTAGCCATCTCAACTTCTACGAAAGTAGAGCCCATAGGCTAATAGACGTGCATAAGACACGCATACACACACACACACACACACACACACACACACACACACACACACACACACACACACACACACACACACACACACACACACACACACACCCACACATAATTGAACCCAGATATTTCTCTGACCTCATCTCTTTCATCAAAGCGTCCCTCCCACCACACAGCGGCTCAATTAGATGTTGTGCTTCCAAACTTGGCTTTGATCAGATCGGGTTTATAGGAACGGCATGTCTCTACATACTAATATTTGATGTGTTTGTGTGTGTGTGTGTGTGTGTGTGTGTGTGAGTGTGTGTGTGTTGGGGGGCAGAAAGGGGGTAATCATTGTTTTTTAATAAATGCAGGGCCACAAGGCAAACCCCTTAGCTACACTTCCTTATATAGTTTCCTATAATTAAACTGATCTTGCATTATGGTTCTCTGAAACTGCAGAAAGACATTATTCTAGATTACATTAAGTTAATTTAATTGACTTTCATAATAAATGAAGAAAAGTTGAATGATGCAAAATAAAGATGTAGATATAAGTGAGAAGTAAAGAGAAGGGCAGCCGCTTAGTGATATACGAAAAGAGAAGATTAAGAGGATATGAGGCAGGTGGTTTACATCACCAAGACAGAGTTACAGCCTGGCCACAAGCCCACTGAGGAGGCCAGTGACAGCACTGTGACACAGTAGACGCTGGTGGCACTCTCAGTCCATTTGTCACACCGGCCTGGCCCAGCACCCGCTCCTCTCTTCCCTGCACCTCCCTCCATTCACACAGCTTTGATCCACCGTCACTGCAGTCTCTCAGTTTCCTATGTGATTACTCCACCACCTAGCTTTTCTTTCCCTCCATGACCTCACTTTTTCTGTCCTCTCTTCCCATCACTCCACTTCTTTTCTTATTCATCCTCATGACTCCACACTTCTGATCCCCTGAACCGTTTCACCCTTTCCATCCTCAAAGTTCGCCTTCTTCCTATGATCTCTCAATCCCTTACTCATTCTTTTTGCTCTGCTCTCTACTCCTTGATCTGATCTACCCACCATCCCCTCCCCATCCTCACTCTTCTCAGCCCCCATTCCCTTCCCCTTGCAGAATCACCCTTGATATCTATTCGGCTGCCATCAGCCAGAGGAGAAATGAAAATCGATTCTCCTTACAGCAACTGCTTCTCTCTGGCTAAGGAGAAAGGGGAGGCAGTTATTTGGGCTCTAAGTAAGGTCGTCTATCCATCTCCCTTTGAGGTCTGAGGACAAGGCTGCTCTGAAATCAGTGTAGCACTGTCTGCAACTGGAGAGAGATGAGGCATGAGGGGGCGAGGAGACACTATAGAATAGCAGAGGCGTCTACGGCTTTTCCGACTATAATTACAAAACCAAAACTAGTATTTTAATTATCTGTTCAGACTGACTTGAGATCTGCATGAAAACAGGTGATGTTTTTTTGAATGAGGCTAGACCTTTGATCCAGTAACACAGAGAGTTGTCTGCAACAAAGTTGCCAAAAAGCAATACAATGTCATCTGGCAAAGCACTGAATTGGCCAATCAAATACATTACTTTGTAACATTTAAAATATTTACCTTGAGATCATTGTAAAAAAAGAAGATAAAATAATTGCTGGTATGATAACGTTCCAGAGTTGTGAAATCCTGTCTCATAATATTATAAACTGCTGTGCAGTGTTTTGGCATCAGATAAGACTTTTAACTTAAACCATCCTTCCTGTATTGTATTTCATGTCTTGCCGGTACCTGAACCAACACGCTCCCACCAGCGCAGCTTCTTTCGGTCTTTTAACCCTAAAAGGTCAGTTCATCTTAAGTGGTACGTCGGCATTCAGCCAGTTTGGGTTTTATTTAGCCAGGTTTTGAGATGTCATACATTTCTCCCATCACCAATATATAGGAGATGAATCTTTACAGCACCGAAAAATAACATATTTATATAATTAAACAGCAACTTCTTTTTCCAGCGAATGTCATAACATTGGAAAAATGCCCGTATATGGACTAATAACACTTGAAAGAGTGTCCAAATATATACAAAAGCTAACAAAAACACAAAGTGCGCAAAATGTAAAACAAGAGTGACTATGTTTTGATCATAGGACCGTTGCCAGTACAACTTTCCAGGAACAATTGCCAAGCTTAATTGTTTTCCACACCCCATTAGTACACACACAAGAGGACACAGTTATATATAGACGAAAAAGAGAGTGGGCAAGCCTAAAAACTGAAATAAACAGAAACTGAAGCTTTATTTTATTTGCGCGGTATGTCATTGTGATTACTTAATAAATCTGAAAACACCCAGGTTGTGGGCATAATTGGGTTTAATATACTTCTGATGCCCCGGGTTCTGGGAACTTTAATTTAGGTGACCCTTACACATTACCTTACAAATAACCATCGTTTTATTATCAAAAATCATGTTTAACAAAGCTGTTTTTATGATTATTGATTGTTCAAGACAGTATGAATTTTGATCAAGACTGGAGACCAGAGAGGGAAAATATGGCTTAACATGCAGTTGCAGAGAAAGAATCTTCATCGAGCAAAGAAGTAGGCAAAGGGAGGGTGTGAATGAGATTGCTGAATTTCCCCAATGAGAGACATATAGGCCTGACAATATCTCACCTCCCATCTGCTGGGTCAAGATACTGACAGGTGGAATGAGTCCAATATAGACATATGAAATATTCAGCAACCAAAAGCCTTCTGTCTTTTTCACTAATCCAAGTCCCTGTGGAGTTTGTATGTTGGTATGTGTGAGCATCTGTGTGTGTTTGTAAGTATACACATTTACAGTGTACACTGAGAATACAGCACATAAAGAGGATCATGGAGAAAGATGCTGACAGACATATATAGAGAGGGTGTGCAGACAGTTTTCAAAGTCTTAACGGTGTCAGAGACAGTTTGTCATAACAATCCTGTTGAAGCTGCGCCTCTCTGTCTTCCTCTGACTGAATATTGCATTTGCAGATGGCTGAAAGAATCTTTGCCTTATAGGAAGACAAAGAAACATGGACTCAGCCTTAACTAGGAACAGGGACACTGAGGAAAACATCCATATCAGAGACAATGAAAGTGTCAAATAAAAAGAGATATGATGAAAAGCACCAAGTTCATCACAATATCTAAGACAAAGTGCTGTCTAAAGATGTTTTCTTATACACATGAAGCTCACAGTAGGAGATTGCCCATGTAAGATCCCTTTTCACCCACTGTAAATACTTCATTTGGTTAAGGCGAGGGGTGGCACCTGGGTAGAGCATGCAGGAGGTAGGACATGACACAATAAGTATGCTTCGGTAATCGCAATGTTTTATTCACAGTGCATCAAAGATAGCGGACAAGGCTACCGGCTCATCCATAATGATGACTGGTTTTTGATATCAATACTACATCCACAGTCAAAGAAAGACTGGAAAGCAATTTTCAGGCACCAGTTTTGGTTTTCGGTTTTCATCATCAACACGCCCACTCACTCACTGTTAATACTCCAGACGATGACCTATTAATACGTACTTTGTACTCTAGAGCTGGCGAGGTGGTTTAATGTCCAGTGCAACTGATTCATGACTTATTTGCATTGTCACATACAACTTGGTCAATATCTAGATAAGTCCAGGGCTGTAGTGGCATGTGTGTGACTGCTATCAGATAGATGCTAGCTCACATTCCTGCTATGCCAACCTAGAAGCTTTCGTTTATCTAGATACAACAGAGTTCACCTCTGTCAACGGAGTTCAGCTCCAGCATATTTTATGATGGGATCAGACGCAGGGCCAAACATGCCTCGGAGCTCAGGAATTCCTCAAACACAGGGCCGGAGAACAGGACAGTACATCTCTATGTGACATCGGTCCAAGAGGAACAGATACTACAACACTGCACACACAGTGGAGTGCAACAGAGCGGTTTGATGAGTCTGAAAGTTAACATTCTGCTCTATATTTGTGGCCATCTAAAGGGAGCACTCATTTTTACACGTCAAATTCAATTTACTAATTATGTCAAATACTAGACAGCCTGTGAAATAGTTCTATAATTTCTTCAGTTGCGTTGAACGGAGCTTTGACAAGTGTAAATACTGACTCTATTAAGGGGCATTATTATATATAAGGAGATTATTGCATGGTAGTTGGAGGAAACAGATTGTGTATCTTTAAAGGTTAACAAGGTTAAATATGACTAGGTGAAAAAAGATCTGGCATAAATGAAAGCTGCGTACTTACAGTATTATGACATTAAATATGATTAGTTTACTGAAAAATGTATGTTTATACTTCATCGCACAAGAAAAAAGTTCATTCATGCTCATATAAGGCCAGGTATACTGCACTGCCTCTTCATTTAGAAATGAGTCAGGACTCTGCTTGTGCAATTGACATTTAATTTGTCAAGTGTTTTTTTTTTAAAATTTGTGCTTTGTGTTGGAAATTTTGTGATCTGCCAAGTTATTTAGTGATTTCATCGAGACTGATACATGACCTCCACATCTAGAAGTGGTTTCTTTTTGTTAGTCTTTTGCACAAAGATATTTTAGGATATTTGGATATTTTTGGATTTTGGATAAGGTGTCTTATTATCCCATAGGGAATGGTTCGTGATATGGTATGACACTTGAATTAAATTAAATTCATTCAGTCGTTTATTCGCTAGAGGCTAAAATTCGGTTTCTGCTCTCAACTTTATGGAAGTGACATATTAAATCACTGGGGTAATCCTTTAAACATGGAAGACATCGAACAACCCATCCACGAAAACAGCGCTGTGAGAATCTACAGTGCGCATCGAGCAGAAAGCTGCTGTGATTACACCTTTGGTATCAGTGTCATTACTTTCTCTGCCTTCCGGACCTTGTAACAGAGGTCAAGACATAACAAGTACAGAAGAAGATCCAAGACTAGAGCTTGTAAAACAGTCCATTAGCGATGAGCATGAGTAATTATGTTCATCTCTCACCCACTGGTGTAGTACAGATATAGAGTAATGATCATAGAAGTTGCAGTTTTAATTACAAGCCTCCTGCACAACTGTATGTATTTGCTGCAGAGGAGTTTCTCATGGGGAGGAAATTAATCTACAGAGAGGTTTTTCATCTAGTTTACGATATTTTAAACTTACCTGCAGGAATCAAGAGCAGAGCAGATTCACAGCGAGTTCTGTTTTAAATATAATAAAGCCTAAAGAATAATGGGTTTCTGTTCAGGGCCAACAACTTGAATATAGACCCCCACATGTTCTGTAAGTCGCAGCATATGGGCTCAATGAAGACAAATAACTAGCTTTACTGCACAATGCACGCAGTGAGCATCAGCCATCAGTTACGGTACGGAGGGCATCCGGTTTAGCGGTCAGAGGACCTGAAGTGAGAGAGCAGCATCAAACAGGGTGCCCATCTGAAACAGGATTAGAGTTGTACGCGGTTCCGATTATGCAATATTTATCTGTTCTTTTCTCAGGGAGCACGGCACATGAACTCGGGGAACTTTCAGAGGCAAAGGATTAATTTGCACGCATTGGAATTAGCGCTCAGATCAAAGAGAGGGGGTGTCATGGGAGTATCCAAAACCTCTGTGTGTATCTAGAATAGAGATTTCGCTTTGCTGTGTACCACTTCTATTTTCATAATGATATGGAGAGAGAAAAAAAGGAAAACATCAAGGGGAATTCAAACTGGAGTGGAATATAATTAACCACATGTATATGCAACAAAACCTAGCAGACCAAAGCAAAGATAGCATACAAGTAAGGACAGAGTAAAGAGTGAGAAGTACAAAGTCAGTTAAAACATACACAGGGATTTTCTTGCCAGATCGGAGACAAAATGAGACTAGCAGACCGCCTTCGTGTTGGATCACAGTGGTTACTCTTGGGAGAAGTGAGATACTACACAGCATCGAGGTGGATTGGAAGTTGTCTCTGTGTTTATTTGTGGATTTCCTCTATATAAACTGAATCTACAAGGCTCTTCCTCTCTTTTACTGTATTGTTTTTTACCCTGAAGACACACGAGTTATGTAAGCATTTGGGCAAAGACAAGAGAAGAATTAGATTTAACACTTGTGGCCAAATACACACACACACACACACACAGAAGCACGCACAGACTAAGAATCAGTCCTCTTACCGTCACAGTCACCCAAGTGGGCCACGTTTCCCTGTTCAACATCTTGCTCGAACGGCAATCTGCAGAGAAGAAGGGACACAGTCATTAATCAGAAGACACAGAGGCACAGCAACTCGGCCAGTGACACATAGCACAGATCCACTCTGATAGAGGAAAACTATCTCAATGTTACAGCAGAGGACAGGTTACAAGGGAGTGTATATATCTCTACAAGCTCCTCTAACACTTAAGATTGTAGGAATCTTTGTTTTTATTTTGAGACGACAGAAAGTGTAAGTAAAAAAAAAAGCAGAAGAACTGAAGAGGCCCTTGAGCTCCTTAATATCCTGCAATAATCTCCACTGTAATTTAAAGATAACAATTTTTGCCTGCAGGGTCATTAATTAAGCTAATTAATGCACTGAATTTCAAATATTTCTAGGTCAGCATTGTCTTCACGTTAGATATTTGCAGCGTTAATAGAAACTTAAAGTATTAACTTCACCAAATTTCAACATGATCCCTGTGGTTCTCATGTGGGTTATACATGAATGGCATTAAACTTCTCTCTGTGTCCACTGTACTGAAGTATCCCGTTGCCCGTAACTGCAAAATCTGTCTACAATTTTTACATCCTCATTTTTTTCGTAAGCTTGCCTCCGAGCTGCAAACTCAGGGACCAAAACAATCTTGTCTACCATGTTGTTTTCTTGTATTTGGAAGAAAACAAGTCTCGAGATATAATTTGAATCCGATATTTAGTGCTGCTCTTACGAGGCCAAATAGGAATTGTGGAATTACGGTAGATCAAATAGCATATGGGGAATGCAAATGGTGAAGTTACTTTAGAGTTGCGGCCAAAAGTTTTAAGAAAATCTGTTTTTCTCATTAATATGCATTAACTTCACTCGTTTTCAACAATCCCACAGAATGACAGATCTTATTTCTAAAACTCTATCCCTGTGCTTTAAAACTCATTTCCCATTTGGACATATGATGAAGTGAAGGAAGCAGACAGGAAATGAGAGCAGCACATTGACCAGGTGCTCACAAAGAAAACACAACTGCTCTTAGTTATGGCTCATATCAGGGAAAACAGCACCAAGATGCTATAGACAGACTGAGCGTGTGTGTATCTGTGTGTGTACGCAGACAAACGTATGCATGTAGGGTTCATTCAGACGAAGACCATATCAGTGGAAATAGCTGTAATTAAGTAAGTTATTGTCAGTAAAACATATGCTAAAGAGTAATAAAGTATAGTAGAATAGTTTGGTGTTTGTTAGATCAAGTTTATTAATTTTCTAGTTGATGTGGGTGGATATCATTCATCACAGATGTGCAGACTTTTACACTTGTTACCTTTTTTTGATTTGTTGTGGTAATGCATAAGTCAAAACCACTGAAGGCTCTTTGGATTCAAATGGGTACGCTCCAAAAATAACTATATACATAAATAACCATTTCCAGTTTTATATGGTTCTACAACCCATTTTACAGAAGCTCTATTTGGCCTACAAACAACCTTTTAAGAACCAGAGCACGAACCTCACGTTGACGCTGAAATGAGCTCGCCGGTACAAGTGAATGAGAAGTTGGTATTCTGCAATTGGCTGAAGGTTCAGGCTGCAGCGCAGCCAGCATTTGTGCTTTTAATGGCTAGAAAACACTGTGACAAATGAGTCCAACTGTGCTGTGAACCTACAGTGGTTGTCATCTTAATAAAGAATAATGTTTTGTGTTCACTTGGCTGCTTCTTACAGGCTGTGGGTCATTTACTTTGTATATGTTAGTATTGCCTGGGGGTCTGCCTGTATGTATGCAAGTTTTCTTTATAGTGCTTTTTATTTCTAAGACAGTTGCCAAGGTAGATTGGCTCTACATTTAAAGATTTCATATTAAACTGAATATAGACAATATTTTTCTATGTGTTGACTACTTTGAGAAGTGTTCATTGGATGTGATTCCAATCTTTTTTTTTTAATATAGTTTAATATGTAAACATGTTTTGTCACCATACCATTAGTGGGAGAAGCTGAAAAATATAGTGTGTCACCTTCAAGTACAACAATAGCAGTGAACACAATGAACGCAGGGAAATATACATACATACATACACCAATAAAAACATAGCACCATCTTTCCCCTCAGCAAAAAACACTTTCATTTAAAAAAAAAAAAAAAAAAAAAGATTTTCCTCAGAAGCTTCCCAAATTATAATCTAATGTTGTACATTGCCAACTGCTAAACTCTCCACTGGCGTCAGTTTGCAAAGAGAGGTTGCATTATTCCACAAAGAGGAAATCCACAGTAACTCAATGCAAAATCGATTGCCGAGTTGACCGCCCTTGGTAAATCAAATCAAGACCAACACAGAGACCTTTAATAGTATAAGCAGGCAGCCTGAGGTGGTCTTTAAGGCTCATGTTGTCTGTTCTCCTGGCACTACACCTGTGTTGTGAAGGTGTAATTCAATAAGCAGCCTGACTAAGGAGAGATTTGATTTCAATGGAGGGAGGCGGGCGCGACCGGGGGTTAGCTGTCAAGATAGGCCGCCGCGTTTCAGTAGCAGGAGGAGAGAGAGGTCAAAAAAACACGCACACAAACACTCATGAAGTCATCCAGGCAGATACACACATTCCTGCACACACCCAGACAACACACCGTCTGGGTGTCGGCATGCGTGTGGGTAACACAGACATTGTTACAGTACATGACAGAGAAACAAACACAAAACCTCACACAACCACACACCCTGCACAGAGTGTTACATGGTCGCCACCTGATAACAACCTAAGTAAAAGAATATAGCATTGTTTAACAGCAGCAGCAGCAGACATCTTGAATCAATAAGTGTACACAGAGCAGACTGTGTGACAGGCTACTTAGAGGGCACAGATGTTACTCAGAGGCTCATATACTCGTACACAGAGACAAGGACTTCCAAAGCATAAATAATAAATGGGAAGTTTCTGCGTGTATTCCGCTAGGTGTGCTGTCAGAAAAATAACCTTGAGAGGAAAGACACGAGCGGAAATAAATCAAATCAAAAAAACAACAAAACACTACAGACTAGACTACAGAGAAGGGTGGTAAAATAGCATGCTAAACTACAGATGGACTGAAAGAAAGACAGGAAAGAACCAGAAACCAGACAGAAAGAGTGTCAGTATGATGACACAGGACAGATACTCTATACTGTATAAAGCGGACTACATAGTACGTGTGTGTGACAGTGATGCCTTTACACTTCCAGGTGTCTTACCTGGTCCCAGGTCTGAGGAACGAGCAGGTGCTTCCTCTGGTCCAGCCACAGTATGGGTCCCTGGAGGAAATACAGTTTCTGCAGAGACACAGCAAGTTAGATTCTGATGTACTTGATCTTGACTACAACTTAAAGAACTACACATTTTATACCATTAACTACAAATCATGAACACTAGAATATCACATTATCATTTTCCAAAGCATGACATATCTATTAAGATTGATTTCTTGCTTTCCAGAAAGCTATTCATTTCTATTCATTTCCAACTAAGCCTCCAAACTTGCTTGATAATGTTATTCATTGCAGTGAATATTTTGTCACCTACAGCTTTGTAGATGACAGTTATAATATTGGGGTGAGGCACTGAAGAGAGCAACTCAGTTTTGAAAATGCCTGCCTATTGGTGCATTAAAGTAGTTCTGTGAATCGAGCCTGAACAAAAAAGTTGGTAAAATATGTATATTAATATATATTCTGTGTATATTAATTGGATAAAACAGTCTTTACTCACGGTGACCTTTTTCTAGAGCTTCCAATTGCATCTCAGTCCTCATTTGAACATTTCAAAACAGTTCAAAGCTCAGGGAAAAGATAGTAGGTTCACCATGATTTTTTAACTACTTTTGGGAAATTCTGTCCTTTCAAGATTTGACAGCTCGACATTCAGCAGCAGCCTTTAAAACGAATAACTCCCAAAATTTACATTTCACTAACCCTCTCACAACAACTGACAAAATGGCTCATGAAAGAAATGCCATCTCTTAAATATCACATGTGACATTTTACCTAACTGCAGTGACTAGGAGAGTTTTGGAAATGCTCTCTGCTCACAACTATAAAACCACACAATGATAATGCAAATCTGGCAAAAACACAAAGCCAGTGACTTGTTCATGGTGAAGGATTACTAATCTCATATGAGTATCATGAACAGAAAATTACAAGGTAGGCCATCAATAAAAAGAAAAAAAGAAAAAGAGTATTCAAAAATGGATAATCTCTAATGAAACTGTATGTTCTGAATGCATTTGAAAATGGACCATTTAATTGTTAAATTATAATTTAGTTATTATTGTTTATTTAATATTAATTTTAAAAAAAGACAACTGTGTAGGCTGACAACTGGATGGAAAGAGATCAATACATCAGCTTAAGAAGATGAGCAATATATAGAAAACATAATATGATATTGTAAATGCATTAAACCGTAACTGAACGAAAATCAATAGCACCCAAAATTCATCTTCAAAAGGTTAAAAAACCTAACATCTAAACACATAAACGCGCACACGCAACACACTTTAGAAGGCATTTGAGCTTTTTTAATGTGCTCTGGATTACACGCTTGTATGACTCACCTAGTTCAGTGAACACTTTGCACGCCTGATGCACTGGTGTATGGACCGTTTTGTGTTAGTGTGTCAGTGGACCCTAACAGGCCACAGCCACAGGCAGCAAGACTCAGCAGAGTGCCAACAAGGGAGACTGGCTGTAAATTATGCCGCCTGTGTGTGTTTGTGTGTGTGTGTGTGTGTGTGTTTGTGTGTGTGTGTGTGTGTGTGTGTGTGTGTGTGTGTGTGTGTGTGTGTGTGTGTGTGTGTGTGTGTGTGTGTGTGTGTGTGTGTATGCAAGTGAATATAAATTAGAATATATATTTTATGTTTAGTAGGATAAGTAGACTTGGATGCTTTCAGTTTTTCAGAAGCCCGTTCAAACTTAAACATATTCACACTAATAAGCTGACAAAGAAATTAATGAGTAAATTCCTCACTGGAGCTTCTGATATTCGAATAACTGCTGGATGAAATGAAGAAATATAATCTCTTTTAAAAAGAATGATACATCGCTGGTAAATGGAATAACATCACATTACATCACAGCTAATAATAACTTGTAATATTACTAGACTAATATGTGGATTTGTTACATGGTTACTATTCTCATGAACTCTATATGTATAACATTGTATACAAATATTGCTATTATTATCATCTTTTATAATCATGGTGAATCTTAACGTGTGAGATAGTTTGTTACACAGAACTATCAGAAAAGTCATCCACAGAAACTGGAAAAGGTTAGGCACTTTCAAAAAAATACCTGGCAGATGAACCATCTGTCTATCACCGTCTGTCACCGTCTTACCTTGCGAGGCAACTGGATTCACAAGATCACGTGGGAAATTCTAATAGGATGCTGATTGGTCCAAACCAAGTCAGTTTGGATACAAGTGCAGAATTTGAAGACTGACAAGATGGATTCTCAAGTGATCTTGTGAATCCAGCTGCCTCACAAGGTTAAAATTGCTGGCTGAGGCAACAAAACTTTTGATGGGAACTTATTACACTTCCCAGCTTTTATTAGATTTCCCTCTCATTTAAAAGGAGCATTTTATTGCATTTCATCTCATTTTAAGCATTACACTGCAGTTAGCAAATTATCACCTTGCTCAAGGGCACAGTGACAGTTGCTGTTAAATTGCACTTCAGTTATTTTTGAGGAAAATTCAGGTCAGCAACTCTGTCACTGTGTCTTCCTCTAGGACACTTGTGGGGACCAGATGGTAGCTGAATGGTCACCTAACTTCTTATTAGACTGCCCCGCTGCCCTTTTATGTTCCTGGATGTTCAGTATTTGCTGCACACTTACTTCATGCATCGGGAGTAGAGCTGGCATCGTGCCACTGGTACTCTGACCACACAAGAGGGGAAGGCAAGGAGTAGAGTGTGGCTCGCCCGATCCAGAGTCAGAGACAACAGCTGCCTGGCCTGAGGAGAGTCTTCAGCACACCTGCAACACGCACATGCAAACAGGCAGCCACACACAAAACATAGAATGCATTAGGAAATTTCAATTACCAGACCTAGACTGCACATTAAACATCTGACCTCACTCAGAGCATTACAGCAGGGAAAGAAATATTCCTCATGATTACATTTGAAACACAACCATACGTAAACAGCTCTGTAAATAAAGCATATAAATGTGGCGAGAGGCCATCTGCGTATAGCTGGATGTTACCGTGTCAACCCAAATATACACAGTGCTGATTGTGGAGGTTCAAGGGGTCGCCTTGCCGTCAAAAACAGCACCCACAAGCTGAAACGCTTCTAATTGGCACTTAAAGCTATGATAGCTGGCACAAACCCGCCTCCGTGCAGCGGATTTATACCTCTTTATGCACATGTGCACTCATGCATCAGTTGTATCTGGATGGTTTATGGTAATAACATTGTGGCGGGCCCACAGTCATTAAGAAGAATCTATCATTCTGCTAAGGCCAAACTGTGAGTCATTCTTCACATCCAATATCTCGAAAGACAAGGAAAAGGAGGGGGAGAGAGAGATGTAGAGAAAGTAAAAAAAAAAGAAAAAAAGAAAAAACATCTAACAAATGGAGGAAAAAGGCTAAATAGAAATGAAGAAAATCAAAGAGAGAGGACCAGAGTCAGGCAGGGGGAGAGAATGATATAGATGATACAGGCTCTTCTAGGGTTGCATCTCTTTCAGGTAACATCCTGGCTCATTATGGCAAGAAGCCAATCACAAGCCAGTGATTTGTGTGTGCGCTGACCCCTTAAAAGATTCCTCCTTTTAGTGGCCCCCATTCTGCGTACCCTGGGGTTTATTACGGGGCACAAAGCATCACTTTGTGTGTGTAAGGTGAGGTCGGGGGTAGTCTGGCCTAGAGCATTAAAAGACAAAAAAACTGATGTGGCTGTGCTGTCTCTTGATTAGCTGGGTGCCTGCTGTGATAGCTGGACTGTCACTGACCTCCTGGTGGGCTCACCATGCACACCAAATTATCCCTCAAATACTGGCTCCAATCCACACTGGCTCATTCATCACACAGTCCTCTCATTTCACTTGGCGTCACTATCCCTCATTTTATCCAGTCTGAAGCAGAACGAATAAGCTGAGCCACAAACTGGTGAGCGTATTTTAAAGAGGATGGAAAAGGAAAGAAGTTACTTACTAAATAAAACGTGAACATGCACGAGTAGACTGAACTACAGGGAGAAAGCGTGTTTCCAACCAGGTGGTTTAAGAAATGTTTTTTTACCCCTGTATTGCATAAAAATGGTGTTTATATCAGGGAGCACAATTACCATGACAGTCAGCTAGTGTCTGGAAACATGTACTTTCTGTTTAAATGCCTCTAATTAGCCTTGGCGAAAGATAATCACCAGCCAATAGCAGCATCAGTGTGACAGTCACCCCCCGCTCAACACCCCACCCTCCCTGCAGCCATACACCGTGTGGAACACTGCATTTTAACAAAGAACAAAAGCAAAAATGAGTATTGAAACCGGCATTGTACCCAGTCTTTATTATTTAGTGAAGGGCATCCAACGAAGCCTCAAAGCTGCCTGACTCATGCAAAATGCTAATTAGAAATGACAAGAATCCCAATCCACTGCAATCTTTTGTCAAAATCCAGATATTAAATATGATTCAGCTTCAGACTGAGGATACAGGGTCAATTTTCCTGACAGTATTTAATTTTGGTCAAGATTAAGGATAATGTGATTTTATCATCATTTCATTACTTTGTGATGTTTTCCCTGTAATGCCTTTCTGCAGTATATCTCAACCCCATTAGAAGATGTTCAGATTTTCTGATAATGAATATTAGCCTCTAATCCTATTCTTTTCTGTTGGCCATATTTGTATTCTCAGCATGGGGTTGCGTAGGCTCAGCTCCTGCACAATTGTGTGTCCCTCACAAAGAATAGGTTAGGTTTTCTGCATAATTCAGGACACATAATGTTTCCAGGACATGTCATATATTTTTTCCCTCTCTGAAACTCTTTTTTTCTAGGTATATCACACCACCAGCTCCCCTCACTGTGTATACTTCCACTCCAGTTGTCATTTAACCCTTTCCTAGTCACTCCTGCAATATGTCTTCTTTCTGTAGCAGGTTTGTGCCTTGAAATATGAAGCTGGCGTTATTCTGTTCTTTTTCTTTTTGTCAACAGATCTTACAGCCGAACCAACAATGAACTCATCCTACTTACAAGACTTTTGTGTGTTTCCTAAGTCTGATGTATCATATGAACTTTGTTGTTGTCCAAGACTATTAAACACATGGCCATGAGTCACACAGGTTTGTTGGCAATAAGAAATCATCTTTAAATCTTAAAAAGAGATTTTGATTAAAAAAAAGATTAATTCAATTCATGTCTGTACAGTCAATATGAAGCTAGCGCCGGTTAGCTTAGCTTAGCATAAAGACATGAAACAGGGGAAAACAGGTAGCCTGCCTCCACCTAAAGCTCAGAAGCGAAGCAACCTCATGGTGACGACAAGACTGCAGGAAGTTACTGCACCCAGCCAAGAAATAGTCACAATATCCTTGTAAAACTACTTTACTTGACAATTTTACTTACAGTTTTTTTTGTGTGTGCAAATATTAAACAAGCTAGATATGACTTAATTAGCTTAGTTAGCTTTCATGGTGCTGGTGGACAACTTTGTTACCTTTGGACACAGCCAGGCAAGCTTTTACCACTGTTTCCAGTGCTAAGCTAAGCTACCTAGCCATTGACTACAGCTTCATATTTACCATAGAGACGTGTGTGCAAATATTCATCTTTTCTTTTCTGTTAGCCAAATTGTTGCTTTAATGTCTTACTTATCTGGGTTGAACCCCTCCAGTTCCTCCAGGAAGATGTTGTTGCTGGTGACGGTGTTGTCCTGGTTGGGTATGATGAGGAACTTGAGGATAGTCCCTCTGCTAGAGCCAAGGAACAGGACAGTGCGGTTCTTATATGGCCCAGCCTCTGTATCCACGACAATCTTATTCAGCTGATACCTGCACACCAAGAGAGACAGACTGCATTAACACCTCT
Source organism: Scomber scombrus (assembly GCF_963691925.1). NCBI lineage: Eukaryota > Metazoa > Chordata > Actinopteri > Scombriformes > Scombridae > Scomber > Scomber scombrus. The sequence goes on along the minus strand of NC_084977.1, from coordinate 12,985,022 downwards.
AAGCTGTGCGGCTCATTTTGGACTTGGTTAGGACCATTGGTTTAGGTTTACAAAACAGACTCTCGTGAGTTTAAATCATAACATGCCATTTGCTCTTGAGTCACTGCAAAATTAAATGAATTCTGTAGAAATAAAACTGCTCATCAAATTTGCATAATAAACTAATTACGCCAAACGTTTAGTCATTAATATCAGTCAAGTAAATGGGCTCATCTTGGAACAATAGAAGAGTGTTGCTGAAGTATACACAGGCCTATGTTTGAGTAAGTAGACTAGAATAAAAACCGTCTTGTACCGGGTGTTTAATATTCCACATACATCCAGTCCCTATAATCCCCCCGGTGGCAGGACTCCATACGGTAGATAGTGGAGAAATAGAGAGACATGCATGCCTTTATGTAGGACTTGATGTGCTACAGCTGCTTGCCTGCTTCAACACCCAACCAGGCTAACTTCAACAGATTGAGTCCACTGCCCGAGCAGACAGGCCATGTGTGTGTTTCTAGTACTGTCTCCTGGAAAATATGTTTATATAGCACTAATTTGTTTGGAGGGGAACATAATTGGTGCCTGGATTATGTTCGGTGGTAGATAATGGTTTTGCGAATGTAGGAATTGCAAAGTTTTGTACCATACAGAAGTCATTGTGAGCACATCATTGGAGACTTTGATTCTGAGATCAGGGTTTACATCCTGACTGCTGTGTTTGGCTAGGTTTAGGCAACAGTTTTTGGTTGAATGTTAATAAGCAAATCATGTCTCCAAGTAATTTTTGACTTTTTCAAAATAAGCAAGACCGCAATCTTTTCCAAATCTTAACCAAGTGCTTCCAAAGTCTCAACACAACCATGAATGAAAGACATTAATCATACAGTTACAGTTGCTGTGATGAGCGGATAATGCAGCAGAATCAAATGAAATGCATTGTCAGTGAACATATATTTTGCATATACATTCTTTACTCTGTATTTTTTAATTTGCCAGATATGATAATTACACATATTCCCCATTTCACTCTGGAGTAATGTAATTCAAATGGCATTACATCTCTTTCAAAATGTATTTGCTGTTGCAGTTTAATATTTAAATATAAAATCTAGGAGACAGGGACAGTATTTAACTGCCTGTCTGAGTTTAGTCTCACCTGACCATGGTTTTGACTATCCACGGTCTTTGTCCGAGTGATGGGATGGCTTCATCCATCAGCGGATGGGTCTTGACAAAGTTGAGCATCTCATCAGGGAAAGAGTTGGAGGAATTAAACCTGGAACCTTGAACAGCACAGCCACCAGGTCTGGGGAAAACATGTTTCAGCACAAGTTAGATAGATGGAACAGGGGCAAAAAAGACACTCTTGTTTCTGACTACTTCCAGACCTTACTGATCATATAATTCCCTTTATAATTAAGCAGTCTAGACGACATGAGTGTCTCATATTCAGACGGATAACCCCTTTTCAACAACTCATTTAATTTAGTCAAAAGAAACTCAAATCTGAAACCTCGGCAAGTAATAGATAGTTGCAAGAGGTCAAGACAGGCCTTTAGATTATAAGAGAATTAGTCATATCCTTGTGAAAAATAGATTTCCTACCTATATGCAAGTTTTAGTTGACTGAACAACAATTCTACAGTATCTTCCTAGATTCTCCATTACTTGTATATTAAGTCTCCTTGTACCTTGAAAACTTTCCCAAAATGATTAGGTGCTGCAACTACATTAGCAGGACTGTTGTTTGCAATATTTGTTTTTCTCCTTGCTATGAAACTGCAACCTGCAAAAACACCTTTATAGGGCAGTACTGTAGCTGAACTTAATATAGGTAGTTCATAATGCACACTGTTTCTTCTCATAGTTCTCTAATAACAACCTGAACACAGGTGCATAAATTGATTACAGCTTGCACCTTGGCTTCGGGATGACTTCATCTGGGACAGGCGTCCAAATAGATTCTGCTGATTTCTGCTCCTTGAACCTCCCATCAAATACTGAAGCCAGCTGCTCCATGTCAAAGGCACACACTGCTGAACCCGGGATACTAGAGAGACAGACACAGAGGTAGATGTAGCCTGTTGATTGAAGAAAAACTTTCAACTGATACGAAATGACTGTCAGTCCTGTGTCAAGTGGGCTTTACTTTTCTCAGGCATGGGTGCAGAAAGAATAGGTGACGGAAAAAGGAAAGGTAGATAATACCTAGACTTAAAAATTGACAGTGAAACATGCAAAAGGAAAATAATGAAAGAAGTTAAAATATAGACAGCAAATTGTGAGCACAAGAAAGGGCAAGGCACCCAGCAAAGATGACAAATTGGATTTGGGCTGTTCATATTTTGACATTCAATGCTTGAACACAAAGGAAATTGTTACTGAGACGGAAAGAAAGACAGGATGAGATAGATACTACAAACTCTGTGGGCGAAGAATAGACATGTAGCGGATGCAATAGCTAGATTAGACCCATGAAAACATTCTGGCTGGAATTCCTGGAATATAAAACGAAATAGGAAATGAGTCACTGAATATTCTGTCCTTCACAAAGGGGGGAAGATTCTTGTAAAGGAAATGAACCCAACAACACCCTTGAGTGGAACGCCCAGTGCACCTTGGAGGCTGTTTAACTACTCATGAACCCTGCAACGGAGGACAAAACATCTGCCCCAAGAAGTGTCCATAGCCCACACACACACAGCTTACACATATTAAAGAAACACAGACACACTCACAGAAAGTTAGACCATCTTATTTGTGTTGTGTCTAAGGAAACAAAGCACTGCAGAGACTGAGGATGAGATAAGGAATGAGTTTTTAAAAAACATCCATGTTTCCTGCTCCCAGACTCAATTCTGTGCTGAATGAAACCTCATCAATGACTAATGGTGTGTGTTGTGTGAGAGCTATGACTAAGTGCTGATACCTTAGTGATACACACACATTGAAAAAACCTGAGAGGACTGAGTCACCTGCAACCTGCAGCTATATGTGAAGCCCACACAAACCCCACCTGTTTCTTTCTCTTTCTCTCTTAAGAAATAAACGTCAAACTGGTGATTTGAGGGGTTGTGCAGCCCACCCTCACGATCCTGTAAAGAGCTTTGCAGTGTTTCTGTTGAGTGCCCCTTTGAAAGCCACTGAAGGGTTTGTTTGGAAAGGCAGTGCCCGAAGGCTGGATTTTGGTGGCAGCGGGGAGCTGTTCCCTCCTGATGTGCCATTTGATCAGGTCATGCCGTCTTCCTCAGTACTTATCATTCATAGGCAGGGATGTGACTCAACCCCAGCCACTGTGGCAGAGCTGAAGGCCTATCTGTGGACGATACATTGTCTCTCTCTGGACCACAGGCACCAGATGTTATGTGTGACATGTCTGCCAGCTCTTCACTGTTGCCAGCTTGGCTTCCTTTCTGTACCTTTCTTTCACCCCTCCCCCTTATTCCCCCGGCTCTCTCTTTCTCTTTCTCTCTCTCTCGCAGCAGGTCACTGGGTTAACCCAGGCTCTGTGTCTAACAGAAGTAAGACTAAAAGGCCTCAGGCTCTCTCAAATTTGTTTTAATTATTCTCATTTTCACTTTGTAATAGTCTCTCCTCCTCTTGTTTCTTAGCATGTATTTCTTGTTTTTGGTACTCTGGTAGATGTCATTCTCTCTATCACCCTTCACATTTGAGACAAATTTTTTGTTTACTTTCAGATTTAGCTTGCCCCTTTCTCTCTTTCCATCGGAATTTGTCCTTCCTTCACTCTTTCCCCTTGACCGGGGTTGAGTGACAGGCCATCCAGGCCAAATTCACAGGGGGTTCGTTTGAGAGGTGCTGCTGCTGGATTTAAAGTAGTTCCTCATTGTTAACAAGCTCACTGACAGCCAGGAATAACACTGTCCTCACAGACACATGATGTCTTGTAGGAGTAGATGAAGAAGAGGAGAAGAAGGTGGGAGTCAGGTGAAGTTTCAGTATCTCAATGTCAGTCTTTCAATACAAGTTTTAAAATTTGCACACCCATTATAAATAAAAAGTAAAGACCTTGTGAAGTATTGAATTAATCAGTAATTTCTGATGAAATAATTAATTAAAAACTAATTGGACCAATTACAGCAGCTCATCCTTAGATATTTTTTTCTATTGTTGACTTGACTTAATTTGCACAAAACTTGAGCCAGAGGGGACTCAAATACACACAACCTTTTTTCTGCAAAATCAGATCCGAACAATTAGGCCACCATAATGGAATAAAGCATGACCTTGCTTAAAAGCCTGTCCTATCTGTGTGAATTTTAGTCTAATCAACTCACATTTAATTTCGTTTCAGTTGCATTTTAAGGAATAGTCCAATAGCTGCTGACAGTTAGATAAGAAGCTTGATTTATGAAGAAGATTATTATAGTTTGTTTGATCTTTACAAAACTAAAGTGCAAAACAAAATATTGCTGTTTTATGGGGGGATATGTGAAGGACTATTTCTTGGCTGTAAGCAATGGAGTCTTGTTTTCAACAAGAGGTTGCCAGGTAACCAGCTACAACAAATGCCAAAAACTAACTGTTTTTATCCTGTGAGCGATAAATAATTAGTATACTAATTTCCACAATATGAATAATCATTTACAATGCACAGAGTTTAAATCATATGACAGAAATGAAGGTATTTTTAACCAATCATATGGATAGCCCACTATTGATCTATCTCTCTGGTTTTTATAAAACATGGCACGAATATTTAACCTATGATCAAAACAATATATGGAACTCTTTAAACATACAATAGGCCATGATTATGAGATCCTTTGCCTCATGGACTTCAGGCCCTTTATCGTAATTTTTAATGTTACTATATCATCCTGATTCTTTCATTTATTCTGCTGCAAAACTCTACCTACATTGTGTCCCTGTGGGCATTATTTTGTTCCCAACTTGTCTTTTCCTGGCCCATGTGGACTAGCTAACACCTCTGTAACAACTTGGTATTTTCCCTGTGACATGGCGCTGCTGTCAATTACATGCAGTGTCCTTCCCCACATCCCTTTCTCTACAGTATCTCTCTCTAGCTAAATATGTATTCCTCTGCCTTCTCTGCTTGTGCAAAGCCTGGGGGGACTAGCTTGCACATCTGTGCATCCTCCCCTGTGTCGCACTTCTCCTGGCACTGTAAACCTGTTCTCCTCCTGCTCCTTGTCCTCCACATTTCCCCTCCTCAGCCATGTTTTCCCTGAGGGGTATCCTGCTCTAACCCTGTCACATGGGATCTTTATAACCAAAACCAAACAGGGCCTCCCACTTTCAGGATGCACCAGATTTACTTTTCTTTGCATGGGATGTTTTCCTTGCATTCCTGTGCAGCTCTATTAAGCCTAATGAGCCCACGTTAGTCTACTCCAGCAATAGACATTTTCAGCTGCCAAAATAATAGCTAAGAAATAACGAGACTTGTTTGTTTTCAGTACCAGTCCACTGCAGCACAATGACAGTTAGCCTTCCATTTGTCATCTTGCTGCTGTTCTTTCTCTTACCTGCTTATTTGAGTTGCTAAATAAAGCAGAAAATACTTTCTTCTCTCTTCTTCTCCCCAATCGTCTCATATTCTCATCCTTTTTTATTCAGCTCTCTTTTCAGTATATGATTTCTCCCTATGCCTCCTTGACCTCTTGAGCATCAGGAGTGTTGAGTGCAGGAGGTGCTCAGTAGGTAATCCAAACTCTTCTTTCATCCCTCATCGACAGGAAGGGCCTGGGGCTTCAGAGTATGATGCACAAAGGAAATGGATACTAGGGGCTATTTTACACTGTGGAAACAAAGACTGAACGATCCTAAAAATTGCAACTCTTCATGGAGTTGTGGCTATAAAATCATCCCGGGAGTATGTGGGCACAGGAGGAGATGAGTAACTTCAGTGTGTCCAGGGTTGACTATGGGAGAGCCCCGTAAAACTTGACTTTATCCTATATTCCCATACAGTTCCATATATACAGCAAGGGGTAAAATGGCACGAGAGGAGTTATTCTGCACTCCCAGGTCCTGCTTCATGCTGTTCTCACTGAATGCTGCCAGCCAATGCAATTTGTCTGGCAAGCACTTAGCCAGTGTGGTGCAGTGGGCCACAAGGGGCCAGTGGGAGTTTCGCAGCTCACCTCACATATTCTCCCTTTCTCTTTTTGTTCATTTTCATCCACCACACATCTCCTTATCCATCCATCTAAACCTCTGTCAATCTCTGACTTGGTTGGTAGTTATATAAAATAGGACCCAGTAACAGTTTACCCACACAGGAGTATGTGTGTATTCAGCTGTTTCTCCTCCATGGCATGTTGTAAATGCTGTTATCTGGGAACCATTGTCGGTGTGTTTGTGCACGTGCATGTTTGTGTTTGTGTATGTAAGTGTGTGTGTGTGTGTGTGTCTGTGTGTGTGTAAAGCATCCATCTGTCTCTGCAGGCAGCGTAGACCTTCCAACCACACAGATAAGATGCAGCTGATGAAACAGTTTTAGATCTCAGAGAGCGAGGGACACACATGTGCTCCATTATTGACCTTGAGTTTCTCATTCGTCTCTCTCCCTCTTGTTCGCCAACTCCCTCTTTATTGTCCTCTGTGTCTTCTCACCATTCGCATTTGCTTGCTTTGGTTCTCTTCTCGTCTTCCCCTGTTTGTTTCATGTCTTTTACTTGGAAGACGGGAGCTCATTGCTTTGACAGATATTCCTGCAATTAGCAAATGGCTTTATTTTAAATAAAGGATATGGTATTGTACTGGTGAACTGACAAATAATAGTTAAGCTGCTGGCTGCATTTAAGAGAGACACTGTATTGATTCTAGACCAGAGTCAAATAGCAAGCAGTCACAAGCATTTCTAAGTGTTTGCTTTAATGTGTCTGCACTACCAGACACAGTAAGTGGTATCAGGGCCATTCAGGTAGTGTAAAGGAAGTGGGCCATCACAGAAAAATACACTGAATGTATTTTAAAACTATATGATTTGAGGCAGTTAGACTGCAATAAACTCTAGCAAGACTCTTACAAAGGCATCCAGAGTATTTGTTTTGCTTTGGAACTTGGAGGATACATGAAGAATGTTCCCACATTATTAACTCAGTATCACATTTAGCATTTAGCTTTTTCCGTACATACCTTTAAAAAACCCTGCATCTAAGAATGTGTTTGTCTGTATCTTCAAACAAAGAATGATAAACAGATTACTCAACTGTATCAGGATAGGGACATGGAAATCAAGAAAACTCTTGTTTATTTGCACTGGAAACAAAGGGAATTAACTCATCCCACTGGCAGTTTTCTGACTTGTTTGAATGCCACACAAGAATGAGTGCCTTCATAGTGTATAGATACAATCCTATATTTGGTGCATCTGAATGATCAAAAGTATACTGTATGTCTAAAATAAATATTTTTGTCACATTCCCTTCTTCTTTCTGTTGTTCAGTTTCACTGGTTTGCTGTTTGTGTTGTCTTTGGCTCTGCAAATATCCTCAGTCTCCCATAATCCTCCATTTACAAGGCAGCTCCTCTCCTCTCCTCTCCTCTCCTCTCCTCTAACCTTTTTCCAATTTAATCTTGTCTTTCAACAAATCACCCTTTTGTCCTCAATGAAAGTGTTCAATGTGTCTTAAATTACTCTGTACCCCACAATCCTGACCTTTGCACCTCACACACAGCCTCTTTCATTTTCTCCAGAGCATTGCTCGCCTTGGCCTGTAAGGAAGCCTCGCTCTTTCTGACTTCTTGGGTGAAGGAACAAACTATGGTGGTTTGTGTAAGTGTGATTGTACGCTGAGTGTGTCTCCACAGGGAGGATGTCATGGTGGGTTTTTACATCTACATGTTTCTTAAACGATAATCTCAGTCTCAGTCTGCAGGACATGGATTGAAATCCTTCACTTTGACACAGTCACACATGCTCACACACACAACACACACACACACACACAAACACAAACACACACACACACACACACACACACACACACACACACACACACACACACACACACACACACACACACACACACACACACACACACACACACATAAACACAAATCAACTTTCATATTTAAAGGCAGACAGGTTGCATATTGATCAGTGTCTGCCCTTGTGGGTGCATTTCTTAGAGGGTAAGGCATATTTGTATGTGTTGTAGCTTGTTTACCAGTAAACATAAATGTGTCTATGCTATACCTGTTAGCTGGTGTGGAGAACACACCCAGGATGATGTCCCTGCCGTGCATCCTGATGACAGGGCTGGTGGAGTGCAGCAGATTAAAGTAGAAGTGTGAATCACCGGGAACGGAGCAGTTTAGGCGGGCTTTGAGGAACGACGTCCACTGCTTCTCCAGGACACGCTGAGATCCACCCTGATCCCGTTTACACACACGAGCCACACGTGACACCACCACCTATAAGTAGTTAGGCACAGAGAAGCAGATGCAGGCATAGAAAATAAATTTAACAGGCACATCATTGCCTACTGTACAAACACAACTCACATATATAACTCAAGTCATAAGCTGGGGAGATAGGAAACATTTCCAGAGCTTTGGGTTTCATCTTCAAAAAGGCATATTTGAAAGCTTTTTTTCCACTCTAGGTTGATCTGTAAGACTCATTTGCATGCTATTTGCAATGCGCGAACCCTGTTTTGACAGATCATTGTTTTATAATGGTAAATTTAATATCAATTATTCATGAAAATGTCATCTCGAAATTGCTTCTTTGAACATCCCCATCCACACAACGTTGGTGCTGTTTAAGGATCCATTTACTCTGCTCTCTGTAAACATGTCAAGCCAGAGACCTTGTGCAAGAACATCTCCCCAAATGTGAATTGCTGATTTATTAGAAAAATGAGTTTCCTGATGCTAATACTTTTTTCATAAAGATGCATCCCCAGCTCTGTTAGGGCACAAAAGACACAGAGTTGATATACAAAAAGGCATTTCTCAGGTTAATACAGACATGAGTTGTTTACTCAGTCCGTGATTTGTTGTATTAGATATACAGACAAACAAATATGAGGATGAAAGGTCAGTGTAGCTGTGGGACAATATTGACATTCAAATAATAGCTGCAGAGAAGATATTAGTCTGGCATCTCCTTTCATGGCCTTGCATTTTAAAGACACATTCACATATTCCTCAACAGTCCTTTTAAAAGACTCTCTGAATGGACCGGGACCAGCAGAGGACATGTTTTCATCACCTTTTCCAGGTAATTGAACTCCATGGCTATCTCTCTGAAGAAGAAGTAGATGTGAGGTCCCCACTCCACAGTGCTGACAAAATACGGCTCTGTATTGTGAGAAAGAAGATGTGAGAGGCAGAAGTATGGAGAGAAAAGGTGTAATGGAATATAGATGGACCATGCATCATTCACTCCCACGACACTGAGGTAACATTAGGGCAGTGAGAAAGAGGCACAGGCCATGCTTAATTTCATTACATGCTGAAAGGGGATTTCACACCAAACAATAAGCACATTATAGCCCCCTGACGTTTCCGAGAACTCGGTTTCACGCTATGCATTTTGGTGCTATTACACCCGGGACTGGCTACAACCTGTGTGTCTGATATTGTGTGTTTGTGTGTGTGTGTGTGTGTGTTACTGTCTCATTGTAGTTGTTTGTTTTGACTGTGCATGGTCCAGACTTAACTTTGACAGCTCCTTGTCCAGTAACCTGAACACAGATTTGTTAGGTTGCTGACTCAGCCCCTTGGCTACTGACACATGTATTGATCCTGCATGCTGCTAAGTGATGTGGACAAACACTCAACCCATCAGATGCTGAAAACAACATCAACACCAGAAATGATTCTGACAAAGACATACTTGAGACTATTGCACCCATGCACATACACTTCTTAAACACAAACATACACACCTTAACAAGCATAAAAAGCACACAAACACGCAGATGCACACACATCTGTCGGTACCTCTGAACCACTTGGAGTCGTGCTTGACGGTGCGCAGAGCAGGACTGTCCCCAAGGCTACGGTAGATAACCGCATCAATAGCCAGGAAGTCTGTCACTGTGGCTGTAAACAGATTCCCCTCTGACACAAACACACACACACACACGCACGCACGCACGCACACACACACACACACACACACACACACACACACACACACACACACATACACATATTAACACACAAGTGAGTTGGACAGGCTGACACAGAGCAGATGAATAAAACTAAAGAATCACAGTGGCACAGCATTGTTGAGCATATGTAGCATACTGTATTCAGGGACCGCAATGTCTCATTCAGTGAGGAGCAATGCTACTCCTCAATGATATTCACTGCTGCAATCACCAGAATCACAAAAGGAAATGTGTGATAGCACATAGTGTCACATCCCGCTGCGTGATCCACACAAGGGCGAGGAAGTGAGGATCCAAACAAAAGGTGTGCCATACCTGCAAACAGAGCTACGTTGGCGTGTTTGGGATCATAAGGGCATCTCGCCATCCCACTGACTGTGTCTCCTACCATCTCCAGAGTGTCTCCCTGTTAAGAAACACACATACACACATGTACACATGCACACATCAATCAGTAAACTCCAAACAATAAGAATGCATCCACAGAAGCATCATGAAAACAAGCCACAAGAGAATGGCAATTAGGGAGTGTTACCATAAGTGCAAACTAATGATTCACTGGTGGCAATTAGGCTGCAGCAACAACAAGAGAGTGACATATTCATGCATAAATAAAACAGACAAACACACACACACAAACAGACACATCAGGGTCCACACACCCAAACAAGTTTCCAACTCTCACAAACATGTATACACAGTAAAATCTCTGTATCTCTGCCTAACACACACACTTTCACAAACACACCCATACATACTTAAAAGGTAGCCACAAGCAAACTATTTCAACAACACAGTCTAATTCTCATCTATTCTAGGAAATGAAAAATTGAGGGTGTCATTTCATTAAAACACAGCTATAAATAAAACAGTAGTTAGCATCGCTAACTAGTCCCAAGAGAAACAGACAGCCTATCAGGCAGAGACAGGTGTGTTATACACTGTTGTTGTAAGTCATTAGTAGCTGACAGATAATGGTCCAGGTATGTTTCAGTGTCACACTGTTGCACTGTGTTTGAAATGTGAGAGACTGAAAATAACACTTATCTGAAAAAGCCTTTGATAATGAAAGCATTTTCCCCACCCTCTATCTCTCTCTCTCCCTCTCTCCAACTCCAACTGCGTTCATCCCTCATTTAATATTCCTGCAGAATGATGTGAAATCAGTCGAGCTGATGATTAATATTTATGTATAGTTTTCCTTCCACGAGTTTGAAATTGTAACTGTAATTGAGTGAGACAGGAATTCGGGAAGTGGAGCAAATTCAGCTGCATGGTGGAAGATTCAGGTGAGTTCTTGCAGAGTCTGACAAACATATTTTGTTTTTGACAGAGGGGAAAATATTTAGAGTGCACAGTGGCTAATTAGTTGAATCAAGCCAGTCGACACTTGTCGCGTAAACCCTGTTGACTCTTAAATTAAGCCCATTTTTTCTTCCAAATGGGGAAGTTGCTTTGCTTTCTTAACACAAGTAAAGAAACAAGTCAAATCTTCACCCTTACTCTCTGAATACCCGCCTCTTCCTCTTCTCACCTCTTTGTGTTCTTCTTGATTATCCGTCTCTGACTCTCAACGATAACAAGCTCGGCAGTCCACAAAGTTTAACCACTGAGAAATAACAACTGTTGTATCTTAGGAAAACAAGGCACTGGAACTGCCAGACAACAAGGATAAATAACTCCTGGGGAGGAAGTAAATGGTGCCTCGAGTGAAAACAAACAAGTGTTATCACACAGTAAATTTTCACCTGAACAGTCTATTAATTGTGTTTTGGAAGTGGGGACTCTCTTCTGGAAAAAGTAGATAAGCCATTAATCAATGACGTCAATAGACAGAATGCAAGGATGGACCACTTCCAGGATTTGAAAAGGTACAGCTGTAACACCAGTGTGTTTAGTCTTTACTTACAGTGTAGTTGGCACATAGTGGGTTGAAGGCGTTGGTCCCACACACAAACAGGCCTCCTTGTCTGCTGAGCAGCACCTTCATAAAATTTCGGCATTCATCCTGGAGAAAAAGAGAAAAATAGAGAGAGAGAGACCTTAATCATGCAGGAAATGTGCAACTGAAGAGAAGAAAGGCAAAATGAAGAACTGGGTTTTAGTTTTTGGAGACTGATTATCCAAACCGCTTGGTGAAATGAAGCTTTTCAGTTGCCTGATGTGTGGAATTATCACGCCATTAACGCTGTCAATCATATTGATACAGTCTGGATGCAGCCTGCAGAGACTTAAAGTGTCTACCCTCTTCACACATGCACACACACTCACACAGCCATTGATTGACAGACAGTAACCCAAACCAGCCTCAGGATTTTAAAACAAACAGCAAATTCAAGGCTAATTTTGCCACCATGAGGCTTCAAACTATACCAAACTAAATGACAAAATAAACCAGAGTCACAGTTCCCTTCTCCCGTGTTCGTTCTTTGAAAATAAAAGTCGTTTAAGAACCACATGACTTAGTAGCTGCTTGTGCCCCACAGTGTAAAATTGTAATAAATGTTGGTGTAGTGAAATGGAGAAAAATTACTTTCAAGTTAATCTCCTGCCTTAACAAAAGTGTAGCCTGTCAGTGTGATTGTAGTGGAAATTACTAAACATATGCAACCTCTGACATACACTTTACACGGCTGTGTTTATCACAGGGTTCTGCACCTACTGTACAGGACATTTTGTTATTTCTGTGGCCATATTTTTTTTACCTACTAGCTTTCCATATCATTAACACAGTGTGGCACAAGTTTATACAATGGAGATTAAAAGCAATTGAGTGAATATGGAGAAATGCAGGGGGACAAAGCTGTGGACAATTTGTATGTTAAAGAATTTGAGGTTGAGAGGTTTTGGGGCAGTGGTTCTAAACGGTTTTTTTTTGCATGTAACTCATTAAAATGAAGCAATATCGACTTCTCAGTATAGATTATGGCTTCAGTGTGGATATGACCGGTTCAACCAAAGATGGATTATTCCTCAGATTGTTTAATTTGAAGTATTTTTATGAGTGGACGAGATAAAAGTTTTCATAATCAATATTTCAATATTTCACAAACAAAAACTAAAATTGTAAGAAATTCACACACAAAAAAACCTTTTCTTTTCTTTTCTGACTCCTCAGATTGATCTTGGGACCCATTAGAGGATTAGTGACCCATGTGTTGGGAACCACTGTCTCTAGGACCAAAAGGTAACATGATAAAAAACAAACAAACAAACAAAAAAACCTGTCAACACAGATGTTTTTCCAAATGTATTCAACCTAAATTCCTATTATGACCTTTGACTTTTAAAGCCAAAAAGTAAACTGGTTTGCCTTTGCAGCAACGAGTCAGCCAGCTGTGTGTGTGTGTGTGTGTATGTGTGTGTGTGTGTGTGTGTGTGTGTGTGTGTGTGTGTGTGTGTGTGTGTGTGTGTGTGTGTGTGTGTGTGTGCGCAGAGTGAGTGGGTGATGTACAGTAGATCACTAGCGGACAGCAGCCAGAACCCCCCCCTCCCCCAGACTACTGGTGCCCCAGCCAGGATGGCACCAGCTCAGCCACACATACACACACACGGCAGATGGGGTCTACTTCAAGACCACTACTCACATTGATGTCATCGGAAACAGAAGTAGGACTGGAGCAGAAGTGGAGGTGGTGGTGATAGTGGGAATGTCAAATGATGTGTGTGTGTGTGTGTGCTTGTGTTTGTGTGTGTGTGTCTGAAGAGATCAGAGGGAAGCAGGGATATGAGACACTAGTGAGTGTTATTCCAGATGCTCCACCCTCCACCCTTCCACCTTCCCACTTCATTCCCTGCAGGGTTCTCATTTTTCAACAGCAAAAGAACAGGAAAGAAGGAAGTAATTTCATGTGTGAGTGTACTGTGTGTGTGTGTGTGTGTGTGTGTGTGTGTGTGTGTGTGTGTGTGTGTGTGTGTGTGTGTGTGTGTGTGTGTGTGTGTGTGTGCGTGCATGCGTGCATGTTGGGTGTGTGTGTAGTGTCAAGTGTGAGGTGTAAATTTCAAATGCTGCAGCCCTATTTGACAAATTGAGGAGTGACAGCGACAGTACATGTGTATGTGTGTGTCACTCCCCCCCACATACAGCATGTGTTCCTGTGTGTCTAGTGCGTATATCTGTGTGTGTGTGTGTGTGTGTGTGTAAGTGTGTGTATGTGTGTGTGTATGTGTGTATCTGCATATCACAGCACAGATGCATGCTCGTGTGTGAGAATCATTTGCATGCTGTTTGTCGGTGGGGTTGCAGTCTGTCAGCTCGGTCAGAGCTGTAATCACAAAGCCAGATGAAGCTCTCTTAATAACAGCCCAGTCCCATTGCCAGCGTCTCAGAGAGGGGCGTAAATACTTAGAAGAACCAAACCACTGCACAAATGTGGGCATTTGGCAGTGTTATTCTGCATAAAATGAAACATTTCACGACTACAGGATATAAACAAGGGGTTGGGTCCTTCATTGCAATTCAGTGACTCAATTTTGAATTCCTTTTGCACTTAAAAGATATCGTCAAAATTCATCCCTTGCTGCATACATGCATTTCATTAACCCTTATTCATCTATTCCAGGAAGCAATTTGGCAGTTTCAGGTATGGGTCTGTCTTTATTCAAAGCCCCATTCAGTCAGTAGGATTATGGTTTCACTGTGGTTTCCACATTAAAAAACACAAACCAATTATAGAGGATCAAGCAGTGAATCACTGAATTCAACAATTATATACAAAAATCCAAATGCTGTTCGTCCTGGTGCCTCCTTCTACTCCCCCCTTCCTCCTCTTTTCTCTGTGCTCCCTCGCTCCCTGGGCAGAATCCAGACAAAACGCCACCTGTGCTGGCTGGCAAGCCTTCCAGAGACCCAGACGACTGCAGTCCTCCTCCTCCCTGTCCTCCTCCTCCTCCTCCTCCTCCTCCTCCTCCTCCTCATGCTCCTGCTCTTCTTACTGACAGTGGCAGAGCTGCACGGGCTCAGAAAAATGAATCTGCAGCACAGATGAATTACACAGGAGCACGCGCTTCAGTGCAAATATGGACGTAGTTGTAAATGGAAGGAGAGATTTAAGAACGAGAGAGAGGGTGTGGAAAGATTGGGAAGGATGTATGTGTGTCTGTGAGCATGTGTGCCTATGTGTATCTACACTGATATAAACTGGATGCTATGCAAGCAGCAGGTTTTTAATCAGTCTCTTGCTCTTAAGAGCAATATTTGTCAGCCTTGTTCTACTCTGCAGATGTTGGCCGGGCAAGTGCATTCCTTGCCTTTGCGATTCTCGGCACAGATACAAACATTTTCCTTAGATACAGTGTTCTGCATACAAAAACATGCATACCCAAAAACATTCGTAGACACATTAATGAAATTGATCATACTCCCACACACACATTCAGAAGGGTGCTCTGTTGCTACAACATATCTGCTCAAAATAACCTGCAGCAGTCAGACACCATTAAAACTGAGGAGTCTCCACCTTCTGCATCTGCTTTTCATTTATTGTCCGGAACTCAACTTTTAGTCTGAGATGATAAACAACCTACTCATTTGGCCTCAATGTTTGTCCTAATGATGAGACTTTATCCCCAAAAACCCTAACAAATGCAATGTTTCACCTCCAGCTACAAACAGCATTCCTGTGTTTGGTCTCGCCAAAATACAAAACAGGTCTGTACGTCATAAAATCTTTTGCAAGTACAATAGGAGCCATCTAAGGCAGTACGTCAGGGGGTCTTATTTAGCAAGCTGCTAAATCTCCAAAGTTTCCATTACATGCCTGGCTGGTCCCCTGATGTGAGCGACCAGGGAGAGGAGAGCAGTGCTCTGCCAAGAACCGCCATTGAGCCAGAATCTCCCCCACACACACACACACAACACATGTACTGTATACACAATACACACTCACAAAAAGATTTGGCGAGCCCTCTTCTCCACTCATTAACAACAGGCCTGTCATTTCCAGAAAAATCCCTGACACACAGTTTTGACCGAAAACAGAGTGACTCTACATGACAGGAAGAAAGTGTGTGTGTGTTTGTGCACATGTGGGCGGAGGATAAATTAACAGCGGTACCAAATTAGCAGCAATGCGCTGTTCTGAGTACTGCGGTCTTACTCAGCATGTTAAAGCTAATCCGCGTCCCTCTGCAATCCTTCGTCTCTGTTTGATGGTTATTCTGACTGAAGACACCACAGGCCACAAACAAACATCAGACACCAGAGGCAGGGAGAGAGAGGGAGAAAGTGAGATAATAGAGATACCGTAGGAAGAAAAGATGAAGAGAGAGAGAGGGGCAGATAGGGAGAAATAGAGAGAACCAGAGAGTTTATCCAGGCCAGTCAGCCATGTGGCAGCCTCAGCAGTGGAGCCGACCTGCAGCAAGACCTACAGATCGAGGGGTCAGCTGAGCAACGCTCCCTGGTGGAAACATACACACACTAGACACTCACTACTCACTCACTCACTCACACACACACACACACACACACACACACACACACACACACACACACACACACACACACACACACACGTACACACACACACACACACACACACACACACACACAATTCAGCCCTTAACCACAACACTTAACCTGAATCACCCCAGGAGCGCTTGGTGTCTGACAACTTGCTGAGTAAACGATGGATAATTGTCATATTAAGAAAATTAATTAACTTTCTGGAAGTGATTCATGAATGTGATAGTGTACACTTGCTGGAGAGGAAATGTGTTTTTGGGGAATATAGTGTATTGAGAAAAGAAGGCTATGCACACTGCACACACTCCAACGCAAATATTTGGTGATAACGAGTATCAATCAATACAGAAAATAACTGGAAATCATAGAAAATACTAGAAATATGTATCAAAAGTAATCCGAATCATCAAGAAAAACATCTGTTTGTTAGTCATGCAACATTTGGTGTGATAAGGTATAGTGACTGAGAGCTTGGTTTTATCATTAAATACTTTTACTGGATGAGTATGCAGAGCCTCCCTTTCTCCATATTCAGGGTATTTGGCATTCTAGCACTTTAGTTTTATGTGATGAGTGTGATAATTGACTCATAAGTACTACTTTTTGGGGAATATAGCGATGCTGTGAAATATAAATTAAAGGTTGAGCTTAATTCAGTCTTAGTTATATAAGATCAGCCCAGATTTAATAATAGACATCACACATTTAGCATCAAAAGGCAGATAAACTAGATGCTTTCTACATATGAAGCATCAGTTACAAGGAATAAAAGTGTCTCCACATGTGGTTTTTTCAGATTGATTAATTTAGGAGCCAAAAGACGGCTGTGAAACCCTATCTTCTGACGGTTGTGGTTTTATCTCGGTTGGACGATTGAAAACCCAGAGCTCCTCCGAGAGCACGATCAAAGCAATATTGATCAAATATCTCGCTAAGTGCTGCTTATAACGATGCCCAACTGCTCTTTAAAGGCGCTCTATATGGAATTGCCTTCGTTTGCACGTACAGTACATTCCACACCGCTATGGCCTGATGTGTTGGCACAGAGCCACCTCTATGTCTCACCCTCTTCTAAGGAAGTGAAGGGGAAGGGGAGAGAATGACAGAAAGAGACAATGAAAAGGGCAAATACATAAGATATCAAAGAGACAGCAGAAAGCAGAGGACAAAGGAAAATATGCCAAGAATATGCAGATTGAATGACAGCGAGGCCAGCTGTTGCATTCATCAACAATCATTTGGTCAACACAGGAGGATAAAAAAAGGCGAATGAATTAGGATATTGAATTTTCAGCCTAATTAGGGAGAATACTATGTCCTTTGTGATCAACCAAGCGTAAACATTTAATTACAAAACCAATTACGAGGTGGCGAATGTATCACATCTGACATGACCATCCCCGAAGTAGAACAGGACATTTTCAGGAGGTGAAGTGGAGGAGAGGGTGGCAGCACAGAAAATCACTGCCTGACAGATGCGTTTGTCGAGGATGTTCTTAATTGTGTTCATGTATGTGTAGGAGAGAGCAGATAAAAAAAGAAATCATGAATATGTATGAACTGTATGTACACTAGAGTTACTGATCCCACCCACATGTATGTAAAAACCTGCACAATGCATTTGCGTATGTGCATTATTCAGAAAAAGGAGTGTTGTTTTATTTAATACGTAAACAGCAGTCAACCCTCAATGTAGTAACCAAAATAGCAATACAAAGCATTGTAGCAATCCAATGCACTCCAATACAATAGCCCTGTAGTAAAAAATAATAATATTACTATTGTGATGTAAGATATAATCAAATGTGGTTATTATAACATAGAGATACATCTGAAGTGTCTTTTTTTAATTGTATTGGTTGTGTTATTTTTTTTACTTCAGTATTTTGAGCTAATCTGAGGTCCAGCTTAACATTTTTTAGAGGACTGCCAACCTCGGGAATCCAAACAAAGGTGCATGACGACAAAAAAAAATCAAATATGAAGAAAATATGGTTCTGCACATGTGTGGTCCAATTCAAATATACTGTATCATCATTGAAAAAAGGTTACCCTTGAGCTTATAATGACAATCAAAATGAGCACACCTGTGCTTTGTCATGCATGTTCACCTGGAGTATGTTGTTCCCAACAAGTTACTCATCAGTAAAACTAATCATTCAACTTGTTTGCTCATCATGTTTGTATTTTTTTAATTTCCATTTCATTTATCATTTTATGTGTATGTTTTTGGATTTGATTGTGAAGCTATTAAATAGAATATACTTACTACTTTCTTGGTATTTACATCAAAATATTTGTTTTAAACTATCACAGTATATATGAGGAAGCCCCAGTAATATTTCCCTTCTGGTAATTTTATCTATAAACTGTTTTCAATCTGTACACACACACACACACACACACACACACACACACACACACACACACACACACACACACACACACACACACACACACACACACACACACACAAGCACAAGCACAAGCACAAGCACATCCATTCATATGCATCTGAGCCCAGAGAGCTGACAGTGAGGACCTGGCAGCGGTCTTATCTTCCTCACATTGCCGTGTGACTCACAGCATTACCAGGCAGCACAGTCATTAGGGGCAAGAAGACCTTTCATATCTCAGTCAGCCCCACAGCTCTCCTCAGGGCCGACCAACAGGGACCAACACACACCCACCCCTCTCCTCTCATTTTTTTTCCTACCCTTCCTCTCCCCCTCACCTCCTCCTCTCAACCCAGCTTTTTGTCTCTGTCCCTCTATTCTCCATTGTGTTTCCGTCTGGCACTGTCTCTCACAGATTTAATGTCAGGTGTTCTCTCAGTTTGTTAAATAAGTCATTTTTTTCTCTGCCTGGAGGGGACAGAGCTCATGTTTCCTGTGCCAACCACAACCACTGCACACACCCACATGTAGACTTTGAATACAGGCTTCTTATGTATGGCAGACAGCAGCTAGGGATGTGTGTGTGTTAGAGATATAAGAGGCACTGTATTTCCACAAATAGTGACAGAGGCCTTTATTTATCTCAACTGCAGAGGTTACCAGTCCTTTATTGGAATTAGACTTATATTAGAGAGAGTCCTTTATTTGTAATTGCCTCTGTTTGACAAGTACATTTACTTATATTTTGATACGAAGCCTCCTTGTTTTCTGATCTGCTTCTGTTTGCTCTGTTTAAGTTTTATTACTGCCAGTAATTTAATTACTGCGAAGTGTGGAACAGTAATTCTAGTGCTCCACTTGGAGTTCCACCTGGACTGTTAGCATGTGGGTAGCATGCTCATGGATGTTTGATCACAAGCTTATCCAAGTTACGCTGGTTACCCATGCTCATGTAGTGTTGATGTATTATTAAAATAAGCACCACTGTCCTCATATTTAAACAATATTGCATCTCCCTGCTTCAGCCTCGTTCCTGTCCGTGTGCAGTCCGTGGCCATTATTGAAGACCCTGCTTTTACTTAAAGAAATATGGCATTCAGGTGCGGGCTGGTGGTGCTCTTCCTCATCGTCTCAGTTTCCCAACGCCCACCTGAATTTTTCTTAGGGTACACACCGCATAACTAACTCATGATGGTGGAACAAGTTCTATATAGGAAGGACTGGCTCTGTTCTTCTGATCAATGTGTTATGTGTGTGTGTGTGTGTGTGTGTGTGTGTGTGTGTGTGTGTGTGTGTGTGTGTGTGTGTGTGTGTGTGTGTGTGTGTGTGTGTGTGTGTGTGTGTGTGTGTGTGTGTGTGTGTGTGTGTGTGTGTGTGTGTGTTTGACAGGTTTAGTGAGCAGGGACAGTGAGATTCCTTTAGGCTGTGCCAGCAGGCATGACAGTCAGATGACTGGCACAGTAAAACAAAAGCTCCAGGCACAAAGGTAGAATGCATTCCATAATTTAGAGGAACATGGTTTGTTTGTGTGTGCATGCATGTGTGTAAGAAAGAGAGACGTGACTTAGAAATGACATGATTTCAATGTATTTCACTGATGTACTGATGTATTGGGGGTTTTACCAAGTTTCACACAAAAAAAGCAAAAATGCTTATTGGTTTAAACTGATTTTGTGGCCCAAATCAAACATTTGTGTGATATCAGGCAACAAGAAGACACTGTTGACTGGAGTTTAAAGCAAATGATGGAGTGAGCTGTAGAATTGCTCAGAAAATGTTTCATGTAAAAGAAATTTAAGTAAAAAATATGACTATTTCAAAATCAATAAATGATTAAACAAAAACATCTTAGCATTGCAAATACAGATGGAATTCTGTTTTTGGTAACAAAAACATCTCATAGTAAAAGTGTGGTTTCTTTCATTATTTATGATGATGCAATTAAATATGCTATTTTCAAATTATTGTTAAACAGCATGTAATTAGCTCTGCATTTTTCAGCATATGATAAATAAACATTGCTCCAAAAAATACAGCGAGTGTGCGTTCCAGATAGAGAAACTGGGTGCTCACACTCAACGATATAAATCAGATTATCAAAGGTGGCACACCATCAAAGCAAAGTTAGTGGAACTTCATATTTTATTAAAATAGCATTGCTGTTGCAAGGCCTTCTTCAGAGTATGAGTTAGTTAGTGTTCCATAGCAAGTCACTTATATACAAACAAGTAATATGCTGACCTAATTCAACATAGCTAACCCAAAAAAGTGAGCTAACTCTAAGGTAGACACACTAGGAAAATGAGAGGGGCAAAAGCCAGAGACCTGAGGCTAGTGACTTTGATAATGTGCAACCTAGTACAAATGACAGGAATACAACGACTTCATAATTCATCAAGATTCAAACTAGAGTATAAGAATAATTTAAAAGTATATATGTCATTAGGGCCTGTAGCGACCACTGTGTTTAACCTGCCTCCTCTCTTGAGGAGAGATATTTTTGGATATCACCTCCTCTGATGACTTACCTTTTCAAAGTCAGTTAAACATAGGTAGGATGGTGGCTTCTTTTTAAGGCCTGGTCATTACATAGTCCAGATTTCCTGTTCTAATTACTTTTTATGCTCTTTAATACAGACTTTTAGAGCTCTTATAGCTCTTATAGGAGTATATGCCTTTCCTCATGGATACAGTGCTTCAACATGTAGACTACATTATTTACATTTATTAAATAATACTCAATAGAAACATCAAGCTCAACTGAATTTAGAGAGATGGAGAGAGAGAGAGAGACATAGATTTGACAAAAGAAAGAGAATATGGAGAAACAGCCAAACAACAACGTCTCACCTCATGCTTGCCCTTCATCCTGCAAATCCTGATGTCATTCTTGTTTGACTCCCATGTTCTTTTCTACAAAAAAAAAGAAAATGAAATTTTTCAGTCTAATTACAAGAAAAACATCTGCCTAGAAGGTTTAAATGTTATGTGTATCTGTCCTGAAGGTGCTCACCTTGCTGTAGAACATCTCATCTCCTGCAACGATGTCCAACTCAACACGGAAAAGGTCATCCCTGAAGATAGGGAGAGAGAGAAAGAGAGAGTGGCAGTCAGCCAACATAGCAATATCCAAAGTTTAAAGGAGACCTATTATGAATTTCCAGCTCTGTATTTTATTCTAGGACACTACTAGAGTAGCTTTGCATCACTCTTAGTTAAAAAAAAAAATCCTTATTTGTCTTATGCTGGCCCTTTATGCAACCCCTCAGTTCAGCCTCTGTCTCTTAACAAGCTGTCGTTGTTCCTGTCTCTTTAAAGCTCCCCTCCCTATGAGCCCAGTCTGTTCTGATTGGCCAGCTTCAGGAAGCAGCCAAGGGACAGTCGTGTCAGAGTCTTCGTTAGAGGAACTAAAAACCGGACGACTCAACAATGTATGGAGATATTTGGAGCGCTTAGATCAATGGATCAGGTAAAAATAATTCAGGAAGGAATAGTACGAGCAGAAGCAGCCACAGTGATGATAATGTTTGATGGCTCGGCGTGGCAATATATGATGACCATGAAAGAAAAAACGGTTGGAAACTGACGTCGGAAATGTTCAGAGCAGTCTGAAGCCAGTGTTTTTTGCTCACAAGGATTACTTCTACATACATTTACTTCATTATTTGACACTTGGCCATATTTTAATGAAAATGTATTTTAATATGAACATTTTGAGATTGTAACATGGATTATGTACAAAAGAAATGGCACTAAGTAAAACCATGAATACCAGTTCCATAGCATAGGTAGGGCATTGATAATATTGTTAGCTCAGGACAGTGCAGGTTTATGTAGATTTTCTGTTGGATAAAATCCAGGCTGCACACTTAATACAAACACTGAGTATGAATATTTCCACCACATATTGAAACTATGTGGTTTTTATCGCTAATAAATGTCTACCTCATGTATAATCTTGCCATAGCGTGTGCAGCTATGTAATGCATTCACATTAAAGACACTTATTCCTTTAAAGTTGATCAGACCCACAGAGATTAGGGAACCGCTTTACAACATCTTCTATTTCTCCCAATATATATGAGAAATGGAACCTGACTACATAATGATGTCTCATATTTCCCCTTCGCCTTTTGCCTCCGCTCATTAAACTTGACTTGCTGCATTGAATTTTCTGCAAGGCCCCAAATTCTGCTTATCCGTCTTATTCAAAAGCCTGAAATTGAATTAATGGATGATTTATCAAGTTGTTATACTGTTGCTTGTGCACCCCCACACACTGCCTACACACGGTCCAAAATCCGACACCATTCATGTATTCATGATATTCCAAACACTGCTTTCTCACACTGCTAATCTCCTGTTAATTCTGCAGTAACCTTGGACATTCCTGTGAAAATTCCCACTAAATGAATGTTGGGCTAGGCGGCTAACAGCTGACATTTGCATATTGATCAAGGTCTTGGTATCTGCTCGGATGGATCTGAAACATGGGCTTCATTTACGCAAAGGGCTGGGCTCTGAACAGGCTAATCTGTAAATCTGCCATAGCCGTGTTATTGCAGCAGTATCGATCCCAGCTCTGATCCAGCTCTGCTTCCCATCTGTGCTGCATGTTCTCCCCTGGTTTCTCCTTTTTCTTTGACTGGAGAAGGGGGTTATCATGTGTTAGGGCATCCATGTAGCATCCAAGTGCTTGTAATATGAGCATTCATATCAACCTGAATGTGGGTTTTTGCATGTTTTTTCTGAAAGAGGGAGCTGTGAGAGTGTGTGTTTGACGAGATCGTAGGTAGGCCAAAAGCCATCAGGTTACTCTTCTCATGAATAATTCATTCTCACTTCCTGCTGGTGTGTTAGAAGATTCCCGCTCATAGGCTACTCAACCTTGCAGGAACAGGACTACTAAGTGGCGGAGAAATGCGAAATCACCAAACACTTGCTTGCTGCTTCCATGCTTAACAGGTCAGAGTTTAAGCGTTCTCCAAACAGTGGAGTGAGCCAGAGTGTGAGGCATAATCTCATCCAGGCTGCTTCAGCAGTGTCTCAGCATTAACATAATGAATATAGCAACAGGCCTCCTAGTCAGAGTGGCTGCCAGCCAGCGCTGTTGCCTCTGATAGTGCAGAGGAGGGGGAATTATTTATGCTGCTGCTTTTCTTTCTCTTCTCTTGCCTGCTCCAGGTTATTTGAATGATGCAAAGCCTGTGGCCTGTATGTTTTTGTTTGTTTATATGTGTGTTAGTGAATTTAATGCATACTGCATGTAGTGGAAGGTTAGGTTTCGGGGTGTGTATCGAAAGATGGACTAAAATAAAGATTTAATTATTCTTTATGTTGCAGGATGTGAACACAACTTTGAATACGACTCATATTCGTCACATAGACACCTCAGCATATACAGCCCAGTTTTACTATTCTATTTCTTTCTCTTTGGCCTTGTGTATGTATATGCATGTAGGAATGTGCACATGCTTGAGCTGTTATTTCACAAAGTCGCCAAACCCTTTTGACCTGGTTAATGCAGAGTCAACACACAATCAAGATAAACTATCAACATATATCCTAAATTTCTTCCTTGACCAGCTCATGAACTTTCTCCTTTTGGCCCTTCAAAGAACAGCACACTCAAGGTCAAGACTTCTTAAGCCTCCAAGTTTTTCAATATTTCTTCTCAGCTTTCCTGCTCTTCTTCTGGCTAGCTGCCATACTGTGGTTCAGTGTGAGCAGCGCTGAGCCTCTCTGAGCTTGCAAGGTGAAGCTGCTCCACTGGATGAAATCGAAATGGAAAGATTTAAGCTGACCACCCAGTTACCCTGACACTTCTGCTGACTGAGGGAGTGTAGCATGTGTGTGAGTACCTGGGTGTCTGTGAATATATTCCTGGGTAAGTGGCTGTGTCCCATTTCAGAGTAATTCTAACGAGTGAGTTAGCAGTGCTCTCAAAACTGAAAAGCAGGTAGTAAAATCAAGTTAACTGAATAAGAAATATTTTGATCAAAGACAAAAAACAACCTTTCTGTAATCGAGCCACATGCAGCAGCAACTAATCATGAAAAGAATCAAATTACAAACACCTGAGACAATTACACCTTCATTAAATAAAAGCATTATCTTTAAAAACAAAAGAAATGAAGTACTGTTCGGAAAAACGTATTGATAACACTTTAGGAGATTAAAGTTAAAATTTGAAACAGTCGCCTTTCAGAGTTTCAGAGTAAAGGTAATATTATTCCACAGTGTATGCTTTATCCTCCTATAGTGTATACTGTGGAAATACTGACTATGCTGTGTGTCAGTGTGGGATGTTTTCACCTGTGTGCCTGTGTCTCTCCCCACATAGTTATCCTTGCCTGCATGCTAAACTTTCTCTTCCAGTCGCTCGACAGTTAAACAGTCTGGCAGCTTGAGCTCCCAAGCTTCCAAGTCTTTGCCAAGACGGAGCGTCTCTCTCTCCGTCTGCCATGAGGTATTTGACGTAGCTGTGGCCGCTGCCTGACCCCTGCTGACCTCAGAGGTCAGTGTGTGTGGGCCAATAAACTGAGCAACCTCCAACCTGACAGTAAGTCAGCACACTTTCCTTTTTCAGCTAAGGTGAAACCTAAACACACACACACACGGCAAAAAGTTCTTACTCTTCATTGAGAGTTGGCTTTGTTCCTATGGTCATCTTGTCCAAAGGTAAACACTCTCCAATTGCTTTATATTTGTGTGGATTAGCCCTTTGGATCTATCTGAGGGCTGAAGACCACAGGATCCACAGCTGCTCATCTTGACAGCAATGAAATGGGGCTTAGCACAGCAAGGAGCTTTACTCCCACTGCCACCAGCCAAATACATAGTTTACTTTCATTTAGCAAGGATGGAAAGAGGACAGGGAGAGGTAGCTTCACTCAGCAGGTGCTTGGGGCAGGGATTTAGCAGCACTCGCAGTCTGAGCAGCAGCTATGCTAATGGTGACAGGATTTTGGGATGAGCGAGGCGTCTTATCAGGCTGTGCACTCTGTAGCAGCTTTTGGCAGTCATACCTGCCACCAAACAGGTACTTATTTATACATTATACATTTTAAACCTCTGCCTCCCTGCTGCGCTGTCTTTGGCTCACACACTCACGTGGATCTGTTTCCTTCTAGACAGCCACAAACACTATTAGCCATATATAAATATACTCTTGAAACCGTCTTTTTCAGTATCTCTCTTGCTGCCATCAACACCCGCCCTCTCTTCTCTCACCATTGAGGCTGTCAGTCTAGCATTTCATTAGCATCCGGTGGGCTGAGACTTTCGTATCAGTTAACCTCTCCTCTTCAGTTAAAATGTTCTGCTGCTGTAAATTGAACATCTTTCAAACTGCCTCTCGGCTCTGGTAAAGTAGACCTACACACTACAGTAGCCATAGTTTTCTGTGGGCAGTTTTATTATCCGACTGCATGCATGTGTGTGCTTATAGACCTTCTCAGTGCAGACAGAATGGCTGGAACCATGTTACATAGTTTGATATATTTACTACCAACTCTCTGTGGTGAGGTTAGACCAGCTGGAGGCCAGGGACTGGGTCATTTCCTGGACCACAGTGGCTTCTCTTATTGGAAAGCACTTCAATCTTCTTTGAGACTGCCACTACAAAAAATAACCAGTGCCATATGTGGAAACTGACTGTGTCTCTTTTTCTTTCTTTTTTTAAAGCATGTTTCAAGCTAAATTAATTTTTGGGCAACATGGGCAGTAAATCTTGAGGTGTATGTTTTTTGTTAGCTCAGTCTGTTTCAGGTCGGCTCCTGAATGGCTCCAGGTAGCAGCAAACAGTTTAACAGTGTAAACCTGGCACAGCTGAGCAGGCTGTCTTCGTCTGGCCCTACTGACCACGAGGACTACTGTCCAGGATCAGCACATTCACCAGACTGACAGACATGTGGGGGACATTATCATATGTACACCAAACTAGAGAACATGTGCTCAGATAAATATCAGCCCTCAGATGCAGCTACTCTAACATATTTGTTACAAAAATGCTGTCTAAGTATCTGCTGTTATATAATTACTGATAGCAAGTGTTTGCAGTCTTGCCTATAAGTCTGCAAATATCACATCAACACATAATCAGCAGAGGGTGACAACTTGTGACTGGCTAGTAATACAGTAAGTGTTGTGTATTAAATTATGCAATTAAAATGCCACAGCTGACCTCTAAATTTTCCTCATATTTTCTTCATTGCTATGGCATCATCTTAGCCTTCAGAAACTTTTGGTAAACGGGTCCCAATTCTGTGGGTGAACTCCACTCGTGACTATGTGGTCATGACTTTCTGTTTAGTTTCATTTCTCTTGTTAGAATGAGACAACTAAATCATTTATCATTCTTGTAAGTACATGGAGTTTTGGGGCATTTCATTATTCTCAAACAACTTCAACCTGAGAAGAGGTCTAATCAGGCAGAATATTTTAAGAAGTATGTGCCAGGCCTTTGAATATTGCAGTTTGTTTGTTATCCCTGATTTAATTTGATACAGTAGTTAAGCCGATTCATGTACAATAGAATATTAATACAAACAGAGGTACTACAAATGTCAGGCTTTGGTTAGTAAAGACTCATGTTCTAGGATTGTGCTTGTTTGAGTTCCTCAGCATGTGGACTCCTGTCTTCCACAGATTTCCCCAGCACCAGCACAGTGAAAATCTTGATTTTTCATTATGATGTGAATTATGCCTGGATGTGCTTCAGACAGCTTTCCTTTGAGCTGAATGCTGACATCAGTGAGTTAAAGTGCCTATAGTTACCATGTTGACATGCTAACCAAAGCGTTAAACATATGAACCTTTTACCCAACTGACATATTTATGTAGTCCTATTGTCATTCATACATTCAACACAACACTTACTTATAATAGCATAGACAATAGCATTTGATGGTATGCTTTAACAGTAAATTTAGGTTTTGGGCTCAGGCACTGTCTCTTAAAGGACCAGTGTGTAAGATTTAGTGGTTGAACAGACTTGACAAAAAGGTATTGTATTGTAAGTATGTTTTAGTACTACTTTTTTACTTTTACCATTCTTTTTTATGATCAATTGAAAATAAGAATGTATTGTGTTTTCGTTACCTTAGAATGAGTTCTTTATCTACATAGAGAGGAAGTCCTCTTCCACAGAGGTCGCCATGTTGCACTGCCATATTTCTACAGTCTCAAACCAAACACTGGCTCTAGAGAGGGCCTTTTGAGTTTTGCAGCCACCGTAGGCTATTCCACATGCTTGAAAGGGAGGGTGTATTCATTTGGTTGCAATCTGCAACTGCTAGATGCCACTAAATCCTACACACTGGTCCTTTAAAATAATGTCTAATGAATGTTTCTCATGTTGCTTGGAAACAAATGTAGTGATAATTTTGCAGCTATGGAACAGCTGAAAATGACTCTGACAGAGATATATTTGCACTTATGTGGTGTAAACAACCAAGGACAACATACAGTTACCATTTCTCAAAGCTTATTTTTATATATAGTCATAAATGAATGGCTTATATATTTTTTAATGTTTGTGTGTATGTGTATGTGTATGTATGTATTGTACCTGGCTCCAATGTAGAGTGTCCGATTGACTTGGAGCATCCTCTGGATGTGTAGAGGCTCCTGTCTTAGCCATGTTCGGTGGGGTCGGCCCAGGAACACTGGATACCGTCTCACGACTGTCAGTGAGTGACACAAAAACACACAATTACTGCTCCCAACCTTTCAACCTTCCTTCCAAAAGTATATTTTGATTTATTTTTGTTGTTGTTGTTGTTGTTGTTTTGTTTATGACAATTCAGCAGTCATAACAGATTTTCATTAAGTGGAGAAACATTTGAAACCTGCCATTTCATACAGCATCTCATCTACATTAGATGCAGTGCAGCACAAAGACACAAGAAACAAATAATCTTCTGAAAGTGATGTCTGATCTACACCTCGTACTCTATCTATCCCAATTTAATATTTACAAGTTTTTGTTGTTGACTTATCGGAACTCACTGTTGATGAATTGTTCATTTACATGCTGCTTTTTGTTGGCATATTTGGAAAGGCGTGTTCTGCCAACCGATTTAAGGACACAGAGATACGTAAAAAAACATCAAAATGGTGAAACAAAATGTTCTTAGTGTTCCAGAGTGTTCCAAGATATTCTGTACATTGAGGAAGGAACGCTTTGGGGGAGACAAATCAAAGATAAAAGTAGCAGAGCACTTTTAGCATCTTTTTGTCATGTTGTCCAGCAGTTGTGCAAAGATCCAGAGAAATATATAATAAGCAGTGAAGAGAGAATCAGACAGAAGTTACATATAAATCAGATTATTATTATGGAAAGCAGGATGGCTATCTGTTTTTGACCTTGACAGAGGTGAACGAGACAGTATTTTCATCTGATAGCCTCTCATCTACTCTCTGCTGCCATTACTTCTTTATATCCCACCCTCTGGTTTATTCATCTATTTTCCTCTTCTTATTCATCTTTATATTTAGTCATTTAATGCTCTAGTCTCATCCTGTTATTCTTTTCATTCATATCAACGTCACTCCATCCTGGGACCCACTGTGATTCACTCTCTTCTCTCCTTGTTGTCCACCTCCACACTTTCTTCTATCTGTCCTGCCTATCCATCCATATGACCTGTTCTATAACCTATACCTGCTGTAAACTGAGTCTAATGCAGCCACTCCGGTGTAGCTCTCAGTAGCCTGACAACCTCTACTCTCAAATGTTCAGTATTGATACGTCGAGAAGGGTCTGGACTCAATCAATATTATTGAACTGCAATCAATCAAGGTCTGGTCTATGTTGGAGACTGCTAAGCTGATATGGAGACTCAAAGTCTGAGTGTGTCAGGAGCTGTGTCTCTGGAGGGTCTGAGTGTGTGGGAAAGTCATGAATGCGAGAGTCCCTTTCTACACTCTGTTCTCATTCCTGAGAGCGACCCCACACCTCCTGACCTGAACACCAGTCAACACCCTTCGTGTGAGAGCCTGTCTGACCTCAACAACCCACACCATGACCCTAAGCCTCCTCCATTCCCACCCCCCACTTTAACATTCTACATGTTAAGGTGTGACCCCGCACCTCACACATCATGACCTCAGAGAGAGGCATGCAGGGGAGTAGATGGCGAGAAAGTCAGGAGGTCAGTGTACCTTCAGTTGGGATGAAGTTGAGAGGCCCTGGTTCCTCAGGGAATGCCGATCTGGCCGTTTGGAGCAGCCAACACAGCAGGAAGAGGAAGGGAGGGGCCATGGTCGCCATAGCAACAGAACGGTAGAGTCTGTGGAAATAAAAAAATAGACAGAAAAGGAGTGAGTGGTTGCTAAATGAGGCAGAGGAGTGAGATACACACATACACGTAAACATACGCCTAGAAACATTCACTCATTCAATCACTGATTGACTAACTGGTTTGCTGGCTGGTTTTCTCAACTGCTATCTTTGTGTTCCCAGAGCATCTCTAACCCTTCACCCTGATGTGAGGGGGTGAGACATAGTCTGCTAAGAGTGAAGGATTAAGTCATCCACTGATGGAGAAGTGTACAGTCAGCTCTGAATGCAGCCAGATAATTGTGGCCAAACATCACCACATCAAACGTCATAGCACCTATGACACATCTGAAAGGAATGAGAAAAACAGTATAGGAATAGTGAAGGGGGAGAGATTTGTGGCAAGACAGGGGCAATACATGGCCTATAGATGAATGGAAAGTTTGTATGGGTAGAGAGTGAGTGAGAAGCGAAATAACACTGCAGACATCAACCATTATGCAGGATATGAAGGAGTCTGAAAGATGGAGAGAAGAGTGGTTTACTTAAATTAAATGCCTGCCAGCAACGCAAATCACCTATCTGACGGCAGAGCTAAACTGTCTCTATTTTTCATCGGGTGGTGCTGAAGCAGATGCAGGTCTCGGATGTGTTTCATGTGGAAATACAAATGATACCCAAATTAAGTTACCCTACACAATCCATCTAGAAAATGACTCCAGCACTCTGCCTCGTGGGAGAAAAGCTCTCAGAATTACTATTGACTCCTGCCACAAACCTCAGAAAGCACGATAGGCTGGCCACTACCTCTGCATGTTATTTCTGTAATTTTGTTGCCATAACATGTGTGTGGTGGAATTCACTGTGCATCCAACAGGCTCTTCTATCTTCAACTCTGCCCTATTTGTAATTATCTATCAATTTTCCTCTCTCCATACTAACCTGGCATGGAATTGTGTTTTCTCAAACATAGTGTAATTTACAAAACCTCGTAAGTCCGCTCTCATCTCATGGTTGGCTTAAGGTTGAATGTGCCATTGAGTAATTTGCTTTGAAAATCAAGTGGAGAGGGCTTCCATTGCACACCACTGCAAACACGAAACACTTTAGCAGTCCCTTCAACCTTGCACAATTGCAACTTCTCACATTTGAATACAAGGTCGGATTTCTTTATGCAAAACTCCTTAGCATTTTACTATGGTCACAGATGCACAGTGCGTGAAACAATGCAAAGACAAACACTGTGCTGAACGTACGGTCCTATCCACTATGCACGCCTCCTCTGTTTGTCTCCCTTAGACTCTCACAGTCACTCCCTCAGTTCACTTAATTTCAACTAAACTGCATTGTGATTTTTGAAGGCTTTACAGGCATACATAACATTTTCTTATAACCACATTATAATAAAAAACAAATGTTAAAACAATCACAACAACTGCAAACATTAAAGTATAATACAATGAAATTAAAGTTAAATGTAAGCTTACATGGCCAAAAGTATGTAGACAACACAACATTATCCCTATTCTTGATAATAAACAATTTAATTGCAAAACCACTGACATTAACATGTTGCTATAAAGCCTAATTTCTTGTGGGAAGGCTTTCCACAACATTTTGGAAGTAGCTGCACCTTGCTTTATTCACAGGGGTGTTGTCATGTTGAAACAGGTAAGGACCTTTCCCTGACTGTTGCAGTAAAGTTGGAATCACACTATTGTGGAAAATATAAGCAGATTCTATGGAATTATGTAACTTTTGCTAAATGTAGCCAAAATGAACATGACTTAACACATTACAGGGTAATGATAAATGAAAAGAGCCTTTAGGCCCACAAACTGACTCTGTAATGTCAGTTACACAACCATATTTATCTAAAGTTTTCAATCATTTGCCACCAGAGGCTACTGGTCACTACAAGTAATGCTGAGGATGCAAAACCCTTGAGTGCAGTGACTGGCTTAAAAATGTTCCTTTAACTGGTAATAATGGTCTTGCTCAAATTGTGACAAACAGTCCCAGACCAAAAGTACAGGAGGGTTAAAATATTTTTCATCATAAATGTATAACTAATATACTGTAGTAAAATCTAATAATTAGGTAAAATAATTAACAATAGATTAATCTACATATCAAATTAAAACAGATTTCAGTAAAGTACAACATAGAGTACATATTGTACTCCATATAGTAATATGGAAGCAGCGTCCTTTCTTCAGTCATTTCCAGAGTTTCTCTCTCACACGCTCTCTCTCTCTCACCCCTGAAGGATACAAACAGCCATTGTGCAGCCCATCCCTTTAATGGAGTCCCAGACATAACCTTATCAGGACACATCATCTTTATGGGACATTTCTCAAATTCCCTGCTCTGACATCAGAATAAAAGTGGGAGGCATGCTAATTATTCAACACCCACAAGCAAAATTACAGGAGGTGAAGGGGAAAGAGTCACCAAGAGAAGAAAGGAGGTCACAGGGGTAGAGAGAGATGGAGTGAGAGATAAGTGAGACGCACTAAGAGGAAGAGGAGAAGTCAAGGAAGTCAGTGTATCCAATCAGAGATTCTATTGTTTCTGCTATTAATAATGTATGAATAAATGTCAGGCGGTACGCATTCGATTAGTATAATTAGACACCCTGGGCTATACAATTTCATGGGACAGCAGAATAAGTGGATATACAAGTATAAAAGTGAATGTGTGTATGTGTGTATTGTGTGTGTGTGTGTGTGTGTGTGTGTGTGTGTATGTGTGTGTGCGTGCGTGCGCGCGCGTGTGTGTGTGTGTGCGTGCATGCGTGCATGTGTGTGTGTGTGCATGGGGGGAGGCCACCAATGGTTCAGAGCCAAAGTATCTCTGTAATTATGACAAATGGCTGCAGTCAAGTCCATTCAGAAGCCTAGCTGCATGGCACAAGCTGTACAATCGTATATGCCATTATCATCGAACAAGGCCTACTGAAAGTCACATATATATTTTGCCATTTGGCGGAGACACTAATCCAAAGTATCCAACCCCCGGGTGCTATAGCACCCTGTGTTTGAAATTGAAATGGCAGTAGATGTCACTGAAATCATATTGATGCTGGCATATAGTGAAGGCTCCATGGATTTAAAAAAAAAAATTCAAAACTATACTGTCAGCGGCAAATTATTTTGTCAGTTCCTTCACCATGGGGGACTATTGTTTCCAGTGATGTGACAAACATATTCAGGGACTCAGGGATTTCGGGCACTAACCCAACAGCCTTATTTGGGTGCCAGGTTAATACAGACGGCAGGTGATGACAGGGAAGAATGCAAACCACAGCCGATCAAGTGAAACTTCACTCTGAGCTTTAGTGCCCCATCTACTCCAACTATCTTTTTTTACTACTAATGAAACAGGACTCCTGAACTCACCATGCTTCATTCGCTTCAACAGGATTAAAACAGACTTGTTGATTTGTCCATTTCCACAACCCAAGATCAATTTAATTATGGGTGTTTAGGCAGGTAATTTCCTACACAAAGTCATTAAGAAATTGGGGGGAGGTCAGGTGGGAAGGACTGTAAGGTTTCCCTGGATCCCATCAAGGCCACCTCAGATCACCACTGTGGCCAACTTTGATAACTTTTGATTCACTTAGATAATACATTTCTGCCAATCAATAGTGTGTATGTCTTTAGCAAAGCTTTATGTGGAGTGATTCTGTTCTGAGACAGTCATACTAACAACAGAGGGTTTCAAGAGAGGAGGAAATAGTTTGATGGCAAATAAGAGACGTGACAAATGCCTGCAATTGGTAATACAGAGATGGTGACCCTCTGCTGCAGGGGTTTGGATACTTTGCATGCAAATAGAACACATCATCATCAAATGAAGCACTAATATGCTCTGAAATGCTTTTGTCACCTATTACGGTTGCCATGGCTTTCGTTTTTCTTCTCTCCTCAGTCTCTCTACCTTTTCCCTTTCACAATCTCGTTATGCATTAGCTCCTCTTTTGCTCTCTGTTAGCTCCAGTCTTGTCGATGTGTACGTTCTCAATGTTTCCATAACAAAGCCGTGAGGTACTTGCACAAAAAATTGGACTAACGGCTGGAAGAAAACCGAGATTATGCGTGCCCTAGATATAGGGAAAATGGTAATGAAATGGAGCAGCCTTAATGGGGACACAGTGGTGGTTAGGGTATTTATGATTAAAATATTTAACAGAGTGGTTGTCAAGCATTATGCAGAGGTATCACTACTGGTAGAACACAGTGCTCTAGCATTAGGGTATGATAATCCCTTTTCACATTGGTCGCTCAGCTTCAAAAGCCTACACAGATGATGAAGGAATTCACACATACTCAATTGTCCACATTTATCATCGTTTTACAAGGCAAATTATATTTTTCTTCTGCAGGTATTGCATTTATTAAAGGTGCTATAATCAATACTGTTGTGGGTGTGAAAGGGGCAGCGTTGGTGGTAACCAGTTACTTTGTTACTTTGTAACGCGTTACCCCCAGAGTACTTGGATTACTTTTTTGATGTAACGAGTAACCTGTTTTTTGATGTAACATGTTAGGTCCACAATTAAGTACTCAGTTGTTTAGTTATGTTTTCAAAAAGTTAATCCGTTATTAATTTATTTTTTTACCAACTATTACTGAAGCCTACCTTTTTGCCACAAGAAAAAAAATCTGCCATTACTACTTTTTTGGCAGGCAGGCACCTTGCTACGTGCTACAGTTATATTACTGCACACGTGTACGGCAGCTCGGCAAGCAAGATGGCAAAAAGGACAGCATTCACTTCATGGAAATATTCACATTATTTTGAATTTATGGGAGGAAATAATGGCAACAACATAACAGTAACATGCAAGTATTGCCTGGCTAACAAAAGTCTATTGCCCTGTATTGCCCAAGTCAGGTATGTGTTTGAAATGCCTATATGTCGTTTTATAATTTTTACAGTTTTTATGTAAGGCTGTACAATAAAGAGCTGTAAATGGGACATTGTGTCTGACACTCCTGCTATTAGTGTAAAGATTTACAGATTATGAGCCAGACTTGGCTGTGTGATGATGGTAGAGTCATTATATTTAAAAGAGGGCTTGACTAAAACAACATGCGCGAGGAATCACAAAGGGGTTTTCATTTTCGGTATGCAAAAGTACTCTAACGAGGTACTTTTCTCAGAAGGCAATGCTGTAATGTAAACAGTTACTTTCTAATGGCAGTAATTTTATAATTTAACTAGTTACTTTTAAAAATAACACCCTCATGAATGCACTAAGAATTATTACCCAACTTTGCAGTTGTTCTCAGCTCTATAGAGCACTTTTAGTTTCTTTTAGTTAACTCTTTTGGTTTTCTGGCCAACAGCTTTACTGTTTTGATTTCCAGCTGTAAGAAGCAGCAATTCCCAGCCAAAAAACTCTGATAAACAATACTGTATACTGTACTCTACCTGCTGAGCACCAAACGGTAAACAGACAACATTAACTAGCACAGTGGAGTGTTTAGCTGCTGAAGACTGAATCTGTCACATTCGCAGAGACAGGATCCTTTAAAAATGAATGGAAGTGTAGCTCTGTGTCTGCTGGATGAGCAAATTGGCAGTTGTCTGCTGAGATATTCACCATATCAACCTTACAACATGGTCAGTGCTATGTTTACCTGTTCCCATATAATCAAAAAAACACACACGCATGCAGGTTTAAACCTCTGAAATATTCTCTTGCACTTATTGTTTTATGATAGTACATTGTTAGTAATATATTAAGGAGCTACAATACAGATGACATAGTAGTACTGGAACCTATTTTTTTCTACTGATAAAAAAAGATACTGGACAGGAGCCAACAACAACCTTAAGGGTTTCAAGCTGTAACAATCTTTGTTATTGTAATGGAGAGACAGTAAAAACTCCCCACAGACTTTGAGCTTATTCTTTAAAACACTTAATAACTTTAAAAAAAGAGAGAGAATTAATGTTCAAAGAAAGTTTTCTTTGTCACAGGCTAAAGGGTGAGCTCCACTTTGCTCTGCTTTTATTGTTCCATATTACCAAGATGACTTTCAGAGTTCAGAACATGAGACTGTGCTGGCACATGGGAAAATATATTAAGTAAGCAGTGGAGGATTTTATGATTGTTCCATTTTCTTTATGTAGCCTTAAAGACAGCACATAGATTTCCCAGAGACTGGCCTAATTGTCACATTAGTGGGTGAGAGAAGGCTGCTTTATGGAGTGTGTAGAATCAATGACAGGTGATAGCCTGATGCTGCTTGGATCTCCCTCAATCAGCAATAACATAAGATGCTGTATGCGGCAGGGATGTGAGAAGGGCAGGGAATGAAGAATAAGTTGTGAGAAAGACGGCTAGGAGGGAGGATTTAAGGCGAAGATGGAAATGAACACAGCCGCTATTTAAAAAAAGAGCTGAGAAAATGGGGAGAGGACGAGGCAGGACAAAGAAAGTGACAAAAATAATGCACTACAGGGACTGATGAAGAGAAACAGAGGTGAAAGAGAGACAATTGAGGCATTCAAACAGAGAGGGGGAGTCACATCGGATATACAGAGAGTGAAGCCAAAGAATGTACGGAATGAGGGACAGAAAGACAAAGAAACAGAGGAGAGGAAGAGCAAAAAGCCAATAGATTTATCTCCACAGTGAGCCAAGAGAAGACTAGCGGAAAAGACCTTCTGGCTGAAAACTTGCAACATATATCAATTTTATTTTTTTTTTCTGTATCTTTTGAGAGCTTTCTATCTAGGAAAGTTGGCATTATATGTGGAGTCCCTCAGGGGTCAATACTTGGACCATTGCTGTTCCTCAAAGATTCCTTATGTACCTCAAAGCCACATAAATCAAAAACACATGTTACATTACCATAATTACGCTGATGACACACAGCTATTATTAATCCTTGTTCCTTGTAGATCTCAGCCTTTTAGCGGTTGAATACATTGTAGAAAAGATCAAGAACAAAACCAAAAATGGTGTTATTGGTGCCAAGTATGTCCTCTAGGACAGGAATTACCTCAAAGATCATTAATCAGGATGTTGTCATTGATCCTGATCTTAGAGCCACCAACTTACCAAAAACTGCTTTCTTTTATCTTAAAAAATATACTAGCCTCTTTTTGTAGTCAGATGCAGGGAAATGTATATACAGTATGTACATATTACATGTTTGTTAGACTCACCCAACCTCCTAACTGGTCTGAAGATGGGCCAGTTACTGCTAATTCAAAGTGCAGCTGCCAGGGATCTTATAAAAAATAGCAACTCTGTTCACATCACACCTGTTCTCAGATCTCTGCCCTGGCACTCTGTTAGTTTGAGTTAATTACAAAATGTACCTGCTTCTCCCATATGAACAGATCTATTTGATCATTTGGAACAACCCTCCTGGTTAGTCCAAGGACTAAATCAAAAGTTGGAGAGGTGACTTTGGGTTTTTTATTGTCCTGGCTGCTGAATATTTAGACAGATTACATTAAATGTGCTCTGACATCAACAGTTTTAAAACCAGACTGAAAACATTTGTTGACCCATGTGCTTTGGTTAGTTTGTGTTTGTGTTTTAATCTACATCTGATACTCATTGTTTGATTGTGTATCTTCCCTGAAATTAAATTTTCTATATAAATTAAGTTTTGCTGCGCCTTTCTGAAAACCATCTTACAGTTAATCTGCTTTGTGGATCCCGGACAGTTTGAAATCCTAGATTCCCATAACCCTAACCACTCTTGACACAGATGCACATATAGAGTACATATGCACATACAGTATACTCCATGATACACATCTCTTTTGGGTATTGTGCCTTCACTTAAGCCAAACCCCAGCATTCCCTCTCTATTGCTCAGGCTTTACTGATTAGACAACATGGTGGGTTAGTGATTAGCACTGCTGGCTCACAGCAAGAAGGTCCTGGGTTGGAACCCCTAGCCATTCCAGGTCCTTTCTGTATGGAGTTTGCAAGTTCTCCCTGTGTTTGTGTGGGTTTCTAACAGGTGCTCAGGTCTCCTCCCACCATCAAAGACATGTATGTTGTCAGTACCCTTGACCAAGGCACTGGTAAAAGAACCACTACACTGTGGCTTCCCACTGCTCCTGAAGTGTGTGTATGTAGGATGGGTCAAATGCAGAGGATCAATTTCCCCACGGGGATCAATAAAGTACTTTGTCTTCTATATAAGACTTTGCATCACCATGAAATCCTGAAGCCTCAATAACATCACACATATTTAAAAAGAGAGAAGAGATGGAGTAAAGGTCGAGAGAGAAAAGAGGGGGAGTGCACAGTAAATGAAAAATGAAAAGTGACCTTTCTGTACAGAACGATGATTTTCCCATGCACTCAGAAACACCATAGATTTATCTAGTGGGAAATGTGTGCAGCATGTGCAAAAGGACAAAACATTTCTATAACACTCTTCTTTTATCAGAATCAGACCATGAAAACATGTCCTCTGTATCTTCTTTACACAGTACCGTGTGTCTAA
Source organism: Scomber scombrus (assembly GCF_963691925.1). NCBI lineage: Eukaryota > Metazoa > Chordata > Actinopteri > Scombriformes > Scombridae > Scomber > Scomber scombrus. Next base: position 12,946,281 of record NC_084977.1, on the reverse strand, counting down.
TGGATATATAATTTCAGAGGATTCAAAGGTTGGTGCTGGAATAAGATAATCTCTGGCTCTTTCTGTCAACTGTGTATGTGCTCCCATTAACGGGCGAGAGGTAGACTGACAGAGCGCTGGATGGCAGAACAGTAATGTAATACCTTTAATAGCTTATTGTTGATGAATAGATATCTTTGAGTATTACTAGAGCTCTCCCCAGAGTTGTGTCACTGTCATTAACCTTCACACTCCTCAAAATTACTGTTGCTGAGACACCAGGGGACAGAGCGGCAATAGTCACAATCTAGAAAGTGTAAAACAAAGATGCTTTAGCACTGTCTGTGAGTCTGTAGGTTAATTATAGGTCTGTGTTTTAGGAAGAAGACTCTCCAAGTAAAAGCATTGAGATTTCTTTATTCTCTGTACTGAGCATATCTTTTATTTTTCTACCCTCCATGTAACGTCTTCTTGTTTCTTTCATCTTTTCAGCTTCAACATACCTCTCTCTTGCTCTCTGAACAGTTCTGACTATGATCTCGACCATCAAAACAGCGATATGTGAGACAAGAAGAAACATCCTGTCACATCACAACAGCAGAGATAGGCCTGACCCTTGGCTTACCACCAGTTTACAACCATCATTAGCAGGGCAGAGATCAGGGGCCAAGGCCATAAATCACACTCAAACCATCCATGTAGGAGGAACCCAGCTACACTGCAGTAAAAATGAAAAGAAAACACACTCTGAGACTGACGGGAGGCTAAAAGCAACTCCATCCATCACTGGCTGCAGGCTCCATAAAGTCAATAAAGAAAAACACACAAGGCGATAATCTCCAGCATGGATATAAATAATACAGAAACCTTGCTAATGGCAATAAGAGGTTCTGCAGCATGACAGAACCCCTCTTGATGTGATTATTCGGCTAAAATTCCCCCAAGGACATGTATTATCTTGCGTAAATACTCAGGAGTAACTCAATAGGGCAATATGTTCCCATCCAGGGACTGTTTTCCCTCTTTGCTTGTGAACCAGGAAGGGAAGTAGATTTATTGTAATGGCAACAAGTGACTGTCAGAGGGGGCTCAGGGTCGGGTGGCAGGCAAAAATAGAACCTTTTGGGGAAAAGTGGAAGAACTGAAAAACTAAAGCAGACTCTGAAGTATGCACCGCTCGTTACTTGACATTTGCTTATTTTCCAAACTTGTTATTATGAAGGGAAGGAATTGAACACCACTGCCAACTGGCCAAAGAAAGACTTCAGATACAAAATACAATAAAAACCTTGCAAATGGCCTGCTGATTATGTGTGACTTATTGGATAAATAAAAAAATGAAAAAAAATTTCGAGCATTTTTATCTCTGATAATGTATAGCAAGTTCAGTGTTTCCAATTACATAATTAGTACTGCAGGGTATCACATCATGTGATTGGACATCTGTTAAATTTCATCATTGGCAGGTTTTACATCTGTAATTGCCATAAGGACTTACATTTAAGTGTTTCTCTGCTCTCTTAAACACAATACAAAGAGGCTAAACAAAGCATTTACAAGGTCAGATTCTGCAATACACAGATACTTTTGAATAATACAATGTGTGCATGTGAAAGGGCAGCGTGAAAGCGTCTATCTAAGCTATTCTGTTTTGGTGGAGAAAAGGGCTTTCTAAAACAAGGAAAAAGAGGGAGACGGAACAGGGAGGTCTGTGTACACCGTGGGCTTCACAATGACGTCTCTGTATGCTAATAGTGTTTACCTTCTGTTCATCTGTCTTCCTTCTTTACACGCTAGATGAAACTATGCCTGATGAAGCCACTGTTTGGTTTCTATTGTCAAAGTTTGTGCATTCAATACAAAGTTGAAGGCAAAATAACTCACTGTGCAGAAGTGCTGCAGAATATACCTATACCATAATGTGTCCCTCAGCTGTGTCCAGATTTTTATTCATAATGGCAAATTTTATAGGAAAATCATCTTGTCAAGCGCTCCACTGTGAACGCCCCCATCATAAACAGTATCTAAAAGCAATTTTCTCTCTCCCGACGGAGACAGCAGAAGGACGATAGAGCAGGTCTGGCACTGGTAAAGATAGAGAAGCATACCTGCAAGTACCCAGCCTCTGATTTCACACCGACACTCACGTACACATGCACCCAAGCTGTGCCCGTACATATGCATGCAAGTTTACGTACACACACACGCACGCACACACGCACACACACACACACACACACACACACACACACACACACACACACACACACACACACACACACACACACATACTAACCATCTTTTTCCCTCCCAGTCTATCTTCTCTAACTATGAATCATCTTCCTCCTCATCCAATTTAGTCAGATAAATTCCACTTTTCTGGTTTCTTGCACTACAGTAACTTTCTCAGTTCTCGTTTCTGCTTTATCTCAACCTGTTTCTTTGAATGTCACATCTGTGGTATAAATCCACACACACACACATTGCAGTGTCAATCAAGAGACGTCTCCAGTAGACAGATCTGCACACCGTGTAGCTGCGAACATAGACACATGCCTGCATGTGTGCTGAGCAGCAGATCCAAACTCAAAACCAAACAGAAATAAACACACACACACACACACACACACACATCATTGCACTGCAGGCATAACTCCTAGGCCTAGCTGTGTGCAAGTTTGATCCCTTTCACCATGTCTGAGAAGCATGTTAATCAGCAAAGGAGTCTGCCAGCTCAGCCATATATGTCTCTATCTTTCTTGCTGCTCCCTGTGTCTTCGTCTCTCTGCCTCTATCTGCATCTATTCTCTCCAATCTATCTCCACTCTTGTCAAACACTGTTTCACTACCTCTACCTCATTGTATTTATCTCACATTCCTCTTCTTCTCCTCCTGTTTTTGCTGAAGCTCTCATCCCATCACAGCAAATCATGTCTTTCTTTTTCTCCTACATTCTGGTGCAGCTCCCCCTCTGAGTTAAACTGATGGGATTTAAGACACTAAAGACTGGATGGTTTATTTAGAAGGTCTCAGTGAAGATATCTCACTTTTACCCGCCTGCCTGACATTTTATTGCTCTCTTCTTTCCCCTCCTCCTGTCACCCTTCACTCCCATGCCTCGGCTCTGAGGCTTTGGGATATGTTTGTGCCTGAGTTAAAGTGGATTCGGTTGTGGGGAGTGGATCAGGGTGGGTGGCTGTGGGATGCTGGATGAGTTTCACAGGACAAGTTTTAAAAAATGAGCACTGAAAGCTGAAGGGCAGAGAGAAAGAGGGAGGATGGGACTATGTGCAGTGAAAGATAGAGTATTTATGCATCTCCACAGATGGTTCCTAAGGAGATTTCTGCCCAAGCACTCAGTGATAAGTCATGAGGTGGTAGAGTGAAGGGAGGTGGTCATCTCAGTGCAGACAGCGATAACAATGGTGAGACAGATGATGAGGGGGGACAGAAAAGGGGTAATTATAAGTGAAGGAGGACATGAGGAAGAAGAGTGTGGCAAGTGCAGTCAATTTAGAGAGAAGAGCGTGCCGATTCAATAGCTTCAAATGTGTAGAGTGCAGGCACAAAAGAGGCCCTTTAGCTTTATTAAACAATGGCGCAAGGCCGACACACAAATTAAAAGAGATGTTACTTCTTTGACCTGAATGACCCTGGCAGACAGTCAAAGAGGACGTGTTATGGTTGACAGCCTCTTTTCTTGATTTTACCCCATAATGCTCTCAGGGCTGAGCCTCCATCCGTTGTGTCGCACTTAAAAATGAATGCATTCACATGACACACTTCAGAGATAACATCTCAATGGGGTTTCTCTGCTCGGTCAACCAGTAACATCCATTCCTATTTGCATAAAACGGGCTCGAGCTCGAGCCTCCTCGTTGGTCTACAATCGCCAGCTTGTTCAACAACGTCATTTAGTACCTGGCATCTCACGGAGCGGATCAAATCAATAAAAGCCATTTCCCTTGGAAGTCAATAGCCCCCGCTCTGGTTGTCAAGTTAATTCAATAAAAACAAAGAGGAAACAATGAGCGCAGGGAAATACGTCGGTGAGCTCTCACTTATACGACATGAGCCTAACACAAAAAAGCATTTATGGCAGAGTAGGTATACAGGACAGTCGTAGTATTCATTGCGAAGGCTGAAGCACAGTACATGCTCAAGGATATGGGAGGTTGAAAGGCAGTGCGGTGGGGCTGTGTTACCTGTCATGAAGTCAGTGGAGAGGAATGAAGCAGCTCATCTGGGCCTTTAAATCCCACATAACAAAAACAAGAATCCGACACACACAGCTCCATCAGCCCACTCACTTTGTCCCATTAAAGGACTGGTCTGGTACACAAATCCTTTGTGCTCCCTCCACTCTGGCATATTGGTAGCTACAGATATGATTTTGTTCTCTAAATAACAGAGTAAGTGGCTCGTACATTGATTGGTCTTTCTCTGGGCTGTTGAGCAACAGGGTAAGGCTGTGGAGCCAAACAGACAGGAGACTAACCCCCCGCTGTGGCTGTTGACAGAGGCTGCCATTTAAAAACACTGAGAAGAGGACAAACAACAGGGCGTTGAGGAAAGATTGTTACAACTGGGTTTCACCAGCATTTTTCCTCTAGCATTCTTATCCCGCTGAATTATCCTAACCAATGCTTTGGATCTTTGGTATACCCCAAAAAGATAAGAGGGGACTGCATTAGTGAATTGTTGTCCAATCTGCATAAAAAGAGTGTTCTCCTTTGGATATCCTTACATAGTTGTATATCCTCAACCTCCACAGCTCCACAACCTGTTTTGTGATGGCGCATCTACACACTTTTCTTAAAACCAGCTTGGTCTACTTCTGCTGAAGTTTCCTGGGAGAAAGTAATATACAGTGAGTGAAGGTGGACATGCTGCATGCTGTAGTTCAGTAAAATAGCCCTGGGAAACACAACATGGCCTCAGGCTGCACTGCTTTCTGGATTAGTGTGGCTAGTGTCTATGGGGAAGTTAGCATGCTTCCTCTTGTCTCATTGTCTTTTTGTATGTGAGACTGCTGTTTGTTTGTGACTTACAACAATTCAGATTTGGTTTATTTTTGAGGAAAAATATGACTGATCTTTGTTTTTAGTGATTCAACTGCAGCAGATTTAAGACAAAAACCCTTCACATCACCACAGCCTCACATTGCAATTATACATATATGATCATTGATGATCATTATACATATTGATCACACACACACACACACACACACACACACACACACACACACACACACACACACACACACACACACACACACACACACACACACACACACACACATATATGGCTTGCAATACAGTGAACAGCAGGTAGAAGCAGCTGATGCTCAGCTGATCTTTGCTGCCTAAACATATGCAATGTGCTCCAGAAGGTGACATTTAACATTTATGCTCTTTTGGTTTACAATTTATCTGCTGTTTGATGGTTATGAAATAGTTCACTGTGCTGTGCATAATAAATGTTTTGCCATATTTTATACCCATGGCCATTCATCAGCAATGGTACAAACCAAAAGATATATTACAAAGTAGAACCTGCTTAGTTAGGGTGTATTTTTTAAATACATTTTTTTTTAAATGCAGTAAAATTGACAATAGACAAAAGACAATGAGAAGTACCAAAGAGTTTGGCAGACATGAAAGTAAAGAACATGTGCTGTACTGTCAGTGCACATGGCAATTAAAAATGAAGCAGTGCTCCGGGCCTGGATTGATCCTGCAACAACAACCTGCCTGTTTATTGACAGATCTCCGGGGTTTCACTGCTGCACAGATGCCCTAAGGCCACTTTGTTGGGCCCAATCTCTCTGTCTCTCCCTCCCTCCCTCCCTCCCTCCCTCCCTCCCTCTCTCTCTCTGTCTCTCCCTCTCTCTCTCTCTCTCTCTCTCTCTCTCTCTCTCTCTCTCTCTCTCTCTCTCTCACTCTCTCTCTCCCTCTCTCTCTCTCTCACTCTCTCTTTCTCTTTCTCCCCCCCCCCATGCTCCCTGTTCTTTATAACCATGAACCATGTGGGAAACAGGGCTATTCAATATTGCCTCACCAATGTCAGGCCTGGTTTTCCCATTAACAAAGAAGTCCAGCCTCAGAGCATGAAAGGTGTTATTATTTAATTCTAGCACTGAGTAACAATTACATAAACACATACCTCACTTCTGGAGCTATGGATCTGACTCCCATTTCTTGACATTAGTTCAATACGATGTCTAAATATAACTAACAGTATAACATTGATATGATGTGCAAATAGCACTTTGACAGAAACACTATGCAATATTCAATGTGAGTGCCAGTCATAATAATTGTGGTTTATGAAAACTTAAGTCAGCCAACTCATGTGGATATGATCATTGTGTAAATACAGAATATGTACAACATTAATCTAACATTAATCTCTGACCTCATCGCTCCCTGCAAGGAAACATCAATCTCAGCACAGCAGGGAGTGAGGAGCAACATCACTAACTTCCTCTCTTTGGAAAGGGGTGCGATGGGGCAAGAAACACAAGACCTTCAGAAAGGTTATAAATAAACTAAATAACATTATTTAAAGCTACTCAAATAAATAAACCTACATTTACAATCACCGTGTGTGGTGTGAAAAGGTGTTGCTCACAGTGACAAGAATTATCACTTGACCCAACAGCTATTTTTAGCATCTTTCGGCTCATTGTTTTGGTTTTTACAGCCCGCAGCTTTACTGTTTTGGCTCACTCTCACCACTCTCATCTGTGTTGTTTCCAGATGTAGACGGTAGCTGTTTTTTTGTGAAAAAGCTCTGATTAACCCATTGTAAGCTACCTAACCAGCTAGAAACAGCAGAGAGACAAAATTAGCTACTAGCTGAACAACACAATGGAACATTTAGCTGCTAAAGAACAAGATATTTCCCTAAGGAGTTGGTGGAGAACAAAATAGAGCTAAAAGGAGAGTGATTATTGAACATACATGGACAAAGGGATCAGAAACATGTCTCGAAATGGATGTTAATATCACTTGCTAAACTGATTGCTATAATAACTTTATAATGTGTATATGTCAGTGTTGTGTTTACAGCTTGTAGCGTTGCACCAAAGTGGCCAAAAAAATCAATTAATGCAACATTTTTTCTGATAATTCAACATTTGCCGTCATCTTCTCCATAAAAGTTCACTAATCTGGGGATTTGTTTAAAGCTGTGTGACTTATGTTTGACTTATTTTATGCAATGTCACCACATTCCCATATCTCATCTTGTTAAATAGCCTACCAATAGGAAAGAGGCCATTTATAGAGACGGATGTGAGAGGTTTATATTAAACTCTGATTCAAAGCATAACAAGTCTATACTACAATCAGTACTGATGAAGCTGTGATGAAGACTTACAGTGGCAGTGTTTACATAGGATTCAATTTCTACTTAGCCAAACATTCTCCATCTGCAGCCAGCATGATTGTGGAAACAACACACACAGCTGAAGGACAGCTGTCAAGCCTGGAAACCCTTACTGAAAGGGGGGGGGAAAGAAAAAGAGAGAATTGATATCCATTTAGAGGTGAAGGTGAGGACGAAAAAAGGTAAAAAGAAGGAAATAGAGAGAGTGAACAAAGACAAAAAAGAGGAGAGAGCAAGGTAAAGAAGAGAAAGAGCACATAAATGAATTTTAGCACCGGAGTGAGATGACACAGAGAGATAAAAAAGAAAATAGAGGGTTGGATTGGAACGGCTGGAGACAAATGGAAAGATAGTGGAACGGTAGCTTCACCAGCAGTGTGGTAATGCCATGCTCTCTCGCTGAAACAGTTTGGCTCATGACAAGATAAGGACAGCCATCACAACCTGCGCCTCCATTTTTTATCATCTCTAGTGGTGGCTGAATAACGTCCCCAAAACTCTTTTTCCCCACATTCCTTATCAGACACTGCTCTTGTTTTAAATTGCACACAGACACAAACTCACATAAATACATAGACACACAAATGATTAGCCGTTACCAGCCTGTCATCCTAAGAAAAAAAACAGTATAGGGCATAAATTCAATCATCAAAAACGACCCACTTGGACAGGTGACGCAGTTCAGATGACGTCTATATAAGGTGACAAGAGACTGCTGTTTGTTTTCCTGTTTCCAGCTGCAGGTGTCATGTTTCCAACCGCAAATCAGGACACTTTTTTAAAAACCGTAACAATGATGTTGTGATATTTACTGTTGCCATGACGATGGACATTTCCTAATTTTTTAAAGAAAGCAGTAACTCTAACCAACACCTGATTTCAAGTGATCATTTTAACCAAAAGCATGATTTTTCCTTAATCCTAACCAAGTGTTTTTTGTGCCTAAACCTAACCAGACCTTAATCCTAGCACTGTCACACCATAAAACATATTTTTATCAGTGATGTGTAATGGTTTTGGAAAGCAGCATATTAGAAAATGTTCCTATGGGTCAGAGTGCATGGTACAACGGATACGACTTATGTGGTCATTTAATTATGAGGACATGTTTGCCGTTACAGTGGCAATAAATGGAATTTAATGACCATTGCAAAAGGACAGACACAGTTCATCAATTGGTGTACTCCTGAATTTGACTGCTGGCTTTATTAGTCTGAAGCTGTAATGACTAGTTAATTTCTCTTTCTTTTCTTTTTGGCTTCTTTTACTGCAGATGTCTGACCACAGTAGATGAGAGGAGAGGAAAGGAGAGGAGAGGAGGACTGTGTTTCAGGCTATATGTCATAGCCTGAGTGAGCTTTGAAATGGCTGCCCAGCGCTAATCAGAATGAGTCATGCTGTGGGAAATCTGTCAGAGAGATAAAAAGAGGTATGGCAGGGAAGAACAAAGTGATGAAGGAAGCAACAACAGATATTTAAATAACCAAACATCCGGCATTATAGTTGTTCATTAATCTCAACATCCACTCCTTGCTGTTCCCTCACTCTTTCTTTCCTGTGTATATCCTTTTTATGTCTTGCTCTCACACTCCCTGCCTCTATAGTCAAGCGTTGCTGCGTCCCCCAATGCCAACGGGCGCTATGGCAACAAGACATTGACTCTGGCAGAGTCTCAGTGAATATGGGAATCAGCATGCGTATGTGTCTATTTGTTTGAATATGCATGCATGATTTACTGCCTTTTATTCAGGGATGAAGGCCAATTCTCACTAAATGGTGGGACAGCAAAATTCATTCGTCAGTCTTTGCAAAATATGCTGTGCTAAATGGACTATTTATAGGGATATTTGGTGAACAGTGTTGGGGGTAATGTGTTACAAAGTAATGCGTTAGAGTACTTTTTTGATGTAACCCATTGTAACGCGTTGGGTCTGCAATTAAGTACTCACTTGTTTAGTTATGTTTTCAAAAAGGTAATTTGTTGTTTTTTTAAGCAACTCTTCCTGTAGCCTACCTTTTTGCCACAAGAAAAAGAAAATCCAGGAATTCGCACCATTACTACTTTTTTGGCAGGCAGGCACCTGGCTACGTGCTACAGTTATATTACTGCACCCGTGTAAGGCAGCTCGGCAAGCAAGATGGCAGAAGGTACAGCCTTCACTTCATGGAAATATTCACATTATTTTGAATTTATGGGAGGAAATAATGGCCACAACATTACAGTAACACACAAGTTGTGCCCTGGTAGGAAGAGCCTGTTGCCCTGTTGCAAGTCAGGTAGGTTTGAAAGGCCTGTATGTTGTTTTATAACTTGTATGTGGACGTATGTCAGATATGCCACTTTTACAGTTTTTTATGTAAGGCTGTACAATAAGGAGCTGTAAATGGGGCATTGTGTCTGTTATTCCTGCTATTAGTGTAAAGATTTACAGATTATGAACCAGACTTGGCTGTGTGATGATGGTAGAGTTATTATATATAAAAGAGGGCTTGACTAAAACAACATGCGCGAGGAATCACAAAGGGGTTTTCATCTTCGGTAATGCAAAAGTACTCTAACAAGTTACTTTTCTTAGAATGTAATGCTATAAAGTATCAAGTTACTTTTTAATGGCAGTAATTTTGTAATGTAATAAGTTACTTTTAAAAGTAACGTTACCTCACACTGTTGGTGTACTACTGTAAATAGTTAGCTAACCTTCAACATGCAAATAATTTAGGACCAAGCTAGCGAATTTCTCTTTCTCTATTTCATATGCTATGTGGAATTTTGTTTCTCAGGTTTGTACAGTTGCTGAAAGTGAGAAAAAAGCTATAAGAGCTAATATAGCCTAAATACATTTAAAATAGTTATTTTTGAATTGAGCTGATTGGTTACATGCAATGAGCTCTGTTGGCTACAACACCAACAGGACACAGGAATTGAATGGGTCTTGAAAAGTTGCAGCCTTTATTCACTGACAATTTGTGACCTACGCTTTACATTTATTGTCAGATTGACAACTTCAATGCTAGCCTTTTCCTCTGCTCTGTCTGCATTCACTGTCACTTTGTGCCACTTGCTCTCTCTCACTCAGTACACACACACATTATGACCTGCCCTATTCCTTAAAGGAGCTCTGTTACTCTTATAACAAGTGGCAAGAAAAATAAATCTAGTGCCCAGTGCCATGCAGAAGACATCAACTAAAAAGACTGTGACAGTGACGAATGCAGCGCCACTGCCAGTACACCTTTTTAACTTTCTCTGAAACAAGCAAAGCTAAATGCAGCAGCCACCACCTCCCAGAGCAAAGTGAATGTGTTGATTTTGAATCTGTTATTGGAAATGCACAAGCCTTCTCATTAGTAGAGGATGTTGACTTCCATAAGCTGATCAAGGGAACCAGTGAATCAGCAAATTGATTTAGAAGTTTTCCAAAAACGTATTTAGAATATCTTACTTGAATAATCTAATGGAATATGTTACAAATTACATTTAGGGCATGTATTCAGTAACCTGTAAAAAAAAATACGTTTTAAAAATAACCTTCCCAACATTGGCCTCAGGCCATGTTTCCCTGTGAATGCATCCACTCACAAAGTATTGTGGCTGCTAATTATAGCAAACTTCCCACACAAAAAAGTTGAGCACTCTCATTATATGTTAAAACTTATCTGAGCGGATGTGAAAACAAACACAGCCTTTCTCTTAAGGCACCAAAAAGCCAAAAGTCATAGTTCTTTGATTTTTAGATTCCTACTTTTTGCTGTCTAAAAAAAGGAGCCAAGTTCAGTTGTGTGAGCCGAGGCCTGTGAAGACAGCAAAGCACTGAGGGCCAAAATCCATAACCAATCACAAGTAAACCAGGAAGTTAGGCTTTGACTGAAGTTGCTCTTTGCCACGTGGCTCCTTTATCCTCAAGCCATGATGAGTGAGCCTCTTTGAAGGGTGTTTGAGTAATGAGTTTTTGTTATTGTTGTTGTGAAAATCAAGGTATTTTAGTCTGATTATGTGTCGGCCAAATGGAGCAGCAGTACCAAACGATCACAAAAAACACGATAAGTTTAGATTGTACGATCGGTGGAAAACTCTGGAGCCACTGGACTGGGTCACTGGACATTCAATTCATATGCTCTGAGTGCCTTGCTTCATGCAAAAAAGAAAAAACATGAATATAGCGCGTTTGTGGTGACTGGCTTGTCTATAGTACTGTATCGCAATATTGCAGTTATTATGACAGCCCTATAATGAGGGTAATGCTATGTAACTGAGTTGCTCCACAAGAGAAAGTCAAGAGAGCCGAGCTGCTGCCTTGGGGGGAAGACAGTGAGTGCAGAGGATGCACTCAAAATGCACAAAATATGTCTTCATGTGATACCAAATTGGGTTTGGTTGTAACCTTTTAAAATGCAGTGGGAGGGGTTCTGGTTAGACCAAAAGCACCAGATGCTGTTTATGGTGCTCAAAGATGGCAAAAAGAGACAAGCTGAGGAAACAGGTTAAGTGTATAGGGAGGCAGATAAAGATTTTCATTTCCAGCTTTTCCAGCTTTGATTTCATCCGTATCAAAGCTGGAAAACAGAAGTGACACTATGATGGGTAGATGAAGAACAAGACATGCGTCATAGGCATCTTCCCTGCTCAATGAGAAATGTGACAGACAAAGCACATGTGAGAATTTTACAAAGTATAGATTGAGTCTGTCAAAAGAGAGAACAGAAAACATAGCGTACACAGAGCCACTTCAAGGTGTTTTTGTTTGTTCTGGCAGAAATCGTATTTCAGTTACAGGGACAGAAAATACAGCAATGAGTGCTGCAATTGCAGGAAACATCTCAAAGCTCCTGGAAAGGCAAATCCATAATAGGCTCTTAATTATGTTATTTGGGATCTAATTCTAATACTGCATTTAGTAAACACCTAAAATGCACGAGATAACATAGCTATATAATTCTTTAGAAAGTCTCCCTCCATTCCCTTGGCATTGGGTAGCAGTTAGCAGCAAGGATATTTATTACGTCATAAATGTCTGCCCAATCATGTTTAGGAAAAAGATGCTTGATGTGGCTATTTCACCAAGCTGACTTCACAACATTTCCAATTGTCTCCCCCTTAGGAAAACAGTACACTGCACTTTCCTTTGCTTTTATCTACTTGAGAATTCAAATTAGCCTGACATGGTTTGAAAGCTACTACGTTAAGCTAACTAGCAGACTGGGGTACACAAACCAAATCTGTATTTATCACGGAGATGACAATCAGCTCAAAAGTGTAGCATGGCAAAGCTAATGGTAACTGTTTCATTTAAGTGAATGGAAGACGTTAAATAAAAACAGATTTGGGTGGTCTAACCTATTTGCTAGATGGTCAGTTTGTCATGCTTTCTGACCAAGTACAGTCTATTAAATTTGGTAGTTTATTCCATGGCAGCAATACTGAGAAATGGCTTGAGCAGCCAAATTAGCTGTTTTAAACTAGGTTTTATAATAATTATGAACATTTATTTTCACTCAGTTTTTGTGGATGCTTAATGAGACACTCAAGTTTGATATTATATATGCATTTTCAGTATTTCAAGCCAAAGTTCCTGTGGATTTAAGAAATATTATGAGAGGTTACTGGAGTCCTTTCATTCTCATTTCTTGATCCACAACATTTTTTGTCTGCTGTCAACTGTGTTATTATAGAAAAAAGGCTTTTAGATTTGAGCTAGCTTAGATGTATGGGGTGGATGAATATATAAGCTTAAAATCATTTGTAAGTCCTTATAAAGTTTTTTGAGACTGTCCAACTCACACTGATGCATTCTGGGACCAAAGTCCATCGAATAGTCTAACTCATCTTTACAACCAGTCACAGATGACGTACGCTTGAAAGGCAATTTCAAAAGCAAGTACAGCTAATTGAACTGGAAATATGGGTGAAACTAATTTCCTTTCATGATTCACCTGGATGGAGAGACTGGATGAGTTTTTAATCTGTGTGTGTGTGTGTGTGCGCGTGTGTGTGTGTGTGTGTGTGTGTGTGTGTGTGTGTGTGTGTGTGTGTGTGTGTGTGTGTGTGTGTGTGTGTGTGTGTGTGTGTGTGTGTGTGTGTGTGCGTGTTTGCATGCATGTGTTTGATGAGCATGACAGCATCGCCAGTCCACTTTTATAGCCATTTATTGGACAGGAGCCTAGCAACAACGCCTCCTGTGCATCGTGTAAAAGTGTAATCAGACATGGCGTCAATTAACAGTACAAGCGCAGGCAGTCCATCAGAAGGCCTTTTGCTGCACACTTGGCCCAAACTTCAAGGCTGCTGAGATGGGGAACATGTGGGAGGCCAAACGAGATGCCCATATGTTCAGAGACAGAGACAGTTGTTGTGTGTGTGTGTGTGTGTGTGTGTGTGTGTGTGTGTGTGTGTGTGTGTGTGTGTGTGTGTGTGTGTGTGTGTGTGTTTGTGTGTATTGGTGTAATCCCTTGGTTGTATGGGGACGTCCTGGTGGCTGAGCCTGCTGGCAATTGTGCGACATTGTCTGAAACAACGGGGTTCAAGCTCATAAACCATTCTTGCTGTGCTGTCAAATCTGATCTGATCCTTTTAACTTACAGCATCACTCTTGTATAAATTAGTAAAAAAAATACTTGAAAGAAGTTTGGCCCCCAGAATCAAAAACGAGACCCTGCTGACAGGGGGGGACTCGTTCAACTGCAGAGGCGAGAGAAGTGGAAGAACTGTGGCAGGAGGCGGGAGGTGAGAAAAAAGGAGTCTAACAGAAGGAAAAGAGGAGGAAAGCGTGGGGAGGAAGGAGAGAGAACAAAAGAGAGAAGGCAGAGGAGAGCAAGCAAGGGTGAGGAGGGAAAAGGGAGGCAGAACAGCAGGGTTTGGCACTCTGGTGCGCTGGCACCTTGGCATCAGTCCAAGCATTGGTCTGTGTGGGCAGAGTAACGATTGAAGCAGACTGGCTTTCCCACCGTGCCGCTGATGTCACGTGAAATGTTCACACGCCAATTCGACCCCATCCAGTCCCTTTTCACTGTTGTCACAAGAACCTAAAAGCAGGGGCGTTGTTGTGCGTCGGTGGGGCTGTGGGGCTCCTTACTTCCCTGATCTGTTTTTCTGCCTGTCTATCTTTTTCTGTCTTCCCTTCATTACATTTTGTTCATCTACTTTGCCAGTCTCTAACAGGTCTCTATTGATCATCCTATTTCCTCTTTATCTTTAATCAAAAGGCTGGGAAACTCTGTTGTTTAATTGATGAGTCTCTGCAAGAGGCCCACTCACTGGCTCCCACAGAACCCGCTCTCATTCATAATTAATAAACTACTGCTAATTATCGAAGCACTGCTACACACCATGCATGTCCTATATATGAGGGAAAGAAAGAGACAGTGGCGGGAGAGGAGAACGAGAGGAACAAGAGACAGAGAGGAGGAAAAATGGCTGAAATAAGAGGCAGAGTTGAGATGTGGGAATTGCAAAAGAGGACTTTAAAAAGAAAAAAAGAAGAGGATTTTGGACGAGAGGGAGGAGGGGATGAGACCTGTCACCTGTGACTCCCATCCAATCTATCTCCATTTCATCATCACTCTCATCTCCATCACATCACACACTTCCCTTGCCCCTTTTCATCTTCTTATTAAAGTGCTCCAACTTTTATGGGCTCAGGGAAAACTGAGAGAGGGAGAGAAAAAGAGGAGGTGGCTGCAGAGGCAGGCCGATGATAGTGAGAGGAAAATGTGATTGATTTGAAAAGGAATAATGCATTAGGGGCTTATATATTTATTTATCCTTACATGAAGTTTGACACTAAACTTCTTCAGTATTAACTTCTGAAATGTTCAGAAAGTGTTTCAGATCCCGTTGAGGGTTCTTGAACTCAGCAAGTGAACTCCTGGCAGAGGGCGGTGTAGTTTGGGCTCAGATGGATGGAGCAGCTGTCTCTAATATGGGCCCACCTGGAGGTGGATTGACCTGTCTGCCTACCTACCACAGCCTAATGCCGATTGATAAATGGGAAATGAGGTGCTGGCTGTGGCTGAGGAGAGGCTCCAGGCAAGGAAACTGGGACGGCACATCGTGTTCAGATACAGAACCTGAGTCACTGCTGCTGGGGAAGCATCTGTAAAGAGATGAGGGGGGGAGGGAGTTTTGGCTGTGCGAGCATGTGACTGCGAGCAGGATTGGTGTGGAAAGATTTACATAAAGAAATCTACTGGAAGCTTAAAAATCCCGATTGCCTGCACTGTACGGTCTTTAAATCAATAAAGTAAACAGGAACAAACAAGTACATGGTCTAAATCCCTCACACGCACAGGCTGAATAAACTCCAGAGCTCCACTCTATTAATTGGTCTCTTAAGTCTGTTAAACCAACAGATGTATCTATTTATCTAATTTAACTCTATTCTAATAGTTTACTTTGGCTGCCTACAAACAAATTGTCCTCCTGCCTATAAAACTAGTTTTTACAATGCAAAATTCAACTTCAGGATTATTTTAACAAGCTAAAATACATTATTAAATGACATTGTAAGATGCTTTGAGAATTGCACACAACTTTCAGCGCCAACTCATTCTTACAATTCATGCCAGCCTTGTGTCATATCCTTTCCCCCTTTATGCTCGCTCTTGCCTGAAGCCTTTACTCCATATATTCTTTTAGCTCCTTGCTCCCTTTCCCAGAAAAAAGAGAGCCAATTTGATAGGAAGCTAGTGCATTCAAAACACTCAACTCATACATATTCATACATCCCCAGCTCCAGCAATCTTACTAAACAAAAACAAAAAACGTGTTGGGAAGAAGCACAGATGCAGTGTGCCCCAAACTAGATGCAAATGTACACATTTTTAACAGCTGTTTTAATTGACTCCGTGGATTTTATTCCCGTGCTTGCTCAAGCTTGGCTGTGAGGCGCTCCCAATTTCAATTCAGTGACCAGAGATTAAATTACAAACCCTTACAGACACACCTCTTCTTCCCTCTGTCATCTTGGCCCTTTTCCATCTCTTTCTTTGCCTTGGGCAGGTTAGACCTCAAGTAGCCCCCCCCCCCGACCTCTCCTCAACCAGGGGCCGTCATTGGCTCTCTTTACCCATAATGCAAAGTGTCTTGACTCGAACCCCACAAGTGACAGTGACCTAGGCTTTCTGAACTGAAATAGAAGACAGATAAAAAAATCACTGACCGCCTCCCAACCCCAACGCCACCCATCCACCCATACAGCCTCCCCCTTATTCTCAGATTACACTCTAATGGTTTAAATGGTGCATTCCCTGTGAGATCTAGGGCGGACTGGGGCCAGGGTGAAGGGTCCAGCTGACAATTTATGAGTCAACTAAAGGTCATCGGTAAACCCTGCACCTCAATTATGAAGCTTCACTTAGCAACAGCAAACACAGCACAACTTCTGCTGCAGTTGAATCAAATCTATTCCAACAAATTCCTCTCTCTCAACCACGAAGACACGTTTTCGGAGCGCTGCCATATACATCAAACAGAGAAAATTATTCGTCTGTTGCAATCTGCAGCCAACAGGCAGGGCAAGATAAAATGGTATCTCCTATGACATGCCGTATTCCCAACTGACTCATTCGCTGTTTGGCAACAAAATAGAAATATAAAATGCACAAATCAACCCAGCCAGCGCATAAAAAACTCATTTTCTAAGCTCTGCTGTAAAAACAGTGCTCTTTCTCTGTGAAATCGAAAGAGCCAAAGTTGGGAGTTTACCTTCTCCTTCTGCTCTACATGAAGCAGCCGGTATTATTTCATTATGACAGAGCCAATATGTTGTAGTTATTGGGGGCTATCTGCTTTCCCGTCTTGAATTACCATGGTGAGCAGTTCATACTTTGATGCCAACCTGTAGCCAGACTGTCTCCCATTCATGTTGGTCTTAAAAGTAGTCACCCAGATGCACTACTAATGTACCTCTCAGCATGATTACATTGTATTCGTCATTTGACGTAGAGTACAGTAAAATGCACATGAGTGGCTACTTTCAGACAATTTCATATAAATACATCTATCTGCATGGTGGAGAGCAACAATGTCCTTTTTGTATGTACAATAAAAGCCCTAAAATCAAGGGATTCCCCTTACAGGTGCAATGACATAGTTTGCCAATGCACTACTTTAACTTTAGAAAGTTAAAACAATGTCATTTTTTTTAAGTTCAGTATAGTGACACAGCACTTTTGTCCTAGAGAGCAGACTAGTTTTTCAGCCTCCCTCTAGGGGTATATTGGGTCTTCTCAGACAGAGGATACAGTCAGAAAAATGATGGACTCCACTTGATAAATGACAGCTAATATTTGTTTTGTGTTGAGAGACAAGCTGTGTGGATCAGAAAGTACAGAAAAATACATATATACACACAAAGAAGACACATGTAGTCCATACTTGCAGAGACCAGCAGATGTTACAGTGATATGACAAACTGCTAGGTGGCTCATGTTTGTGTAATGCTGAGACGCATTATACTGCAGGTCAGAAACACCTCTATGATCGGCTGCATCGCCTGAGCAAACAGTATGTTGTCTTCAAACAGATGCCAGTCTCCCTAGAGACAGCTTCACCAGTGTCCAATCCCCACCCACACAACCAATGTTTTTTCCAAGAGTCCCAGCAGACTTTTATATGCACACACACACAAACACACTTGCACCTACACAGAGAGACATACACAGCTCTAAGCCCCAACCACTCATCTCAAATCGGAGCTAAATATAGGCAGTGATGTAGGGCTATAGGTAGTTGTCAGATGAGGCCCCATTATCAGCCTCTGACTGTGAGGCTCTTGTGTTCTTCCATAATGACCAGCCCCTGCACCTGTCTCTCTGCCTGGCCTCCTCTACACACGGGCACTCAGGTCAGACTAAATATAGCCATACTCCCTCTCTCTCTGTTGCCCCACGCTGTACCGCTTTGCACAACACCACCCCTCTTTTTAGCCTCTCATTTGGCGCAAACTAGGTACATTGGCCAGGCCTGCCCACAGAGTTACACTATCCCTCTCTCATCTCATCCCCTTTTATAGAAACACGATGACATTACAGCGGGCAGGAATAACAAACAGGGATCTATTGGCACCAGAGAGGTGGCCATCGAATATTATCCTGTCTGATTATACTGGTGATGTAGCGTGTGCTATCTGTTAGTATCAGTCTATCTTTGGACAGCTGGAGTGGAGGGTAACTGTTAAAGCTGGTCAATTATGGTGTATGATTTCAACTCAAAGTAAAGTGTGGAGCAACAGTATGCTGAAGTTAAAGGGCTAAATCTGAGAATGTAGCTGCTTTCAAAACAAATGACTGAAATTTAAATTTAAAAAAGTCAGTAACACAAAAATCTGTGGCAGAAACACTGTGAACAATGCTGTTATTCTGCTGCAACCAAAAGCCTACATTAAGTTTGTCTACATTTTTTCCCCTTTGCTTTCTATTACATACAGCATATTCTATACTGCGGTAACTGCAAGATGACCCTGTTTACTGTAAACTGTGAAGAACTTCTTCTAGCAGAAAACACAATAACTTGTGGTGAACTTCTGGTTTCAGTTTGAACAGATACACTAAAC